>NC_072411.2:23760000-24385000 GCF_028858775.2 Pan troglodytes | reverse complement strand
CAGAGGAAGAAATAAAGGGCGTCCAAGCTGGAAAGGAATAAGTCAAATTATTCTCTCTCTCTCTCTCTTTTTTTTTGCAGATGATATAATCTTATATTTAGAAGCGCCCAAAGACTCCACAAAAATTTCTTAGCTAATAAACTTATTCAGTGAAATTGCAGGATACAAATCAACACACATCAGTAGAATTTTTATAAACTAACAGTGATCAATCTAGAAAAAAATGAAAAAAAAACCAATAGTTACAAAAGAAAAAAGATACCTAGAAATAAATTTAACCAAGGAAGTGAAAGAACTCTACATGAAAACTGTGGAACATTGATGAAAGAAACTGAAGAGGAAACACATAGTAAAAAAATCCCTTGTTTATGAATTAGAAGTATTAATATTGTTAAAATGTCCATACCAGCCAAAGTGATTTATATGTTCAATACCATGTCTATCAACTACTAATGACATTCCTCACAGAGATATATTTTTTAAACTCTTAAAATGCATATGGAACTAAAAAAGACCCTGAATAATCAAAATAATCTTGTGGTGGTGTTTTTTTAAAAAAATACAAACATACAAAAACAAAGCTTGAAGCATTGCACTACGTGATTTCAAAATATACTACAAAGCTATGGTAACCAAAGAGCATGGTATCGATACAGAAACAGACTCATAGATCAACAGAACAAAATAGCCCAGAAATAAATCCACACATCTACTACCAATTGACTTTTATTTTTCAAATTGTAAATGTATTTTATTTTGTAAGCAACAATCAAAATATATTGTACTACTGATTTTTTCAAATATTAAATGGGATATTAACAAAATGTGTCCACTTTTATGAATTATTGTATAACTTTAGAACCTGCAAAGACCCTAACTAAAGAAACAAAAGTAATTGCATAGGTGAGACTGAAGGTTACAGTGCTACAAATGATGCCAAATGTCTTACATTTAACCAAATACATCTTCAGAGATCCCTTAACTTTGAGCATTAGGAACAACAGAGAAATGTATACTGAAAGCAACACTAATAAATTTTTTGTTGCTTCACTTAAACACAACAGTATTCAACATAGCTTCTAAACAATATTTGAAGTCATGACTAAATCCACTTGTTCCTCCAAGTGACATTAGTGTTCTGCTAGCCAACACTCTATTGCCAGCTGTTTAGGTGTCATCTCATCTTCTTCATCTACAGCCTTTTTGTAATTCTTGGCCAATTCCAGCATCTATTTTAATACTAAATCATTGTATTTATAATGTTCATTGTAATCCTGAAGTGTCAAACCTTCCATTCAACTCTTCTTATGCAAATTTAGCAACATCTTCTATTCCAGTTTATTTTTCTGATAGTTAACAGTAATAGAGTAATAATGTCTGTTTCATCCATCAATTAATGCCTGGATAGATGGCTTGTTTAAGTGACTCATATTTGAAGTTGTTAGTCTTGGTTCATGTACCAAGACCATCATATTAGCATTGATTAACCTGAAGGCATCACTAACAACCTTCCCTTTTACACTCTGAATGGAATCAACAACCACCGTCAAAGCTCCCTCTGACAAGCCTTTAAAACTCGGCTGAGTACTGATATCCACCCCAGAAACCCCAGCAACCAAGCTAAGTGACTGTGATGCCAACCAGTTACCATCTCAGGCTTTCCTATCCGATTCAATATATTCACCGTTTTAGCTTGGAACATTAGATGAAATGCCTCCACACTGACACCTGTGGCATAGTCAACATGTCAATCACTCTGATGGTATAATAATCAACAAATTCTCCAAGCTTCAGACCCGTAACTTCCATTGGAACTCCAGCATCTCCGTGCTTTAACATTTTTAACAGTGCCAGGGAAGAAATATAGACTTTTTCTGCTGTTTCCACTGCAGGAGCATCTGTAGGTGGCCACGACCCAGTCCGAGTCTTCGAAGTCTAAGAAGTCTTCCTATACTTCTGGTCAGTAACTACAATTATTAAGGCATTCAGCTTCAATTTCTTGTTTGACAAATTTCTTCTTCTTTTTTCTTTCTTTCTTTCTTTTTTTTTTTGAGACGGAGTCTTGCTCTGTCGCCCAGGCTGGAGTGCAGTGGCGCGATTTCGGCTCACTGCAAGCTCTGCCTCCTGGGTTCACTGCCATCTCAGCCTCCCGAGTAGCTGAGACTACAGGCGACCGCCAACACGCCCACCTAATTTTTTGTATTTTTAGTAGAGATGGGGTTTCACTGTTTTAGCCAGGATGGTCTCAATCTCCTGACCTCGTGATCCGCCCACCTCGGCCTCCCAAAGTGCTGGGATTACAGGCGTGAGCCACCGCGCCCGGCCGACAAATTTCTTCTTAACGAAAGCTCTTGCTAATTCTGGCAAGTGTAATTTTCCCGTGTGATGTGACTCTCCAGAAGGCCAACAGGTGAGCAACGCCGCAGTCCGGACCTTTGTCTTGCCTCTGCGGTGAAGCGAAGACAGAGGCAGCAGCTGCAGTGGCTGAAACTTAACCTAGTTCTTGTTCCACAAACCAGAGATGAATCAGCCCAATTCCATTCAAAAGAGTTGCCTGGGTCTCCTTGATATTTTACGTATCATATCAATAAACATCATACAAGCAAATCAACGTGTCTACTCAGAATACTCTGTCTACATTCTAGCTTTTCATTGGACTCTGGGCAGATTATTTAGATTATCTTTAATGGTTTAATATTTTAAGTAAAAATTTTTAAAATATATTTTATTCAGAATTTTTATTGTTTTTTACTAGAAGGTTTTATACAAATAACCTGACATGACTTACAACTAGAAATTGCTTTAAAAGTAATACTATGACAGAATTTATTATATTTGCATCTTAATATCACAAAGGTAATTTCAAATGGAAACTTTCAGATTTTACTTATTCTTTCTTATATGAGCATAATAATGTATTATTTGGATTATTAGTGTATATTTAATTGGTGGAGTATTAATGGGGAAACTCCAAACTATTTGGAAAAGTTTAGCAATCTAAGTAATTTAAGCAAACAGAAAATAAAAAAACAAACTTGTAGAATATATAGAACATTAATTAGAAAATTACATATTAGCATTATGATAAAGGTGTACCACAACAGCCAGCCCTCCACCCCCGCCAAAAAAAATCACTGTTAATTGTAAATTTAACAGAAATGTTTAAAGGGTAACTTTTATATAACCAGTAAATATTCTCATTACATAGTCAGAAATTTCGAACAACATTTTACAATTTCTCTAGAGATAACTTTTCTATAATCATTAAATATCCTTTTTACATACTCAAAATAATTTCCCTGAACATATGGAAATTTTGCTTTTGATGGCCACAAAGCTAGCAGGAATCACAAGTTAAACACTTTTAGTCAGTAAAAAATCCTTCTCACATTAGGCTAAAGGCACAAAGGAACTGTAATGTAAGGGTGACGATAAACCAGATCTAAAATTTCCATCTACCACATCACAAAGAACAGGAAGAATAAATATTGTGGCTCAGAATTGCACGGCTGTCCTGAGGTGCTATAGCTAAAACCTGATCATATGCCTAAAACTAAAGGAAATAAAACAAATAAGCAACAACAAAAATTACAAAAAATCCACAGGATGTAAATTTAGTTTAAGAAATTAGCTTGAATATTTCTGCAAGGACCAAGAAACTATAAAATGTTACCAAATAGATTTGAAAGAAGAATCAAATATGTGCTCTAAAAATTGCAATAGCCAATATTAAAAACATAATGTATGGGTTGACTAGTAGCTAAAGAACACTTAAGAAAGAACCGTGATGATAAATCAAAACAATCTTCCAGAATTCAGAAAAGACAATAGAAAGATGGGAGAAAAAACATGGAGGAAGAAGTGATTAAATGATTGGAGGAGACCGAGACTGGGTCGGAAGCAATACTGAAAATACTTGATGAAAATGAGGCACATCTAACTGGGGAGACAGCAGAACAATAATGACAAAGAAAATCTTAATAGGAGCCAGAGATAAAAAGACACGTTCACTTTCATGTAATGATAGAATAGCAATATTAATAGAAGCTGGAAAATAATAGAAAAATATTTTTATTATCTTACGAGGACTTCCAGTGTAGAATTTTGTACCCAGGGAGAACAGTCTTTTGAGAAATAACAAGTTAAAGACAATTTCTAGCCAACAAAACTAAAGAATTTGATAACAGAATAACTTTATGAAAAGAAAATTTCAAGAAAGCACTTTAAGAGGAAGGAATGCCCTACAAAGGACATGAACTCATCATTTTTTATGGCTGCATAGTATTCCATGGTGTATATGTGCCACATTTTCTTAATCCAGTCTATCATTATTGGACATTTGGGTTGGTTCCAAGTCTTTGCTATTGTAAATAGTGCCACAATAAACATATGTGTACATGTGTCTTTATAGCAGCATGATTTATAATCCTTTGGGTATATACCCAGTAATGGGATTGCTGGGTCAAATAACAATTAAAAAAAAAAGAAGAAGAAGAAGGAATGCAATCCCAAATAGAAGATATACTAAACATACAGAAAGAAATATTCAAGAAAAGGCTAAATCTATGATTAAAACTTAACATTCATCAGGGGTATTGCCCAAAGTTTTCTTTTTTGTTATGCCCTTTCTTGGTTTTGGTATCAGGATGATACTGACTTCATAGAATGAGTTAGGGAGAATTCCCTCCTTCTCAATCCTTTAGAATAGTTTCAGTAGGATTGATACCAATTATTCTTTCAATGTCTGGTAGAATTTGGTTGTAAATCTACCTCGCCCTGGGCTTTTTTGTGTTGGCAGTTTTTTTTTTTTTTAAATTACTTATTCAATCTTCATGCTTGTTATTGGTGTGTTTAGGATTTCTGTTTCTTCCTGATTCAAGCAAGGAAGGTTGTATGAAATTTGTCCATTTCCTGGCCGGGCGCCGTGGCTCAAGCCTGTAATCCCAGCACTTTGGGAGGCCGAGGCAGACGGATCACGAGGTCAGGAGATCGAGACCATCCTAGCTAACAAGGTGAAACGCTGTCGCTACTAAAAACACAAAATTTAGCTGGGCGTGATGGCGGGCGCCTGTGGTCCCAGCTACTCGGGAGGCTGAGGCGGGAGAATCGCTTGAACCCAGGAGGCAGAGCTTGCAGTGAGCCGAGATCGCGCCACTGCACTCCAGCCTGGGTGACAGAGCAAGACTCCATCTAAAATAAATTTGTCCATTTCCTTTAGATTTTCTAGTTTGTGTGTGTAGAGGTATTCATAGTAGTCTCGAATGATCTTTTGTATTTTTGTGGTGTTAGTTGTAATGTTTCCATTTTCATTTCTAATTGAGCTTATCAAACAAATTTTTAAAAGATGTCATCTACAATAGCATCTGAAATATCATGTACCTAAATTCACTCTAATATAAGATATGCAATGTATTGCCTGGTATTGAAAATATGAATGTAATTAAAATAAAATGAATGAAACCCTATTGAGGCATTATAGGTTATCTAAAATATAATAAATAAAAAGATTTACAAATTCGGCTAGGCACGGTGGTTCATGCCTGTAATCCCAGCACTTTGGGAGGCCGAGGTGGGCGGATTGCCCGAGGTCAGGAGTTCGTGACCAGTCTGGCCAACATGGTGAAACCCTGTCTCTATTAAAAATACAAAAAAAAAAAAAAATTGGGGCGTGGTGGCATGCACCTGTAATCCCAGCTACTCTGGAGGCTGAGACAGGAGGATTGCTTGAATCAGGGAGGTGGAGCTTGCAGTGAGCCGAGATTGCACCACTGCACTCCAGCCTGGGATACAGAGTGAGGCTCCATCTCTAAAAACAAACAAACAAAACAAAAACAAACAAACAAAAAGGACTTACGAATTCATAGATTACAGGACTCAATATGGTGAGTGTTAGCTCTCCTAAGATTTATTTATAGATTCAGTGTAATTACAATAACTTGTCAAGTCAGGTTTATGTCAAAGTGCAAAGGGATACAACCCAGACACATTTGAAGATGTAGAATAAACAGGTTATGTGCCATCCTAGATTACAAGAATTGTGTTAAAACTATAGTATTTGAGATGATTTGCCATTGGTTCGGATATTTAAAAAAATACTAATAGCACAAGAAAGGAGCTTACATGGAACCACATAATTAATGAGAACTTTGTTAATGAGATATATGGCACTGGCAGTTACTAAGAAAAGGACAGAGACGCTTTTCTATTAATATTGATAGGTATTTGTCTGTGCTTATTTGTCTGTTAAACAGGATCTGAAGTTCATACCAATACACAAAACTCAAGTCCAGGCAGACTGTAGAGGTAAGGTGAAAAAAAAGCTATAAAATAAAAAGGGAATATAGGAGAATATCTTCATCACTATTACATAGGGAATAATTTCTTTAAAGAAAAACAAAAGCAGTAAGTTATCACAAGTGATAATAAATTCAGCCACATCAAAACTAAAAAGTTAATTTTATCCAAGAACATCCTAGAGTAAAAAGTAGTCAATTCACAATAGTCTACATATGTATATAAATATATATGTATGTATGCATATTGATATAATGACAGACTAGAATTCATTATATGAATAATACAAAGAAATCACTAGGAATAGGACAGATATTTTAATAGAGAAAGTGGGCAAAGGACATGTACAACATTTCGAAAGCAAGAGGTAAAAATGGCCAATGGCTGTATTGAAAGGAGGCCAAACACAGTAAATGAGGAATTATATAGAAAGGAAAATGGTTAGAACTTTAGGAGACTGAATTTTATTTTATAGAATCTGTAAAAAAATAAACTTCTGCATAAGAAATTAGGCACAATTTCAAAAAGATGATAAATGTCATAAATTATATTCAAAACCAGAAAAAAATACATACATGATATGCTTAAGATTTTTGTCCCCACTCAAATCTCATTCTGAATTTTAATCTCTAGGTGTTGAAGGAGGGACTTGGTGGGGGGTGACTGGATCATGGGAGCGGTTTCCCCCATGCTGTTCTCATGACAGTGAGTCAGTTCTCGAGATCTGATGGTTTTATAAGGCAATTTTCCATGCCCTTTCTCACTCTCTCACATGCCACCATGTAAGAAGTACCTTTCCCTTCTGCCATGATTGTCAGTTTCCTGAGGCCTACCCATCCATGTGGAACTGTGAGTCAATTAAACCTCTTTCCTTTATAAATTACCCAGTCTTGTACCAATACAGTGTATGTGTGTGTTTTTATGAACCAACTGCCTGACACACAAATTGTATACTATTTTTTTCTACATGTTTTGGCTACATGCTTTTGATAGACTCTTCATATGACATGGATTTTGAAATATTTTTCTGTAGGTTATAAAGATGATTCTATGTTTTCTGTGGCATTATTGATAAGCATTTTAGTTGATAATTTGAAACCGTTTCTTTCAGTTTCATAATTGTTATTGATAATATTATGTCCCAATTGAGAGATCTCTATTAAGTTTGTTTGATACATCAGCTATAAGGCTTAACGAGATCTTTTTTTTTTTAATATATATATATTTTTTATTATACTTTAAGTTTTAGGGTACATGTGCACAATGTGCAGGTTTGTTACATATGCATACATGTGCCATGTTGGTGTGCTGCACCCATTAACTCGTCCTTTACATTAGGTATATCTCCTAATGCTATCCCTCCCCACTCCCCCAACCCCACAACAGGCCCCGGTGTGTGATGTTCCCCTTCCTGTGTCCAAGTGTTCTCATTGTTCAATTCCCACCTATGAGTGAGAACATGCGGTGTTTGGTTTTTTGTCCTTGCGATAGTTTGCTGAGAATGACGGTTTCTAGCTTCATCTATGTCCCTACAAAGGACATGAACTCATCATTTTTTATGGCGCATAGTATTCCATGGTGTATGTGTGCCACATTTTCTTAATCCAGTCTATCATTGTTGGACATTTGGGTTGGTTCCAAGTCTTTGCTATTGTGAATAGTGCCACAATAAACATACGTGTGCATGTGTCTTTATAGCAGCATGATTTATAATCCTTTGGGTATATACCCAGTAATGGGATGGCTGGGTCAAATGGTATTTCTAGTTCTAGATCCCTAAATTGGAAACATCATTCTCAGTAAACTATCGCAAGAACAAAAAACCAAACACTGCATATTCTCACTCATAGGTGGGAATTGAACAATGAGATCACATGGACACAGGAAGGGGAATATCACACTCTGGGGACTGTTGTGGGGTTGGGGGAGGGGGGAGGGATAGCATCAGGAGATATACCTAATGCTAGATGACGAGTTAGTGGGTGCAGCGCACCAGCATGGCACATGTATACATATGTAACTAACCTGCACAATGTGCACATGTACCCTAAAACTTAAAGTATAATAAAAAAATAAAAATAAAAAAATAAAAAGTCAGGAAACGACAGGTGCTGGAGAGGATGTGGAGAAATAGGAACACTTTTACACTGTTGATGGGACTGTAAACTAGTTCAACCATTGTGGAAGACAGTGTGGCGATTCCTCAGGGATCTAGAACGAGATCTTAAATGCACTTGCTAAGGAACATTTTCTTCTACCAGTTGCTAATTGATGCCCTCAGGGTAGCGTACTATAAAATATTTTCTAATGTCAATATTCCAAGTCAAATTAGCAAGGTATTTATTTTTTCTCAATGTTTATGTGATTCAATATTTTTATTAATTATTTAATCAAGTAACCAAAAGACTTATTTATTACTTCTACTGAGAATTCAACTCTTTTATTTATTTGAATGTACTGGTTAAATTAAAGATGGTCTCAAAGCTATCTCTTAATGAATCATCACTTTTGGTATAATCTGTACAAAAATTGGGTTACAATGTGCTTTTTGATATCAGAAAAATATATACATATTGATTTGAACACCCATATTCATTATGTTATTGTTTTGTTTATATTCAACTTTCTATTATTTCTGTTTTTAATCTTCAGTTAACTTATTTTTCTGAAATTATTCTTTATACCCTTTAAAACACATGTAACTCCTACTGTCAGCTGTTTAGTACATGCACGTGGTAAAACCTTTGACCCAGTGTCCTCATGATGACCCAGCGTCTACATGATGTGGCATGGGGTAAATCAGTACAAAATATTCCTGAAAGTCATTTCTTACACATAGACTGCTAGCAATCACCTAATCCATACATAACAGTGATGGTCATCAACATGAAGCATTTCCATTGAGCATGGAAACTCAAACTTCATTAGCTTCAAAGAATATCTGCCCCAAAGGAAGTAAAATAAAACCACAATAAGATACACCAAATTTGCAATAATTAAATTTTCATAGCAAAGGAAATTCTCGTACACTATTGGGAGTGCAAGCTAGTAAAAAAAAAAAAACAGAGAATGAAATTTGATTGCTTAGTGATCTTGAAGATAATCTCTTGACTTATTGAGACAGTCAGGTGGGAAGGGGTCCCTGGCAGAGCCTCCAAATGACCTGTGCATTGACAGGAGTGCACACTGGGGTGGAGCCACAGAAGTTCACTCTGTTCTCAGCCTGGAGGAACCTGGCCCCTTCTCTTCCTGGGTGGAATCTGGAATTCAATCTGTGAGGCCGGAAGCCCATGCGCAGGAAGCACACTTTCTTGCTTCTCTAAGAGTCTCTGTTTCCCCTTTTCTTCTTTTTCACCCAATAAAACCCTGCCCTAGATCACCCTTCAAATCGTCTGCGAGCTTACATTTTGGTGGCCCTGTGACAAGGACCCTGTCTTTAGCTGAACTAAGGAAAAGTCCCGCAACATTGTGACTCAGTAATTCCAAATTTTAAGCCTCATGATAACTAAATATATGGTCAGCAAAATACTCATAAAATAATGTTTTTGGAAACATTGCTTGTAAAATCAACACAAAAAGTCATATATATCATCTGCCAAATGTCTATCCACAATGAATATATATAATAAATTGTGAAATAGCACATAGAGGAAAATAATGAACTAAAGCAATACACAACAGCATGGATAAGGTCCACAAACTAATGTTGAGCAAAAGGAGCAAGTTGAAATTGCCTACACATAGTGATTCCGTTTAAGTACATCTCAAAAGCAAGCAAAACGAACTTGTATTGGTTAGGAATGCATTTACAGACACAAACATGAAGCAAACAAAAAACTTAGTACCACATTTTATTTCAGGATTGTAATTTCCTCGGTTGGATTTGAGGGAGAGGTTTATGATTAGAGAAAGGCATATTGGGTGAGGAGATTCCAGGATTCTGGCAATGTTCTGTTTCTTTATCTAGATGTAAATTGGTGTTTGCTTTATGGATATCTGTTTAAATTTACATATACATTTTATGTCCTTTTTGGTAAGTATATTTCACATTAAAAGTAAGGTAAAAATACACTCTGGGTATATGCTGATCCTATCAACTGCTTTTTTGACCTTGTCCATCTATTTTTCATCTCACCAGCCCTTTGTTTAATAGGAACCTAAAAATTAATATACTCAAATTTCAACTGCTATTTCTCTCGATATACTCTCCTTCCCCCAGCCTGCCCTATCTCAATTAAAGACAATAATAATTCAGATCTCTGGCTCAAGTATACAGAGTCATCTGTGATTATTCTCTTTTATTCATAGGCCACTTTCAATGTGCGAGAAAATCCTTTTGGCTTTGCCTTAAAAATCTATCCTGAATCTGACCACCACCTGTCATCTCACTGTTAACTTCCCTAAGTCACTCTCACTTAGCCTTTTGTGATAGAGTTCTTTCCAGAGAGTAGAAACAGTGCATTTGTATTTCTTCATTCACTTCTTTAAATATTCCTTCATCTTCTTGCTCTCCTTCATACTTCCTTCTCTTGAAGACACCACATCTCCTTTAGCCCTCGCAAAACTTCGCCGTTCTCTCTCTCTAACTTCTTCTACCACTGGCCTAGTGAAAGAGCAGGTGTCCGTCTTAATATTTACACTGAATCTAAATCACTCTACCCCCTTTTCTTCTAAAAAACAAAACAAAACAAAACAAACAAAAAAAAACACTCAGTTTTGAATTGACAGGAGACTCTGCCAGTCAGTACTCCACATTTATTTAAATAGCGAGGTTCACGAAGATTCTAACTCCTGGATGGCTGGGACTTTCTCCAACTAACACTGTGCAGATTCTTGGTGGTTTCACTGTTCTTCACAACCTAGCCCCACTTCATCTCCCCCACTTCCCTTCTTAATAGTTTAAATCTTATGGTCAGCTATCACAGTCTCTTTCCTACAATGTTAGCTCCTGTCTAGTCTTCTTCCACTCACAGAATTTCAATTCTGGTTAAATCTAGTTCAAATCTTAGTGTTCCACATGATCATCTGAATGGATCTGAAGAAAAACTCATGGTGATTCTAAATGATTTTATCTTAAGCTCACGCTAACTACCCTCAAGTGGTCTCTTCATTCTGACTCCATTGTCCTGATCTCCTATAGTTTCCAGCCTTTCAGATGATTATTTAATTATTGCTTTCTTTTCAGTCCCCCAGAACCTCCTCTCAGGATCTTCACTATTAGTCATTGACCTTATTCCTTATTTCAGTGAGAAAATAGAAGCAATAAGAAGGTAACCATGATACCTCTTCCCTACATATAGACACCAATATGAATCTGGAACTATAAAATCTATATTCCCTTCTGTTCATATGGATGAATTGTCCTTGCTCCTAATTAAGTACTTTTTTCATACATTACTTGTAAACTTCAATATCCACTTTTGTAAAATACCTTTTTAAGTATGTTGACCGTATTTCATTATATTTTTTTCTTGATGTATAGACATGCTTTATACATTTTGTATATAAACTTTGTCTTTATAGTCTTTCTGATGTATGTATTGAACTTCACATCATGGTCTTTTTGAATAGACAGGATTTCTTAAATTTGATATAAAAGTAATATCTAGATTCTCATAAGTTATGATCCATACTTTTTGTATCCTATTTTAGAAATTGTTATTGTTTTGCCTTTTATAGGTAGTTCTACAATCCACCTCAAATTAAATTTGGGGAATATGTGAGGTCAGTCTAAGTTTCATATTTCACCCATACAAATCTGGTTGCCTCAGTATCTTTTTTCTTTTCCTTTCTTTTCTCTCTCTGTCTCTCCTTTGATTGCTATTTTTACTGTTCTGCAAAGGCATCTACATCGTTATGTGTCTACTTAGGTATAGGTCTGTTTCTAGTCTCTTTATTCTGTTTCATTGGCCTAGTTGTCTAACTTGTGCCAATGCCATTTTGCCTTAATTAGTGTAGCCTTATGAGAAATATTTATATTTGATAGAACAAATTCTTCCTCCTCAATCTTCTTCATGAATGTATTGGCTATTCTTGTCACTTTACACTCCTGTATTGTTCTAGATCCACTCTCTATCTTTGATCATGCTGCTCTTTGTCTTGAGAAACTGATTTCTATGGAATACAGCAAAAGCTCCCATGCTGTTTAACTTCTGGTTGGGTTTAACCAGTTGCAGGGGCAGCAGAGTAGAATGCAGCAGAGCAGAACATAGGTAGTAAGTAAGATTTGGGTCCTTTTTTCCCGTGTTTAGTGATTTGGCTGCCTCCCCCTGCTTATGGCCTCACTTCCAATATACAACTCTCTTATATAATTGCCCTCTCAGGCATTCAGTAAGTTTCTTCCCTTTGCCCTTTCAGGAAAGCTTATTGGAGATGTAACCACAGCAACAACATCTAACACAA
This sequence comes from Pan troglodytes, assembly GCF_028858775.2. Taxonomy (NCBI): domain Eukaryota; kingdom Metazoa; phylum Chordata; class Mammalia; order Primates; family Hominidae; genus Pan; species Pan troglodytes. Next base: position 24,372,304 of record NC_072411.2, on the reverse strand, counting down.
AAGTAACAGTCTCAGCTTTATATGTGGTACTGGAAACACATAACTAAATTAATTAACATTTAAGTGTTATCATGTTTTGCCCTTCAGGACAGTCAATCCATTCAAAATTGACTATCTTCATCCATTCATTCATTGAAGGCTGTCTGCTTTTTCCTATGATTCATGCTTTTTGTGGTCTTGTTTAAAAGAATTTTATTGTTTTGCTTTTTAAATTTAGACCTACAGTCTACCTAAAATTGATTTGGGGAATGATATGGGGTAGGAATCAATTTTTATTTGTTTTATATTATACCTAATGATTCCAACACCATTTACTGAAAAGATTGTCCTTTTTTTCTGCTCTTAATTCCATACGTCTCATACCTTGTTTACACATGCCTATATTTATTACCCTAGGTGAAACAGAAAATCATAGAGGAATTTTGGCTATTTATAACTAGGTGATGTGAAGTTTCAGGACAAGCCGAAAGATATAGAAGCAGGACCTATATGAGCAAACAGGCAAAAAAAAATTAAATTAAGGAATTGTAAGTATGTCCATAACATAGGTGTCTGGTGCCAATTATTTCAAAATGAGGTTGAAGTAGAAAAGATTGAGGGGGATTTCATTTGCAGGTTCCTGATCAAACCAATCTATACTTTACTATAGACCAGTATAACCCACTGGGTTTCTTTTTTGATCTCATAAACCCACGTGTATGTATGTGAATATGTATATTTATTGTCTTTACCCTCTTTATTTTAATACCATTTTATTTTTATTTGCATTGATATGTTTAGGTCTTACTTGAAATTTTATTGTAAAGTCCATTGTTGGACAAATGGTATAGGTCAATCAATAATGTAAAAATAATTTTTTAAAGTATTCAGATTTTATTCCAAAGTTTCTAGATTCTTGAGAATTATTCTACAGTGAAAAAATGCAGTTTGTAGGAAATAAATCAACATTTCAACCACTGAGAGTTAGTTTCAAGGTAAAACAGCTTAGCAGTGTAATCATCTGTCTACCCAATGTCTACAATGTAACGGGCTGGCTGTTTTGTTTACATGGCTATTCCTGAAATGTTAAATTTGATTAAAATGAATTCTCCCTCTGGGTGCCCTTTCCTGCCATAAAACAGGTACACTGACAATGATTAGAAAGTCAAATTCTATAAATAAATATAGAGTTACTAAAAAAATACTGGACACAGTGAACATTTTATTTTTCAATATGTTTTTTGGTGGTGGCATATCTACTTATTTGAAAAGATCCATGTTTCTCTAAACCAGGCAAACATTTCATATCTAATCCTTTAAGACTCCCTTTAAATAAACAAATGTTCTTAGGCACTTAACAAATAAAGAATATAGATCTTTGCAGAAACCAAAAGAACGTTAAGATGTTGAAAAGTAATACTTCCAAGCTCAGCAAGAAGCTAGAGCTAGCTGATAAGCAACTTCAGCAAAGTCTCAGGATACAAAATCAATGTACAAAAATCACAAGCATTCCTATACACCAACAACAGACAAACAGAGAGCCAAATCATGAGTGAACTCCCATTCACAATTGCTTCAAAGAGAATAAAATACCTAGGAATCCAACTTACAAGGGATGTGAAGGACCTCTTCAAGGAGAACTACAAACCACTGCTCAAGGAAATAAAAGAGGATACAAACAAATGGAAGAACATTCCATGCTCATGGGTAGGAAGAATCAATATCGTGAAAATGGCCATACTGCCCAAGGTAATTTACAGATTCAATGCCATCCCCATCAAGCTACCAATGACTTTCTTCACAGAATTGGAAAAAACTACTTTAAAGTTCATATGGAACCAAAAAAGAGCCCGCATCGCCAAGTCAATCCTAAGCCAAAAGAACAAAGCTGGAGGCATCACACTACCTGACTTCAAACTATACTACAAGGCTACAGTAACCAAAACAGCATGGTACTGGTACCAAAACAGAGATATAGATCAATGGAACAGAACAGAGCCCTCAGAAATAACGCCACTTACCTACAACTATCTGATCTTTGACAAACCTGAGAAAAACAAGCAATGGGGAAAGGATTCCCTATTTAATAAATGGTGCTGGGAAAACTGGCTAGCCATATGTAGAAAGCTGAAACTGGATCCCTTCCTTACACCTTATACAAAAATCAATTCAAGATGGATTAAAGATTTAAACATTAGACCTAAAACCATAAAAACCCTAGAAGAAAACCTAGGCATTACCATTCAGGACATAGGTGTGGGCAAGGACTTCATGTCCAAAACACCAAAAGCAATGGCAACAAAAGACAAAATTGACAAATGGGATCTAATTAAACTAAAGAGCTTCTGCACATCAAAAGAAACTACCATCAGAGTGAACAGGCAACCTACAACATGGGAGAAAATTTTTGCAACCTACTCATCTGACAAAGGGCTAATATCCAGAATCTACAATGAACTCAAACAAATTTACAAGAAAAAAAACAAACAACCCCATCAAAAAGTGGGCGAGGGACATGAACAGACACTTCTCAAAAGAAGACATTTATGCAGCCAAAAAACACATGAAAAAATGCTCATCATCACTGGCCATCAGAGAAATGCAAATCAAAACCACTATGAGATATCATCTCACACCAGTTAGAATGGCAATCATTCAAAAGTCAGGAAACAACAGGTGCTGGAGAGGATGTGGAGAAATAGGAACACTTTTACACTGTTGGTGGGACTGTAAACTAGTTCAACCATTGTGGAAGTCAGTGTGGCAATTCCTCAGGGATCTAGAACTAGAAATACCATTTGACCCAGCCATCCCATTACTGGGTATATACCCAAATGACTATGAATCATGCTGCTATAAAGACACATGCACACGTATGTTTATTGCGGCATTATTCACAATAGCAAAGACTTGGAACCAACCCAAATGTCCAACAATGATAGACTGGATTAAGAAAATGTGGCACATATACACCATGGAATACTATGCAGCCATAAAAAATGATGAGTTCATGTCCTTTGTAGGGACATGGATGAAACTGGAAACCATCATTCTCAGTAAACTATCGCAAGAACAAAAAACCAAACACTGCATATTCTCACTCATAGGTGGGAATTGAACAATGAGATCACATGGACACAGGAAGGGGAATATCACACTCTGGGGACTGTGGTGGGGAGGGGGGAGGGGGGAGGGATAGCATTGGGAGATATACCTAATGCTAGATGGCGAGTTAGTGGGTGCAGCGCACCAGCATGGCACATGTATACATATGTAACTAACCTGCACGATGTGCACATGTACCCTAAAACTTAAAGTATAATAAAAAAAAAAAAGAAAAAAAAAAAAAAAGAAACTAGAGCTCCAGAATATCAGAGTGGAACCATTCTATTTCTTTCTTATTCTCTCTGCTTGTGTGTGTGTGTGTGTGTGTGTGTGTGTGTGTGTATGTGTGACACAGTGGCTCCCTTAGAAATGTATTCAACATTATAAAACAGAAACATTAACAAAAAACTCTGATTAATTAAAAAGTAATGTGCCACTTAATTTCACTGAAACAATGTTGAAAATGAATTGACTTTTCTGCCGGGTAAAAATAATACTCAGAATTATTGTAGCTGTTGAGGCTGCTGAGGCTATAAACACATTGACGATGCCTGACTACAAAAGAGTTATAAAGTTTACTTTCCAAAATTAGATATGTGTGTATTGTATTTTTCCAATAACCTTGTTTAGACTTTCCAAATTCTGTGCTTTCATTAACAAGGTGAGGATCAGGTGGGAAGATCCGTCAATCTCTAGATGTTTTAGTTGCTTCAATTTAACAGTAACTTTTCAAAGCTTCCAGCACCCCAATCGAAGACTTGCTTTTTCCTAGTGAAAACAAAGTGACCTTGTGAAAAGAGCATAAACTTTGAATGAGATAAATACAATTTCTGCATATTATAACTTTACACATGACCTTAGCAGGTCACTTAATATTTCTGAGTTGCAGTATGATCATGTGTGAAATGGAGATTATAATACTGAGTTTATAATATTTAACGTATGCATAACACTAATATTTGAGCATCCTACCCAGTATATAATATTAATATTTTTGCTTAACTGATGAGTGTCAACTGTAGTACATTATGCCCAAGGACCCAAGAAATAGGTTTGTACTGGCACAGGATGCATTGATAAGAAGAGAAGAAAAACTTGTTTAGTAGATTGTCAGAAAAGTGAACCACATGTAACGCCTGACCCTTAAGCAGCTGCCTGTCCAAGTTCTATCTGCAAGAAAGGGAAAGAATTTGCCACTAAAACCATTCCAAACTTTCATTTGTTCATTGTTTTCACATTCAACAAATATATGAATGTTTCTTAAGATTCAGGTCTTGGCAACAGTGAATAAGGCAGATTTCAGATAGTCCTCATCATGGAGGTGATGCAGAGAAATACTCTACCCATTTATTATCCATAAAATTATATGTAATGCACAATGGTGGCTATGCCTCTGTTCATTAATTAAACTTGTTAATATAATTTTGAGATGATAATTATTTTAGATTAAGGTATTTTTGTTTTTGTTTTTTTGACCATCACAAAGTCAATAATAACTACATACGTTACTAGAAAAGGTCCAGAAAACTCATCCTCAATGCAAATCTGGGCATGCTATTGAGCACAGAAGCACATATGCCTTGTAAAGACCAAACATTAACAAGCATAGGTGTGCTTTTCTTTTAACTATAAAGAAATAATGAGAAATGCAGTCATTTTATAAACCCATTGTAAGCTTTGGAAACTTGAAGGAAATCGGGGACTAAGATGAAGTTTTGCTAATCTGTTAAAAACAAGGGGGTCTCCCCAACTCACACATGCACTCTTCTCAGATGCTAATGTCAGAAAATACATCTCTGTATGTTTAAAGTACATTGCAGGCTTCATTTGTACAATGTGAGAAAAGAGCTTGCCTATTTGTTTCTGAGCAGTTGACACAAACATTGTTCTTGTATTGCGATAGTTGGCCGTATTTTCAGGTACTTTAGCTGGGAAGTTTCACAAATACCGTAATAATGATCTTAACTACTGGTTAATAACTCATTAATGTCTCTTTTTCGCATTTTCCACTCAAATTAGATATAATTGGACTTACTTAAAGTTGAGGTAATTCACCTATTTCTAAGGCTGTCACTTCGATTTTATTATAATTATCCTGTAAATAGGATAATTATATGTCCTAGCTTCCTTGGGACAGTTCAGTTTTTCTCTTGTCCAGGTATTTTAACTGGTTTAGTATTTGTTTCATCATCTTTCACTCTTAAAAGCTCCATGTCTTAAACCATATGGGCCATATTTGGATCATATGATCACGTTATGACAATGAAGCATAATTCAAACTACAAATTCTTGGACCTAAGATATTAATTATATCATGTAACAGAATGTGTTATCTAACTGACATCTTAAAATAAGGGTTCTGTAGGTCAGACTATGCATAAACTTGAATTTGCAGGGCAAAAGAGATTGATTTTCCCTTGAGGAAAGGCTGCAGGGTTATATGAATTGAACAGCAAGACATAATCTTGTAAAGAAGATTAGAAATTAAGTCTCCTGACTTTGCAATAACAAGTTGCATGACCTTTACTTCTCTGAGCTTTGTTCTTTCATTTGTAAAATGTAATATCCCAATTACTGAATGGCAGATGTGCTGGCCACTTTAAAACATCGTTTGTTTTAATCCTCAAAACAGCCTATTATACCAAATGCTAGTATCCCCATTTTACAGATTAAGAAACAGGCTTACACAACTCTCCCTACAGTGACACATCAATATGTGGCAGGGCCGGTTTTCAAACCCAGTTCTTCCTGATTACTAAGTCTATATTCTTTCCACAATATATCAGTTGCCATTCAAAAATGAAAATGCATTATACCAAAGCTTATCTTTATTATGTATGTGATGCCAGTTACTGATCTATGTTCTTTGCAGGATACACTGACGACTGTGTCAGTGATGTTGCTTGTCCCCTCACTAGTTAGGGAAGTAAGGTGTTAGCAAATAAACAGAAATAAGGGAGCTACAGAAGAGCTTTACAAACACAAAAAGTGAGATGCCAAAAAAAAAAAAAAAAGAAGGCTTGCATTCAGAAGTCCAATATGCAATTCACATGGAAGAAAGATCTTTATGTGGTTTTTGATTGTTTTTGTTTTTTGTAAAATTTACTTTGCTAAGTCCTGTCCAACAGTTTCTGTGTAGAAGTGGTTTTCAAATATATATCCTTTGATGCAGGGAGCCAGAGCTGCACAGACTTTCATAACGTCAAGTCTCTGAAATGGTAGGTGATAGTAGACTATGATTATTATATTACTTGTTCAATGTATACAGATTTTATAAATAAATCTATATTTTTATAAGGGACAACTGAAATAAGACTTTTTTCTAATAAATGTAAATATATTTTTCTCTCCAAGAAAGAGACAACAAATAATTTTTATTTCATTTTCTTGGTTTTTTTGTTTTCTGGATAGAGGGTCATGACTACACTATTGATTGTAAAATTCAATTTTGTAAATCTGTGGATTCAAATTAATTATAAATTTTGTACAGAAGTGTTATTTTAGGAGGTAACAGAAGGTAAAACCAAACTTAGTACTATTTAAATTTCCAATTCTGAGTATTCCAATATTTTTCACAAGTGCTTACAAGTTCAGAAAGCAGAATTTTGTGGGATGAGTAGAAGCTTTGAATTCAGACAGAAATGGTTGTAGATCCCAACTAAGGATTATGGATTTTAGTAACTGCCAAACTACTATAATCTATAATAATACAGTATGTTACATGCAAAATATAGATAAAATATCTATTTAATTTTAAGAAATATATGATCTGTGACCATAGGACACATATACTTAGAAAACCTTGTGATTGTCATGTTAAGGAAGCTGGGTTATGCTGCAGAAACAAACAGCCAGGGCATTTTAGTTTTTTGAAACAACAAAGGGTGATTTCGTATTCATGTACCACACCCTCTGAAAATAACCAGGGTTCTCTGTTCTATGCTGTCTTTATTCTACAACCCAGGATCCTGGGGCAGTCCCTCTCTGGAACATTGTCTGTCTCCATGGAAAAAAGAGAGGGAAATAGTGATCCTTGTCAACAATTAGTGTTGAAATACTGTTGTCCTTCTGCTGACATTACATGGGCAAAACTTGGAAAGAATGTGGAAGTGCAATCTTATCATGTGCTTCAGAAAGGCAGAACTGGAGTCCTTGAAGAGTTGTCAATATTTTTATATCTTTCCTAGCCATCTCCTGATTTCAAGAATCACAGTAAGATAAACTCAGAGCCTTATAAGCACAAACTACAACTACCAGAAAGGAAGACTAAAATGTTATCACTACCATTTCCTTATCAGCAGCAATCCGACATTGTGTGAAGGTGCACTACTTTAAGTCAGTGTATAATTCATGTTAAAGAAGAGACATTTGTTTTTGTGATTCAACATAATATGAACTAGCAATAAATGCTATTATTTACATGGCCCTGGTAGTGTACACTTTCTGCATGCATCTGAAGTTGTTTTTTGATTATCAAAATTAAAAACTTCTGTGCTCTTGGGAGCACAGCATTGAGGAAGTCAAAACTCAATTCACAGACCGAGAGAAAATATATAAAATTCATTTATGTGATAGGCAATTTAAATCCAGAATATATAAAGAACACTTACACTCCCAAAATATAAAAATGTATCACCTAATTTTAAAATGGTCATAGGATTGCCATACATAAACAACCAATAAGCACATGAAATGATTTTCAACAGGATCAGTCACTAACAAAGTACAAATCAAAACCACAATGAGATACTACTTTAGACCCAGTAAATGGCTACAATAATAAACAGAAAATAATGTGTTGACAAGATATGGAAAAATTGTAAGTCTTATCATTTTCTAGTGGATATGTAAAATGATATATCCACATTGGGAAATAGTTTGACATTTTTCTAAACTGTTCAACAGAGTTGCAATAAGACTCTGAAATTTCACTCCTAGGTATCTAACCAAGAGAGTGAAAACATAGGTTCACACAAAGATGTGTGAGTGAATTTCATAGCATTATTCAAAACTGACAAAATGTGGCTGCGCATGGTGGCTCACACCTGTAATCCCAGCACTTTGGGAGGCTGAGGCGGACGGATCACAAGGTCAGGAGTTTGACCAGCATGGCCAACATGGCGAAACTCCATCTCTACTAAAAATACAAAAATTAGCCAGACGTCGTGGCAGGCACCTGTAATCCCAGCTACTTGGGAGGCTGAGGCAGGAAATCACTTAAACCTGGGAGGCAGAGGTTGCAGTGGGCTGAGATCGTGCCACTGCACTCCAGCCTGGGTGACAGAGCGAGACTCCATCTCCAAAAATATAAATAAAAAAATAAAAAAAAAAACAAAATAGAAAAAATGTGAAGACAACCCAAATGTCCATTAACCAATAAATGTATAAACAAAATGTCATACGTTCAGACCTAGAATATGGTTAAGCCATAAACAAGAACCGATACATTTTATAACACGTATACACTTCAAAAACATGACAATAAGTGAAATAACTAGTCATAAGAGGTTATGTATTGTGTGATTCAACTTTTATGAAATGCCCACAATAGACCAGTCTATAGAGACGGAAAGTTATTCAATGATTGCCTAAAGGTGGGGTTCAGAGTGGAGAATGGAGAGTAACTGCAAATGGGTGTGATACTACTTTTGTAGTTATGAAAATGTTCTAAAATTAGATTGTAGTGATGGTGGCATAAATCTATAAATATGCTATAATCCATTGAATTTTATACTTAAAATTTTAATAGGAAAATTATATATATACATATATATACACACATATATACATATACATACGTGTGTGTGTATATATAAAATATATATATAATATATATAAAATATATATAATATATATAAAATATATATAATATATATAAAATATATATAATATATATAAAATATATATATAATATATATAAAATATATATATATTATATATAAAATATATATAATATATATATATAAAAAATATCTCAATAAAGCTGTTAAATCCAAAGAGATTTGAGGGGGGATGTTGAGGGAGAATTTTTCTTCATTTGTTGTTGCTGTTGTTGTTGAGACAGGGTCTCACTCTGTCACCCAGGCTACAGTGCAGTGTCACAATCATGGCTCACTGCAAACTGTCTCCCGGGCTCAAGTGATGCTCTCACCTCACCCTCCTGAGCAGCTGGGACTACAGGTGTGCACCACCACATCCAGCTGATTTTATATATATATATATCATTTATATATATACATATATATATAGATATATATATATCATTTATATATATACAAATGATATATATATATTTGTTGTTGTTGTTGTTGTTTTGTAGAAACGGGGCCTTGCTATGTTGCCCAGGCTAGTCTTGAACTCCTGGGCTCAAGCAATCTGCCCACCCAGGTGTGAGCCACCACACCCAACCACAGGTCTTTTTTTCTATCATTTATTAGAAAAACTATTCATTCAATATCTATGTTACTGAGTTCCCAATACTATTATGCAGATCTTCTTTACTCTAATTACTTCTGTTTAAAAACTATAATTTAAAAGCCATAAATAAAACAACTTCTATCTGAATTTGGTGATCCAAAATAATCTGATAGAAAAGAAACAGCTTAAATGAAATCTGAATTTATCTACAGAATATTATTAGCTTGCTTTCTGAATGTTAACATATTACTATTGAATTAGTTCACTCTTCATTAGCATGTTAATCAGAAGCAATATAAAAGTGTGAATTGAAACCCCTGAGGAATTCAAGAATCTGCCTTCAATATTTATAGGCAACTGCTGTGAATTTCAGAATCCTAGAAATAAGAACAGAACTTAATTCTTCTTTCATCAGTCCATAGTCTTATTTTGAACCATCTTTGAGAAAATTAGTTTCAGTTTTTACCCTACCAATCAATGACAATATAAAATTCCCTGAAAACTGGTCAATTCTGATAAAAAAGTAAAGAGACAGTCCCTTTAAATGTAGACTATTTTGAGGATATAACACCTATTTTGACAGCCATCTAAACAGAAAACATACACTTGGTGTCACATAAGATAGGCAACATGGCTGTGCTTAAAAACCATACTCTGGACGTTTCACTGTATTATCTTCATTTACCATTTTTTAAATCTCAAATTTAACCAAAAATCATTAATATTTTTCTTTGTCTTATACATGCTATGTACTCTGTCAAAGAGTACTGGAAAATCACTTAAATTTACTTTGACCTGTACCTTCTATATGTAGCTTTTTTAAAATACTTATTTTTAAATTTTAGTTTTCAAATTGCCTTCCAGTAAAACTTTTTTGTAAATCAAAGAAGTAAGACTTTGATGAATTTCAACACACTCATAGATTCATGTAGCCCCATGACAATCAGAAACCAAAACAGTACCATCAGTCTAAAAAACTCCTTCTGATAATCCCTTAATAGTTATGTCTTCCACTCATAACTTTCAAAAAAATACTGATCTTTTTTCCATCATGCTAGTATTGTCTTTTTGAGAGAATCATATAACGGAAAGGATACAGCATGTAACTTTTGAAACTGACTCTCATTCATCATAATGTCCCTGAGGTTCGACTAAGTTGCTGTATATCTCAATACTGTAGTTCATTCTTATTCTTATTCTATTCCTTAGTATTCCATTGTATAGATGCAATCCAGTTTACCATTGAAAGGCATGTGGGTTATTTCTAGTTTGGTATGAGTATGAATAGAGTTACTATAAGCATTCATGTACGGGTTTTTGTGTGAATGTAAGCTGCCATTTCTCTTGGGTAAATACCCAAGAGTGGGTTTGTTGAGTTATACGGTAAATGTATGTCAAATATTACAAAAAACTTCACCCGTTTCTACATTGGCTGTAACATTTTGCATTCTTACCAGGAAATGACTGTTCCAATTAATTTTCATCATTTCTTCATCCTTTCCAGTGTTGGCACTATCAGTACTTTTCTTTTTCTCCTCCTCACTCTCTTCTACCTCCTTCACCGTTATTATTATTATTATTATTATTATTATTATTTGAGATGGAGTCTTGCTCTGTCACCCAGGCTGCAGTGCAATAGTACGATCTCAGCTCACTGCAACCTCTGCCTCCCATGTTCAAGTGATCCTCCCCGCTCAGCCTCCCGAGTAGCTGGGATTACAGGTGCCTGCCAGCACGCCCAGCTAACTTTTGTATTTTTAGTAGAGACAGGGTTTCACCATGTTTGGCAGGCTGGTCTTGAACTCCTGACCTCAGGTGATTCACCTGCCTTGGCCTCCCAAAGTGCTGGGATTACAGGTGTGAGCCATGGTGCCTGGCCCTCCTTCACCATTCTAATAGATTGTATATAAGCTAATTGCCATACATTGAACTATATATCAGGATGTATTTTATTAGATTTACCACAAGCCTGGCTCCTTTTCTTAGCCTCACTTTCTGTATGTATCAAATGGAAATTGAGATATTTTTTCTATTTCCTATAGAGTTGTTTTGTGGAGATGAATTTGTTACAAAATTTGTGGAAAAGGATAAAGTATACATATAAAATATTTGTTAACAATTTATAATAATCATTTTTTGATAACTGTTAATTGTTATTTCAAGGTAGGTAGAATATTAATGATAAACTATTAAGTGCATCAAATGAGGTTATGTGCCCTCGTGGGGATGGATAGAGAAAGTTTTAACAAGATTTATCATATTTTACCACATTTTTATTTAATCCAGAATGAATAAATATTCTTAACATGTTACAGACTCTAAATGTGGAAGTGTCAGATATAGCTGTGAAGGGTCTGCAAGTTTTAGAAATTGCAAATGAAACTAACAAATCTATTTAAACAGTAAACAGACAAGGAAGAATTGCATCTTAAGAGATCAGAGCTGTCTCATGTATGCATATTGCCAGCATTGTTTCATAAGCTTTAAAATAAATATGTACACATTTTTGTAAAAATATAACTGTGATTATTCTTTTTCTTTCCACAAGGAAAATTTTTAAGTAAAGGGCTGATAGATATAATAATCATAAACTCCATAGTTTATTATCTTTTGAGGTGGTAATAAAGAGAAAAACTCAAGCATACAATGTTGCCATTTTGACCTGTATAGCAAGTTCCAAATTGTAATAGATGAAATAAGAGCATTAAAAATAGTATACTCTACAAATAAGCCTTTAAGAGTCAACTAGGAAAACTTGTTCTGCATATAAATATTTCATGGAGGGCAATGGACTATGTCTACTAAATATTTTACTTTGTTTTACTTAGATACTGCCTTTCTTTTATGTTTCTGTAGCTTTGTCATTTACAGAAAAAAAAAAAGTTGTTACAATAAGTTTTTCACTTTCCAAAGTAGCTTACAAAATCTACTGCCACTTTAAATTGGATACTACATTGTTATCTATCTTGCCATTTATCTCATTAAAAAGCTCATTTTCATACTCCGTCACAAATGATGGCCATCTTAATTATAAAATTTCTAAATTTTGATTAAAATATTAAAGTTTATTTCTTTATCTTCTTCATACCACTGTCCTTTAATATTTATGTATTTATTATTTTCTTATGGTCAAAATATTTTATACTCAAAACCCAGTAAATGATAACAGGGGCATAGAATGGCATTTCTTATAGAAGTTATTAATTATTGCAGATACAGTTACTGCCAGTATTCTGTGAGCAAGATTTCCATCTCAGATTGTCTATCTAATGTCATCTATCAGGTACCTATGCTGCTTTTTTCTTTAAAAATATCGACTTAGAGTTAGAAGATATGGTTTGAGGACTGGCTTTGAAACTTATGACCTGCTAAACACTGGTCCAACACAGGAATTCACTAACCTTAACCATGCATAATAACTATAATTAAAAACATTAGCAGCATCTACTACACAGAGCTGTTATGGGGATGAAAATTATGTAATGCACATCAAAATCTGTTATGAAATACAAATTTTTTGAAAATGTGGATGTTAACTATTAATATAACATTATTGAAGAAAAGTCTATTATAATTTTCAGTTTCCCATTAATTCCTACCTATCTTTACTTAAATTCAAAATTAATATTTGTGAAACACGTATTAGGAGTCTAGTATTTTGTCATGTCTTCAGTAAGTGATATGAGACTCTTTTGTTGGATTTGTTCAAAGTCTAGGTTTTTAGGATTTGATGTTGGTGGTAGAAAAAGACAAGCTGCTCAAGGAGAGGGAAAGCCAATAAGAGACACATGAAACAAATAAGAATAAATCATCAAACACGTATGTTATTTAGATAATTATAAGAATCATACCGTGAGAACATTTATTTCTGATCAGACGTATACCCTATGTCCCCATCCCTGAAACCCTTGGTTTGTACAGGCTGTGGGTCTGACTACCGCTAACAAGTTAAAAGCATTCATTTCTTTGTTCTTCCTTTTTTCCAAATTTGTCTGATCCAGGAAATTTTTTAAACTGTTAATAATTTCAAACTCCTCAAGGTCTCCAAAACATCCTCTTTGTTTATACAACTGGCAGGGAATATAAACACTATGGAAAGTTAATATAAAATTGAATGAGCAACATCTTAATGAATGAAAAGGTTGGGATTGCAAGATTTAAAATCTCCTAACTCAGGATATCAGAAAAAGTGATACAATTGGGAGGTCAGTAAGCTAGGCAGCAAATCTTGCCCAGTGCTACTGAGCAATATGATTTATCAACCTCGGCAATAGCCTATGCTGCTTGCCTAAAAATAATCCATGCATTTGTAATGAATGGAGAGGAGAAAACAATAAACATGCAAATGCACTAACACTTTTTAGAAATACATTTTACATTTTTCAGTAGAAGAATGGGGGAAATTAGAACAGGGAGACAAAACCAAAGTTTAACATTCTCTAGGATGGAAAAAAGAAAACTTGAAAATTTATATAAGGTAGTCTGGAAGTATTTCCTGAAATTATTAGAATCTCAGGATAACAAATATATCCTACATTACAATCAGCCATTGATTATTTTTTATTTTTTATATTATAAATTTCAGGCAATATTAGTTCCCTCACTTAGAAATGTTTTCTAAATATCTAAGAAAATATAATAAGAATAGCTAATACATTTACCCTATAAAACTTACCCAAATTCAAAACCTTCAATATCTAAAGTGGCATGCTGAAGAAACAAAATGCTTACAAAATAAAAAATATATCTCCTTGGTAAAGTTATGGAACATGTGGAGTGTTACTGGCAATTAAAAAACAATAATTTTGACATGTTACCATCCACTAATCCAAACAAGCCTTTTAGAAAAATGTTCTAAAAGTAGATATAAGGGAAGTGATATCAGCAAAATGGCAGACTAGAAGCACGAAGCTCCCCAAGACTTGGGAGCACTAAGCTGCCCTTCCTCCCCTGAATAAACTACCAGAAACTAACTGAACCAACTTTGTAAGAGGTCTGGAAAATAGCCAAAGGTTTATATCATCCAAGTAAATTTTCAATCAAGACAAAGCTGTTTACAAAACAGTCATAGAGTGTTGTGGTATATTTACTCACCCTTGCTCTACATCCTGCTCAGTGTGGCAATAATTTTAGTCATGAGCAGTAGCAGCTGGCTACTATTTCCCCCTTGAATCAGAGGAAACAGAACAGGTCTTATTTGCAAATGATTGTGTAAATGTGTTCTAATCAGGCTGGAGGATATCTAAAGTACTGAAGCAAAATGATGATCTCTGTTTGCCTAACTCAACGAGGAAAAACAGCAGACACTGTTCACAAAAGCTACAAGGTGATACAGATGCTGGGGACAAATGATTCCAGGTGGAGATGTATGCCATAGGACATCTTAGACCTAGAGGAGAAATTAGAATGAAACTCTTTTGGAAATTTAGACATTAAAAAGCAGCCACATAAACTACTGAGAACTTAAACTTTCACCTTTTGTTGAATCCTAGGCCCAGATAAAACCTATCTAAGTGTTGCTGGAGTGCCCCAGCACAGAATGAGAATGATTGCTGTTCTTTATTTTTCTAGGTTTATTATTTGTTTTGTTTTAACTCCTAGGATTCCTGAAAACCTCTGACTGAACATTAGCTGAACATGAGCTACAAGAAGAGAGGCTTCAGGTATCACATTCAACAAGTCATAGTCTTTGCAAAAGGAAGTTTGGAAAAGTCTCAAAACAAAAGAAATACTACAGTCTTTTACAAAAAAAAATATACATACAGACATGCATGCATGCATACATACATAAAACCTTTGCAAAAGAGGAGAATATGATTTCCAGAATTACTACATTGTAATACTTAAATGCTCAAGTTTCAAGAGAGTTTGTAAGTCGTGCAAAGAGAAAAGCATAGCTAATACAATGGAACAAAATAAGTAAATACAAACCACTCTTAACAATGCCCAGATATTAAAGTCAATAGACAAATATTTTAAGTTATTTGTCTTAAATATTCTAAAAGAGTTATGGGAAAAATATGTGCAAAGAACTAAGAAAATCAGAAAAATAATATATGAACAAAATGAGAATACAACAAAGAGGTAGAAATTAGGAAAAGAAATCATAAGGAAAATCTGCACCAGAAAAATATAACAATTGAATTGAAATATGCACTACAGGGTTTAATGAAAAATTTAAACAGGCAGAAGAAAAAAATAGTGAACCTGAAGAAAGAAAAAATTAAATAATGAGTACGAGTTTAAAAAAAAGAGAAATGACTGGAGAAACAAGAACAGAGCCTACAAGACTTGTGGGATGCCATATAGCAGACTAGCTACACACTTAAGAAATCTTGAAAAGAGAAGGAGGTGTTGAAAGACTATTTTAGGAAATAATAGCTAAAACTTCTGAAATTTGAAGGAAGACTTGAATCTGCAAATCTGAGAAGCTCATCAAACTTCAAGGAAGATAGAGAGTCAACACTGGGTTGTATTTAATCAACCCATTATAAAAAGCCAAAGGCAAAGAGAATCCTGAAAGTAACAAGAGAGGAGCAACTCACTCATAAGAGGAATCATTAGATTACCAGCAAATTTCTCAACAACCTTAGAAGCCAGAAGGCAGTGCAATTATATATTTAAAGTGCTAGAGAAAAAAAAAATTTGTATCTGGCAAAGATGTCCTTCAAAAATGAGGAAAACATTAAGACATCTCTAGAAAACAAAAGCTGAGGGAGTTTGCCACCACTAGATTTAACCTACAGGAAAGACTAAAGGAATTCCTCTAAGTTGAAATGTGGGAATGCCAGACAGTAATTTGAATTCATACACAAAGTTATTTGGTAAATGTAAATACATGGCAAATATTAAACCAAATATCATTATAATTTTTCTTTTTAATTCAACAAAACTTTCTATGTAATTTAACAAATAAACATATAAAAACAATTATAAATCTATGCTATTGGGCATAAATGTATAAAGATATAATTTTTGACATAAATGATGTAAAAAGAGATATAAATATATAGGAGTAGAATTTTTGTATATAATTGGAGTCAAGTTGTGATTGATTAAAAATACATTCTTATGACTTCTTATTTTATTTAATCTCTGTTAATCAGAAAAATTCTATAGAGTATATAAAACAAAAATGGTAAACAAAATGTGTCACTCTAAAATCTCAGCTAAATACAAAAACAGATATAATGAAGGAAATGAGGAGCAAAGAAAACTAAAGAACATACAGAAAACAAACAACAAATGGCAGAACTAAATTCTTCTTTATTGGTAATTACATTAAATGGAAATGGATTAAACTCTTCAGTTATAAGACAGAGGTGTGCAGTATTAATAAAAACACAAAGTCCAGCTGTATACTACCTTCTATGAGTGTCTCGCTTTAGTATTAAATAGACAAACAGATTGAAAGTGAAAATATGAGAAAACATACTTCATGAAAATAGTAATAAAAACTTATTTCATGCAAATCAGGGACAGCTGTACTAATAATAATTTCAGACAAAATGGACTTTAACTAAAGACTGTTACAAAACAGTTTTAAAAAGCACATTTTATATTAATAGGAGAGTCAATTAACCAGGAAGACATAACAATTATAAACATATACTTACCACATATAAAAGTCCCAAAGTATATGAAACAAATATTACTATAATTGAAAGGAGAAATAGACATAATAATAGCTGGAAACTTCAAATCTTCAATTTCAATAATGAATAGAACATCTAGAAAGATTTACAATAGAAGACTTAGACAACACTTTAAAGTAACTGGGCCTAACACAGATATATAGAAAACTTGACCCAGTACCAGCAGAATACATATTTTTCTCAAGTAAATATAAAACATTCCTCAGAATAGACTATGTTTTAAGCCACAGGACAAGTCTTAATAAATTTATAAATACTAAAAACATGTGAAGTATTTTTTCAATCACAATGGGATGGAACTAAAAATAAATAATAGAAAGAAAACTGAAAAATACACAAATAAATGGAAATTAAACAACACAAACAACCACTGAGTCAAAAAAGAAATCACAAGTACAATTAGGAAGTACTGTTGGGAAAATAAAAATAAAAACATGACATACCAAAACTTATGGAATGCAGTGAAAGCAGTGCTAAGAGGAAAAGATATAGCTGTAAAAATGTACATTTAAAAAAAGATCAAATCAAGAATCTAACTGCACCTTAAAGAACTAGATAAAGAACAAATTAAAACTAAACTAGCATAAGGAAGGAAATAATAAATATTCATACTGAGATAAATAAACTAGAAAGACAATAGATTCAATCGGATAAAGCCAAAATATTTTACTGGAAAAGATCAATGAAATTGACAAATCATTAGTTAGATTGTTTAGAGTAAAAGAGGGAGATTCAAATTAATAAATCATACATAAAATTTGCGATATTACTTCAGACTTTACATAAATAAATTAATACTATGAACAACTGTATGCCAACAATTTGGATAACCTAGATGAAATGAACAGCTTTCTAGAAACACACTCTCTCCCAAGACTGAATTATGATTAGCAGAAAACCTGAATAGACCTTTAATTAGTAAGTAGATTGAAACAATCATTGAAAATCTCCCAAAAAAGAAAGCCCTCCACCAGATGCTTCAGTGGTAAATGTTACCAAACACATAAAAGAACTAACGACAATGCTTCTTAAGCACTCAAAAAATTGAAGAAGAGGAAATTCCTCCTAACTTATTTGCTGAGACCAACATTATCCTATACCAAAATCAGAAAGAATTGCCAAAAGTAGAAAAAACTATAGATCACTATCCTCTGTGAGTACTGGTACAAAAATCTTCAAGAAAATACTGGCAAATTTGACAACATACTAAAAGGATTGTATACCATGAGCAAGTGGAATTTATTCTCAGATTGTAAGAAAGTTTTAAGATATGAAAATTAATTGATATAATAAACCACCTTATTAGAACAAAGGGAAAATGATTATCTCTATAGAGGCAAAAAATGTATTCTGAAAAATTCAACACCTTTTCATGATAAAAATACCAAATACACTAAAAGCAAGTTAACTACTCACCATGATAAAGTCAATACATGAAAAACCCACAGCTAATATCATAGTAAATGCTGAGAGATGAAAGATCTCCCCCATTATGATCAGGAGCAAGACAAGGGTGCACGCATTTCCCACTTCTACTCAGCATAGCACTGAAAAGTCTTAGAAATAGCAGTGAAGCAAGAAAAAGAGATAAAATATATCCATATTGGAAAAGAAGATGTAAAAATATTCCTGTTCACAGATGACATAATCTTATATGTAAAAAACTCTAAAAAATATGTACACACACATTTATTAGAATTAATAAATTCTCCAAAGTTATGAGATACAGAATCAAACACAAAAATCAGTTGTGTTTCTATACACTAACAAGAAGCTATCAAAAAGAAAAGAAAGAAAAAAATGTACTTACAATAAAATCAAAAAGAATGATAAGCATAAGAAAAGTGGCAAAAGAATTGCACACTGAAAACTATAAAACTTTACTGAAAGAATTCTCAGAAGACATAAATAAATGGAGACAAATTTCATATTTATGGATTGGAAGACTTTATATTGATAATATAACAATATCATCCAAAGCTTTCTACAGTTCAATACAATCTCTATCAAAACCACAATGGTGCTTTAGCAGAAATAGAAAAAGAATCCTAGAATGTATTTGGAATCTCAAGCAAACCCTTACAGAAAAAACAATTTTCAAAAGGAAGGATCAAGATGGAGGACCCATGCTTCTCAACTTTAAAACCTATTTAAAAGCTATAGTAATCAAAACAATATGGTACTTTCATAACAGTAGACATTTTGGCCAATTAAATAGAAAAGAAAGCCACAAAATAAACGTTTGCGTAAATGGTCAAAAGATTTTGAACAATGCTTCGAAGACTATTGAATGAAGAAAGGATAGTCATTCTAAGAGATAGAGCTAGGAAAACTAGATATCCGTATAAAAAAGAATGAAGGTTAACTCATTTTATACCATATAAAAAATTAACACATAAAATCAAAGACATGAAAGTAACAACTAAAATGACAAAATTCTTAGAAGAAAACTTGGTAAAAGCTAGATGTCATTGGAATAACTGATGATTTCTTGGGTAAACACCAAACTCACAGGCAACAAAAAGAAAAGTAGATAAACTAGACTTCATTAAAATTATTATTTTTTTGCCAAAAGACACTATCAGAAGAGTTAAAAAAATCCACAAAATGAGAAAATATTTTCACATTATAGATTTAGTAAGGGATAATATACAAAATATATAAAGGGTCTCTACAACACAACAACAAACAGAACAAGCAAATCAAAAATGAGCAATGGGTTGAATAGATATTTCTCCAAGTAAAACATATATGGCTAATAAGTACATGAAAAGATGTCCAATACCTTGAATCATTAAAAAAATGCAAATCAAAACCAAACTGAGGTACCATTTTAAAAACAGTAGGATAACTACTATTTTAAAAAAAAGCGTTAGCGAAAATTGTGGAAAAACTGACCTTCTTGTTTTCTTTATTGTGGGAATTTAAACTTGTGCAACTGCTATGAAAAACAGCTTGGTGATTCCTCAAAGATTTTAACATAAGATTATCATATGATCCAGCAATTTCATTTCTCAGTGTATACCCAAAAATTGAAAACAAATACTCAAACAGATACTTGTACACCAATGTTCACATCAGCATTATTCACAATAGCCCACAGGTAGAAACAACCTAAATATCTATCAACAGTTAAATAGATAAGCAAAGTGGTATCTTAGATACAATAGAATATTATTTAGCCTTAAAAAGGAATGAAATTCGAGTACATTCTACAACACGGATAAACTTGGATAGACGTATTTGTAGACTTATTTGTTTGAATTTCTGTGAGGCATGAACATCAGTTATTGTATGCTGGCTTGATTCATATCCTAGGGACAAAGAAATTCTATTTTCAAAGAAACGGAGTAACATTTCAAATAAATAAATGTTAATGGTGATCCTTAAATAGTTACTAAATGGACGAGTCAGGAATGCTTAGGTCCTACATTAGTACCTATCATTATCCTGGAGTTTATGTGTTATGCACCCATGTTCTTATCTAGGAACAAACAAATTGTTTAGCTAGTGAGTCATGGAGTCTGTCTCCTTAGCCACAATGAAACTAAATACATTTTCACATTACCTTTCTAGCATTGGCTTCCAGGAAGTTTAGAACAAAATATCTTTAAAAGCTCTGTGATTCTTTATGACTTGCATGCCAACATTTCACTTTCATCATGTTCTGTTCAAATTGGTGTTTTAAATTTATGTATCTGTTCTAGAATATATTTTTAGTATTTATATATTTTATTGATTGTGTCTTTTAAAAATCAGGCTCAAATCTTGTATAAAAGATAAATAAAAAGATGAATAGCCATACATAATTCTAAAATCCCCAATACAAAATTGCTTAATGATTTAATTCTATGATGCTTTGAGTGGTATTAAAATTTTCCTCTCTTGTCTACTTGATTAACAATTCTGCGAATAAGTAATATTTCTCTAGAACAGAAAAAATAGGATCATTTTGAAGATCTTTATTTATTTTGAAGATTCTCTAAAACAAAAACAATAGAATCATAATTTGCTTTTGATTTCACAGAAGTATTTATTTTTTTTTGGAAGCAGTCACTTGCAAACAAGCAAACTTTAATTTCACTAGAGGTTTCTATCCAAACAACAGAATGAAGAATAGGTTATTTATTCCAGTAGTCTCTTGGGAAGCTTGACACAGTGATCTTGTTATATTTGGGGTTGTGATGGTTGGTTTAATGTGTCAAATCAGCTGGACCACAGTGGCCAGAACATTATTCTGAATGTTTCCATGAGCATGTTTTGGATGAGATTAACATTTAAATTGATAGACTGAGTAAAGCAGATCACCCTCTATGATGTGGATGGGCCTCAACCCATCAGTAGAAGGCCTTAACAGTATGAAGACTGATTTCATCAGGGGAAGAAGACATTCTGCCAAAAGAAGGCCTTTGGACCTGAACTGCAACATTGATTTTTCCCTGGGTTTGCAGCCTGCTTCCGTATCCTGCAGAATTTGAAGGCTCATAATTGCATGAATCAATTCCCTAAAATAAATCTCTCTCATATCTTACACACTATTGGTTTTCTTTCTCTGGAAGACTCTAATGAATAAAATAGTTACATCTAATTCTATTACTTTAGCCTTATCCTTGATTTTTTTCCATTGTGTATATCTTCCTCTGAAAAAAATAAAAAAGATGTTTTGCTGTTACTCTAATCTTAGATTACTGGCCTTCAAAATGTGCCTCAGTCTTATTTCCTTCTGTCCTGCCCCTACATTTATTTTCCATATGCTATTCTCCGTAGCACTACAAACACTACCTCTTTCTCCTATCTTATCAACCAACCACTGCTTTCAATCAAGCAGTGTTGAGTTGTATTGAGTTGAGTGTTGAGTTGTCATTGGAATTCATGGACTGATTATACAGCAGTCATCTTGGGCTGAATCTAAACCATAGATGTGTTTTGTTTTCCTTAAGCATTTTAGTCTGCAAAATAATTTTATACTTGGATTAATTACTAACTTAAAAATCAGGAAAATTTACATTAAATAAAGATTTCTAACTTCCCTTGAAAAATAAGAGTCTGGTAATAGAGGGCCCTCATGGCATCACTTAGCCTGGGCTGAGTGGAGGTGTCTTCTATATGTGGAGTACTCACTTTCCAGATTATCTGACCCCATCATGTTTTCCTTATTTTAGGCAATCTGCGAAGATTAGTTAGGTTACCTGCCCCCAGCCCCCCAACCCCGTGAACATTTTATTTTAGGGCATGCCTCAGCAACTGCCTCTGAGGGGTCCTTAAGTAAAAATACTCATTATTAATAAACTAAGACATGTGTGATATAACTGCAATACACATGTTTTTTTTTTCCAAAGGAAAAGAACCAGCACTCATTTAAAGTTCTAATTCCTGCTACATTTTTGTACAAGCATATACTTGAACGTAAACACGTATACACCTCAACAGTCTCATTACTTTATAGTTCCACTGCATTTAATTTTATGCCGTGTATGCAGTTGCACATGTCAGATTATTGCATGTTCTCCTGCTTTCTGAGAATTATATTAAGTATTAGCTTTGGTCTGTGGTGATAAGTTGTACAATGCATTCAATTAGAATGTATTTCTTTAATTCATTTCTCTGTGCATTTATTGTCCTGGCTCTAGCAATTTCAGTCTATCTGCCTTTTGGTAAGAACATTTGTTTATTGTGTGCTACTAGCAATTACTGCACAGTTGGAAACTTCTCACCTCGAACACTGCATGGCCTCTGCCTCATGTTCTGAGAAGAAATCAGTAGGTTGGTCCCCTTGAATTAACCGGCTAGATAGCCATGCTTTATTTGGGTTAAAGTTCCATTTCTCAGCTCTACTGCAATTTATAATTTCAGTTAACAATAAAAATTCCGATAGGATTGTTAAAGTACATATTTCTTTAAAGTGTATTGTGTTAGAGAAGTTTCACTGACACCTTCAGCTTTCCTTTGTGTTGCCTATTTTCTATTGTTTCTCTTGTTATTTTTATGTCTTTACAGAGATGCCGAGTTGATGGCCCTGGAATCTCATTAATTACAGATACTGAATATTATCCCCTGAACATTTTGAGAGGGAAAACTAGATACTGCCACTGCCTGTAGGTGAGGACAATAACAATAAATGCCATTAAATCATTCCAGGAAAAATTGAATTAGCCCTGCAATGTTGTCATTAAAAGATATGGCTGGATGCAGTGGCTCATGCCTATAATTCCAGAACTTTGGGAGGCTGAGGTGGGAGGATTGCTTGACCTCAGGGGTTCAAGACCAGCATTGGCAACACAGTAAGACCTCATCTCTACAAATTAAAAAAAAAATAGCTGGGCATAGTGGCAGGCAGCTGTGGTTTCAGCTACTCGGGGCTGAGGCAGGGGGATCTCTACTCCAGGTAGTTGAGGCTGCAGTGAGCCATGACTGCACCACTGCACTCCTGCCTGGGCAACAGAGTGGGACCCTACCTCAAAAAAAATAAAATAAAAAATAAGGAAAATATGTTGTGAGTATGCATTGAATTTTGTAGAAGATTGTTTTCTGTATTGTAAAAAAAAAAGGTGTTATCTTCTTGATTTTCAGGATTTCTTTTTCTAGTAGAACTACAATTTAATAAGCTTCTCTTATGCCTAATGCTTGTGAGATTTGAGAGTTATTTTGTATCCAGGCTCCATTTTAATTTCTAAGGGTATTCAACTCATTTTAGCACCTGAGAACATGTCTTATTTTGGAAATATGTACCTAAATTGGACAGTACATTGGACTGTCCAAATCATAAAAAAGTAATGAGATTGCTAAGGTGTATGTATCTGTGTGTTTGTGTACGTGTACCCATAAAAATACACAATAAAGTTTAAACTCCCAAAGCACGATGTGCTAGGGTTCTATTGCTATGATTGCTAAAATGAAGTGGTTTGAAACAGCATTCATTATCTCACATTTTCTGTATACCTATAATCTGGATGTAGCTGAGCTGTGACCCTCTGCTTCAGGGTCCAACAGACTGTGAGCAAGATGTCAGCAGGAGCTGTGGTTTCATCTCAAGGCTTGATTTGAGAATGACTTTATTCAGGCTTACTCATGTGGCCTGATGATGTTTCTTGTGAGCCGTTGGGCTGAGGACCTTATTTTTTTCACCGTTAACCAAAGGCTGCCTTCAGATCCTTGCCAGTGGGCCTCTCTGTATAGCAGTTAACATCATAAAAGCTAGCAAGCTAGATGACCAGAGAAAGTGCCCCAGACAGAAATCAGTCTTTTATAAAACAATCTTGAAAGCAACATTCCATCACTTTTGTCTTATTCTATTTTATTCATTTTGAACATTTTATTTTATTTTTAATTGACAAAAATTGCATATATTTGTGAGGTACAAGGTGATATTTTGATACATGTATACATTGTGAAATGATCAAATTAGAGAATTAGCATATCCATTTTCTTAATTGTTTATTATTTCCTTGTGGTGAGAACATTTCAGTCTTCTCTTTTAGCTATTGATTTATGTATAAAACACTTCAAAAATGCTGAGTTGTGCTACACTCTATAATGATTACATTTTCTCTTTTTTTCCTTTATCTTAAAATAAATATAAAAGCCAAAACTATCTCATACCTGCCTTTTACTTCAATAGAATGTCTTTTCCTCCCCCTTTCCCCGATACATCTTTGAGTTTGCCATTTCCCCAACCAGGTCTCTGTTCTTCCTTGAAGAGGCAGCATCTCGTGAAGAATAAAGGACTGTGATGCCTGCTCTGCTTCACAGCAGCTGTGTGAGCTTGGTCTTAGTTTTTTCATCTCTACAATGATGATAAGTACTATCCACCTTCTGGTGCTGTGAAAATTGGGGAGATAAGTCATACAAAATATCTATATCCATCCTTAGTGCCTGGCAAACAGTAGTAATCTCCCTTATTCATCTTTTACGTTCCATATTCCAAAGGCTTTCCTGATTTCCTTAGCCTGCAATTCTCCCTCTTCTGAGCACACAGAATGTGTTCCAACTGCATCTCAGATTTTGCCTGCACTTTATATTTTTTGAGTATTTCTAAGCCTTTTTTGTGTATAATTCTTACCCATACATCCCTAAAGGGCTTATTTTATTTGTTTTTATATATCTCTCTGTATCCCGTCCTTGAAAGATCACTTACACCAACTTACATAAAATGGATTTACTTTCTTGTCCCTCTTCACAGATAAATGGATACATAAATACATAGAAAATAGGCTAATGGATAGATTATATGTACATGCTTAGGTAGTTTATTATATGTATGGGTAATGTTGGCTATGTGCAAGGCACTGTTAAAGCACTTAATTTTATATAATGTGTCTGTTATTTAATTGTCTCTCATTGTCTGAGGGGTTAGACGGAAATTAACTAATTCATCCTATGAGATAATGGCAGCCAGTTTTTTAGATGAAATGAAATTTCCCCTCTAAAAATGATATGACTAAACTCAAAGAATGCATATAGAGCACTGAGAGAGGTGTTTTCTACGTAATTTTCACAGCATTGCAAAGCAGTTATTATTTATCATCTTTTACAGATGGATGGAATCGTGGATTGAAGAGAGATAAACGTCAGCTCTTCTCCCACGATTTTGTACCTCTACTCTCCCATCAGAATGATCAGGCCTGAGCCAGGTGAATGATTGCAAAGAGGAAGCTGACGTCTTGCAGGGTTAGGCAAGAGCAAGAAGGAACGCATGGGTGAAGGACTCTGAGCTGCTCACAGTTGGCTTGTAGCACCTGTGGAGATCACAGGTGAGACAGGTTCCTGGATGTTCTATGTCATGTCCTCACCTTGCTTCCATGAACAGCTTGACTGAGATTTGAGTCTCGCGTTGCGTCTTGTCAGTAATTCTATGTGCCTCAGCCATGTTGCCTGAATTGGAGAGACCAGTGGTACCAATCTAATTTTCTTCCTCCTCTTTCTATCCTCAAAGGTGCTGGACATAAACTCAAGAATGGCTTCCTATGGCCTTTCAGTGTGTCTTAGATTTTAATTCATTTAGGAGGAGAATGGTTTGGAATGATCATAATGGTGTTTTTATTTTTGTGGGCTTTTGTGTGGCAACCCCAATTCAGGGGCACAATTGTTAGGAAGAGACAGTTAGGATTATCCAGGTAATTTTTTTTTTTTTTTTTTGAGATGGAGTCTCGCTCTGTCACCCAGGCTGAAATGTAGTGGTGCCATCTGGGCTCACTGCAACCTCCACCTCCCAGGTTCAAGTGATTCTGCTGCTTCAGCCTCCTGAGTAGCTGGGACTACAGGCACATGCCAACACGCCCAGCTAAATTTTTGTATTTTTTTTTAGTAGAGACGGGGTTTCACTGTGTTAGCCAGTATGGTCTGGATCTCCTGACCTCATGATCTGCCCACCTCAGCCTCCTAAAATGCTGGGATTACAGGCATGAGCCACCACGCCTGGCCATCCAGGTAATTTTTTTCCTCTTGTAGGAAACAGAGACTATTTAAATGTAATGAAGTCAGAGCAACATCAGTTAACTTATCATAGATTCTTAAAATTAACATTTTGTAATGAAGAAACATGGATAATTGCAGTGAATAATTGCACTTTAGAGCAAGTGATTTACCTCTTTTATCCTCAGTTTGTTCCCCTCCAAAATGGTAAAATTCATGCCTACCTCAAAAAATCCTAACTGGAACCGACATGTGGCCTTCTATGCAAAAGGCAAAAAGGCACAAAGGCACAGTACTTGACGGCCAGTAGATGCTTAGTATATGTTGGTTTAATTCTTTTTCTCTGATGGCCTAAGAAATACTGAACTTCATGGCAAGAGGAGAGTTTGGCCTGGGGAGGATGGCACAGATATCAAGTTAGCCTAGACGGAGAAAATCCGGGACAATCATAAAGTAACAAAGAAGTACAGTTGTACATACATCCTTTAGATAATCAGAGATACGTTAAGTGGGTTAAAACAATAAAATTTTAGCTATCATTCCAGTTTATGTTTTTTGGTAGTATGTTCTCTTGCTTTTTCAGCACTTTAGAGAACTTTGCTAATAAAACCACATACCTTTTTAACCAATCTTGAAACATGAAATCAATATTTTTCACTAATCCAAGGAAGCACATATTTGAAAACTACTGAATTAAAGAGTGTGGCCAGCTTTTAAAATATCCAGATGCTTGAAGCTATTCTGGATATCTTAGCTTTCACAGGATCAGAGAGATTTCTTCCACTGGCGAATTTCTCCATCCCAACCCTGTCTCAGGGGGCAAGCTTGAGAGATATTGTACATCACCAGCTGAGTCATATCATTTAGGGTCACCAATGAGGTTTTACCTAAAATAAAGAGGATGCTGTGCTCATGGGTTTTATTTGACTGGCGTCAGAGAAGTTTGAGAACATTTTTGACCATGACAGAAATCTTACGCCAACAGATCAGTCTCCAACTGTGACTATTTGAAGAACAGTGCATAGCACAAAGCAGGGTCCCTCAATAAACACTATTCTTAGTCACTGGAGTCAAAAGTTAAAGGAGATTGAGCTGCAGGAAGGAACTAATGAGGATCCAGTGAGCTGTCCATAACTTCCTTAGACACTTGTAGGCTCAGTGAAGGTAGCCTTTCCATCTTCAAAGTCAGCAATGGAGCATCTCCTTTAGGAAGACCTCAGTGCTGTCTAAGGGCTCATCTGGTTAGGTCACGTCAATCTAAATTCTCCCTTTTTTGACATCAACTATGTGGTATAACATAACTTCATCAGGGACATGACTCTTTAATTACATTCACAAACCCAGGAATAATACGGGGCACATATTTTATGGACTGGGAATCTTGAAAACTATCTTAGAATGCTGACTCCCAAGATGGGAGACCTGAGATTGCCTGCAGTAGACATTGTCATCCTCTTCTTCACAAGGTTGCTATTTAAAGGACTAGGAGTTAGAAACTGGATTTGGGAACTGTCTTAACACAAGTTACATGAAAGTGATTGACTTATTTTTTGAACGCAAAACACTTCTTTTATTGATTAAGTTTTTTGGGAAATGGGATTTAGAAAAACTTTCAACATAACAAAATTGTTTAGATTCCCAGATTATGCAAAGATAAAAATAAAATTAGTTCTCAAGGGCAACAGAGATGCTTGTGAACAAAGGAAAGGAGACAGCAAATCAAGGACTTGTTGCTGAAGCTATAGAAAACAAAGGCTGAAAGCAAACAAAGCAATTCCATAAAATTGAGTTACTCGTAGATACACAGAAAAGAATTACACACACATATAAGATAGTAGTTGACGATGGGTAAAACACACAGAGACATACTGTAAGGAGGAATGTGACCCCATTTTTTGATATCTAATTGCTGGCAGCTTGAAAGTCTCACCCTCTCCTCTTCCCCTTGTGCCCCACAATGGGCAAGCCGATGAAAAAGTCTGGGGTTTCCTTCTTTGGTGCCAGTGGGCAATTAGAACCATACAAGCTCCTGACTGCACCAGAGGACTGTCCCATACACTAAATGCAGTGAACACCCAGGCCTTTCTTGCTCTCCCAAGATATTTCAGAACTGCTTGAGAGACCTGCCCTCCTCTCCTTAAGGCCTCAATTCTGTAAGTAAAACCTTTATCATAGCCTCTTGGTGTGTGTGGTGTCATCAGGCCAAACGAACCTTGGGTGGGGCCCCTTCTTGCTCTTCCAGGATGACCATAACACATGCATGTGTACCTGACATTTATCTGATCAACTCCTAGTTCTAGCAAGAAACATTCTTCAGTTGAATCCCTGAAGTTCAAGATTGATTGGCTTCTTTCTGCCTGAAAATTTCTCCTTTCATCCCTGTTTCTTTTCTGGATTGTACAACATGAAGATTTTTTATCATATTTTAAAGTGCTGCTCAAGGAAATAAAATCAATAATACAGATTAACATTACATTCATAATACAGATTAAAATTACAGCATAATTTAAATCAGATTGATTAGGCAAAACATGAAATCCAGTAGGCATAAATATGGGCATATTCATGCAATACTAGTAGAGGTTTAAATTGTTACACATGTTCTCAGACGTGGATTAAAGCATGCATTAAAAACCCTAAAACTTCAAATCTACAGATATAAACAGACGTAATAATTTTTAAAAATGCAAAGTTATTGAAAACTATGATATTGATTGATTAAACAAGATATTTGCATAGTTATATATTTATTAACCAGTGGGTTAATGAGGTTCATACTAGCAAAGAAAGAATAGGGAAGCTACATGTGGCTCTGGCCTCCCATTCAGACAGGAAATGTGATAGCGAATTGTATGTGTCCACTTGACTGAATCACAGGATGCCCAGATATTTGCTAAAACATTATTTCTGGGTATGTATGAGGGTTTCCAAGAGAGATTAGCATGTGAACTGGTGGATTCTGTAAAGCAGATTGCTGCCCCCATGTGATTCAGCATAATTCAATTCCTTGAAGGCCTGAATAGAACAAAAAAGTGACGGAAGAATGAATTTGCTGTCTGCCTAACTGCTTCAACTAGGGCATCAATCTCCTGCCCTCAGTGTTTCTGAAGGGTTCTCAGACCTTCAAACATAGACTGGAATCTATATTATCAACTGTCTGACTTTCAGGCTTTTGAACTACATGAACAATTTTCCTGGGTTTCTAGCTTGCACACTACAGATTGTACAGATTGTGGGACTTCTCAGCCTCCATAATCATGTAAGCCAATTCCTTATAATAAATCTCTGTGTGTGTGTGTGTGTGTGTGTGTGTGTGTGTGTGTGTGTGTGTGTATGTTTATGTGTTTTTGTTGGTTCTTTTTCTCTGGAGAACCATGATGAGTATGATATCTTTATTTGTTCTTCAAATACACATAAAGAAAATTTTGAAATAAACATGTTATCAGAAAAAACCCTCTAGTAGTTAAATGCAAATATTGTAAAATGTATAAATCAGGTCAAACATTATCTTAATTAATGTATTGGAAATCTAAAAAGATAAATTTTCATGGTCTCTTCCTGCATCTGAGAAGTGTACTTGACTAGAAGTACATTGACAGTATACTATATTATAGAGCAAAATTCAAATTTAGACTATATTATGTATATGTTCTGTTGGTGTTGTTGTTTTGTTTTGTTTTTTGAGACGGAGTCTCGCTCTGTTGCCCAGGCTGGAGTGTAGTGGTACAATCTCGGCTCACTGAAACCTCTGCCACCCGGGTTCAAGGGATTCTCCTGCCTCAGCCTCCTGAGTAGCTAGGATTACAGGCACCTGCCATCATGCTCATCTGAATTTTGTATTTTTGTAGAGATGGGGTTCACCATGTTGGCCAGTCTGGTCTCAAACTCCTGACCTCAGGTGATCTGCCTACCTCAGCTTCCCAAAGTGCTGGGATTACAGGTGTGAGCCACCGTGCCCGGCCATGTATATGTTTTTATATAGACCACTTCTGTACAAAAAAGCTTCCACCATGATGGAAATATTTTGTATCTGAACTTTCCAATACAATAGGTACTGGTCACACACGATTGATGACCTCTAAAATGTGGCTGCAGTGACTAAGAAACTGAATTACTTTTAGTCAATTTTATTAATTTTAATTTAGGTTCAAATTATCATATACGGCTAGTGACAACCATTTCATATGATACAGACCTGAAGTGCATGCAGTGTATGTGTGTGTCTGTGTGTGTTCCTTATACATTAGTCAACAAATACTACTGCCTACTATACCCCTATTCAATAAGTATTTATTTGAGCTGATGACTATAGCCACAGGGTCTGCTGGTTTTTGTTTCCTGGCGCAACACCATAACTCAAGCAGAGCTACTTCCCTTTCTCTTGCTTGTGAGGCTATAATGCAAAACCTGTCTAGTTGTCAATGTCGTTAGAAACATGATTCACGTGAATTACCCATATGTGCAGAAACGAGTTGAGATATAAGGCAACACCATCAGTACGCAGTTGTGGGCACCACAGGACAGGGCACAGTGGGAGGAATTTCCTTATTTGGGTTAGACTATATGATGAATTAGGCTCAGGAGACTGGTGCCTGTATTTTTCATCGGTGCTCAAGATTAGAGAGAGTGATGAATATAGTGCAAGAAATTGTTTGTTTTATGCTTTGTCTGTGATTTTATTGATAAAATGGGACAATCTCAATATATTCCTTACAGTTTGAGCACCCATGGTTGTCACTTTCTAAAGCTTCAAAAATTTAAAAATATATATATAGCAAAAAGAGATGAAACTTTATTCATCAGTAGGTATTTACCAAATATCTCTTCTGCAGACAACCCAATATTAGACAATTTAGAAAATGTTAGGGTGGGTGCAGTGTCTCACACCTGTAATCCCAGCACTTTGGGCATCCAAGACAGGTGGATCACCTGAAGCCAAGAGTTGGAGACCAGCCTGGCCAACATGGTGAAACCCCATCTCTATTAAAAGTATAAAAAATTAGCCAGGCTTTGTGGCGGGCACCTGTAATCCCAGCTACTAGGGAGGCTGAGACAGGACAATTGCTTGAACCCAGGATGGGGAGGTTGCAATGAGTCAAGATTGCACCATTGCAGTCCAGCCTGGGCAACAAGAGTGAAATTAAGTCTCAAAAAAGAAAAGAAAATGTTGGAGACAGGAGACAACATAAAGATTATATACATATGAATTACATACATGCCACCTTTGTACACATAGGCGTATCTGCATATATATTTATTTCTATCTCTTCCTCTCTATGTTCCTTTAAAGTAGAGACTTATTATTATTGGTATCTAACAAAAAGCTTTTCCCACTTGGTCAACAGGAAAAAATTGGCTAATGAAGAAAAGAAAGAAAACACAAATTTTACACACATTAAATTATCTCCGGTAAGCAGAATAATGTTCTCCCAAAGATGTCCACATCCTAACCCCAGAAACCTGTGAATATGTTACCTACCTGGCAAAAGGGATTTGTCATATGTGATTAAAGTTAAGACCTTGACATGAGGAGATTATCATGAATTATCCAGGAAGGGTCAATTTAATCTCTTCAATCCCTAAAAATAAAGAAACTCTTCTAGCTGTAGTAAGAGAAAACTGAGAGGGGTGGAAAAAGTCAAGCATTTGGTGGCTTTGAAGATGGAGGAAGGGAACCATGAGTCAAAGCATCCAGGTGGAAAAGGCAAGGAAACAAATGGATTGTCCTCTAGGGCCCTCAGAACAAAATGGACACCTGCCAACAGACCTTTGTTCTCCATGATGGTGAGACAATCGATGTGTATTGCCTTAGGCACTAAATGTGTGGTAATTTGTTATAATGACAACAGGAAACAAATGTAACTCTGTTTTTCAAAGGTGAAATAAATCCTGTTATACCCTGTCCCTTACACAAAATAATCCTAGCAAATGCATCCATTAGCATACATTCCTGTCCCCTAATCACCTCAAACAAATCTCAGTTAATCCCTCCGTTTGAACACCTCATGTTTGAGTCATGACTTTGTTATTTTAACTTTGTTCTAAGTTTAGCAATATTTGTTTGTATGGCAATTACCTCGGTTGAACTCATATCTGCCAGAGCAAACTGTCATCCCTAATTTTTTTTTCTTACCATATATCATAGTGCCTCGCACATAGAAAGTTTCCCAGTAATGGCCGGGCACAGTGGCTTATGCCTGTAATCCCAGCAGGCATAAGATCGAGACCATCCTGGCCAAAATGGTGAAACCATGCCTCTACTAAAAATACAAAAGTTAGCCAGGCGTGGTGGTGGGTGCCTGTAGTCCCAGCTACTCAGGAGACTGAGGCAGGAGAATCACTTGAACCCAGGATGCAGAGGGTGCAGTGAGCCAAGATCATGCCACTGCACTCCAGCCTGGGCAACAGAACTCTGTCTCAAAAAAAAAAAAAAAAAAAAAAATAGGAAGAAAATTTCCTAGTAATTAACTTTGGTAAAATTAACTATCTCATTATTTAAGATTGACAAAATTCAGAGGTTGTATATGAAATAATCTATGTATATTATTTAGTGATTCATAATTTTTTATTCTTGTCCACACAAATCTCTCTTTAAACTTTCTATAGCAGTTATTGTTTGTTTCTTTTGTTTAGTATTGATAACATTTGCAGCTGTTTCTTTTCTTCTAATTGGCTCAGATATTTGATTCTCCAGATGAAGAAACCAACATCCTGAAGATAATGGAGCACTTTACATCTCTTAAATTATTCCACTTAAATGTTCATAGATGAATAAATACATTTGTTTGAAGATTTCTAAATCCAAGTGAACATAATTCAAAGGTAGTTTCCTCCTTATCAAATCCAATTTAAGGGTATACAATAATTGGTGTTTTTTAGAGGATTCCTCATCCTATTGAGCCAAGCTATTTGAGAAATAGCTACGATTTAGTGAACCATTGCATATCCAGTAATATAATGGCCCAATTATTTGTGGAAAGATGTTTGAAATATTAAATGATATTAAAACAGAAAATCACTTAATAAATTATGAAGATTAAAAACACAACTTACAATGATAGAGGGAAATACAACATTTAAAACTAAAGAAAAATATGGCCTTTGTATTTATAGAGTATTTTTTTGATGGTGCTCCAAGCGGCTTGTAAGTCATAAGTAGGAGACACACAAGTCTATTAAGATTTCAATAAGAAAAAAAAGTCATACAGATGCCAGCTTCCCATTATAGCTGCCAAAGAAATTGAAGAAACGTATTTGAGCGGCTGCCTCAACTTCTTAAGGAATGTGATCATCAGCCTCCTAATGAGTACTTGTAAATTATGCAGTGTTCTGCATTATTGATATAACATAGTCACTTTATTGGATTTTGATAACATGTCAAAACATCTTGAACCTCATCTATCCAAGGAACTCAATTCACTACTCTTTTTCAGTTTATGCATCACTGGTTGATTTCATAAACATGACGATGTCCAAATGTTTGCATCACATTTAAGCCCCTCCACAGTCAGTCATGCACATATCTTCCCTGGGTTAGTATTCTTTACAAGAAAGGGATACTTGAGAAGGAAGCGGGTTCAGAGGTTGCATTCAGGAAGGGGAGGCTCTCAGGTGCTAGATAAAGCAAGGCACTGTTTAGGGTGGTCCTTATATTGACAGTACCTTTGGGGATGCACTTGTCACACAAGATGTTTGAGTTTTTTGGGGGAGTTAGGATTGTTTTGCATCTTCTTTCTATAGCCAGTGAATATGCTCCTTCAGCATACACACCATGCATTTGCATGATATTTTTTTTAATCTTTGAGATTGCCTAAACAGCAACTTATATATAAAAACAATCAATGAATACCTGTAAGGTGACTTATTTTGTTTGCCTATAGACATTATTCTCCATAGACAACTTTAAACAGCTATTGTAGTGAGATGGATCTGTTTCTATGTTCATCTCTTTCAGCATTTGTTTCATCCAGAGAAAGTGCATGGAAGATAAAAGCTCTGTACTAGCGAATTGAAATAAAAGTTTATCTTGGAGAAAATAATTTCTGATTACATTTAGTATGACCTAATTAAGAGCAGAGGATAATAAACTGCTTTGTTTAGTTTCGCCTCACACAGCAACATGCTGGATAACCTTTGGCAATTGGTTTAACCTTGCTGGTTCTCACTTTTATAAAAAACACCTCTAACCCCAGCAGAGGTTAGAGGCTGGTGGAGCACGAGGTCAGAAGTTCAAGACCAGCCTGGCCAAGATGGTGAAATCCCGTCTCTACTAAAAATACAAAAATTAGCTGGGCATGGTGACAGGAGCCTGTAATCCCAACTACTCTGGAGGCTGAGGCAGAGAATTGCTTGAACCCAGGAGGCAGTGCTTGCAGTGAGCCGAGATCTCTCCATTGCACTCCAGCCTGGGCAACAGAGCGAGACTCCGTCTCAAAAATAAATAAATAAATAAATAAAACTCAAGAAAAAGCTGAAAAACAATTTGATGGCAGTAGCCAAAGGAAGCATCCATGGTGACCATTGCCTGAAGAGGAAACATGCATCCACTTGCCTCAGGTTAATATCCCTTTGGCACTGTGTTCATATACAACCCCAGGGAGAAGAAAGCGCTGATTATTGTCTTGGAGTAGCTTAGAAGGGACAAGACAGTTTAAAAAGAAACAGCTGGAGTGTGATCTAATCTCCATGTTCCAATTTACTTATGTATAAAACATGCATAAAAAATTAAACCACACTGAACAATTTGTCTGCTTTCTGTTCCTGGCATTCCTCCGCTGTCAGAGCAGCAGTCCTGGCTTGAGAGAACCCAGGGATGCCTTTAAATAATAAATAGATTATTTGTAAAATACAGCTTTCATAAATTTAATATTAATTTGACTATATCATTATAATTACATCTGAACCAGAAGCATGTCCTCATGTTCAGGCCTCCTTTGTCGATGCCACTTGACCTTCTTAACCATGACAGCAGGAATGGTACAGCTCTGCACCAGCTTTGGGGAGTGACATCAGATTAAATTAAGCACTCATGCATTTATGGATAAGCATAGAAAAGCAGGAAGGCATCCACAAGGAATTAATAATGCATCAGGAAGTTGCTGTGTAGTTCTTGATCATGTGTAAATAATGTGAACTAGTGGTCCTGCATGGAACTTTCAATGTATTCATAAAAGTATATTATATATTTCAATCTTTTTGTCGAAATTAGTTATCAGCAAAGGAATATTTACTTCATCAGTGTAATTTGCTAATAGTGATTTTTGTTGTTGTTGATTTAATTAAGTGCTTACTATGAGTTCAAGACCGTGCTAAGAATATGAAGTCAAAAGACTATATGCTACTACAGGGCTAGGCGGGCTACTGTCAAATTTAAAAAGCAAAACCAGAAACCCAGAAAATAACAATTGTTGGCTAGAATGTGGAGAAATTGGAATGCTTGTGTACTTTTGGTAAGAAGGCAAAATGGCATAGCTATTATGGAAAACAATATAGCAGTGCCTCAAAACATTAAAAAGAGAATTATCATATTATCCAGCAATTCCACTTCTGGATATATATCCAAAAGCATTGAAGAAGAATACGGAAGAGCAATTTACACATCCATATTCACTGAAGCACTATTCACAGTAGCCAAAAGGTGGAAATAATCTGTGAATCCATCTACAGCTACATAGGTGAACAAAATATGTTACATGCAATGGGATATTATTCAGCCTTACAAAGAAGGGAAATTCTGACACATGCTTCAACATGGATGAACCTTGAGGACATTACATTAAATGCAGTAAGCCAAACACAAAAAGACAAATATTATCTGATTTCATTTATATGAGTTTTCTATAGTAGCTAAACTCATAGAAACAAAAGTCTGTGGGGAGGGGGAATTGGGGAGTTATCTAAATGTATAAGGTTTTAGTTTTACAGGATAAAAAATTCTGAAGATTTGTTAAACAACAATGTGGATGTACCTAACGCTATTGAACCTATACATGCATACATTATTAAGATGGTAAATTTGGTGTTATGCACTTTTTATTCCAACAAAAGTTATTAAAGCCTATATAGGTAATTAAGTTCATATAAACACGACACAATTATGGAATTATGAATGAACATATAGTTAGACAATGAATGACCACGCATATAAGTGATATTTATAGAGCCAATACTTAGCTGGTATGTTCTGGGATAAGAGTAACAGCTGTTCTGATTGGTCAGCCATTCATTCTAGGCCATGGCCATCTAATCTGATTGGTTGCTACCAACTCCTGTTTGAATACACAAATGGACAAACACACACATTAACTGTGCACACTCACTTATTCCCACCCCTACAGAGCTAGGGAGAAGAGGGACAAGGTGGCACAGGCAGAAACAGAGAAGCTTGATCATCCCCAGTACAGCAACAAGATTTGTATTCAAACATTCTCTAGAAGAAATCTGCACATGGCATAGTGGATGAGTAAAAAATAGAGCCACCTGGTCTCCAAAAACCCAAAAGCATGAGGTGGCCAGATGTGGAGTTGAAATTCCACTGTCCCCCAAGAGGGAAAGAGGTAAGTCTTGGGAGTAAAGTGAAGATTTGGGACATTTAATAATAAGATGAACAGTCCTGTAATCCCAGCACTTTGGGAGGCCAAGGCGGGAGGATCACCTGAGGTCAGGTGTTGGAGACCAGCCTGGCCAAAACGGCGAAACCCCATCTCTACTAAAATTACAAAAATCAGCCGGATGTGATGGCAGGTGCCTGTAATCCCAGCTATTCGGGAGGCTGAGGCAGGAGAATCGCTTGAACCCGGGAGGTGGAGGCTGCATCGAGCCAAAATTTCATCATTGCACTCCAGCCTGGGCAACAAGAGAGAAACTCCATCTCGAAATAGAATAAAATAAAATAAGGCCCTGGAGAAGCTGAAATATATGAGGGAAATGGACAAGAGAAGGGCAGGGAGGTGAGCAGAAGTTAGTTGGGTAAATGAAAAGAGGGAGGGAGAATAAAGAGAGGAGAGACAAAAGTGTGTGTTGAAGGGGAGAGGTTGATTCAGCATACCCAGCTTCATATGTAAGAAACAGATAAAGAGTTTGTTGTAATATGAAATTATGTTTGGCCACTGAAATTTCCTTGTATATTGTATTCTCCCCAAATGTTTAAAGAATTAGTCACATGGGTGTTCCGATGATTAATTTCTGACAAAGTTCCCTCCTATTCCTATTTGCTGAATGTGTTTATCAGGAAAGTAAGTTGGGTTTTGTCAAACGTTATTTCTGCATCTATTGGGGTAATCATATTATTTATCTTTTTTGTGTTAATATTGCGATACATTGATTTTGAAATTTTAAATAAATCTTACATTCTTGAAATAAATCACACGTGGTCATTATATCTTATCCCTAATAATATGATTGGATTTGATTTGCTAATTCTATGCTATTGTTTCTTTTTTTTGTATAATTTTTGCATCTATGTTCAGGAGGAATATTAGCCTCCATTTTTCTTTATCTGGTTTTGACAACAGGATGATTCTATTCTCAGAGAATGAAAATGGAAACATTCCCTCCTCTCTAACTTTTTGGAACAGTTTTTATACAATCTATATTATTTCTTTCTTAATTGTTGGCACACTTCACTAGTTTACTTTGTGGAAACAATTTTAAATATATATTTTGTGTCTTTAACAAATACGGGACTACTCAGTTTGTCTATTTCTTCTTGAGTGAGTTTGGTAGTTTTGTCTTTAAAGGAATCTATTTTTTATATTTGTTTGCATAGAGTTGTTAATAAACTGCTCTATAATCTCTTTAATATCCTTTCTTTAGAATCTGTAGCAATGTCACCTTTTCATTCCTGTTATTGATCATTTGTGTCATCTCCCTATTTTGTGATTAGCTGGCTTCAAGGCTCATCAATTTTATTAATCTTCTCAAAGGCCTAGCTTTTTGTTTCATTTATTTTCTCTATATGTTTTTGATATTTTGTTTCAATAATTTCCACTGTAATCTTTATTGTTTGTTTTCATCTGCTTTCTTTTGGAATAATTAGGCTTCTTATGCTAGTTTTCAGGGTAGAAGCTGAGGACAATGACTCAAGACTTTTTTTTTTCCTAATATAAACATTTAGTGATGTATAATTCACCTATGAATTACTTCCGTAGTGACCAGCAATTTTTGATATTTTGTACATTCAGTTTTAATCAATTCAAAATACATTTTAATTTTCATTTAGTTTTTTTTTGTCTTACATATATTTTACAATCTGTTATTTAGTTTCCTATACTTGGGGATTTTTCAGAAATCTTTTTTATGTATTTCTAATTTAATTTCATTGTGGTTAGAGAACATACTTTGTATGACTTAAATTTTTATAAAATTATTGAGAGTTGGGCTTTTTGTTTTAAAATGTCCTGTATCTTAATAAATGTTTTATGTGCACTTGAGATGAATGTGTATTTTGCTATTCTTGGGTAGAGTGTTCTATAAAATTAAGTTAGGACAAGTCACTCGATAGTATTGCTTAAGTATTCTATGTCACTGCTGGCGGTTTGACTACATATAAAATTCTAGGCAGACAGTTTACATTTCTTTTAGTACTTTAAAAATCTTCATTCATTGTTGTCTCACTTTCATTGTCTGTGATGAGAAATTTGCACTTTTTCCTATGAATGTAATGTGCCTTTTTTCTTTAGTTTTTAATATTGTCTCTTTTTTGTTAGTTTTGAGCAATATGATTGCAGTGTACTTTGGTGTATTTTCCTTCATGTGTTATATGCTTGGGGTTCATTGAGATTTTTGGATATGCAGGTTAATAGTTTTGGTTAACTTTAGAAAAAAAAGTACTCATTATATGTTCAAATCCTTTTTTTTTCTTTCAACCCCTTTTGCTGTTCCATTCATGTATATTAAGCTGCTTAAAGTTATCCTACAGTTATGAAGCCTTAATTATTTTTAAAAATTCTTCTTTTCCTGCTGTGTTTCATTTTGTTTAGTTTCTATTATCATGTTTTCAAACTTATTAATCTTTCCTTCTGCAATTTTTAATCTTTATTCTCATACAGCGTATTTCTCAACTTGGACATTAAAGTTTTTGTCTCTGTAAGTGTGTTTTGGTCTTTTTAATATTTTTTATATCTTTACTTAATGTTTTGAACACACAAAATGCAGAACTAATGCAGTAAATATTTTGTGTTTTTTTATGCTAATTCTAACATCAGTCAGTCAGAGTTTTGATTGACTTTTTTTTTCCACTTCAGCAGAGGTCGTATTTTCTAGCTTCTTCAATGCCTGATAATATTGCATGTATGCCAGATATCATAAATTTTAGACAGTTGAATATTGGTTTCTTGATAATATTCTAGAGATTTGCTCTAGTATGCAGTTCAGTTATGAGGTAATGGTTTGACCCTTCCAGGTTTTGATTTTAGGATGTGTTAATTAGAGATTATCTGACTGGCACTGAACACTTTGCCCAACTTCCCATCATGTATGAGGCTTTCCATTTTTTTCTGTTGGAACAGGCACAATTCCCAGCCTTGTATGAGGACCAAGTACTGTTTAAACTAACACTTTTGGGTGCTTCTTTTCTCAAACACGGGTAGTTTCTTTACATAAGTGCTTTTATCAGGACTGTGCTGAATACCTGAGGAGGACCCTCTGCAGATTTTTAGGACTCTGTGCAACTTCTCTTCTGGTCATCTATCTTGCAAATGTTAGCTGCCTCAGTTTTCCCAGATTTTCAGCTATCTTTCCTTAACCCAGGTAGACTACCTGGTTCTTCCTGGGTTCCTACCTCCCTATGCCATAATACTGGATGGAATCTTAACCACTTGACCCAGGGTTAATAAATATGTATTGAAGCGAAGGAAGAGATTTTTTTTTCAGACGCAACACACACAAGTACGTTTTATCAGGTAGCAAGCTTTGCCATTTTTCTTCAGTTTTTAAAACTCTAATTTGCTAAAGTGTTTAGCTAATCCTTTAATATGCAAATTTCTAAACCTACATTTTTCAAACTTCTTATACTATAATCTGGCATTTAGAATCTATATATGAGCCAAGCTACCTGAGTTAATTGGGGAAGTCAGAAATAAAAGAAAAGTGATCAGACACGTGTATGACTACTCACAGATTGTTGACTTAAAAATACACTAGCTCAAGTAAAAGAAGAATTAAGCATTGTGAATGCTATTCTTTTTCAACATTCATTGTTAATTCTACAATAACATCAGCCTCTATGAGACTAATAATATTAGACCTCAACAAATATAATTATAACTATATTGTAATTGATAAAATAAAGAAATGAACAAAATGTCCTGGAAGAAAAGAAGTGGATGTAATGGATTCTTCATGGGGCAAATGGATGTATAAAGCCTTCTGGAGAAAGCATCTTTTAATCAGGGCTTTAAAGAATGGGCATTTACTAGGCAGAGAGAGTGGGCACAGACATTTCAGTCACAAATGAAATAAGCACAAAGTACAGAAAGAACGTCATGTTATACATTATGAAGTTCATTAAAATAAAGTTCTTCTTTGATTTTTCCCAATGGTAATTAAATATATGCAGTCACAATTCTCTTCAGCATCTAACCTTGAGTGATAGATGTTCTTTTGTCCATAATTCTCCTTATGTATTTTTCACTTACAAGAATAATATCCCTGTAAGCAAGTCCTTTAAATAAAAACTAAATATTACATATTCTAAAAGGCATGAAGTTAGGCCTGGGCAGGTGGTTCATCATCATTCAATCTGGTACAGGCATAGCATATGGGCCTGACAGCAAAACAATATGATAACATTTCTGTAATTTCCATACTATTTAATGAATTATCTTAATATTTGCTTAGTACTTATGTATGGCAGGTATTGTGCTAGGCCTGGTAATGCAAGACTTAACAAGGCATACTTGTGGCCTGCTTTCGTGGAGCTCCTGGAAAATATTGAGTAACTACTATATAGTTTATGTATAGGGACATGACAAAATATACAAGGTGATGGGGAACTTATTAAAGGAACTCTGAAGCATCCTATCCCAATGGTTAGGCACACATATGGTAGAACCATACAGCTTAGGTCTAAATTACAGCATTGCCAATTACTTAACCTCTCTGTGCCTCAGTTTCCATGAAAATAGAGACTGAGCCAAAATGTATATTCTAGGAATTAAATGGAAAAGAGATAATCCCAGATTAAACAACAACAGAAAAAAAAATAGGTAAAGTGAATTAGGTAGGGAAGGAGGGAAATGAATACAAGATGATGTGCTACTGAGGTAGGCACACTTCTCAGGAAAGCACTGTTTTTTCATCAGTCTATGACACTTTCACAGAGATAGTGCACTGAACCTCAGCATATGTGTAACAATTTCTCTGAGGGATGTCAGAGAAGAAATTTATCTGCCAGATCCATTCTATGTCTTATCTCCTATGGCCAGGTTTTACCACCATGAGGAGTTTAACAGCTTGAACTTCTAGTTTGTATCACCTGGACCCTTTAGAAAGAGCTAGAAAGTTAAAGCCAATACCCTGGGTTGTGACACTTTCTCTGAGTCCAGAAGTAGTAGGAAGAGCCAAACTCCCATAGCAGCAGTCTCAGAGGTCTGAGTATGCAGGAACAATGAACATGGATATGCAGCAGCAGTAAAAGGAGAGTGAAGCTAGTAAACAAGTTGTAGATGCATGTGAGGACTTTGAGTTCTGCAGCTGAGTATTAGAAATGTCCATGCTGGGAGATGGAGTTCAGTAGGAGATAGCTCGTGTAAGAGTAAGTCATTCCTTTACAGAAGAAACACATGTACTATGGCAAGAGGTTTTACGTATGGTGAGTTATTGGAACGGAATTAAATTATGTATGGCTATAGCACAGTACAAAGAAATCTGAAGAGTACAAAGAAATAATATTGGAAAGATGAGGGTATATGAAAAAATAGCCAATGAGGCTAGGTGCAGTGGCTCACACCTGTAATCCCAGCATTTTCGGAGGCGAAGGCAGGAGAATAGCTTGAGGCTATGAGTTTGAGACCAGCCTGGATGACATAGTGAGACTCTGTCTTTGTGGGAAAAAAAATAAGTTATATGGGCATCATGGCACATCTCTGTTGTCTCAGCTACTCAGGAGGCTTAGATGGGAGGATCACTTGAGCCCACGGAGGCTGAGACTGCACAGAGCTACATTCATGCCACTGCCCTCCAGCCTGGGTGAAAGAGTGAGACTCTAAAAAAAAAAAAAAAAAAAGAAGAAGGAGGAGGAGGAGGAGCAAGAAGAAAAGAAAGAAGAAAGAAAGAAAGAAGAAACAAGAGAG
This sequence comes from Pan troglodytes, assembly GCF_028858775.2. Classification (NCBI taxonomy): domain Eukaryota; kingdom Metazoa; phylum Chordata; class Mammalia; order Primates; family Hominidae; genus Pan; species Pan troglodytes. The sequence continues at coordinate 24,329,445 of NC_072411.2, read as the reverse complement.
AAAGAAAATAGCTAACAAATTACGATGAAGTGAAGTGAGTTATAATGAAGCTAAAAAGTGCTGCAAGGTAAAATAATTACCCAGAGATTCCGGGTGCAAAATACATTGTGAATACATACAGCAAGCTACCTAAGGCCACTGAATAAAAATTGAGAAAGATTCATTGGAGATTTTAGACTTTCAAAAACACCCCTGTATTTGGGAATTTAGAAAACCACATTCATACCATTCATACCCAAAGAAAGATGCATCCTCAGAAAAATCTGAGAAGATGATAAGCTTTCTCCTAGACTCAATAAAAGCTGAGTAGTGTTAGGAGTGATCCAACACAGAGTCAATGTTCAAAAATTGGGAGAGGTTTTACATTTGTTTTTTATTCCTGATGTTCAAGGAAATTTCTGTCAAAACATTAGCTGAACACAAGCTAAGGGACAGAGACTTCAGCTATCACACATGACAAGGCATACACTTTCTGCACAAATATTTCAGGAAGTCACTAAATAAACGGGCTACTATAAGATTCAACATTAAAAGCAAAACAAAGAAACAAACAAAAAAACAAACAAGCAGCACACTGTTGTTTCTCCATGCCTGTTACATAGAAGAACCCAATTTCTAGAGGGGACAGAGAGTGATAGATGCCCAACTATATGTATGTTGTCTACAGAAGACTCAGTTTAGATCCAAAGACACATTTAGATACAAAAGAAAAGATGAAGAATGATATGCTACACAAATATTAAACAAAAGAAAGTTGAGGTGGCTAAACTAATAATAAACTGGACTTTAAGTCGAAACTGTTGCAGGAGACAAAGAAAGGTCTTATATATTGATATAAAGTTCAATTCATCCAGAGGATATAACAATTATAAACATTGTTTATAAACAATGAGCGCATAATCTGGGAAGTAAACTGACAGAATTAAGGTTATTACTAGACAGTGATGCCGTAATAACTGGAGACTTTACTACACTACCTTAAATAATGGTTAGACATCTAGACACAACATAAATTTTAAAATGAGGACTGAAAAATACTAAAAACAAAGTAGACCTAGCATACATAAGAAAAGCACTTCATGCAACAACAGACAACATATCTTTCAGAAGTCCACATTGATTATTCTCCTAAATAAACCATATATTAAGATTCAAAACATGTCTCAATCAATTTAAAAATATTAAAATCGTCCAAGATATATTTGATGACTAGAATGGAATTAAGATAGAAATCAGTAAAAGACAAAAATAATTCACAAATATCTGTAAAATAAATAGCATAGCCTTAAACAACAAATGCATGAAGGGAGAAATCAGAGAGAAATTTAGAAAATACTCAGGCGTGGCTGAAATAAAAATAGAACACATCAAAATATATGGGATATGAAGAAGGTGGTACTCAAGGAAATTTATAGCAGCAAACAGCTACATTGAAAAAGGAATGATTTAAAATCAATAAACCCACTTTACCTTCTAAGAAACTAGAAAAAGAAGAACACACTAAAATGAAACCTAGCATAAAGGAAGAAATAATAATGATTAGAGAGGAAATAAATAAAATACAGAATAGAAAAACAAGAGAGAAAAACAACAAAAGCCAAAGTTGGTTCTTTGAGAAAGATTAATGAAATTGATAAACCTTTAGATATATTGACCAAAAAAAAAAAAGAGAGAGAAGAGAGAAAGTAATTTAATCAGAAATGAAAGTAGTAAACATTAGTACTGGCTTTAGAGATATAAAAAGAATTACACAAGAATACTTAAGGACAACTGTATACCAACAAATTTGTAAAACCAAATGAAATGGATAAATTTCTAGAAACACAAAAAATTGCCTCAAATGACTCAAGAAAAAGTTATTTTTGACTCAGTGAAGAGATTGAATCAGTAATCAAAAGTTTTCCAAAAAGCCTCCCAAAAAAGAAAAGCCCAGGACCAGATGGTTTCATGGGTGAATTCTACCAAACATTTTGTTTTCTGTACTGTGATGCTTTAACATCTGGGGCCTTACTGATCCTGGAGGAATTGCCCCTCCCAAGGTTAGCTGGTTCCTTGAGATAGTAAGCAACTCACCTGCAAGCATGCTTTTCAAATACCAACCAACCAATACAGAACCCACACCTACCACTTCATTTTTCAGGCCCAAACATGTCAGACCACTATCCACCAGCCCTGATTACCCCATGGCCAGGTATCAGACAACTAGGAACAGTCCCTATGTCCCAGATCCCACTGAAATTATTCAAATTAGCAAGTCCTAAACCTGCTTACTTTGCTTTGCCCATTCGTTCTCATATAAAACACAAAAAAGTTTCTTGTCCATGGCTCCTGACCTTGCTCTGCCTCCTGATAGACCCTTGGTACCTGTCTGTGCATCCCTCTTCAAAACTGTAACATATTATCTTTTTAATGGAAAATATCTTCTGATCTGTTGATCTTACTCTACCTCAATTTTTTATTACTACACTATATTTTAAAAAACAAAGCAGAATAAATGGCAATACTTCTCAAACTTTTCTAAACAACAGCAGAGTAGGCCACAGTTCCTTAATCCTTTGATGAGTCAGAAACCAAAGATATCATGATAAAGAATATTATAGATCAATATCCCCTATAAATATAAAAGTACAAATGTCTCTCTCCAAAGTGATATCAAACTTAATCCAACAATATTTTAACACAATTATACATCATGACCAGGTGGAATTTATTATCCCAGAGAACAACGATGGTTCAACACAGAACGTCATCAGTGTGATGCAATATTAATGGAAATAATGAAAAAAATTTGTCATCTCAATTGATATAGACAACACTCAGAAAGCCACCAATATATTGGAACTTCCAAAATATGATAAAATACACTAATGTACTTTTTAAAAAATGCATTACTAACATCATATTCATTGGTCAAAGAATGCAGTCTCTACCCCTAAATCAGAAACAAGACAAGAATATCTGCTTCTGTCATTGCTTTTCAACATTATAATGGATGTTCTACCTAGAGCAGTTACAAGAAGAGAATAAAATATAAAAATCTAAATTGAAATGAAGTTCTCTATTCACAGTGGCAAATCCTATTTATAGAAAATCCTGAGGAATCCACAAAAGAAGCTTCTAGAGCAATTGAATGAATTCAGCAAAGTTGAATATTACATAACCAACACATACAAATAAGTTGTATTTCCAAACTCCCATCATGAACAATCTGAAAAAAAAAATTAAAAAGCAATTTCATTTACAATAGCATATAATATAATAGAATAAAATATCTAGGAATACATTTAACCACAAAGTTAAATAGTTGTAGAGCAAACAATGAAACATTGCTAAAAGAAATCTCAGAAGACCTAATATTAATTGAAGGAATTCAATTAATTCATAAGCTTAATTCCTGCTTAATTAATAAGCAGGAACACTTAATAGCATTAAGATGTCAAAACTAAAGTATCAATCTGTATATATATATTTAACATAATCCCTAAATTTCTAAATCCCAAAAGCCTGTTTTTTGCATAAATCAAAAAGCTGATAGTTAAATTTTCATAAAATTGCAAACCAAGTTTACATTATGGGTAAAAAATTTTAAAAATGGAATATATATTCAGTAAAATACTATTCAACCATAATAAGAAATGAAATTTGTATACATGCTAAAACATGGATAAATCTTAAAAACATTACACTAAGTAAGATAAGCCACACAAAAAAAGAATATACATAGTATGGTTTCACTTATATAATAAATATCTAGAATAGGCAAACTGACAGAGACAAAAAGATTAGAAATTACCAAGGTCTGGAGGGATAGGAGAGTGAATACAGAGTTTGTGTTTGGAGTGATAAAAATGCTTTGGAAGTAGTGGAGGATGGATATACAGCATTGAGAATGTAATTAATGTATCTAAATTATTCTCTAAAAACTGGTTGAAATGGCAAATTTCATGTTTATATATATATAATGAAAAAATTTAACAAACAAGTCTGGGCTTAAACTTTTTTTTTCCTTTTTTTTATTATACTTTAAGTTTTAGGGTACATGTGCACATTGTGCAGGTTAGTTACATATGTATACATGTGCCATGCTGGTGCGCTGCACCCACTAACTCGTCATCTAGCGTTAGGTATATCTCCCAGTGCTATCTCTCCCCCCTCCCTCCACCCCACCACAGTCCCCAGAGTGTGATATTCCCCTTCCTTTGTCCATGCGATCTCATTGTTCAATTCCCACCTATGAGTGAGAATATGTGGTGTTTGGTTTTTTGTTCTTGTGATAGTTTACTGAGAATGATGATTTCCAATTTCATCCATGTCCCTGCAAAGGACATGAACTCATCATTTTTTATGGCTGCATAGTATCCCATGGTGTATATGTGCAACATTTTCTTAATCCAGTCTATCATTGTTGGACATTTGGGTTGGTTCCAAGTCTTTGCTATTGTGAATAATGCCGCAATAAACATACGTGTGCATGTGTCTTTATAGCAGCATGATTCCATGCTCATGGGTAGGAAGAATCAATATCGTGAAAATGGCCTTACTGCCCAAGGTAATTTACAGATTCAATGCCATCCCCATCAAGCTACCAATGCCTTTCTTCACAGAATTGGAAAAAACTACTTTAAAGTTCATATGGAACCAAAAAAGAGCCCGCATCGCCAAGTCAATCCTAAGCCAAAAGAACAAAGCTGGAGGCATCACACTACCTGACTTCAAACTATACTACAAGGCTACAGTAACCAAAACAGCATGGTACTGGTACCAAAACAGAGATATAGATCAATGGAACAGAACAGAGCCCTCAGAAATAATGCCGCATATCTACAACTATCTGATCTTTGATGAACCTGAGAAAAACAAGCAATGGGGAAAGGATTCCCTATTTAATAAATGGTGCTGGGAAAACTGGCTAGCCATATGTAGAAAGCTGAAACTGGATCCCTTCCTTACACCTTATACAAAAATCAATTCAAGATGGATTAAAGACTTAAACGTTAGACCTAAAACCATAAAAACCCTAGAAGAAAACCTAGGCATTACCATTCAGGACATAGGCATGGGCAAGGACTTCATGTCTAAAACACCAAAAGCAATGGCAACCAAAGCCAAAATTGACAAATGGGATCTAATTAAACTAAAGAGCTTCTGCACAGCAAAAGAAACTACCATCATAGTGAACAGGCAACCTACAAAATGGGAGAAAATTTTCGCAACCTACTCATCTGACAAAGGACTAATATCCAGAATCTACAAAGAACTCAAACAAATTTACAAGAAAAAAAAAACAACCCCATCAAAAAGTGGACGAAGGACATGAACAGACACTTCTCAAAAGAAGACGTTTATGCAGCCAAAAAACACATGAAAAAATGCTCATCATCACTGGCCATCAGAGAAATGCAAATCAAAACCACAATGAGATACCATCTCACACCAGTTAGAATGGCAATCATTAAAAAGTCAGGAAACAACAGGTGCTGGAGAGGATGTGGAGAAATAGGAACACTTTTACACTGTTGGTGGGACTGTAAACTAGTTCAACCATTGTGGAAGTCAGTGTGGCGATTCCTCAGGGATCTAGAACTGGAAATACCATTTGACCCAGCCATCCCATTACTGGGTATATACCCAAAGGACTCTAAATCATGCTGCTATAAACTTTTAATATTATTTATTGCAATTTTTTATATTAGGTCATGTCATGCAACCTCTCTTACTGAATTTATTAATTTAAAATTTGGAAATAACAATGTTCTTTTTGTAAAGTGTCATAAGACACAAAGTTGGCAAATTCCATAATATGTGCAAGATGCTTAGCAAAGCACCTTGTGCATATTATATGATCCACATATATCCATTTATGTCGTTTTCTTTCCTTACATTCTCACTTTTATCTTTTTTGCATTAATTGGTTAATTTGTTTTTATAAAATGACTCAAAACTTCCAGTAGCTTTTTCATAAACTTTTTAAAGAATAGTTTTATATTTTTATAAAAGTTGTGAAGGGAGTTGTCATGTTGCATAGTACATTTGCCACAATTAACAAACTAATATTGATTCATTGGTAAATCTTCATTTACATTTATTTAGTTTTTACTTAATATCCTTGTTCTGTTGCAGGATTGTATTGAGGATACTACATCCCGTTTAGTCATCATGATTCCTTAGGTTCTGTTTGGCTGTAAAAGTTTCTCAGATGTCCCTCAGTTTTGATGACATTAATAGTTTTGAAGAGTAATGGTCAGGTATTTTACAGGATGCCCCTCTCGTGGAATTTGTCTGATTTTTTTTTTTTTTTTTTTTTTTTTTTTGGAGACCGAGTCTTGCTCTGTCCGCCAGGCTGGAGTGCAGTGGCACGATCTCGGCTCACTGCAACCTCCACCTCCTGGGTTCAAGCAATTCTCCTGCCTCAGTCTCCCGAGTAGCTGGGACTACAGGCGCCCGCCACCACGCCCAGCTAATTTTTTGTATTTTTAGTAGAGACAGGGTTTCACCATGTTGGTCTTGATCTCTTGACCTCGCCATCGGCCCACCTTGGCCTCCCAAAGTGCTGGGATTACAGACGTGAGCCACTGCGCCCAGCCTGTCTGATTTTTTTAAAACGATTAAAATAGGGTTTGGGGTTTTGGAGAGGAAAACCAGAGTGCTGTTTTCACCACATTCTAATAAAGGCTCATACTATTGACATGACATTATGATTAATATTAAACTTGATCACCTGGTTGAGGTAGTGTTTGTCAGATTTATTCATGATAAAGTTACTCTTTCTCCTCATTTCCATAGCCTTTAGAAGGAAGTCACTATAGGCCAGGAGCAGTGGCTCATGCCTGTAATCTCAGGACTTTGGGAGGCCGAGGCCGGCAGATCACAAGGTAAGGAGATCAAGACCGTCCTGGCTAACACGGTGAAACCCCGTCTCTACTGAAAATACAGAAAATTAGCCGGGCGTGGTGGCGGGCGCCTGTAGTCCCAGCTACTCCGGAGGCTGAGGCAGGAGAATGGCCTGAACCCGGGAGGCGGAGCTTGCAGTGAGCCGAGATCGCGCCACTGCACTCCAGCCTGGGCGACAGAGAGAGATTCCGTCTCAAAAAAACAAAACAAAACAAAACAAAACAAAACAAAAAAAAGAAGGAAGTCACTATGTGCAGCCTACACTTATGGGGTTGGGAGTTAGGCTCCATCTTTTGAAGAACAGAGTATCTACATAAATTATATTGAGTGCTATATGGAAGATTTGTCTACTTTTCCTCATTTACTTATTTACTCAATCATTTATTGATATCAATACGGACTCATAAATATTTATTTTATACTGTGTCATAATCCGATAGTGATTTGTATTATTCATTGCTTGAATTTATATAGCTTTGGTCATTGGAAGCTCTTTAAATTGACTTCTGTATCCCTTTGGCAAATTTCCACAATCATGGTTTCTTTGAACACTTTCTTACTTTCTGGTATTGCAAGATGCTCCAGGCTCATCTTGTTTATTCCTGGCCTCAGCCCTAGAATCATCTATTTCTCCAAAGTATTCTGGATCTTGTTTTATTGCAGAATGATATTAGGAACCAAGATCCGGACACTAGCTATGCTTATTTCTACTGGGGTGTCTTTCCTTCCAGGCTCTTAGCTGATAGAGTGAGAATATATATAACATAGCATATAATAATGGGTGTTTATGCACATTATCTATAAATATATATTTCTATGTGTATTAGTATGTTTCTATAATAAGCTAAACATGTTTATATTGTCATCAACCCTAATTAATTACCATATAGATCATTCTAGTCTTCTCCCCTCGCTTACTGTAATCTTCTGCTCCCACAGCAAGAATACAGGCTCCTGCCATCTGCTATCCATTATACATTTTTCACTTCTTATACAAATGTATATTGGTTTTATAATTTTAACACATGCTTTTGTAGAAAACACCTTTAATAACTACAGCAGTACTTATGCACAGTTCTTTTGTCTTTAATATTACAAATTTTACTCCATTTCTAAGATATTTTTATCAACACCTTTTCTCCTCACCCTATGGTAAAACTGCTTCATACATTTAAAATACAGTCACATATATTTGCAATAGTCTTTATCTTTGGAGTTCTCAAACTCTTACATTATTGTTCTTAATCTGGGTATATTGGATTTCAATCTTTTTGCTGTAAAATTCTGTGAGTTTTGACAAATGCTTAGTGTCATGTATACATCATTTGAGTATCACACGGAATAATTTTACCATCCTAAAATATTCTCTGTGTTTCACCTAGCTAAACCTTCTTCATTGCCAAATGCGTATACTGATCTGTTTACTTTCTCTACAGTTTTGGCATTTATAGAAAGTCATGTAAATGGAATTATACATCATATAGACTTTACAGACTGGATTCTTTCACATAGCAATATGCACTTAAAATTCATCCATGTATTTGCATCGCTTAGTGGCACATTCTTTTTTTCATCACTGTATTCACTGTATTCCATTGTATAAGTATACCACAGTTTATCTGCTCAACCACGGAATGGCATCTTCATTGTTTCCAGTTTTTTTCTATTACAAATTATATTGCTATAAACATTTGTGTGCAGGTTTTTGTGTGAACAAATGTTTCAAATCATTTGAGTGCATTCCTAGGAGCATGGTTGCTGGTTTCTAAGGTAAAACTACATTTAACTTTGTGAGAAACTCTAAAAGTTTCTTCCAAAGGACTGTACTAGTTTGCACATTCACTGGCAATGAGGGAGAGTAACTCACTAGCAATGAGTAAGAATTACTCTTACTTCTCATTTTTGCCAGCAATTTGAAGTATCAGGGATTTTTTGGTTGTTGTTATTTTTTTACTTTAGCCATTCTAATAGGTTTTTAGAGGTATCTATTGGTTGTTTTAATTTGAATTTTCTAATGAAAAATGATGCTGTTCATATTTTCATATTCTTAGTTTAAATCTAAATATCTTCTTTGGTGGGCTTTTTGTTCAGATATTTTGTCTATTTTAAGTGACTTTTTAAAATATCTATTATTGAGTTCCAAGATTTCTATGTTTTAGATACAAGTTTTATTTATCATATATGTCTTCTGCAAATATTTTCTCCCAGTCTGTGCTTTGTTTTAATTCTGTTAATAGCGTCTTTCACAGAACAGAAATTTGTCATTTTAATAAATTTCAACTTGTCTTTTTTACTCTCTCTTTCTTTTATGGATTTTGTGCTTTTGTTCTTGTATCTATAAACGTATCAACAAACCAGAGGACACATTTGATTTCTTTTCTATTTTTTTCTAGAGATTTTATAGCTTTGGATTTTACATACAAGTCCACAATCAATCTTTGAGTTGATTTTTTATTCAGGTATAAGTTCTGGGTCTGAGTTCATTGTTTTTGCATGTAAGCTTCCAATTGTTCCATAACCATTTGTTAAAAAGTCTAACCTTTTCTGTTCAGTTGTCTTGTGACTTTGTAAAAATTTATTTCACTACATTTGTGTGAGTTTAATTTCTAGGCTTTTCATTCTGTTCCATTAATCTATGTGTCTAACATTTTACTAATGCCACATTTTCTGAATTACTGTGCTTTATAATAAGTCTTGAAATAAGGTGGTGAGAGTCTTCCAATGCTGTTGTTCTCCTTTGGTATTGTGTTGACTATTGTAGATGTTTTATATTTCTATATAACTTATAAAATCCAGTTTGTTAACATACAAAAAAAAGCCTTGCTGCAATTATGAGTGAGATTGCATTGAATCTATAGATCAAGTTAAGAAGAATTAATATTTTAACAATATTGTGTTTTCCCATCTATGAGAACAAAGTATTTCTTTATTTCTTTAAATCATCTTTGATCTTCCATCAGCATTCTGTTGTTTTTAGATATTAGATAGATATTAGATATTAGATAGATAGATATAGATAGATGATTGATTGATAGATAGATAGATAGATAGATAGATAGATAGATAGATAGACAGACAGATAGATTTATCTCCAAGTACTTTCATTCTTGGTACTATAGTAAATAGTATTTCTAAAAATTCCAGTTCCAAAAATTTATTCCTGGTATATAGGAAAGCAATTAATTTTTATATATTGATCTTATATTCTGTGACACTGGTATAATACCTACGAGTTCTACGAGGATTTTGTAGATTTTGAGGGTTTGCTACATAGATAATCATGTCATATTCAAATAAAGACTCGAAGTAGATTTTGACTTTTTAAATTTTAAATTCTTGATATTTTTACATTTGTGCTTTATGTGAGGATGTATATTGTCAGTAGTATTAGCAGCAATGATAATAACAATAGTCAGAACATATAATACTTACTAGGTTCAAGCACTATGAAAAACGCTCTTTATATATCACTTTTTCATCTAATTTCTTCCATTCTATGATCTCTCCAGTAATTATTGTGATATATAATCAAGTATCAGGCTGGAAGAAGACAATGTATGTTACCACTTGCAAGTGAAAAAATATTTGCATTTTTGCCTAAGAATTATTCTGAAAAAAAAGTCCATTTATTAAACCTCCACAGTCCTTCAGTTCTCAAATATGTGTCCTAAATATTAACTCATTTTAATTAATATATAATTATTTTATTCATTCAATAGCCGTTTTTCATTCCAACTATTTTTCGGGCTTATTAAGATATACATTATTTTCCATTTCCAAACACAAGTTGGTTACCAGTTATAAACACGGGACTCTTTTTTTTGAGATGGAATTTCGCTCTTGTTGCCCAGGTTGGAGTGCAATGGCACGATCTCGGCTCACTGCACCCTCAGCCTCCCGGGTTCAAGCAATTCTCCTCTCTCAGCCTCTGGAGTTGCTAGGATTACAGGCATGTGCCACCATCCCCAGCTAATTTTATATTTTTAGTAGAGACAGGGTTTCTCCATGTTGGTCAGGCTGGTCTCGAACTCCCGACTTCAGGTGATCTGCCCGCCTTGGCCTCCCAAAGTGCTGGGATTATGGTCATGAGCCACCGTGCCTGGCCAAATGTGGACATTCTGAACGTTTTTATTGTAGCCTGGCTTGATCAAGGTACTTTAACTTCTTGTCAACATAAATGGTTTGAAACTTTAGAAAATTAAAAACCTCTGTTTTTTATAAATAAGCTAAATTATACCTGTTGCTCTCTAAACAGAAAAGCACAAGGGACATGACCTTAAAAGTATTTAAGAATACATACAAATTGCTTATTTTGTGTCGTGCTGAACTTACAAGTGATAAGTGGGAAATGTCATTTAAAGCAATGGTGCTAAAGAACATTGTTAATTAAAAGTAAATTCGGACCCAAGAAGCACTTTTCCACAATATCCCTGAAAAATTATGACTGAAGAATCACACTTCTAAGTTTGTCCCTTAGTATGTAAGCTATCTTCCTGAATAGATTTCCAGGTTTAAAGAAAGTGCGGCTTTTCATTTTGCAGTTACGAAAAGTATACTAATACTATGCTCATTAAACAGACTCCATAAATATTGATTTTCTGGTTGTCAAGGGAAGACACAATAAAGTCACCAGCAACTATTTATAACTGGTATAAATCTCATTCCACTAACTCAGATATACAAGGAATATAGCTTTCTTTCTTTATTCATCTATATAACAATTTTATTTTTATATTCGGCTATTATTCTACCAGGCTAGCAGAAATCCAGTTATAATTAACTTAGTGTACCCCTCATTTCTCATTTATTTCATTTCTTATGTTTCTGAATTCTGGTAATCTTAAGTAGTGCCAAGGTAGTAAGTAGGTGTGGTGATTGGGGCACATCTGATGTTGACATCTGCTGAGAATATTTTTAAAATTCCACCCTGTTTGTCTTCCGTTATTATTCTACATAGGCTATTGTTGAGTTATTGAACTTCACCTCTGCAATTCCCTTTGGGTCCAGGGGTCTTACTCTGATAATAATAGATTCTACATAGTCATATATATGAAGAAGGAATTACAGAAATAGCAAAGAAAACTGAGAAGAAAATCAACAAAGAAAATAAAAGTACAATAGTATTAGTTTCATTGTCTTTTAAAACAGAACATGTAAATTAACGAGAGGTGTCAGCCTTCTGAATTATAAGCTAATCCTAGAAGATGAACTGGAAGGGGTCCTATGTATGAATTGGCTGGCTTTATGTTTTTGTTAGATAAAAGACAAAAAGGACATAAAGTGACATGACAAAGGCAAAAAAAAAGCAAAACAAAACAATTACTCTCTCTATATATATTTGCACACACACACACAGATATACTTACACACACATTATCATTCAACAGATATCTATTGATTACTCACTGGAAACTAGATCAGGGATACAAAGATGAATGATGCATGACTTTGTCCTCAGAGAGGGTGAGACGTATGTTTATCAAATAGTGTAATGAGATTGGTTTGAAAAAACAGACAAGTCAGAGATTAAGAGAACATTATTAGTCAAATAGACCTGCATTTCAATTGACACTGTGACTTAAATATATATATAGATAGGTTGAATGTATATATTTAATACATAATATATAGATATATATCCATATATAGATAAATATATAGATATATATCCATATATAGATAAATATATAGATATATATCCATATATAGATAAATGTATAGATATATATCCATATATAGATAAATGTATAGATATATATCCATATATAGATAAATGTATAGATATATATCCATATATAGATAAATGTATAGATATATATCCATATATAGATAAATGTATAGATATATATCCATATATAGATAAATGTATAGATATATATCATATATAGATAAATGTATAGATATATATCCATATATAGATAAATGTATAGATGTATATCCATATATAGATAAATATATAGATGTATATCCATATATAGATAAATATATAGATATATCCATATATAGATAAATATATAGATATATATCCATATATAGATAGATATATAGATATATATCCATATATAGATAAATATATAGATATATATCCATATATAGATAAATATATAGATATATATCCATATATAGATAAATATATAGATATATATCTATAGATATATATCTATATATAAATATCTATAGATATTGATATTTATATTTAATTAAGATATTATATTTATCTATATATAGATATATAGATATATATAGATAAATATATATAGATATATATCTATATATAGATAAATATATATAGATATATATCTATATAGATAAATATATAGAGAGATATATCTATATAGATAAATATATAGAGAGATATATCTATATAGATAAATATATAGAGAGATATATCTATATAGATAAATATATAGAGAGATATATCTATATAGATAAATATATAGAGAGATATATCTATATAGATAAATATATATAGAGATATATCTATATAGATAAATATATATAGAGATATATCTATATATAGATAAATATATAGATATTGATCTATATATAGATATATATATAGATATAGATCTATATAGATCTATATAGATCTATATCTATATATAGATATAGATCTATACAGATCTATATAGATCTATATCTATATATAGATATAGATCTATATAGATCTGTATAGATCTATATCTATATATAGATATATAGATATATAGATAAATATATAGAGATTTTATGTATGTATTTAATACATATATGCAAACACACACACATATAATATATATAAATAATTTTTTTATGTCAGAATCTCACTGTGTTTCCCAGGTTGAAGTGCAGTGACATGATCATGGCTCACTGCAGCCTCAAACTCCTGGGCTCAAGGAATCCTCCTGCCTCAGCCTCCCTAGAAGTTGAGATTACAGGCATGCACAACCATACCCAGTCTAATATTGTTAGTATAAATACAGTCTGGAGATATTTATTAATTAAAACTATGTCTTATTGTTGACAAAGAGGCCAGCTAACAATAAAAACATAATTGACCTTAAAATCCTCAATGAGACTGAGGCTTCCCCTCTTCAGAATTCTGACACTTTGTCCAGGCAGGGAGACTGTTTATGGAATACAGGGTCAAAGGTGCAGGATTCAGAACCCAAAAGAATCCACAAAGCAAAAGACTCTACTCTCCTTTGGAAGCTCCATTCCACAACCCCCATTGTCTTGTATTTCTCCTTTGCAAATCCCATCTCCAAGGCAAGCCCCCATTTTGCCATGGGGAGAATCTGTTCTTGAAATCATGAATTGTCTTAGCCATCATCAGGGCAATCTTCTTTCACATGCTGCTGACTGCCTTCACCAAGTGGGTACTGCTGATGCTCAGGAAGGCACAGACCAGTCTCTGAGGCATGAGGATAAAACTACTGCTGCTTCTGACGCTGTTGGAGGAAGTGTGACTGCTTCCTGTGTGATATGGCTTATCACTTGCAAGTGGTAACATACATTGGCTTTTTCCAGCCTGATACTTGATTGTATATCACAAAAATCTACTTTTGCTGACCAGCTGCTCCTCCTGTCCCAAACTTCTCTTGCCCCCTTCAAACATGGTACGGTGGTTTAGCCACAGAGTTGACAGAGTCAATTTTTGCTTGTCAGCCCTTGGGCTAACTGGCATGTGGAGATGAATATCTATTCATATCAGCATTCACAGCTTCTGCTCTCAGGCATCCTGAAACACAAGTACATTTCCTGATAACTCATGATCTTCCAGCCTTTCATGGAATTTTAAAGTTTTGATGACAGTGAATTTTTATAAATTGATCTGTTTCTTCAACTGGTACATGATTGTACTTCTGTAGGTGATATAACTGATGAGGCATACATCTTTTTAAAATGTGTTTTAGAACAAAATAGGAGATTCATTCCACTTCAAAGATTGAATTGATGCTTTTAAGTATTTGGACGCAAGGCTGGTGCATGCTAATAATTTTGGAGGAGTGGGATATTTAGAACCCGAACATGCCTGAAGGTTAGAATTAATTCTGTGTACAGTAGATCCAGCTTCTTCTTCTTCCCAGGGTGAAGAGAGTGCTTTTCACTTTGGTTGGAAGGAGGACATGAGTCAAGGAAACGGATGGAGGTGAATGGCAATCAGCCTGTGTCCTGAGAAATGGAACGTCAGGCGATACTGGTATGGGGACCCTTTTCAGCTTGGCTGGATGAGCTTCAAACTGCTGCAGCTTCTCTGACTTATTTTTGTTTACCTTAGGTAATTTCTGAACTGATCCAAATTTTACTCGTGGTTTTAGAATCATTCTTTCAACTTTTTTTTCTAAGTATAGTGTCTGAATTTTTCATGGTATTTTTATTTTTCTTCTAAGACTAGTCATGGCTGAGATACACATGGTGGGCTGCTCAAATTCATCATCCATATCTGCTTCCTCAAATTCACATAGGAGTCTCACTGGCTATCTATCCAAGCAATCTCCAAGAGGGGTAAAACCGTCTTGATGCTGCTGTCCTCTCTTTCTTTCTCTTTCTAGACAAGGGACACTAGAGGGTCATTTCTATTTTGTGTCATCTTCTGAGGGTGGCCTTTGGTTTTCATCTTTGGAGAGGGCCCATGTGATTTCTCACTGATCAAAGCAGAACTTCTCATCAGTCTTGCACTCAATGAAGTACTTTTTCTTATGGAAAGGTTTTGCTTCTTGCTTTGACCCGCAGCTCCTTCTTGGCTGACCCTTGATCTGTCCTAAACGGCATTAGTGTGGCCTTTTCCAGGTTTCTGGTATAGAACAATGGGTCCTCCTCCAGGAATCTCTAATAGTCCACAGACAGCGGTTGAGGACTGATAGATGATGGGGTCCAAACACGGCCATAATCAGAAGATTCCTGGTCTGAAGATAAGCTGGTGAAGGTTGGTGAAACTGCATTCTTTCATTTCTCTTCTTCTGACTTTGAGATGCTTTGGAGATGCTTAATCTCTGAGAATGTTCTGTGTTTTTTCTGTCTGTGGTCTCAGCTGTCTGACTGGAGGCTTTTCAGTTTTCATTTCCTCCTCCTTCTGAAGAGCAATCCTGTGGCACTTTCTGGAGTTGCTCTTCTTCAAGTCCAGTTCATCAGGTTTACTGTTTCATTGCACAAGAACTTCTTCCACTGCCACAGAGAATCTCTGGCAAAGCTCCTAAAATGCTTGTAATTTTTTCTGAAGCTATTCACTATTATCTCAACTTCAGTCTCCTTAAGGATGTCTACTATAATAGACAAGGTAGAGAGTTCTTTCAATTTTTTTCTATAGGTTCTAAGGGTGCAGGCTTGTGGCCATGGCACCTGCAGCTTCTCCACAACTTGGAGCACCAACACCACCACCACCACCGCACTGGTGTGGCTGCCTCATGAGAACTGGGCTCCTGTCTCATCCTTAGGCGGTAGCTCTGCTCTCTATGTGTGCATCCATGAGTGGCCTTTCTGGTGTGCAGTCCAAGACAGAGTGAAGTCCTATGTTAACATTGACCTTATAAATCCTGACCTCCACCACCCATGCCCCTACCTTTCTCTGGAGTGAAGAGCCACACCCTAAGTAACACCCATTGGTGGTCCACATAGGATCCCTAGGGTCAGCAGGAATGAATCAGTAGCAACCACACCAATGGTCAGCTATCTTAATTTCAACTGCAACACAGCCTGAGGAAATAAGTTATGTTGTACCCATTATACTGATGAGGAAACTGAGGCTCAGAAAGCTCAAATTAACTTACATATAGTCACATAGAAAAAGCACAGATAAAATTTAAATATAGTCTAGGTCCAAAGTGAGAACATGCCTCCAATAGGTGTAGAAATTGAAAGTGAGGGAGAAAAAAATTAGTCTAAAGTCAAATAGCTTAGCCTCAGACAGTAAAAGTTCATGTGTCTAGTTTACTTCCAAAGAAATGTCTGCTACATAGGCATCAAATAAATTATTCTTCAATGAATGAATGAATGGTCATTTGCTCTGATGACCTGTCCATCAGCAGTAGGGCTTGAGTCAGACCAATCTAAGACACTATCTTTTAGGACACTTACTTTCTTCCAAAAGGGCTAAATTAGGCTATAACTATTACTACTAATGATAACAAATAAATATTCTCAATTAAAAATTTCCGCATTGATTACATCTCATTTGATTAGATAAGACTAGATTACATCTTACACAAATCTCCAGCACTAGTGCTACACCTATTCTAACTTCTTGTCCAAAGCCAGAAAACTCTGTGGTGTATTTTCCTTGATATTTTTCTTTTAAATAGAATATTTTCATTGAGCAGTTTTAGGTTCATAACACAATTGAGAGGAAGATACATAACACACTTAAGAGGAAGAGGAAGAGGGTTATTCCTTATGTCCTTTTATCACACACATGCACACACTGCCCCACTATAAACATCTCCCACTAGAGTGGTACAATTGTGACGGTTGATGAACCTACATTGACATGTTATTACCCAAAGACCATAGTTTGCATTAGGGTTCACTTTGGGGATTGTACATTCTATGAGTTTTAATAAGTGTATAATAAAATATCTCTGCATCACAGTACAATTCAGAATAATTTCACTTCTCTAAAAGTCCTCTGTGCTTTGCCGATTCATCCTTTTCAAATAACACTGTATTACTTCCTAGTTAGTGCAACTGTCCAATTTTCCCCTCCTGTCACTTGTTTCACTGTTGTCATTTACTCCACTTTTATACATACTTTATACACACATTTTGGACACACATTCCACTTTTTTACGTACATACAACAAATATACATATATTTGTTTTTATAAAAGTGGTGAAAGAAAGGTGAAAGATTGTATTCACCTTCACTTATTTCTTCTCCAGTGCTTTTCTTTTCTTTATATGGGCCAGAGTTTCTAATCTACTTCAATTTACTTTTTTTTCTGAGGAGCTATTTTTTGTTTAACACTTCATGCAAGGCAAGTCTACAGACAACAAATTCCCTCAATGCTTATTTGTCTAAGAAAGTCCTTGATTGTCCACTTTTAATGGATAATTTTGCAGGATACAGAATTCTAGGTAGTTGGGATTTCCTTCTCCACACTTTAAATATTTCACTTCACTCTCTTTTGCTTGCATGGTTTCTGAAAAAGAGATGAATATAATGCTAAAGTTTACTCTTCTCTAGGTAGGTGTTTTTTGCCTGTGTCTTGTTTCAAGATTTGTTTTCTTATCTTTTATATTCTGTTGTTGGAATATAATATGACCAGGTATACGTTTTTGTTTGTTTGTTTGTATTTTGCATTTATCCTGCTTGGTGTTCTCTGAGCTTCCTGAATGTGTGGCTTGGTGTCTGACATTGATTTAGAGAAATATTCCATCATTATTGCTTCAAAAATTTATTAGGTTCCTCTCTTTCCTCTTTTCCTTTCTTTCTTTTTTTTTAATAGTACATGCATGTTACATCTTTTGTAGCTGGCCCACGGTTCTAGAATAGTCTGTTGTAGTGTTTATTTTTCAATCTTTTTTCTTTACTTTTCATTTTTGAAAATTTTTACTGGCCTATCTTAAAGTTTAGAGATTATTTCTTTAGCCATGTCCAATCTACTAATAGGCTCATTCATTCTTCATTTCTGTCACACTGTTTTTGATCTCTAGTACTCCTGGGATTTTTCTTAGAATTTCCATCTCTCTGCTTACATTACTCACTTGTTCTTGCATACTGTCTACTTATTCCATTAGATCCCTTAGCATATTAATCATAGTTATTTTAAATTCATTGTCTAATAATCCCAACAGGTCTGCCATAGCTGAGTTTGGTCCTGAAGCTTGCTTTGTCTCTTCAAACTGGCTCCTGTTTTCCATTTTCCTATAATATGTCTTGCAATTTTTTTTGAAAGCTGGACATGATGTACTGTGTCAAAGGAACTCTGGCAAATATGCTTTTAGTAATATAGTGGTGAGGTTTGTGGGGAGGTACTGTGATTAGATATTAGTTGTATAGTGAGCCTATGCCCCGTTGGCTGCTAACTTGACAAATGCCTTTCCTTTTATTTTGTTTTTCAAAGCCTTTGGTGGGACAGGATGGCTGGAGGAGCTGAACTTGGGTATTGTTCTTTCCCACAGGCTGTTTAGGCTTTCTTTTCTTTCTTTCTTTTTTTTTTTAACATCTCAGTAGGGAAGGCATTAGTAAAATAGTTTCTCTTGAGGGAAAGCCTTATTAAGAATAGAATGCTCTGCTGTATTTCAAACTGGACACTTTTTCCTTATCCCTTCTGGAAACATAAGGGAATTTTTCTCTAATTTCACTATCACAACCTAGCAGAACTCCAGGAAGTAAAAATTATAAAATGTGGCCTCCCACACCCCCATCTGCAGAGTCATTAACTCACAGACTTGTCCACATCAGGCCTCCAGCAATTTGTCAATTACAGTTTAAGTTTTCCTACTCCAGCACTACCTCAGCAGTCAGATACTTCCTCACTGTCTACTATCTTTGACCCATTTGTGTTTAATTTCATTGAGTGTCCTCGCATAATATGCAAGTTATTTGCATTAGGGAATTTAGGTCAGTTTATCTCATGTCTGTGTGTTACCTCGACAAAGACACTGAAACACTCCTTAGATGACTAGGCAAGAAATCAAAGAACAGTTCCTCAGAGTTGACCCCATGTTAGCCCTGAGCCAGAAGGGTGCATGGCCTGCTCAGTACAAAATCCAGAAAGACTAGGATATGTGCGCTTGGTGATAGTAGGAATGGGTGTTACGGAAAGGAGGGAGGAAACACTGAAGTAATTTATTAAAATTCTAGAAAGTGAGGCTAGGTCCAAAATGTGGAGGAAGTTGGGTAAGCAAAGCAATGGGAAGCTGTCAAGGTTTCACTGCCTACTCACCACCCCATGTAGGCACCAGAACAGGATAAGAGTCCATATTTTCCAATAATCAAACTAAGATTCTTTCAACTATACTGTATTGCCTCAAAAATGGTTGCATTTTGCTTTTATCTCATTTTAATGGCAACAGTATTGACCGTAAGAGCTGCCCATTTGTGTGAATAAGTGATATTTTCAGCTCCGGTCAGTATATTGGGTTGTATTTATATATGTGAGAGCCTAACTTTTCCAGTGTCCTGGGCTTCCCACAGGTGAGTTCACATTCAGAAGGTTCTGATGTTGTACCCAGGCAAGTTAGAGAAAACACCACACTTTGAGATGAATTAAGAGTCCTTTATTAGCCAGCGACCGAGAGACGGCTAACGCTCAAAATTCTCTCCACCCGAAGAAGGGGCTAGATTTTCTTTTATACTTTGGTTTAGAAAGGGGAGGGGGGTCTAGTTAAAACAATTTTACAGAAATAAAGTAGGCAAAAAGTTAAAAGGAAAAATGGTTACAGGAAAGTAAACAGTTCCAGGTGCAGGGGCTTTAAGACTATTACAAGGTGATAGACTCGGGACTTTGGGCGTTATCAATCAGATGAATTCCTGGGAATTGCGGATATAGCTTGCCACAGTATCTTATCAGTAATTGCATTCTTGGATGTGCTGGGAGTCAGCTTGCACAAGTTAAGTCCTTGAGGAAGGGGCTGCCAGTGAAAGAGCCAAGATGGCGTCTGTCTGGCTCTCTTAGCTAAGGGAGAGTCAATTCAGGTGGAAAAAGCCTAAAAACAGGGTTAGTAAAAACAAGGTTGGGCATTACATTCCCCACTTGTGTTTTTGGGAATCAAATCGTTGATTCCTCAGTTATAACAAGGGGGTTATATTGAGTCTTAAGATACGTAAGTTTGACAGAAGCTATGCGTTGTTTTACAAAATTAAGAAACCAATTTAAAATACAAGGCCCAACAATTAGACTTAATAGTAGGATGAGGAGGGGTCCGGCCAACCCAGTGATTAGAGTAGTTAGCCATGGGTTCCAGCTGAACATGCTTTGATACCAGGGGATGTTATTTTTTTATTTTTGTTGGTGCCTATCTAGATTTTCTCGCACCTTTTGGAGTGTATATTTTATGATTAAGAATGGTGGAGGAACAGTTAAATCAACTTTGTCAGGGTGTTTCTGGAACATAGGGTCACCTAGATCAGTTAAAGGCCTGATTGACTTAGGTGGGCTCCATGAGACCAAAATTTTCTTTTGGATGGTGAACATAGTTCCAACATCAAATCCTGAGATATAAAGTCTCAATCCCCATGACATGTTATAATACCATTGAGCTGAATTAGGGTCATGGACAGTTATAGTAAGAGGATTACAATTCTTTTTAGTTCATGATTTAGGACAAGAACCACGAGTTATGGAATGAAGATCTGGTTGATCCCCCAGAGTAGGTGGCTAAAGTTACACATGTCCAAGCAGGGCAGAAAAACTGATAAGTATCTCGACAGCTAGCGTCAGGGTGATTTCCAGGACAGAGGTAAAAGTTAACATTTTGGAGTCCTTTTTCTGCACCTTTGGAGCTTCCACATCCAGTTTGGCTCCCGGAGCGTCCAAATCCTGCTGCAAAGTTGACACTTTCTGCTTCTGGGACCGGCAGATTGTGTTGCTCTTCGTGGGTACGGGCTGGCTCTGGGAACAGTACACATAAATCAACTGCAAAGGAGACTTCCTTGGAGGTACTGGCCCTCCAAGTGGTGTTTGCAAATACACGTTCTGTTGTGAAAGAGGTGAGGAGAAAGGAAAAGGAAGGCACAGAGGACATAACAGGCAAAAACAAACAAGTGAGGTAGATAAAAGGAATTAATCTAATGGCTTCACCGGACTTAGGTGCAGTTTAAAGGGGCCTGACCCAGGCCTGGGGACCCACATTTTTAGTTGGGCTCTGTTGGCCTTTTTGATGCAGGAGTGATGAATCTAAGCAGGAATGCCATCCACCTTCAGAGCCGTTGGCGTTGAGAGGATGACGGTGTGAGGTCTTTTCTAAGCAGGAGTGAGTCCTTTTCTCTGGAACTTTCTAACAAACACCAGGTCACCTGGCTGGAACAAATGGCCCATCTGTTCATGAACTGGACTGGGATGGGCTTCTCGAACAAGTGGCAGAATGATATCTTGTACCTGTTGGAGAGACTGTAGGTACTGCAGTAAATTAGCTTGTGATATTTCTGCCAAATGGACATCTCTTAGCTTAGGCAAGATAGGCGGCACCCGCCTATACATGATTTCAAAAGGTGAGAACCTAGCCTAGTAAGGGGTGTATCTTACTCTAAGTAGGGCTAAAAGAAGGAGAGTTACCCAATTTTCACCAGTTTTTAAGATTAAGTTTGTAAGCATGTTTTTTAGGGTGTGGTTCATGCGTTCTACCTACCCAGAGCTCTGGGGTCGATAGGCACAATGGAGCTTCCGTTGAATGTTCAACGCCTTACTGACCGACTGAGCTATGGATGAGGTGAAGGCAGGTCCATTATCAGACCCTATGGCGGCAGGCAGCCTGTGTCGAGGGATGATTTTATTGAGTAAAAACTTAACTACCGTGCTGGCAGTTTTGATTTTGGTAGCAAATGCCTCAGTTCATCTGGAGGAGGTGTCTACTAGTACTAGAAGGTATCTATACCCAGCCCAGTGTGGTTTTACTTCTGTAAAGTCAATTTTCCCCTTTTCTTCTGGTGAGTTTTCTCAGAAACGGTGGCCTGGGCTGGGTTTAGGACCTTGCTTGGCATTTACCTGGGCGCAGGTTGTGCACCGGAGAGCTGCTTGATCTGTGTTTGATAGTATTTCCTGCTGAGGTGAGTAGTCTGTGCTCCTGGTAGATGGCTCCATGTACATGCACAGTAGCAAAGGCGTACCTGCTGTCAGTGTAAACGTTAATACGTTTAGCTTTACCCCATCGGAGAGCCTGAGTGAGGGCAATCAATTCAGCTTATTGCACTGAGGTGTTAGCTGGTAAAGCCTGAGCCCACAACACATCTGTCTCTGTGGTAACAGCTGCACCAGCCTTTCGTACTCCCTGCTCGAGAAAGCTGCTACCGTCTGTGAACACAGTGGCATCCACCTTCTCTAGCAGCACATCTTGAAGGTCGGGTCGGCCAGTTGCGGTGGTTTCTAACAGTTCTTGACAGTCATGGATAGTAGCTGGATTTAAACACCACGTGAGAGAGAAAGTCAAAGGAGGCTGATCTAACAGTAAACTCCGATACTGCAGGATGCGAGCATTTGACATTCATTCGCCAGAAGCACTTTGAAGTAAAGCCTCTACGGCATGAGGAGCCGTAAGAGTTAAATTTTGGCCCAGAGTCAAGTTATCAGCCTCTTGGACTAGGCTTGCTGTAGCCGGTACAGCTCACAGACAACTTGGCCATCTGGAGGCCACAGGATCCAGTCTCTTAGATAAATAGGCCACTGTGCGTCTCCAGGATCTTAAAGTCTGGAGTCTCAAGCCCTTTTAGCAACTCCCTGGCTTTCATGGACAAGCAGGTGAAACGGCTTTGAGATATTAGGAAAGGCTAAAGCAGGGGCTTCAGTTAATGCCTTTTTTAGGTTTTGAAAAGTCTGTTCTTCTGTGTCTGTCCAAATTAATGGGCCATTTCATCCTGTACCTCTTGGATGGTCTCTATTAAGATTTTTGTTTGTCTTTTGAATGCTTTATCAGTGGCCTTTTTAGCTGCCTGTGTTGCTTGTTTTTGTTTTTTAAACTCTCGATTGTCAAAAACGTTTTGGGCTATTTCTAAAAGCTGACTGACATTCATTCCAGCAAATCCCTCCAGTTTTTGGAGTTTTCTTTTAATATCTGGGACTGCCTGAGCCACAAATGCCAAATTAAGAGCACAGCTATTTTCGGGGGCTGCTAGGTCAAAAGGGGTGTAAATCCGATTGGAGGCGCTCTAAAAATGCTCCTGGTGACTCATCGGGCTCCTGGACGACTTCCATCGCCTTAGACAAGTTTATGAGTTTCCGAGCGGCTCCCTTAATACCCACGAGGAGATACCAGTGAAAATCGTCCAAAGCTCTCCCTCCACTTGAGGAATTTAGGTCCCAACTGGGCCGAGTAGAGGGAAAAACCTCCTCTAGGAGGTCTCTAGCTTCCTCCTCCGGCCTATTGGCTGATGCAAGGAAGTGCTTTCTGGCCTCTCTTCGGATACACTCCCTCTCCTCCAAGGTAAAGACAGTTAAAAGGAGCTGTTGGCAGTCATCCCAGGTGGGCCGAAGGGTCCGGAGTATGGACTCCATCAGTGAGGTCAAAGCCTGGGGTCTTTCAGAGAAAGGAGGATTATGGGTTTTCCAATTATACAAGTCAGAATTAGAAAAAGGGACATAAACCAGGAAGGGGGCTGAGTGCTCATCACCCGGAGGGACTTGTGCCTCTCTCAGTGGTAGTAGAGGGGCTACTTCCTCCCGCCGTGGTTGCAGTCAGGAGGCAATGGAGGGCGAGCCCACAGGAGATGTCGTCGAGGAAACAAGAGACGACCCTAAGGGATCAGGCTGGTTGTAAGGCGATGGGACTGGGTGAGGGACACTCTCCTCTTCAGAGGGGGGCAGTACAGGGGGAGCCGAACCGGCTGAGGGTCGAGGCGAAAACGTGGCCTGGCTCAGGAAGACTTTGGAGGTGGAATTGTGAATGGTGCATGAACAGATCCATGGAGGAGGCTTACTAACCAAACTTAACCATTCATCTAGGTAGGAAAACTGATCAGGGTGGCCGGTAGCTTTGGTAACAACCCGCCACATGGCTTGAACAATTATAGGATTCAACGACCCTTCAGAGGGCCACCCAACTCCAAACTTTGGCCATTCTACTTCACAGAGTGTCCGGAGCTTGCCTTTCTTAAGGCAGACTCCATAATCCTCTGAGAAACCAAAAGAAAAATTTTTTAGCATACACTGGAGAGGGCTCCAACCCTTACAGGGCTGGGAGAAAGTGTTTCCCATTTTTTATTGCTATTATTATTATTTAAAGGCAATTTAGCAAAGTCTTAAGCAGAGATATCAGATTCCAACACGGGCAGAGAAACTCTTTCCCTGGGGGGCTGGAGAGTCGGAAAAACGGAATTAACACGATCAGAAAGAACAGAAAAACCACAACAGCTAATACCGCTTGCCACATTGCTGTAGCTTTAAGATTAAGGGAGGGGGACTAGGGGCCAGCCCGAGGTCTTCCGGGCCCGTTTGATCTAGGCGTTCTTCCTCTTCATCTTCCTCTAGACCTTTATCCTAAATATTTTTGATGTCTCCACGATTCAAAGGCAAACAGTTCAAATTTAGCTTTTTCCTTTACGGGTTCAAGGAGTGAGAGCAGAGCCAAGTCTTGGAGATGCTGGACTTGCTGTCGCACTGGAAAACGAGATGTGTGGGGTAGGGGGCAGGGACGAGGGGAAAAAGGACCACTCGGATTGTCCTTATGTGTCCAGAATTGGTGGGTTCTTGGTCTCACTGACTTCAAGAATGAAGCCTCGGACCCTCGCCGTGAGTATTACAGCTCTTAAGGTGGCGCGTCTGGAGTTTGTTCCTTCTGATTTTCGGATGTGTTCGGAGTTTCTTCCTTCTGGTGGGTTCGTGTTCTCGCTGGCTCCGGAGTGAAGCTGCAGACCTTCGCGGTGAGTGTTACAGCTCTTAAGGTAGCGCATCTGGAGTTGTTCGTTCCTCCCGGTGGGCTCGTGGTGTCGCTGGGCTCAGGAGTGAAGCTGCAGATCTTCACGGAGAGTGTTACAGCTCATAAAAACAGCGTGGACCCAAAAACTGAGCAGTAGCAAGATTTATTGCAAAGAGCAAAAGAATTAAGTTCCACAGTGTGGAAGGGGACCTGAGCAGGTTGCCAATGCTGGCTCAGGCAGCCTGCTTTTATTCTCTTATCCGGCCCCACCCACATCCTGCTGATTGGTAGAGCGGAGTGGCTTGTTTTGTCAGGGCGCTGATTGGTGCCTTTACAATCCCTGAGCTAGATACAAAGGTTCTCCACGTCCCCATCAGATTAGTTAGATACAGAGTTTAGACACACAGGTTCTCCAAGGCCCCACCAGAGCAGCTAGATACAGAGTGTCAATTGGTGCATTCACAAACCTTGATTTAAACACAGGGTGCTGATTGGTGTGTTTACAAACCTTGAGCTAGATACAGAGTGCTGATTGGTGTATTTACAATCCCTGAGCTAGACATAAAGGTTCTCCACGTCCCCACCAGAGCAGCTAGATACACAGTGTCGATTGGTGCACTCACAAACCTTGAGCTAAACACAGGGTGCTGATTGGTGTGTTTACAAACCTTGAGCTAGATACAGAGTGCTGATTGGTGTATTTACAATCCCTGAGCTAGACATAAAGGTTCTCCACGTCCCCACCAGAGCAGCTAGATACACAGTGTCGATTGGTGCACTCACAAACCTTGAGCTAAACACAGGGTGCTGATTGGTGTAGTTACAATCCCTGAGCTAGACATAAAGATTCTCCACGTCCCCACCAGAGCAGCTAGATACAGAGTGTCGATTGGTGCACTCACAAACCTTGAGCTAAACACAGGGGTCTGATTGGTGTAGTTACAATCCCTGAGCTAGACATAAAGGTTCTCCAAGGCCCCACCAGAGCAGCTAGATACACAGTGTCGATTGGTGCACTCACAAACCTTGAGCTAAACACAGGGTGCTGATTGGTGTGTTTACAAACCTTGAGCTAGATACAGAGTGCCAATTGGTGTATTTACAATCCATGAGCTAGACATAAAGGTTCTCCACGTCCCCACCAGAGCAGCTAGATACAGAGTGTTGATTGGTACACTCACAAACCTTGAGCTAAACACAGGGGGCTGATTGGTGTAGTTACAATCCCTGAGTTAGACATAAAGGTTCTCCAAGGCCCCACCAGAGCAGCTAGATACAGAGTGTCGATTGGTGCACTCACAAACCTTGAGCTAAACACAGGGTGCTGATTGGTGTATTTACAAACCTTGAGCTAGATACAGAGTGCCGACTGGTGTGTTTACAATCCCTGAGCTAGACATAAAGACTCTCCATGTCCCCACCAGATTCAGGAGCCCAGCTGGCTTCACCTAGTGGATCCCACACCGGGGCTGCAGGTGGAGCGGCCTGCCAGTCCCGCACCTGTGTGCTCGCACTCCTCAGCCCTTGGGTGGTCGATGGGACTGGGTGCCGTGGAGCAGGGGGTGGTGCTCGTCGGGGAGGCTCGGGCCGCACAGGAGCCCATGGAGTGGGTGGGAGGCTCAGGCATGGCGGGCTGCAGGTCCCGAGCCCTGCCCCGTGGGAAGGCAGCTAAGGCTTGGTGAGAAATCGAGCACAGTGCTGGTGGGCTAGCACTGCTGGGGGACCCAGTACACCCTCCGCAGCCACTGGCCTGGGTGCTAAGTCCCTCATTGCCCGGGGCCGGCAGGGCTGGCTGGCTGCTCCAAGTGCAGGGTCCGCCAAGCCCACGCCCACCCGGAACTCCAGCTGGCCCTCAAGCGCGGCAAGCAGCCCCGGTTCCCGCTCGCGCCTCTCCCTCCACACCTCCCTGCAAGCTGAGGGAGTGGGCTCCAGCCTTGGCCAGCCCAGAAAGGGGCTCCCACAGTGCAATGGTGGGCTGAAGGGCTCCTCAAATGCCGCCAAAGTGGGAGCCCAGGCAGAGGAGGTGCCAAGAGCAAGCACGGGCTCTGAGGACTGCCAGCACGCCGTCACCTCTCACTTATGATGAGAGAGTAGCCACAGGGGAACAGAATAGGAGTCTAAACAAAGTAAAGCATGACGGCCGTAGGTTTCCCTAGACAAGGTCCTATTTAAGGGCACAGGAAAAGTTACAGAATGACAAAAAGGGTGAGCAAGAAGGTCTGCAGGGTGGCAGTTTTGAACCCATCACTAGTTCAGTTTAGAAAAGGACCAATCACTAGGACGTGGGGTATGACAATCTAAATACCCGCAACCTTCATGGTGCCAGAAATTCCAATCAGGTGAATGTTCTCCACACTGTTTTCCGTAACAACACCTTACTTGTTTATGACAGAAAAGACAAGACTGTGGTGGCCAGTCTAGACGATTGATGAGAAATTTAACCTCTTGTGACAAAAAATCAGCACTAAGGACCTTGAAGAAATTTTCACCCAGATGTCATGGACAGTATCCACATCCTGACATGTAACACTTTGACAACTATTAAACAAGACAATAGACGCCGAACAAAACGATAAACATAAAACAAACAATTGACCCTAGGGCATGTAAACAATTATGACAGTTTTCCTGTTTTACCTTCTTTACTACACAGACAAGGGAAGGGGGTCCCGTGATGGGATCATTCAGATGCCCGCCTGGCCGCTCCCCCTGAGGGGACTTGGGCTCCTCTTAGCATTCGCAGGCCTGTATAAACCCCCGGCTCAGATCAAGCTATGTCCGATGCTGCCTTAAGCCTTATGAGGTTGCCACGGAACCGCAGGTGAAGCCCATTCGAACTCCGTAGCTTTCGCCGCGGAGCTACAAACTGGAAGACAAACGCAAGCCTTTGTCTTCCCACATTCACACACGATTCACACAGAGTTTATAACAGCTTTTTTTTTTTTTTTTTTTCTTTCCTGGGGATTTTCCAAGAAATCTGAACAAGAGAAGAGAGAGAGAGAGAGAGAGAGAGAGAGAGAGAGAGGAAGAGAGGGAGAGAGAGAGAGAGACAGAGACCGGTCTGCCAGAAACCAAGCGTCCTGGGTCTTAAGCTAAGTCCAAGGGAGGGTCCTCATCAGGACCACTTCCCACCCAAACCAAGACACAAAGGCGCCTACCAGAAAACCAAGGCTCAACACACCAGCGTCCTAGAGTAACAGGCTGACTCAAAAGAGGGACACCCTCGCCAGGGCCGCTTCCCTCTTACCAGAACCAGAACGAAGTCAAATCTGACCTACCTGACCCCGGGGTGAGAAGCTGAGGACTCAGATGTTGAATTTTAGGGCACTGATACGGTAGTCGATCCGCTCTCCTCTGGAAGATGGTCACTGTTCAGGAACCTAAAAATTGTTTCCTCAGGTGGTGCCTCCCCTCCGAGCCGGCCGTCCTTCCGGGGGAGCCGGGAGTGAAACCAGCTCTTGCCAGGTGGCGTTAATA
This sequence comes from Pan troglodytes, assembly GCF_028858775.2. NCBI lineage: Eukaryota > Metazoa > Chordata > Mammalia > Primates > Hominidae > Pan > Pan troglodytes. Next base: position 24,300,588 of record NC_072411.2, on the reverse strand, counting down.
TCTCGCTGGGGCCTCCATTATGTTGTACCCAGGCAAGTTAGAGAAAACACCACACTTTGAGATGAATTAAGAGTCCTTCATTAGCCGGCGACCGAGAGACGGCTAACGCTCAAAATTCTCTTGCCCCAAAGAAGGGGCTAGATTTTCTTTTATACTTTGATTTAGAAAGGGGAGGGGGGTCTAGTTAAAACAACTTTACAGAAATAAAGTAGGCAAAAAGTTAAAAGGATAAATGGTTACAGGAAAGTAAACAGTTCCAGGTGCAGGGGCTTTAAGACTATTACAAGGTGATAGACTCAGGACTTCGGGTGTTATCAATCAGACGAATTCCTGGGAATTGCGGATATAGCTTGCCACAGTATCTTATCAGTTAATTGCATTCTTGGATGTGCTGGGAGTCAGCTTGCACAAGTTAAGTCCTTGAGGAAGGGGCTGCCAGTGAAAGAGCCAAGATGGAGTCTGCCTGGCTCTCTTAGCTAAGGGAGAGTCAATTCAGGTGGAAACAAGCCTAAAAATAGGGTTAGTAAAAACAAAGCTGGGCATTACACTGAAATACCAAATAGATCCAGGCAAAGGCTTGGCTCACAAATGGGATTGGATTATGTTTGTAATAATTAGTAGCCTTAGTGCATCATGTATGGCTAATAGAAAAATTTGGAATAAACTCTTGGAATAAATGCTATGTACAGTAAGAGAATTACATCCAGAAATCAAATCCCAGCACCACCATTTACCAGTTCCAAGCAACAATAAAAACAAAAACAAACAAATAGACAAAAAAAAATCATGAAAGTGATATGCTTCTCGAGTCTACTAAAGTGAATTAAACGATAATACTTACCTTCACTTCCCAGATACTTTAGTCAATGATAAGTAAGATATATACCAGGAACCAGATTTTTTTACAATTTCAAATCTGAAAATAAATAAAAATAGCATTTGCCTTTCAACTGGCTGCAGACTTTGAGTGAAAAAGCCTTTCCGACAATTTAGCTTCCCAACATATTTCTTCATCATAACCAAAACTCCCTCAAGGGCAGGTGGTCTATGCTGCCATCTCTGTGTGTGGCACAGTTCAGAGCACCAATGAAGTGCTCAGCAAACATTTTCAGTCTAAAATAAATTGAACTTAAACTAAGACACAGAGACAGGGACGGTATAATCTTGATAATTTATTTAATGAAAGCAAATGGAGTTATTTATTTCTGATGTGTGAGCCAATAGTGCCAGAGAGAAGGAAAAGAAAAAGTTCTAGTAAAGTTAATCTAACAAGCCAAAGTATATTTATTTATTAGGAGCCTTTGGTGTCATTCCTCCAACAAGCTCCAGATGCTGTGCATGAAATTTTTAAAGCATGAAATATTCAAAAATAGCACTGAAATGGTTGGGGGAAAATGTTGGGAAAAAAAATAGTGATGCTTGAGAAAAGTTAGGAAGAGCAGGACACAGCAACTTTTTAAAATTGACTTTACACCGAGAACTCTAAGGCACATGGACAATTTTATGAACATATCTATAAATCAGTAAATTGCTGTAAAGTTAACAGCTACTTTATGTAACTACCTCCATAAAGGGAAAGAGCATTGCCCAAACTCCCAGTGGCCTCTGAGCACCACTTTAGGGTTGCAACCCTCTTCATGCATGGAGGTAAGCTAATTATGCCAGGTATAGAGAAAACTTTTTTGCTTTCTTTGATAGGCTTACCATCTTATGAATCATCCACAAATAAAACTATTTAGTTTTGCATGTTCTTTATTGTTATATAAATTGAATCATACTGAGTATATTTATATATTTTTGATATAGTAATATTTGAAAATATCATTATAGATTTATGATGTATTTTATCTTTAAAAAATAATAAATATATTTATTAGCTGTGTTCAATGACAAGGCCTGAAAATAACGACCAAGCCAGTAACAACAAGCACCCCTTGAGACAGATAAAATAATATTCTACCGAAAGGAACCAAAAGGCTTCTTGAAAAAATAAACGGCCAATCTCTGGTCTAGAGCAAGAAACATACTAGGTAAGTTTGAAATGACTTGTTACATTTGAAACGTGGATGCTATCAAGCACTATGGAAAGGAAAAACATATGCAGGTCTTAGAGATAAGAAGGAGCTTGTTCCTATAAGTGAACTCAGCAATCAATAAATGATTGATGCATGAGTGGGTGAAATAATCTATGCAAGGTCGGACAGATGAGTGGTTGAATTCATGTATACTCAGTTAAATGGTGTTCGAATCTGCCTTTGAGCCTGTTTCTCCCACGCAGGTTTTAAGGTCCAGTTGAGTTTTTTCTATGCAATGTTTTGAGTGGCAGCTATCAATTCCATTTATGTAATTAGAGCAACAGACACATGAAAAGTGAAAAATTAAAAAATAATAATAAATAAAATTACAGAAGAAAGCATGTTCTTAGTATTTCCTAATGGCTATTTGGGAAATTTTGATCTTTAGTTGTTGTCTTGCTTCATAAACAATTATAATTCTTTATGTCTGATAATATAATTTCTTGGTAAAAATTTTCAATGGCTCTGCATTACCCACCAAATATAATTCAAGCTCCTCGTATAGTTCTAATTCTCTGGTTTCTTCCTCCCTTTCCTGCTTTATCTTTCTCTTTTCACTTCACTGGCAGCAATTTGATAGCACTTTGTTAGTTTCCTGGGTAAGCTGTGCTATTTCTCTTTTGATTGGCTCTACTGGGAATAGTGTCCCTTGCACTTATGTGCTGCCCTTTGCCTCTGTTGATTAACTCCTAAGACATCTTTAACAAGCAAGACTCACTTCTGCAGTAAACTTTGTCTGGTACTTTGGTTACTGATACTTGACACAAAAGATGGCATGTGTATTTCTAGGGCCTAGCAAAGGGTCAGAAGTAGGGCGAGTATTTAACCACAGTTTATTTATTACATTTTGTAGTTAATGGTACATAGCTTTTCCCTGCCCCTTTTTTTTCTTGTTTTCAATCAAAACAGGAAAACTTTTATTACTTCAATCAGTTTTGGTTGACTGTAAGAGAATTTTACTTAAACTATTTATATATCACATGCAATTATTCATAGAGTCCACGTATCTATATTTAAAATATATTTAAAATCTAATTCAGATAGCTTTTTTATAATGATTGTATCTATGAAGGCTAGTGTCTCTAATTAAGACAAAAAAGTCTTATTTACAAGAGCAGAACTGTAAACAAGCACATGGATTATTATTAGGCTAATATTTACCCACTATTTTTATACATGAGCATAGGGTGAATCTTTAACCAGAAAAGGCACATTTATATGCAACCATTTAGATAATCACCAGAAAACTTTACATTAAATAGTTGTTTTGTGTAGCACAAGGTGAAGTAACTAGCTTGAAAATGAGTCTAGAAATGAAGTAAATTAAGCACATTTTTGGGCATCCTGTAGAAATAGCTTGTAATGATTTTTTCCTTGCCTTTAATTTCATACCTTTTTAAGCCCAGTAGGAAATCTCAGTTGAACTAAGTTCTTTTTTTCCTCTGGTAAAATTTATTATAATTGTTTTTATTGAAATTTGTTTTACCTCCTGAAGTTCTGAGATACTGGCCATGTATATCAATCAAAATTTTATTGCATTATCTTATAACCTTTTAAAATAATTGATCGGACAATAAAAATAAAAATGGACATTAACTATGTTGAGGAAAGTTTTACTTCCTTTTCAACTTGATACGTTTTTCTTCCTCAAATGCTTTCAAATTGCTAAGAGCAATTTGATGATACCAATAATAAATTTGGGGAACTAAGTTGAGTAGATGTAAAATGACAAACTTAACTGCATTTATATTAAAGCACTTTTCTGCTCATCAGAACAAGATGAGAAATTTAATAAGTAAACCAGTAAGTTAAACCCAGATGTATTGTGTTCTACAACTGAAATAGATATTTGATGATATTTTCACCAATGTTTTATTCCAATCTCTAAGAAAAATGCTTTAGAAAAATTACTTGACTACATTCAAAAGATGTTCATTAAAATATAATACATTTTGAAAGATATAAACCATGAATTATATGTTACCTTGCATTCTGTACCCTTTTTAATTTCTTTTACATATTTATTAATATACATTTTTCTTTTCTTAACTGTTTTTTATAACATTTCCATTTATAGTACAGAAGAGGGTATAATTTGATTCATCCAGGAAAGTTTTAATTGTCTAGGTTTTCTCATTAAATCTTGGCTTCCTGAAAGTAAAATTAACCTTTATAATTAATTTTATACTTTATTTAAAAATTTTAAAAGAAGACAGCAATTTATTTATGCATTGGAGAATTTTATGCTAAAATCAGATGTCTGTGAGTTTGACATATTTGAATAACCAGTGGGACATTTTTTGTGCTTAAAATTTCCTGTTTATAATATTAAAATTTATTAAGTCAGGCACGGTGGCTCATGCCTGTAATCCCAGCACTTTGGGAGGCTGAGGTGGGTGGATCACCTGAAGTAACAGTTTGAGACCAGCCTGGCCAACATGGTGAAACCCTGTCTCTACTAAAAATACAAAAAAAAGATAGCCTGGCTTGGTGCCAGATGCCTGTAATCCCAGCTGCTCGGGAGGTGGAGGCAGGAGAATTGCTTGAACCCGAGAGGTGGAGGTTGCAGTGAGCCAAGATTGCACCACTGCACTCCAGCCTGGGTGACAAGAGTGAAACTCCATCTCAAAAAAAATTATTAATATATCTTAGAGTTGCATCATTATGAGGTTATTTGGACAATTCTATCCTTCATCAACTTTCGAGTATGATTTCTGGTAATATTACAAAACACTGTCTATAGGATCCCATTCTTCTTGACTGCTGGAAATCCAGTTTTCCACAACACCAGGTATTTCTGGGTACATGCTGAAGATGGCTACAAATGAAATCTAAGTACTGCTTACACCTTGACCATCCATCTCGTTCTGGAGACTGATCTGTTTTTCTCTTGGGATTCTTTGGAAGTCTTTAGTTAGCTTTGTATGATTACCTCTAGATGTTCCTAAATTGCCCTCAATGCATTTTTATTTTATATATTATTTTCAAGCTTGGATAGATATTTGGCTAATTCACCACAATATCAGCTGAGATCAAGTTGTACCATTTGATAAAGATTCATTGAGAATGGGAAGGAGGTAAAACCCACACATAGCTTATAACTAAATTTGACATCTTTAGGATCAAAAGGCTCAGGCAGGACATTAAATATGTAGTTAATTAGGCAGCAACCTCCATTCAGCTTTCAAGATTAAGGTTGTGGAGAACCTACTGTAAGCCAGGCAGTGTCATGGTTGCTGGAATTATATTAGTAAGCAAACAGATAAAAATCAATTCTCTTACAAAGCTTACATTCTACTGGGGAAATAGAAAAAATATAATAGAATTAATATACTTTTTTAAATTGTCAGGTAGGACATCATCAGTACTATCAAAACTATATTGGGTTCAAGAAGCTTTAGAGTTTCTAGGCACAGTCTTTTTTTAAATGGAATGCTCGGTGTTGGACTCATTGAGACATTACATTTGAGTAAAGACAGGAAGCATTGAGAGAATTCATTGTGTTGATAAATTTGGACAAGAACGGAGGAAAGAGGCAATGCAAAGAATTTGAGGTAAGATGTTGCCTGGTTTTTTCTTCTAAATTGTGCTAAAATATACATAGCATGAAATTGGTCCTTTTAACAATTTTTAAGTCTACAGTTCAGTAACATGAAGTACATTCGTGTTGTGCAAACATCATCACCATCTATTTTCAGAACATTTTGTTTTTATTTTGTCAAACCATACTTATTAACAATAACTCACCTTTATCCCCTTCCTCCACTGCTTGGCAGCCACAATTCTATTTTTCCTCTCTATAAACTTGAGTATTAGGTACCTCCTATAAGTGGAATCATACAGTGTATGTCTTTTAATCACTGCCTTATTTCGTTATCATGATGTCTTCAAGATTTATCCATGTTGTAACATGTGCCAGAATGTACTTCCTTCTTAATGTGGAATAATGTTCCATTGTATGTATTTACTACATTTTGTTTATCCATTCATCTGTCAATGGACACTTAGGTTGCTTCCAACTTTCAGCTGTTACTAGTAATGCTTCTGTGAAACAGTCATACAAATACACGTGTGGGATGCTGTTTTCGATTATTTTTACATATACTCAGAAGGTGTCAAGCTGGATCATGTGGTAATTTTACTTTTAATTTTTTGATGAACCACAACAGTGTTTTTTATAGCAGCTACCTCATTTTACATTCTGACCAGCAGTATACAAAAGTTTAAATTTTGACACATCTACATTAACATTTTCTGTTTTTTTTTTATTTAATTCTTAAAGATGTTATTTTTAGAGCAATTTTAGGTTCAGAAGAAAAGAGGAAGGTACAATATTTCTCATATATCCCTAGGCACACACAGGTATCGCCTCCTTCGTTATCAATATCTCCTTCCAGAGTGGTACATTTGTTGCAACTGATTAACCAATATTGACACATCAAAATCACCCAAAATTCATAGTTTATACATTAGATTTCACTCCTGGTGTAGGATAGGTCTGTTTGTAGTCAACAGCTTAAAAAAAAATCTGAGAATGTCAATTTCTCTTCATTTGGAAGGACATTTTTGCTAAATATAAAATTCTCTGCTGACACTATTTTTTGTTTGTTTGCTTGTTTTCTTTCAGCAGTTTAAATATATTACCCATTGCCTTGTGATCTGCAACATTTCTATTGAGAAATCTGCTCATTATCTTATTGAGGATCCCTTGTACATGAAGAGTTACTTCTTCGCTTCTTTCAGGATTCTCTTTGTCTTTCGCTTTCAACTATTTGATTATAATGATTCTTGTAGTGTGTCTCCTTGGTTTTATCCTAGAACTTGAGCTTCTTGTGTTTGTATATTTATTTATTTCCCTAAATTTTGGAAGTATTTAGCCATTATTACTTTTAGTAAGCTTTCCCACCCCTTCTCTTACACTTCTTCTTCTGGAATTTCCATAAAATGTATACTGGTCTTCTTGGTGGTGTCCCATAAATTTTAGGGTCTGCACACTTTTCTTTATTGTTTTTTTTCCTTTCACCTCTCAGGCTTGATAATTTCAAATGGCCTGTCTTTAAATTCCCTAATTATTTAATCTGCTGGTTTAAATCTGCTGTTGAATCCATGTGGTTAAAAATGTCAATTCAGTTATTACATTTTTCAGTTCAGGAATTTCGGTTTGGTACTTTAAAAATAATTTCTATTTGTTCATATGCTCATTTTGTTCCTATATATTTTTTCCTGATTTCTTTTAGTTATTTATTTGTTTTTCTTTTGCTTTTTGAGCATATTTAAGACAGTTGTTTTAAAGTCTTTTCTGGTAAGCCTAAAGTTGGTGTTTCTTCAGAAACATTTTCTGAGGATGTATTTATATATCTGTTCCCTTAAGTGGATCATATTTTTCCTTTTTTTGTGTGTGCCTTGTAATTTTTTTTTAATTGGGTGTCTTAGTCCATTTTGTGCTCTTATAATACCATAGATTGAGTAATTTATAATTAACACAATTTTTTGGCTTGCAGTTTTGGAGGGTGGAAGGTTTATTATCAAGGTGCTGCCAACTTATGAGGACCTTCTTACGTGTCACCACAATGCAGAAAGCAAAAGGGCAAAGGGAGAGTCCACTTCTGAAGGCCCCTTTATTAAGGCATTGAATCCTTAATGAATACTGCATGAGAGAGTAGCCCTCATGACTCAGTGGCCTCTTAAAGGCTCTATCTCTCAATACTGTTGTATTGGCAATTAAATTTTAGCATGAGTTTTGGAGAGCACAGATATTCAAACCATAGTATTACGCATTTGAAGAGACATTTACCTTTCTCCATGTTTGCAGACTGGCTCTTGCGTGGGAAGACATTTTCTAATCAACCAGCATGGAGTCTTAAGCTCTTTTCTGGCCTTTTCTGGGCATGTGTCTTTCTTGGAAGTGTGTGTGTCTGTTTTCTGATTTGTTTGCTTTTTGTTTGTGTTTTGTTTTTTCCAATTCCCTGGTATACACAAGTTGCTTTTCAATATCTTAACTTCCTTAACAGTCAATTCAAGATATTGAATAACAGTTCAATATCTTAACTTCCCTAATAGTCTCACCCCTGGCCCCTGCTTCTTTTTACTGCCCCATTTCTTCTTACTGCCCCTTGCTTCTTCTTACTGCCTTACTATTCTATTATATTTCTCTGTCTGAAATATCTTGTTCCCAAGCATCTGCAAGTCTGTAGTCCATTTTCACAACCTGGATCCATTGCTTCTCCTGGCTTTTAGCCTTTTGAGATGTGTGTTAGGCGACACAGAGACAAATCCCTTAGTCAGCCTTTACACAAGGTGGAAATTGCAAATTTGATCAGCTCAGCTTTCTGTGCTTCATTGATGGGGAGTGGGGCCAGCTTGTCAGTCCCCTAAAACTGTGACACATTGTGCTAGGGAGGAGAGGAAACAAGGGTGAGTCAAATCACAGTGACATTTCTTGTATGTTTTTAAGCTGACTTTTTTTTTTTTTTTTTTTGAGTGGTGTTCTCTTGGATGCTGTAGATATTTGACTAATTTTCAGTGAAATAATTAAAGTTATTTTAGTCAGTTTCTAGTTCTTTATTTAGTGTCTCCATAGAATAGCAAGAGCCTACAGACTGGATGTACAATGTGAGTAAAGGAAAGGAATCTGGACGGCTCCAAGTCTATTGGACTGAGCCATTGGAAGGATTAGTTGTCACTGATCCCAAGTAAGTTTTAAGGGCAAAGAACATCAGGAATTGTTTTAGATGAGTTATTCCCATGTTGTGGGTGGTTAATGCATTTTGAAAATAGCCATACTCTAGGAATTCAACTATCTTTACATTTCTAAGAGAAAAGGATTTTCTCCATCTAATCTAAGTCTGGCTTCCCCATTTCTCACCTCACTTCCAAAATTAAGCATCATTTCAGAATATTTATGCTGGAAGTATTTTTTTTCTTTCCCCAGGGAAAACCTCATCAACAAGTCATGTCCTCCCACACTGATTAAATATAACAATGACATCAAAAAATTATAGTTTGACATTATTACTTCCATAAATAATATCGTGTGTAGGACATTAACATTCCCATCCAAGTTAAATTTTGGCAAACTCTTTAAAGCTACTTGTCATAATCTTCACATGTCTTTTATGGCCTTTTCCAGCCATTTTCATCTCAGCTTCTCATTTCCCAGGAGTAACTGCTCAAACAAGAACACAAAAATATCTCAAGATCCTACAACAGTGTGTTGGTCACAGTGCACGCTATGTATACCTATCAGACAAAAGAAAATCTCAAGCAAGTAGAACAAGACTTAGCTGTGACAGCTAAAATATTTATAAAGTCATGCTTCCTATCAAACCTATCCGGACTCATCAACAGCATGCATCCAGTGTTATTCCCCCAAAAAATGAGATAAGTACCTGTTTGACATATATTTTTGTTGTTGCTGTTACTGAAAGATTTATTTCAACCATGGCCCAATCTCAGATTAAGGAAAATTACTCAAAGTTTAAATTTAATTTATATTGCTTACTATATAGAAACTGTTTAAAACTCTTGGGTGCTGTCTTTTTACTCACCATAATCTACCAGAGCGTATTTACATTTAAACTCAGGGGTTAATTTCAGGCCAATTACTTTTTAAATAATAATTAGCGACATTATTTAGAAAGTTCATAACACATTTTTGGTAAATAAGAAGTACTTGAATAATATAAAGGTAAATATTATAATTACATTTTTGTTTTTAAATAAAAGGTTTGTTTGCAGTTTCACCTTCTTTTAATTTGATGAAATAAGAATCGGAAGGTGTCCTTTCATCTTTAGTAGAAAGTGAGGATTTCCGTGTACTCTTGGGGGAAGGTTTAACCCTAGAAACTATTTCCAGGTTGTAGATTTTAAATAAAAGGAGTGTGTGGCCAAGGATCCTATAACAAGCTCTGGAAAATTAAGCAAACAACCAACCCTGGTTGATGAGTTTACATGAAGAAGACTCTGACCAAGAAGGTCAGCAATAGAGGGAACAGCTAGCAAATGGAGGGGCAGTCGTCTCTCCATCAGCTAAACAACAGAGTGCGGCTAGAAAAGGATGGCAAACCAGAAAATCCATCAAAAGTGATGAAATGGGACAGGGGAGAAGGACAGGTGTAAATGGCGTCGAGTTAGACAGGAGAGAGAGAAATGCAGAGCTCAAGTCATGGCGGATTTCTGAACCAGAGTTTCCTTCATAGTCTGCATCTGGGTGAGGGGAGGCTTATAAGCAAGGGGGAGACAGGGAGAACCATGCGTTTCCCAAGAAGATGGAAGGCCCAGACCCTGGGAAATTCCTAAGGCCACAAACAGACTCTTCAATTTGTTTGTGACTGACTTCCCTCAGGCCTCGACATTTCAATTCTTACTTTTTATAGAACTGTTTTTAACATTGTTTTTCTATGATTAAAGTGTATAAAATACTTGGTAAAATAATTTGTAAGACAGATCTTGAACAAAATAAAACGTCAAATTTGGCAATATTACTGTCACATAGAAAATGAATGGATGGAAAATATTGTAAACCGTGTATTTTTATGGTGTGTCTATTTAAATGCTTAGATTTAATCTCCAAATGGAGTAAAGTTAAGCCATTCACTTTGATTTAGATTTGATTAATGGTCTTCAGTCCTTCATTTAGAGAGTATGTTACCGTTGATCTGACAAAGTATTTGTGCTATTTAAGTGTTTTGTGGGGAAAAACAAGACAATTTAGTAGGATATGTTACAACCACCTCTCAAATTGCTTGCCAAATTGTCTTACTCACACAGAAAGGTTTGAAATAAAAGAAACTGTGAAGCCTGTGCTAAACAAAGATAAGTGAATAGTCTCGCATGTAATATGAATCACACAAAAGCAGTAGATTTGTTATTGCTGTTCTCTTTTACGGTATGTTTAAATATATTTATATATCTCTTAATCAGTGTTCTTTTTTCCATTTTTAATGCTTTCCAATTCCTGCAGTGCTTAGGCAGCACCATATCTTCTGCATGATTTTATGTCATGTAATTTTGAGTGTTTTGCATAAATGCTTGGTGACTTTTTGAAAAAATAAATACATTATAATATTAATGATGTAATTCTCATTTGCAATTCTGTGTTTTTCAAAATAATGCTTTTTGGTAAAGGTCCTTTATAGGCTTAAGCAAATTTTAAAAGCTTTTAATTTGCATGTAATGTACTTTGATTTTTAAAGAATTTGGATGTCTATTTTCAATGCTATTTTAAAAACTTTTTTTCCAGTCTACTTAAGATTTTATTATTATTCTCCCACTAGAATTGTAGTGGACATTTAATTTCTTGCATAATTATACCCATGCCAATAATACTTGTCATATGTTTAACACTTTATAGTATAGTCATGTGATGCATAATGACATTTTGGCCAAGGAGAAACCACATATATCATGGTAGTATTGTAAAATTATAAAACCTTATGTTTCTTGTCCCTTTTGTATGTTTAGTTATGTTTAAATACACAAATACTTAAACATTTTGTTACAATTGTCTATTCAGTGCAGTAATATGCTGTACAGGTTTGTAGCTTAGGGGCAATAGGTTATACTACACAGCCTAGGTGTGTAGTAGGCTATACCACCTAGATTTGTGTAAGTACACTCTATTTATGTTTGCACAATGATGAAATCATCTAATGACACACTTCTCATAATGCATTCCTGTTGTTAAGTGATGCATAACTGTATATAAAAATATTTTCACATAGCCTATTATGTCCTTTGATCCATACCAAATATGAGTCAAGAAAGATTGTGGCATGTTGATATTTACCTCATTTTCTAATATAGAAGGCTCTCTCTCTTTTAAAGAATATATAATAAATACATATCTATATGCATACACAATTTTTAATTAATAGGAAAAATGAATAAAAATAGACATATATACAAATACACACAATTCATATCTTGATATCTTGCATAATGGCAGCAAAATCATGTTCCAACTAATTGTGTACCTGCAATTTTTTTCTAGACTAAACTTGGATAGCTTAAGAAATTTCGAGGTATTATTTAGCTCTCTTTCTGCCACCAGAAGACAATATTTAAACTCTCCCTTCGCTCTTTTCAAATTCAAATAGCTTATAATTCATTTTTAAAATTAGTGTTTTGTTTTTGTTCTTATTGGATGTTGGGCAACTTAATATCTTTACTCAGGTGGAAACATATTTATCAATAATGAAGAAAGTCCATTAGCAATCATATCTGGGATGTTCAGTTTTTTGGCTGTTTCTTTTGGCTTTTATAGGTCACTTATTTGTTTTCCTCAATTAGATTTAAGAAGAAGAGCCATTATCTGCTAGACTCTCCAATACCAATTTGGCATGTGTGTCACTCAGAATTCTTTGTATTTCAATTGATAGAAAAAATGAACAAAAATATACATAAGCAAAATGTAAGATTTTTTTTTTCAGAAAAAAATCTCAATGGTAGACGTCATGACTGGTTGATTCAAATGCCCAAGATATGTAAACAGAGTCTAATTTCTCTCTCTGTGTCTCTTGGTCTCATCTTATTTGTGCTGATTTTACTTTTAGATAATTTCTCTCCTTCTATTTTAGATAAAATCTCCTGGCAGAGAAAATGGACAGTCGTTCCATACCATATGTCTTCTCAGCTTCCAAATCAACAACAACAACAACAACAAAAAACCCCAAAACTTCCATCATCTGCAGAAGTCAAATAAAACTTTCAAACTTGACTCTTATTGGCCCCAAATAGAGCATATAATCATTCTTGATCAATTGCAATTATCCAAAGCATGGAATATATTGATTGACTTATGCCAATTAAGCCCTATCCCTGAAGATTGAAGAACAATCTGCCTACTCTAACTGGGCTTGAGAGAAAAAGATGTTGTCACCTTGTTTTGCCAGGTTACAAAAGTAACAGATCCTCCTTATAATGATATAATTATTTCTTTTCTTTGGTGAATTATTTGACATTGATAAAGTATTAATTTTGGGATACACACTTTCAAAGAAAAATATATTGAAAGATTAACTCAAAGAAAATATACCAGCTAGAATACAACAATGCTACAGATGGTTAACATTCATGCTTCCTCTTCTGTGACATGAAGTTGCCCCCTGGGAAGAAGATTCTCAGTCACAAGATTAATTTTCCATCTCTCCCCTTGCATACAGGTTTGACCCTGTAACTAGGTCTCATCAAAGAAATAGCTCAAGTTATGTATATAGTATAACCTTGAAATTGACCCAATAGTCCCATAGACAGTTTTTTTGGATAAACATAGAAATTGACCCTTCTGGTCTTGAAGCTTGAAACTTACATTTGTTTTATCTTAGTTTCTTCCTCAGGAAAACGACCTTGTGGCTTCTCAATAGAAAAGTATAAAATAACTGAAACTGACCAGATCACCACATGCCAGATCCCTCGTTCATCATGATTGCTTCTTTACCCCTTCCTAGTTCCTTTTTTCTTACACATTGTTACAATTATCCTCTGCTATATAAACTCTTAATTTTAGTTGGTCAGGGAGATGGATTTGAGACTTATCACCTATCTCCTTGGCTGCAGCATGCTATTAAAGTTTTCCTCCTTGGCAATAATCGTTGTCTCAGTAATCGGCTTTCTGTGCAGCAAGCAGCAGAACCTAGACCAAACCCCTACTGTTTCAGTAACAATCTTGGGGTTTTAAAAAAGAGCAGATGCTCTCTCTACACTCTCTTTTTTTTAATCTTCCATCTGCATGTGGAGATCTCTGAGACACTAAAATATTCCAGAGCCATGAAATAGAGGTAACTGGAGTCCCTGAATTACCATATGGAGGTAAGTCACCCCCCCACTCAGAAACACCTGCAATGAACTGTTGCATAAAGGAGAAATAAACTTCTAAAATTTGGGGGTTTAATTATTGAGTACCTGCTGGTACTTTAATTAATACAAAATCAAATAAAAATGGAATAATTTCTATACCAGTTATTTCTAAGTATCACTGTTCATTCTACTATTAACACATTACTAAAAGATGAGCAGATAGACATGATTAGTTTTTATAATATTAATTTTTTGAGATGGTAATGAATCTGTTTTTTAAAACTAATTCCCAGGAAAACAAAAATATAACTGTTATTTTACCATACGGTCCATTATAAATAGAAATTATAATTTAAAATAATTATCCCACCTACACACTAGCAACTTAAAATTGTCTTATCTCCCTTTAAAGAAATTTCCAGATGGATGGCAGAGTCCTCGAAGTGAACAAGATTTGGATATGTGCAGGGAATTGTGAATGGTTATGATCCAGACTATCTCAAGTCAAAAATATGAAAGGATAGTTTTGATCAATGAAACAGGAAAGTTGGCAGGGGTTAAGTCATGAAGGGTGTTAAAAGCCAACTTAAGAAATTTAGATATACACTGAATTGAGTAGAGACACAAAGATTTTAGGCAAAGAAATGAGGGTTACGTTTTAAAAAGTTTACTATGCACTTCCAGTCAAAAGAACTAAGTAAGACTTGTCTTTCTGAAACCAAATCAAAACAGAAAGAACAAGAAACAGTAAATGTCATCTATAAAAACTGAAAAATTGTCCAACTGCAAACCTTAATCTATGAAATTCTGCTAGTTGTGGTGAACATAGGCTAAGTAAGGAAGTTGAGAACAAACCTGTACTAAAGAGGGATTGACCACAAAGATTTCCAAAAGGTAGTGTTCTTACTAGAATTTCTTTGTTAAGATCAACATGTTCTAGGTGAGTGGACGAATTTCCAAAGCATTCTGAACTCCTATTGAGGCTGCAGAGTACCATGGAAGGACTGGCTGAATAAAGAAATAGAGGGACACTATATTTTTGTAAAAATACAATTTTAGGATGAAGGATGGAAATCACTTCTTCAGTTAAATTCCTTATTTTAGCTAAAAAGAAGTAAACATAAAATGGCCTCCAAAGGATCTGTGACATAAAAGGCATCATTTCTACTCAAGTGATTTCCTGCTGGCCCACAGAAGACCAAAGCTCACAGAATCGACTCTTGGTCTCAAGGGTTCAAAAACAATGGAACATCTATTAGTCTATGAACTCAGTTTATTCCCTTGGCCTCTTTCCTTCACTGTCTTCAAATGAGTGAGACATAAAAGACATTCCCAAATGCATAATAAACAGAAATGTATCAGTATGGGAGCTATGAAACAATAGTGCAAAGAAGGTGGATGAGCAGATAGACCACCAGAAATGAACCAGAAAAACATTATATAATAAAGTCAAAGCACAATGTGTAGCACATTGCTTTACAAAATCTGGCTGTAAGCAAAAGAATTGTTTCAAAACAGACAAAAATCCCGGTTAGGGGACAGTTTAAATAATCCAGATCTATCACCAATCAGGATGTCAGCAGTAAAGAAGGATAGAACAACACAGGCCACTGTTGCCTTTGTTTTTCAAGTATTTGTGTGCACAGGACTTGAGCTCTTATTTGCCATACACTAAGGCTCAGTTTTCTGAAGGGTAAAATAAGAGTAAGGAAACTTAGTCCTTTATTTGGGTGGCTAAAGTAAAATGTAATTATTACTAGGCAGTTAAATGTATAAACCAGGCTGGGCATGGTGACTCATGTCTGTAATCCCAGCAGTTTGGGAGGCCGAGGTGGGTGGATCACCTGAGGTCTGGAGTTCAAGACCAGCCTGGCCAACATGGCAAAACCCCGTCTCTACTAAAAATACAATGATTACCTGGGCGTGGTTGCACACACATGTAATCCCAGCTACTCAGGAGGCTGAGGCAGGAGAATTGCTCCAACCCTGGAGGCAGAGGTTGCAGTGAGCCAACATCACGCCACTGCACTCCAGTCTGGGTGACAGAGTGAGACTCCATTTCAAAAAAAAAAGTATAAACCAAGAAAATGTCAGATTTTTGTAAATATGTCCAATTCTGTTATATGATTGTCTTACGTAGGACAAGAAGAATTAAAAGATAACCATGGTTTATCCCTATGCTGATATGGTTTGACTCTGTGTCCCCACCCAAATCTCATCTTGTAGCTCCCATAATTCCCACGTGTTGTAGGAGGGACCCTGTGGGAGATGATTGAATCATGGGGGCAAGGTCTTTCCCATGCTATTCTCGTGATAACAAAAGGGTCTCACAAGATCTGATGGGTTAAAAAGGGGGAGTTTCCTGCACAAACACTTTTCTGTTGTCTGCCTCCATTGAGATGTGCCTTTCACCTTCCACCATGATTGTAAGGCCTTCTCAGTCACATGGAACAATCACTCCAATTAAACATCTTTCTTTTATAAATTGCACAGTCTTAAGTATATCTTTATCAGTAGCATGAAAACGGACTGATACATATGTCCTGCTTATATATTTAAGCCTATATGTCTTTCAACAACAACAAAAAATCTCTGCTTTTCTTAGGATCAATTCCTCTGTGATTTAAGTAATTTAATGTCCCATAATGTTTGGTCTATAATTTTCTTTTTCTGGTGTTTTTTTGTTTGTTTGTTTGTTTGTTTGTTTTTGAGAAAGTGTCTCACTCAGTCACCCAGGCTGGAGTGCAGAGGCAGGAACAGAGCTCACTGCAGCCTTGACCTCATGGGCTCAAGGTATCCTCCCACTTCAGCCTCCAAATTAGCTAGAACCACTGGCACATGCCACCATGCCCAGCTAAATTTTTGAATTTTTTATAGAAATGCATAATTTTCTGTGTCTTTAAAAAGGGAAAAAAAGAGAACTTTCCCATATTATTTAGTGTTGACAATTTTGCCTTTCTACAACTCTATAGCTTCTTGGGTGGTCTGGTTATATTTCCTTTATATGGTACTTGTTGGGCCTCTGAGGTCTGGAGCAGTATCTTGCATTAAACTTATTATGTCTCCAGAAAAATTAAGGAACATGCACTTTAAGTGAAATAAATAAGGACTATAAACAGTTTGCATTATTTCAGGTAAGCTGTTGTCATCAATTGAGTTCGTGGCAAATTTTTTTTTCAGATTTTAAAAAATTATTTATTTTTTGTTTTGTTAATACCAATAGGGAAGTTATTGTAGAGCTGTTTTCTATAAGTTTAGTATGGCCATGCCAACTCCCCTGCCTCTAGTGATTCAGAGGCTGCCCAGTTACTTACACCATGGTAAATTTCAAAACTCCAGAAGTGGTAGAAAAGATCTTCTGTGATTGAATTCAGTTTTACTGAACGAGAATTATCTTTGGCCAATTCTCGCTCTGATGTTTTTGTTCTAGCAGTACAGAACTCCTTATAATATAAGGTACTTCAAAGGAAGTACTTCCAAGGAAGGCCAATATCACCTGTCCCCTCCTTTGATTTGCTTTATCTGGCCTGCTGATGCTATTTCTCATCTCTGTTTTGTCTGCATAACTCTATCACCTATTTTAAGTCTTCTTCCAGACATCCATACCTCCAATAAGCCTGCCTTGACAGAATGTCTTGCCATTCAACCATCCACTCCACTACCTCTCCTTCACTCCACTTCACACACACACACTACACACTTCTGCACAATAGAAATCCAGCTGGGATAAGCTGTGTTCAGTGTTTCTGTCCCTGTTCAGTGGTCCTCTCCTACCCTGTTTATATCTGTATCAGTACATTTACCACATTGTATCATACATTTTTATTTGTGTCTTTGCTTCTTTGTCCACATTGAGTCAATTAAGGAAAGTGACTATACTGTTTTCATCTTTGAATCCCTAAATTAAGAAAAAAATAGGTCATACTGTTTAAAAGAAATGTATTGTTAAGGGCTAAAAGCACACATATGGCTGGATGCTGTGGCTGCCATCTGTAAACTCACACTTCGGAAGGATCACTTGAGGCCCAAAGTTCAAGACCAGCCTTGGCAACATAGTGAGACCTCATCCTTATAAAAAAAATTTAAATTAGGGAGGTACAGTGGCCTAATTTTAAGTGGAATAAATAAGTGGCAGGTACAGTAGACCTATAGTCCCAGCTACTTGGGAAGCTGAGGCAGGAGGATCACTTAAGCCCAGGAGTTCAAGGATGCCATGAGCTATGATCACACCACTGCACTCCAGCCTGGGCAACAGAGTGAGACACTGTCTCTAAAACAAAAACAAAAACAAGCAACCATGATGAAAAAGTACAGATGAATCAGTAAATGAGCAAGGAAAGGAATGAATAATAGAATGGGTTTACTATAATGAGAAATCCTGTGATTCTCTCTGTTGTTGTGGGAAACAGGGAGAGAATAAATATCTTTGCTATTATTGGCAAAAGTTGCCACATTCCTAGGATTCTTGAGTCATTTGAACAACGTTAATTACCAAATTTTATGATGAGTTCATCAATATGTTGCTTGCTCTCAGTATTCAATGCATATACCAGCAAATCCCTGAATCATCCATGTGTTTATGTTTTTTTAAGTAGCATATACTAGCAATAACTGTCTTGCAGGAAATATTTCTTTAGGATAAATGGCCAGCTGATGTTAAGGGGAGTCTGCTACTTGAAACCATCAATACCACCCAGGAGGTTATTTGTCTCCCCGCGAGTCCTGCAGAACAACTATCATTGTTTAAATGCATTGCATTTTAAATAATTGAGTTTTAATTTCCATAGAATTCAGTAAAAAATATAGCTCAATATAACTACACAGAGCCAAGGCAATAGGAATTGGTTGCAAGCACTTCATAATTCCATGTTTTCACTTGGCTTACTCTCAGCAAAAGGAGCTATTTTCTAGTGAATAGACTGGTTATGCGTATATTCAAGGTTGAAAACACTTCCGTTTTGTTTTGTTTGGTTAAGGATGATGCTTAGCTCTAGTTGACCAGCTATGACTTAAGATTGGTTGGCAGTATCTATGGTTAGAAGACTATTGAAGATTAAAGGATGAGGGTTTGGATTATGAACATCTGCTCTGCTCACTGCTGGCCTAAGGACTTTGAGGCAGTTATTTAATGGCTCACGCCTCTTCCTTCCTTACTCCCTTCATTTCTTCTTTTTTTCCTACCTTCTGTCAACAAAAAGAGTCAAACTCTGTAAAATATTTTAAGAGATTTATTCTGAGCCAAATGTGAGAGACCATGGCCCAGAACACAGCCCTCAGGAGGTCCTGAGAACATGTGTCCCAGGTAGTCGGAGTGCAGTTTGGTTTTATATATTTTAGGGAGGCATGAGACAGCAATCAAATACATTTAAGAAATGCATTAGTTCGGTTCAGAAAGGCTGGACAACTCAAAGCCGGGGGGCTTCCAGACTATAGGTCAATGTAAACATTTTCTGATTGACAATTGGTTGAGTTTCTCTAAAGACCTGGGATCAATAGAAAGGAAATGTTTGGGTTAAGATGAAAGATTGTGGAGACCCAGGAGTTTCTTTTAAAGTCTTATACTGGCTGCCCAGCTCTTAGAGACAGTAGATGACAAATGTTTCCTATTCAAATCTTTAAAAGGTGCTGGACTCTCACTTAAATCTCTTCAGGATTGGTAGGGCCTGGAAGAAAAAGATCTAGCTATGTCAATAGAGATTCTTTACAGACGCATATGTCCCGCCACAAAGAACAGCTTTTCAGGACCATTTCAAAATACGGCAAAGAAACATGCTTTTGGGATAAAATACTTTTACTTTCTTCTTTGTCATACCCAAGAATGTATGTATAACATGCATGTTATACCAGAGTCAGACTGGAAAATAAGTCATGATATACAGGGTTAAATAAAACTCATCTGATGAGAATTTATGGTTTGTAGGGCATGACTCCCCAGACCCCTTAGACAGGAATTTGGGCAATATAAAAAAATCAGAGTTTAGTCCTCACTTCCTTGCTTCTTTCCTTTATGGAAAATACGTTTTTGAGCTTCAATATGTACTGGCACTGGAGCACTGGGATTCTAAAGTCAAATAACATATGGGTTCTGCTTTTTAATAGCTTATTACAAAATGAGATAATCCTATTACCTTGCAGCATTTCTTGATAATATGGTAAGACATCTGGCCAATAGGAAGTGCTCACAAGTGGTAGCTATTGGTCCTTCTTGCTCTCTCTCTTTCCGTCTTTCTGGAGGGGAGAATTTGGCTATTTGTTACTCCCATAGTTTTTCAATATCTTTCATGCCTGGAAAGAGAAAAAGAAATCATTCATACTGTCAATGTGTTATGGGTGGGTCTTTGTTCTTAAGAGTCCCCAAGATGTGGTGGCTGCTCCCAAGATGGCAGCAAGCCTTTTGTTGTCTGACCTGGGGTTCTTGGCCTAATGGATTCCAAGGAACAGAACCTTGGGCCATCCAGTGAGTGTTATAGCTCTATTAGAAGCTGTGGGTCATGGAAGAGAAACATGGAACCCAACGACTAGTGTTCAGCTCTATTAGGAAAAACCCAGGCACTTAGCTGTGCATGAACAATGGTAAGCCTTTAGCCCAATCGGGAGTGGCAATGGATGCCTCGCTGGATCAGGAGCACAGCGGACACCCTGCCAGATCTGGAGGGGTGGAAGTCAGCAGCAGGTCTGTGACGGCGGCAAACAGCTGTGGTGGACGGTGAGCGAAAACTCAGCTGGAGCCATAACAAACATGGACTAGAAGAGTATGCAGTTGCAAGATTTAATAGCGTGAAAACAGAGCTCCCATATCATGGGAGGGGACCCAACGGGGGTTGCTGCTCCCTGCTTGAATATCTGGGTTTATATCCTGATGATTGTCCCTCCCCTTGTGCTCTCAGGCAATAGATGATTTCACTATTTCTTTACCTCTGCTTTAGCCTAATTTGTATTTTAGTGAGCCCTCCTGACTACCTGATTGGTCAAGTGTGAGCTGAGTTACAAGCTCCGTGTTTAAAGGTAGGTGCAGCCACCTTCCCCAGATAGGCTTAGGAATTCTTACTTGGCCTAGGAAATCCAGCTAGTCCTGTCCCTCAAATGTCTCTGCTAATTAGCATTTTGGTGGAGAAAAATGATTTATTGGTTAAAGAGAAAGTGGTACCTGAGTTTAACATAATACTTCGGTATCAAAGCCCAGCTCCCTTATTAGGTCAAGACATTTTAACTAAATTATCTTCTTCCCTGACTACTCCTGGGCTACAGCCACACCTCATTGCTGCCCTTTTCCCCAGTTAAAAGCCTTCTTCACATCCTCACCTTGTATCTTCCTACCTTAATCCACAAGTGTGGGATACCTATACTCCCTCCTTGGTGACCGATCATGCATCCCTTATCATCCCATTAAAACCTAATCATCCTTACCCCACTCAATGCCAGTATCCCAACCCACAGCGGACTTCAAACAGACTAAAGCCTGTTATCACTCGCTACTACAGCATGGGCTTCTAAAGCCTATAAACTCTCCTTACAATTCCCCCATTTTACCTGTCCAAAAACCGGACAGCCTTACAGGTTGGTTCAGGATCTGCACCTTATCAATCAAATTGTTTTGCGTATCTACCCTGTGGTGCCCAACCCGTACACTCTCTTGTCTTCAATACCTCCCTGCACGACTCACTATTCCATTCTTGATCTTAAAGACACTTTTTTCACTATTCCCTTGCACCCCTCATCCCAGCCTTTCTTTGCTTTTACCTGGACTGACCCTGACACCCATCAGCCTCAGCAACTTTCCTGAGCTGTACTGCCACAAGGCTTCAGGGACAGCCCCCATTACCTTCAGCCAAGCCCTTTCTCATGATTTACTTTTTTTCAGTCCATCTTCTTCTCACCTTATTCAATATTTTGACCACCTTCTCCTTCACAGCCCTTCCTACAAATCTTCCCAACAAGACACCTTCCTGCTCCTCCAACATCTATTCTCAAAAGGACATCGCACATCACCCTCCAAAGCCCAAATTTCTTCCTCATCTGTTACCTGTCTCGACATAATTCTTCATAAAAACACACATGCTCTCCCTGCTGATTGTGTCTGCCTAATCTCCCAAAACCCAACCCCTTCTACAAAGCAACAACTCATTTCCTTCCTAGGCATGGTTAAGTACTTTTGCCTTTGGATACCTGGTTTTGCCATCCTGACTAAACCACTGTATAAACTCACAAAAGGAAACCTAGCTGACCCCATAGATCCTAGATCCTTGCCCCACTCCCCTTTCTGTTCCCTAAAAACAGCCCTAGAAGCTGCTCCCACACTAGCTCTCCCTTATTCATCCCAACCCTTTTCATTACACACAGCCGAAGTGCAGGGCTTTGTGGTCGGAATTCTTACACAAGAGCTGGGACTGCACCCTGTAGCCTTTCTGTCCAAACAACTTGATCTTACTGTTTTAGGCTGGCCTCCACATTATTCCTGATACCACACCTGACACCCATGACTGTATCTCTCTGATCCACCAGACATTCACTCCATTTCCCCATATTTCCTTCTTTCCTATTCCTCACCCTGAGCACATTTTGTTTATTGATGGCAGTCCCACCAGGCCTAATCGCCACTCACCAACAAAGGCAGACTATGCTATAGTATCTTCCATATCTATCATTAAAGCTACTGCTCTGCCCCACTCCACTACTTCTCAGCAAGCCAAACTCATTGCCTTAACTTGAGCCTTCACTCCTGCAAAAGGACTGTGTGTCAATGTTTACACTGATTTTAAATATGCCTTCCATATCCTGTACCATCATGCTGTTATATGGGCTGAAAGAGGTTCCCTCACTATGAAAAGGTCCCCCCATCATTAATGCCTCTTTAATGAAAACTCTTCTCAAGGCTGCTTTACCTCCAAAGGAAGCTGGAGTCATTCACTGCAAAGGCCATCAAAGGGCCTCAAACCCCATGGCTCAAGGCAACACTTATGCTAATAAGACAGGAATGTCAGGCCTCTGAGCCCAAGCCTGTGTGTATACATCCGGATGGCCTGAAGCAACTGAAGAATCACAAAAGAAGTGAAAATGGCCAATTCCTGCCTTAAGTGATGACATTATCTTGTGAAATTCCTTCTCCTGGATGATGAGTCTTGGAAACTCCACACTGAGCACCTTGTGACCCCTGCCCCTGCCCACCAGAGAACAACCCCTTTGACTGTAATTTTCCACAAGATCCATTAAATGATTTCAACAGGACCTCAATATTTACTTTTACACAAAAGTAATGTTAAGTCTAATAAAATTTTAGTTGGGATTTTTCTTTAATAGCAACATTTAGAAAACAGATGATAACTTAGCTGCATAATGCTAAAACAGAGAAAATAGGTAGTCTTTTGATGGGTGGGAGGTGGTCAGATTTTAGACTGTGGTAGTTAAGGTGCAGAATTTGTGTCATGTGGATATTAGGTAATTGGACAGATACTCAAGTTCCATAAAATGTGAGATTACATCTGTGGATGAGAAAATAATTGCTGTGAGTTAAACTTTCTAATTTTGAAGATGCTTGAAAGCAGAATGAAAACCACTAAAGTCAATTCTAAAGTGATTTAAGATATATGAAATTCCAGCACCCTCTTTCTGCCCAATAATCTTTGCAGGCAGCAAGAATGCACAGTTTCAAGCTGTAAAGAAGAGCAGTGTTCAAGGATTTGTTGTTACTTGGCAAAAAAATATATATTTTCTTGTCATTACCATTTTCCTTTGAACAGAATAGATCAGAAATACACACACTTTTTTTCTCCTTTTTCATAAGAAGCCTGCTCCTTCCTATACGTGTGTTTGTGTGGGCTGATTCCTCAATCTGGAATCCTCTGGTATTTTCCTTTCCAAATTTATCATTCTAAGCCCTGTATTATCATTACTTGAGGCTGCCTCTTCTCTTTTATTTCTTGTCTTTCTGTGATTTCTTCTTCTTTTGACTTCAACATTATTTGGGAAGTCTATTCTACTGCTTTATGAACTTATTCATTAACCACTTTGAATTGTCAACTGCGTAGAAATAATGAAGAGGGCATATAATTTAAAATCAGGAGATATTTGATACATTATGATTCTACCTCACATTAGCTATTTGAGCCTAAGTTTTTTACTGTGGTCTGAATGCTCCTCAAAATTTACATGTTGAGATGTAATAGCTATAATGTAATAGCTATAATGATAGTATTAAGAAGTGGAGTTGGCCAGGCGTGGTGGCTCACACCTGTAATCCCAGTACTTTGGGAGGCTGAGGTGGGCAGATCACAAGGTCAGGAGTTCAAGACCAACCTGGCCATTATCGTGAAATCCCTTCTCTACTAAAAATACAAAAATTAGCCAGGCGTGGTGGCAGGCACCTGTAGTCCCAGCTACTTGGGAGGCTGAGGCAGAAGAATCACTTGAACCCGGGAGGCGGAGGTTGCAGTGAGCCGAGATTGCACCACTGCACTCTAGCCTGTGCAACAGAGTGAGACTCTGTCTCAGTAAAAAAGAAAAGAAAAAAAAAAGAAGTGGAGTCTTTAGGAGGTGATTAAGTTTAAGTCAGAAGGGTAGTATTGATGGTGGATGGGATTAAGGCCCTGCTAAAAGGGCTTGAGGAAGTGGATTTATTCACTTCAGTCCCTACTGCCATGTGAGCACATGGTGTTCATCCTTTTTGGAAGATGCAGCAACAAGGAGCCATCTTAGAAGCAGAAAGAACAGCCCTTGCCAGACCCCAAACCTGCTGGTGACTTAGGTTGGACTTCCCAGCCTCCAGAACCCTAAGGAAATGAATTTTGTCCATTTGTGGGGCTGTAACAATACCACACTCCGGTATTTTGTTACAGCAGCACAAATGATGTAGAACGACAGATTAAACATCTATTATCCATAAGAAGTGAGACAGTGTTTAATTCATGTGTTTCATGGGTTTATTTTTCATTTTACATATGTGTAATTTTTGAGGGAAAGAAGTTTCTTTTAGCCATTTACAATGAAACTATAGTTCTGAGTTAGAATTGAATACTCAATAAATATTTGCATAATATACTTAACTATGCCAACCTCTATGTAAAATTACAAATATTTCTTTGTACTTCATACCACCTCATCTATCAATGAGAAGGCCAGAAAATGAGACCCACGTCTATCTGAAATGTACCAAACTCAAAATCTTTCTCTTTTTTACAGGTAATAGTGGCTGGAAGATTCAGGGTCCTGCCCTTAGCCTCCCTCCTAACATTAGAATGCAAAGGAAATGGGTCTCAGCTGTACAAATTGCTTTGAATAACAAATTGCATTCATATGCATATACCCAGTAAGGGCTTTTAGATGATAATGGCATTGATATCACACACACACACACACACACACACACACATGCACGCACACACACACACATACAAATGATTGAGTCAAAGCTGGGAGGATCCAGTTTATGAAGTAAAACCAGAAGAATCAACATGTTTACCATGACCTAGCAATAGCTGGGGGGAACTGTCCTTAAGCATTCTTATTCCATGTCTTTTCTGCATGTATCTTGTACTTGTCATAACAGCCCCAGGCAAGTTACAATAAAGAGAGCAACATAGGGCATTTGAAGAGTGTCAACAACAAGAAGAGAGCATGATTTACAGGGGCTCTATCAGGGGAAGTGAGGGAGCAAATACTCGTGCTAAGATGAAGAAATTGGTTCCAGTAGATAGTTAAGTCCTATTTCTGTGTTCTGTGAAGTTTATCTTTCTCTCATTATTTTGCCATCTTCTCATTTTTCTGCTTTTTTTCCTTATTGTTGAA
Source organism: Pan troglodytes (assembly GCF_028858775.2). NCBI lineage: Eukaryota > Metazoa > Chordata > Mammalia > Primates > Hominidae > Pan > Pan troglodytes. The sequence continues at coordinate 24,274,936 of NC_072411.2, read as the reverse complement.
CAGACTGACCATTGAAACAGGTCGTGAGTATTGCCCAAGAATATAGCTGACATTTTTGTAACTTCTAGCTAGAAGGATTTTGATGGCCTATAAAAAGCACAGACTCAGTTTAAGGTCTACTGGGGTATTTCTAATTCACGACCAAAAGGAGAGAAACAAGTTATAAATGATCAAGTCTAGTTAAGTAAATGATTTGGTGTTAGGTAGATAAACAAAATATAAAGTTTGGCTCACTTTTAAAAACATTTAGATCTGTCTTTTTTCAACATTTACTCATAATAATTGGGAAATATTGATAGTGATTGTGTAATCATAGTAGAACCCTAAAACCAATTTAGACAACTATTGCTTTGCTGTATATTGAGGCAATGTCCTCATTCGACATGTTTCAAGAGCACACTTTTTGTTTTAGGAAAATTAAAAGTTTTATAATAAACCCAAATTTTTGGAATTATTTTAAAAATATTACTAGTAATTCCTCAGCGCTCCAAAGGAAACAAGGCTGCATCTAAAGAAATTAATAGGAATTGTGCTAGAAAAAGGAGTTTCAGGCTAAGAGTGTTGGTGAAAATCAACTTGCTCTATATCTCTTTTTTTGAGACAGAGCCTTGCTCTGTCAGCCAGACTGGAGTGCAGTGCATGATCTTGACTCACTGTAACCTCTGCCTCCTGGGTTCAAGCAAGCACATCCAGCTAATTTTTTGTATTTTTAGTAGAGACAGGGTTTCACCATGTTGGCCAGGCTGGTCTTGAACTCCTGACCTCAAATGGTCTGCCCTCTTGACCTCTCACAGTGCTGGGATTACAGGTGTGAGCCAATGTGCCCGACCTGTTCTATGTCTCTTTGGAGATGTTTGCTTAAGAGTGAGCAGTCTCCCACACCTGAATAGGTTTATTATAGGAAAGAGAAATGGCTGTGATCATGCAATCCTGTTTGAGAGCTGTGTTACTGCAACATACAGACTTGTGACAGTTTTTCTTTTATAAAATGCAGATAAATTGTTCAACTTCAGAGGTTTTAAAGATATTTAGAATAACAATGGCTGTGTGATCCTACACTAAGTCAGTAAAGTCTGTGAGCCTTACGTGCCTCATTTGTAAAATAGGCACGAAAACATTTAATCCATAAAAGTGTTTGGGGGAATGATTATGACAATATATTAAGATCTTTGCAATTTTTTCTAGAATGTGGATGATAGTTAATTATTTGCCATTATTATACTGTTATTATTATCTTCCTCATTGTCATCAATGAATCTAATGATGCATATATAAAGTGCCTGGCACATCGGGAGTGTTGAAGTAAAATACTTATTCTTGTTTCCAAGAGTAGCAGCTGTCCTTTAGCATATTCTTGGTGTCAATCTGACCCCTTGCATGTAATCTTCAATGTGGCTTCTATCTGCATTTGTAAACCCATTTGCTAAACCTGTGCTATTTACTAGAGCCCCTTGGATATGCCAACATAAACCTCATTAGTAGCTCAAGTCCACATCCAGATGTTGCTTATAGAATTCCAGAACATAAACATAGCAGGACTACATGACTGCAACTCTTGACCATGATCTTTTGTCTAATGTTACGAAGATTTACCCCACCTTTGTCCAGATCTGCTTTCATAAACAATCCAAAAACACCTATTCATGCCAGGCACTGAGCCAGCTGCTGCACTTGTAAAGGTAAATAAAATCTGATTGCTGCTCTTCAGGAGACAGACAAATACAACAAGCTACATGCTAAGTGCATAGTTAGGAATTAGACGGAATTATGAAAGTACAATGAGCGAATTAACTGCTTCTGCGGGTGGGAGCTGTGCGGATTAAAAAAGGAGCTGATATTTTATCCAGGTTTAGAAACAAGCATAATATATCAACTGTGAAAAAAAGGGAGAAAAGGAAATTTGAACAGAAGGAACAACATGAGCCAAAGCTAGGATATACCAGTGTGCATAGTATATTTGGAGAAGAGTAAGTGATTCAGAGTGGTCTAATATAGGGTGTCTGGGGGTGGGGCTGGAAAGAGTGGCACAGATGATGCCAGAAAAATAATTTGGGGCCAATTTTGAGCAGCTTTAAATGACATACTCAGGAGTATTACTTTATTGTAGGCAGTGGTCAGTCATTGCACTTTTTTTAGTAGCAGGGTGATGCAATTCAAACATGTCTGAGATAGAAAATACTGTAGTGCTGGAGATGAAGCAATGATATTAGGGCAACTAAACCACCTGCAAAGCTTCAACATCAGATAGAAGGTGACAGAGTTAAGTGAGAAAGTGACAGAGGAAACAATATTCTGATTCTAAAGGTGTTTTGAAGTTAGAGCCTCTAGTCCTGGGTGACTGGTGGTACCTGAGAGGTTAAGTAAAAGGAGGACTTTAAGATGATTCGAGGTTTTCACTACTGAAGACGTTTCTGGCCCTAAGTTTTGAAATTAAACCACATCCTGAATATATACTTTCTTTTTGTTTTAATGAAAAAAAAAGTTATTTCTGATGCATTTCTTGGCCCAAACAGCAATGAGTCAGTGTATATAATACAATTCAGATAAAGGCCTTGTCTATTTAAAACCTCTTGCAAACTAAAAGACTTCAACAAGATTAACATTTTAACTGACAGTACAGAGTCTAGTAAGTCAAAATTTAGGGCTGATTTGTTGGCTGAAAACTACTGTAACCAATAATAAATGTTCCTACAAAAAAACAGCCATGAATATACAGGATCTAAATATGCATGAGGTCATTTTGTTTCAAAAGTCATAACTCAGGCTGGCATCTAAATTCTTCACGGAGATTATCTTCCATTTGTAAAAGCTTGTGGGACACAGCTGAAATCGTCCAGTTCTATTCAGAACCAATGAATATTTTATATCGGTTCATCTCCAAGTTGTAAAAGATTTACATCTTGAGAAAATTAAAATTAACTTAAAAGATTAATGCACAATGAAAAAAGTAGCTTCACTTTGAAGTTAAAATAATGGGGAAGGCAATGTTCTAGATTCACAATTTTCCACTAAAGGGGTAACCCTGTCTATGGTGACTCTGCTATTGTATCATCTTCGGGTCACACATCAACAGAATTTTGTTGTATTTATTTAAATAATTAGTCTGTCAATTGTTTCTTTGATGAAATAGCTATTTCAAAAAAGTACTCTGTGGCAGAAATGATGAGGTCCTAGACAAAAAGAACTCCTTCTCTATAATTAAAAAGGACCTGGAGAGGAGGAAATCTCTAGACATTGAATTGAAATGTTGGTGTGTATTCCGAAGAGTGCCTTCTTTCTTTCTTTGAAATATCAGTGTCAATAGTACAGTGAAAAGCTCAATGACAATTGTCTTAAAAGCAAAATTGTTTGACTTTTCATGGTGAATTCGAGTCTGTGGTTGTTCAAAGGAAGATTTTATTTTAGAATTTCAAATAACTGGACCAGGTTGAGAATCACTTGGAAAAGTGCAGTCCATCTAAATGCTTTTAGTGAAGTGGAAATAACACATGAGAGCAACATTTATCTCAGTAGCAATTTCAAAGTTCCATCTAGAGTCAGGAGACTTTTGATCATGATAATGAGTGAATGACGCACAGAAGCTCTCAAACGATTTGAAGTCAACTCTGGGTATGACTTTGAACAAGTTGTTTTCACTTTCTGAACTCAATTTCCTCATCTGAAAAAAATGGTTATAATATTTACTGAGCCAGGAGGCAGAATAAGTGTGATTATTTACATACAAAGCACAGAGTAGTGTCTTCATTGATAATACATGTAGAGTTCAAAGCAGTTCAACAACAGCGAAACATTTGGATTGATTTCAGGAATGAGTGCATTCTCTTTGTAGATCTGAATGTTAGTGTGCATGCAAGTGTTCACCTCTGAGTGTGTGTGTGTGAGACAGAGGTGAAAAAAAATAAAAAGAGAGTAAGAGAGAAGGAGACAGAGAGTATAGGCACATGAAAGTCTTCTTGGTAGAGAAAACGATGAGCTGTCCATGGTCAAGATGGAGAGAAGGGTGAGCTGGCTTTTTCTTCCTGAGCCAGCACATTAGCTCCTCTCAGGTTCAAGCTTCCTGATGTTCATGGTGAAAATCAGTGATAAAAGTGATATTTCTATGTCCATTCTACTCTGCAGCCTGCTGAGCCTAGCCAGGGAATAGGGTTATATGTCTTCTTCCTACCCCATGAGATGACTGTGTCTTTTGGTTCTTGTGACTGCAGAGTAAATTCTACCATGAAATTATACCCTGGTACACTTCCAACTACTACATTCGAGAACAATAATCCATGTCAGGATCACCTTCAAATTTCAAATCAATAATAATTTCAATACTAATAATAATTTAAATACTAATAAAAGAGAGACCAACCCCCTCATATCCACTAACGTAGAGGTCCCAACTGAACAGGAGGAAGATCTCAGTCCCTCACCTTCCCTGGAATTCAGGGAGACACCAGAGTGACAGCTGGCTTCTTCCCACCTGCTGCCCCTCACCATGCTGACTCTGCCCAGGTCTGCATTTCTGCCTTGGATCTTGCTTGTCCCCATAGGCTGCTATAGAGAGAGGAAGCCCATCAAGTCTGCACCAAGGATATGTTGCTAGATCCTCTCGAGCTTCAGGCCTTGATGGGAGGTGGAAGTAGAGAGGGAAGTCAGGAAAAATGTTCTACTGTGTTCTCTGCTGGGGATGGGGCAGTTTTGACACATTTTTTTTCTTCTTGTTCCAAGAAGAACTTATTTTTTCCGGTCTTTTACACTTCTGAGTGTCTTCTCAAATTCTCTCTTTCACCAAGGAGCTCAAAACCAATCTACATCTTAAAAGCAAAAGCCTTTAAGAGGTAGATGCTAATATCTACCTCACCAGCTTTCTGTAAAGATGAACTGTGATACTTTATGGGATACTTCTGAAACAGTGCATGGCACAGAATGTATATTCAATAAATGAGAGCTACATCACCATCCTGCTACTAGGGTTGTCGTTGAGACTAGAAAACATATTTGTGTTTTGTTATTTTATTTTTTTCTATGAGAAACTAAACATAGCCAAGAATCCTACGGAGGGACTTTATCTGTAACTGCTTGGGGATGTTCCTAAGGCATCTGGAGAGGCGTTTTAGTGTTACGGTCTTATCTTCCAAGATTTTCTCTTGTAAGCCATTTTCAGGATTACATTTCTGAAAAGAAGGTAGGATGACGTGTTAGAAATGTGCTTTGAAGAAGTGAGAATCTTCACAGTGAATGATTAAGATTTCTTGAGAATGTGAGATAAGAGAATAGTTGCAGAGGAGCTGTTAGGTTAATGATATCCTGTCTTTTGCACAAGGAATAAGCATAGTTCGCCTCCCTTAAATTGGCTTTTTATGTCAAATGTCAGAGAAATGTTAAATTTCACTCAGTGTTTGATCTCTATCAGGAGCCTCATGTGAATGCTAAATTCAAGGTCGTGGTTACACTAAAATCTCAGCTCAGGCACTTCATAAGTTTGTGTTCCACCAAACAGAATATAATTTCCTTTTATTTTTCTTATTTTTTGTGTCTGTTTTTGGGAAAATTACTTTACCCTGTCAGCATCAAGGGGTGACAAAAACAATGGGCCTGACTATTTGGTTGTAAACAGATTTTATCCACATTCATGGTCATGACTATTTTTCTATTTGTCCTAAATATTCCTTAGCACAGTGATTCTCAAGAAGTAGTCTCCATGCACTGTAAGTGTGTGTGAGAATCCTCTAGAAGGCTTGTTAAAATAGAGGTTACTGGACCTGGATCTTGGAATATTTGATTTGATAGGTCCAGGGTGGTGGCCCAGAATTTTCATTTTGAGTATCTTCCCAATTAATGCTTATGCTGCTGTTTCATGGTGACACATTGAAAACCACTATTCTGGAGGATGTCTTTCTTACTGTGGACTTCTGCAAACAAGATAATGAGTCCGGATTTCCTTTACTGAGAGATAATACTTTCCATACTGGAGTTTGGATGCATTTTTACTTCCTGTGTCTCACCAAATTGCCTTGGCAAACCATGTGCTTTGAAGTTGCTTTTCAAACTGGGGAATAAAAGGTCAGTAAACCTCTCTTGTAAATGGGTGGATATTAAATGTTTTAGGCTTGGCAGTTCACATACAATCTCTGTAGCAAATATGTAACTCAGTTATCATGGCATGAAAATGGCCATTGACAGTGTATAAACAAATGGGTATAATTGTATTCCAATAACACTTTTGTACAGATACTGACATTTGAATTTCACATAAATCTTGCATGTTATGGAACACTGTAATTCTTTTGATTTTGCTCAAACATGTAAATACACACATATGTATGTAAAAATCTCAACTCTCAAGGCATAGAGAAACAAGGGGACAGGGTCAGGTTTGGCCCACAAATCTTGCCTTGCTTACCCCTAGGACAGATTCTTATATGCAATGCATTAAATGATTAATAAGTTGCATTTGTGTTACCAGCAAAACAGATGTCAGCCAAGAAGGGTGATTTTTTTCCATACAGCACAAACTTCCAAGGACCAAATTATTGGCTTCAGAATCACCTGAGAAGATTATTATATTTATAAATTTTCTCTTTGCTACCAGCCCCAACCCAGGTTCTGACTTGTTAGGGCTGGAAGGAGTTGGAACATCTATTTTATAAATAAACAAAGAAAAACCTAAAAGCATGCATGATTATAATGGCCAGTGGGTTTTGGGAGTCACTAGCCTTGTAGTATCCAGCATAGTCTTGGGCAGACTAGATAATTGATGAATATTAGACATGAGCAAATTGCATTCTCATAAATATTCTAAATTATCAATCAATTAGTGTCAACATTCTAGTTTTTATATAAAATTTTGATTAAATTCATTACTTTGTTCTCAAGAACACTTTATTTTCATCTATTTAACTGAACATTTTTAAAAGATGTTATACATTTTTTCTATTACTTCCCCAAACGACTGCATCGTCTTTGTGTGTACATCTCAGTGTAAACTTAAAGCTCCCCCAAAATTTGTCTTCTCAGTCATTTTGTTGGACAGTGATGAAACATTTTACATTTTTAGTCAACTTTTTTGCTAGGACTCCATGTTACAATGTCTCACAACATAAAGACAAGAAGAAAAAATAAAGTGGATTTTGTTAATGTGTACCTAGCCTGGGACACAGGAATTCTGCAGGTGGAGCTGATTGAGCAAGCAACTGCTCATATCTTAGTAGAATTAAACTTAATCTACCTATTGACTTTTAATCTCCAATTAAGAGTAAGCTGCTGAAAATAGATTTATAAATAATGCCAAGCTAAATTATGTATTCCACAATGTCTGTGACATTTGTGGCAAATATAGACGCAAGTTAACCTGTCCCCATGCTTTGAGTCATGCTGTCTGTACCAAGAGAAACAGCTCTGCTGAGTTATTTCCTCTAAGCTGCAAAAGATAGGTAGACCGAAGAAAAGTGAGGCATTAAGACACATGTCCTTGAGGGAATGCATTAATTAATGATGGCAAAGCAATTTTACCCCAAAGCACTGCATTATTGTTAAAAGTGTTATTATAATTGAATTACTTCTTGTATGGGGGAAGAAAAAGCTCACTCTGAATGTACAATGATCATTTTCTGATGCTTCCAACAGTGTCAGCAATCCTGGAATTTTTAAAAAATAAATTCCTTATTCCAAAGAAGTTCCAAAATCCACCAAGAGGATGATTTAGCAGTGGCAATTCTAATTTCATTCGGCAGACTTGAATCATGGAAATAGTTGTGATCTGGGTATTTGGAGTACAGTCTCAGCCACTTGATAGCCATAAGCATTGGTCCTTTTTTATACCATAATTTTTTCATACAAAAGATTGAGCTAATCCATCTGCTCTTCCTACCTATAGGGATTAGTTGAGAATGAGATAAAATCTAAGAGTTTTAAAATTACTATTACGGTAACTCTTCCTCAGCAAAGTCTACATGAGCTGGATCTCTTTTGGACCTGGGTGCCAGGTTTGAAATGAAGCATCCTTGCTGAGGAGAGGTAAAATATAGAGGCTAAGAGCCAAACCCCTCACATAAAGCTAAAATGTGGCCAGGTCAGGCAAACCGCAGTTAGTTGTTTATATCCATAGGAAGGCAGAGGCCCAAAGCTGGGGTACAAAACTTGTCCATGGCCACATCAGACAGCATAAGGGCACAGAGTGTCAGAAAAACAAAATTCTGAAAAAAAAAAGAGAAAAGTGCAGTGCTCATTTTCTTGCATTTATATTAAAGAGCAACTACTGCACTGCACCCACATACTTCTGCTTTGCTAACCGTGTGTGGCAGCCCCCTTATGCTGCCGTCTTGCTCCCCTTTGTAATGTGCATCATTAACCACTTCCTCAGATGTACAAACATGAAGCCTCACATATCCTGCTTTATTATTGCTCTTGTTGTTTCTTGGTAGTTTGTTTTTATTTTATTTTTTTTCATAGTGACTTTTGGTCAGTTAAGCCGCAAGGGTTGGCAGCAAAGGGAGTGAAATCTTATCAGACCAAAATCTATTTATTCCCCTTTTCTGATTTATGGTTCATCACATCTCTCCATTTATATGTTTATGTACATTTCTATCTTTTGACATAATTGCATTTTGCTTAATTTATCTAAGATATTCTTCCAATGCTAAGAGGATCATATGCTCTCAAAACTTCATTTGCATGTTAAAGAGGTGATTTTGTTGTTGTTCTTCACTTAAAAGGAATTCTTGGCTTTCCTTTGACTTTAGAATCAATTACATCAGGGTTTAAATCTTCACATAGCTTATTATTTGCATTATAGTATTGGATAAGTTCCATATTTTTCTGGGTTCCCGTTTTCTTTCTTGTAGGATGAAAATAAGACTACAACTTCATGGATCTAAGATAAAAATAAAATTACCTATATTTTAAAGCACGAAACATAGTACCTTGACATAAATAAAATATTCAAATTAGAAAAATATTGGAATATGAACAAAGGCTACTGGTTATTGACTGCATTTGCCTGTCAAGCATCCTGGTCTTCTTAATCTGAATCAAAATGACTCTAGATTATTGCCTACTCCATTTATACTGCCTCATGTTATCACCACAGAGAAGGAGCTCCTATAGGAGTAAAGGATAAAATCAGGTTCTCAAATTAGGTCTTTCCCCCTTTCCTTGTTGTCGCATTAACACAGAGCAAGAGTGTTTAACTCTCTCAGCCAAGAAGGGCTCAGAGAAACCATTGTAACATCTCCAAAGGTAGATATTGAATTAGCAGAATTTTCTGGGCATGAGCTGGCTCCAGGAGAGTGGGGAGGGCAGAGAGAGTTATTGAAGATTCCTAGCTGCTTAGTGAAATTTGCCACACTAGAAAATAACATTTAAATATTGCATCTGGCACCCACACATTAATAAAGACAGTGCAGAAGCCTAGCGTCTTTTGTCTTTATCATGACAGAGAACAATGAAAAAATGTCCCATTTACCACTCTTATTTAATATTTTTATACTAAATAGAGGTTCTTGTTAGTACAAAAAATGCAAGGAAAAGATGTAAATGACATACATATTGGTACAACAACAAAACTGCCACTATTAGCAAACAGTAAGATTGTGTATGTAGGATAGCCCGTGAAATCTTACAAAGACATTCTTAGAACTCAGATGTGAGTTTAGCAATACATCACGGGATTCAAAGTCAATAGAGAAAAGAGCTATTGTATTTTTTATATACTTGCAATAAGCAATTAGAAATTTAAAGAAATAGTACTACCTTTAATAGATTCAGAAGTACTACTTTCTCTTTGTTTTTATTTTTTTTGAGCTGGAGTCTCACTCTGTTGCCCAGACTGGAGTGCAGTGGCCCGATCTCAGCTCACTGCAACCTCCACCACCCGGGTTCAAGCGGTTCTCCTGCCTCAGTCTCCTGAGTCGCTGGGATTACAGGCGAGCGCCACCACGCCCGGCTAAGTTTTGTATTTTTAGTAGAGATGGGGTTTCACCATGTTGGCCAGGCTGGTCTCGAATGCCTGACCTCGTGATCCGGCCGCCTCAGCCTCCCAAAGTGCTGGGATTACAGGCTTGAGCCACCGTGCCCGGCAGAAATACTACTTTCTTAATTTAAGCTGAAATTTATACTTAGCTACAAATCTGAAAAGAGTTCAGATGCTTTATGCTAAAAGCCACAAAAGAATTCAAACAAGACCTAAATAATTGGAGGACACACTATGTTCATGTGTTGATAGACTCAAACTTTTGAAGCTGTCAACTTTGCCTAAATGCACCTATAGATTTAATACAACCCCTATCAGAATTGTGGAAGAATTTGTTGTAAATATAGACAAGCTGTTTCTAAAATTTACATGTAAAGGTAAAGCAAATAGAATAGCTAAGACAATTTTGAAAAAGAAGTATAATGTTGGAGCAATTACAACACATAATTTTAAGGCTTACTATAGAAGTACAGCAGTCAAAACATTACGGTATTTGCAAAAAGATAGGCATACAAATTGAGAAACTGAACAAAGAACTTTAGAAAAAGTCTGTGCAAATATGGCCAATTGAGTTTGACAGAGGCACAAAAACAAGTCAGGAGACCTATGGAGTATTTTAACAAATGGAGTTGTAATAATTAAACATCCATACGAAAAAATGTTAAAAAAAAACCTGATGCAGTTGTCAAACTTCATGTAAATACTAACTCTAAATTTACCACTGATATAAAAAGTAAAAAGCATAAAATAAACTGGAGAAATCCTTTGAGATATGGGTTTAGGTAAAGAGGCATAACACCAAAGCAAGACATACAAATATAATTAGTACTTCATTATATTAACATGTTTTCTCTATAAAACACACTCTTCAGAAAAGGAAAGAATAATCTATGAACTAAAAAAAACTTGCAATTCACACACCTGATAAAAAACTTGTATCCATAATATATAAAGAACTCTCAAAATTCAATTAAGAAAACAAAACACAACTTTAAAAAAATGAACAAAATATTTGAATAGCAATTTCACCAAGTATATTGGTTAATTCTCACACTGCTATAAAGGATACTACCTGAGAGTGGGCAATTTGTAAAGGAAGGATGTTTAATTAACTCAAAGTTCTCCATGGTGGGGAGGCCTCAGGAAACTTACGATCATGGCAGAATGTGAAGGGAAAGCAAGGCATATCTTACATGGTGGTAGGAGAGAGAGAAAGGGGAAAGCTCTATACAGTTATGAAGCAACCAGAACTCATGAGAACATACTCACTATCATGAGGACAGCAAGGGGGAAATCCACCCCCATGATCCAATCACCTCCCACCAGGCCCCTCTCTGGACACGTCGGGATTACGATGCCAGATGAGATTTGGGTGGGGACACAGAGCCAGGCTATGTCACCAAGAGAGTATATGGATAAACAAATAACATGAAAATATGTTTAGCATCATTAGACACTAAGGTAATTCAAATTATAACCATAATTAGATATCTCTATCCACCTATTAGTGTCTTAAAACACACACAACATCAACTAATGGCTAGAAAAGTTCATAGATTACTAGTGGGAACACAAAATGGTAAATACATCTTGGAAAATAGCTTTACTGGCTCTTGTAATAGCTATATTAAATTTAGAACATGTATTAGTTATCTCTTAACACAGCAAATCACTACAAATTCATTTGCTTGAAATAATACACATTATCTCACAGTGTCTATGGGTCAAGTGCACAGGGATAGTTTAGTTGTATCTTTTGCTTAGGGTCACAAGGATACAATCAAGGTGTCCCCCAGGCTTTATTCTTACCTGGTAGGTTGATTGGGGATAGATTCATCCTGAGCTTACCCAGGTTTCCTTATAGCTCTAGGTCTGAGCAGTCTGGCTTCTTGCCTGTCATCCGTAGAGTATTCCCACAGCTGCTGGAGTCTGCTGGTAAGTTCCTCACCAGGTGGGCTTTCACAATATGGCTCCCTACTTTGTCAAGTCATCAAGGAGAGTCTTATGATTACAGGAATGACACAGCATCTTTGTCATATTCTGTTGGTTACAAGCAAATCAGAGGTCCTTCCCACACTCTAGGGGATTACAAAGTAGTGAACACCGAAAGACAGAGATTGTTGAGGCCCACCTTACAGTTCACTCCCTTCATGATAGTGTCTAGTAATTCCACTCCTGGACATGTATGTAACAGCAGAAGTCAGAAAACTTCATAGTCTCTAGTAAATAATGTAAACTTCAGGTTTTGAGGATCACAGGGCTTTATTGCAACTGCTCAGCTGTAGTTCAAAGACAGCCATAGATAATAGGTAAACAAATGAGTATGGCTGCATTCCAGTAAAGTATATTTACAAATCATGCAGTAGACTGTGTTTGGTCTGTAAGCCTTAGTTTGCTTATTCCTGCACCAGAGAAAGGAACATTTATGTTCACAGAAGTATCTGTGTATGAAGTATATAGCAATTTTATTCATAATCACCAAGAGTGGAAACAACCCATTATCCTTCAAAAGATGACGGAATAAACAAACCAAGGTACATCCATAGAATGGAATATTACTCCCTAATAAAAAGGAAGAAACTCTTGATATGCAGAACAACTTGGATGAATCTCAAAGACATTTTCAATGGCATTATACTGAGTCAAAGAAGCCTGTCTCAAAGCTTATATACTGTATGATGTCATTTATGATTCTTTCAAGAAGTCAAGTTACAGTGAAAGAGAGCACATCAGTATTGCCAGTGTTGGTGTGATGGAAAAAAGGAATAACATGCAAGGTTTTATGGTGATGGAACTGCTCTGTATCCTCATTATAGCTGTGCTACATGAACTTGTTAAAATTTCTAGAACAGTATATCGAGAAGAGATCAACTTTACATTTTCTCTTTTAATTTAAAAATCTCAGCATTTTTTACCCTGTTCTAAATAAAATTTTTCAAAGCTGTATGCTGGGTCTGGGGTCAGGGGTTTGCATAAAGATCTTTGGGGCTGACTAGAATGTCTTACTTTTTATTCTGAAGAAAGATGGGAGGAAAGTAGCAGATATTTAAGATTAAGGTGTCATATTAAAGTCCATATTATTAAGGAAGCTCATATCTTTTCATTCATCTTGCAAACATCATTTATAATACTTATTCTAGTAGTTTGGCTTCTTTCTATAAGACTTTAGCCTAACGTTTTCCTTCTATTTTAAAACATAATTATTTTAAGTACCTAAAGTCATCAACTCATAGAAACAAATAATAGAATGGTGATTACCAAGGACCAGCAGTAGAGCAAAATGGAAACTTATTGTTTAATTGGTTTAAAGTATTAGTTATGCAAGATGACTTCATTCTAGAGATTTGCTGTAGAGCATAGTTCCTGTAGCCAAAAATACTGTATTATGCACTAAAATTTGTTGAGAGGGCAATATCATATTAAGTGTTCTTACTACAACACTAAACTAAACTAAACGAAATTAAACAAACAAATAAACCAAACCCAAAGGGACATAAGGAAGCTTTTGAAGGTGATGGATACACATATTATCTTGATTATGGTAATGGTTTTGTAGGTGTATGCATATGTCCAAACTTATCAAAATATATAAATTAAACATAAGCAGTTTATTGCCTATCAATTATGCCTCAATAGAGCTATTTAAAAAATGAATTTACTGATACTCTCAGAGAATCACCTTTAAGATTAACTCCCTAAGACACCGTGGCCCAGTTCAATCACTTCTTTGTGATGACAAGTCTTTACATATATAAGACTTCAGGTATCCAGTCTCTGAAAGAAAGAGTTGAATTACATAACTTCTTAAGATCTGTTTATTAAGAAAATCTGATATTCCAATATGGCAAGGACATTAGTGTATGACAATCTAAATGTAAATAAGTTCTGGTTTCAACATTTCTTGGTGGTTTCTGCTCAAGGAGTTTCCAGAACATAAACAGTACTGCAATGAGCACGAAGTGTAAGGAATGATTATTTTATATTTCATCATTCATTCATTCATTCATACTTTTTTTTGTGTATTGCACTGTCTAGAACTGTTGAGCACGTTCATAATCATGCTTCCTTCCATTTTTTGTACTCAGAAAACATTAAGGTACTTTCTCCCTTCACTTAAGAAGCCAAGTATTGAGCTATGGCTGTTGATTAAAACTCTAATGGTTCTTCAAATATTCAACAAACGTTTACTGAGCTATCACTGTGTGCCAGGCACTGAGCTAGGTACTGAGGCTGCAATACAAGTAACACAAATGTGCATCTACTGCTGTGAAGCTCATAGAAAAAACATGGGCAACTTTTATAAAAAAAATCACAAAATACCAGCCTGGATGAAATAGTAAAATTCCATCTCTAAAAAATAATAATAATAGTAGCTGAACATGGTGGGGCACACATGTGGTTTCAGCTATTCAGGATGCTGAGTCGCAAGGATGTCTTGAGCCCAGGTCCAGGCTGCAGTGAGCTATGATCACACCATTGCACTCCAGCCTGGGTGACAGAGTGCGACCCTGTCTCTAAAAATTAATAAATAAATAAATAACACAAAATAATAAAATAAAATAAAACAAACAGAATAAAGATATATTTGAGACTGTTGCAAATTCTCAGAAGGGAAACAGAATATTCCTTGAAACGTATTAATTTCCCGAAGTTTATAATTATCCACGAGAAATAATGGAAGACATTTTAATTTCTTTTTGGCTGTGGAGAAAGTTCAGCCATGTGGAGATTCAGAGCTTGCTAATGGTATCACACAAGTGAAGCCAAGGCTTCCCAGATTCTGTGCCCTTCTACCTTGCGATATCACCGTGACCAATTTTGAAGGAAGAGACATTGAACTTTTACCCATCTAATTATTTGAATGTTTTGGAATCACTGCAGTATATCAATGAGTCAATGTCAAATTTGTCAAGCTGTCAGGAACATTAAACAAAAATTATCAGGCAAAAAGGTGATTCAGGCAATTAAATCCCACATGTGTGGAATGTGTATTTTCAGAGAATCCAGAGAGACAGAGTAGAAAAAAAAAAAAGTGCCCCTTTACAAAACATAGAAATTCTACTCATGCTTTCAGGAAACAAACAAACAATAACAACAACAACAAAAAATCACCTTCTTCAAATCAATTCGGTTTACTTTTGTTATTAGAGAGCATTTAGCAAGTTCCAACATTTCAAGCCAGGTGGTATTCCTCAAGGATGTAAGAGAGAAGATTTCTAACTGTAATGTGAACAAATACTAGTAATTTTCATCATCATTATATATGTCTTTTTCTTCCTAACCAAGGAGTTAAGTACAATAATGACATATATAATTAACGTCAGTCTTAATTCTCTAATCTTAAGAGGTTTATTCACTGCAAAATCACATTTGTCTACAGATGATTATCTTTTCTCCTAAGCTAGCCTCAAGAATAAGCTGCTCTAATTGAATATGCACATATTCAGGTTTCTTTTTTATACTTTGGAAGTCATCAATTTGCATATGTCACAAAGCTTCCTACATCATTACAATAACTGGATCTTCAGAAGAGTAAGCATGTGCTTTCTCTTCAAAAATTGGTGTCTGAGCTTTACCAAGACATTTAGTATCCACAGTTCACCTGGAGAGCTGTGAAGACCGGCTGTAGAAAGGTTGACCAATAGACTATGCATACATACATACTAGGATATGCATCTTCCTCAGTAGGACACACAGGTAATTAAATTGCAAAACTTCCCACAGTCACGGCTACTACTTCCCTGTCATGGACTGAGGATGTGGTGGAGGAAGAAACTCTCCCTACTGAGCTGCCACAGTGTGTCATTTACTGTAGCGGGTACTGAGGAATAAAATAAAATTAAGATATTAATAATCGCAGCCACAACCAAACCATTCACGGTTTCCACACAATCAGTGGGAAATACAAATATAGCAAAAGACAATTGTGATGCAATGAGGAATGTGATGTTATAGGGTCCGGCAGACAGCAGAGGCCTGACTTAATTCAGACTTGTTGGAGACAGTAGCCAAAGAAACCTCCAGAAGGACACACTTGAAGTCAGTTCAGAAAAAAATATGTTTAAGGGCATAACCAGTTCTATAGAGCATAGGATGTGAAGTGAGTAGGATAGAAGATAAAAGGCCGTTAGTGACTCTATTGTAAAGGAACTTGCTTGCATTCAGTAAGCAACATAAAATCATCCAGGAATTTTCAGCAAGGAAATGACATGGTCACATGTCTCTGTCATCCTAATACTGACTGTTTTTGAGAGAGCTACCACAGTCTTACAGCCTTGCAGAGTAGATAGGTGATGGCCCTCACCTTATACACTGTCAAAGAGGATAAAAATATGTGAATGTAATCAAATCATATTAGGGAGGGTAGAATCATGTGCCCTCAAAGGGATCTCAAAGATGTTTTCCAGATTCCAGGCTTGAAAGAGAGGCCAAAACAAGAACATATAAGGATAGATACGGGAAGAGGTTTGTTGGGGAAATGATGATTTCAGCTGTAGATATATTGTTTGTGATTTCTTGGGAACAGGTAATCACAGTTTTTTTGGAAGATCAAAATTTATTGCCTCCCTAAAGTTCCAAATACCGTCACTTATTGGGTTGAATTTCAACATATGAATTTTGTGGGGACAAAATTCAGTCCATAACAACCCTGAATGCAAAATTTGGGTTCAAGGACTCAATTTCAATTGGTAAGATACAATGAGAATTTCAATGGACTTCTGGAAAAGAAAATTTCTTCCTTTACTTCTTTACTTTAACCTGGATTTAGCATCAAAAAAATATTGGCAACTATTTTGGCACACATGGGATGAGATTGTCTCCCAGTGAAGTAGATTTTAGGGAAGTGAAATCAAGGACTGGAGAAAGGAAAAAAATGATGTTGGAAAAACATCTGGGTTCTGGAACAAATTGCACTGAAAACACACCCTAATATTTTAACTCCATGAATATGTAATTTCTATTTTGACCTTCAGAAGTCTGGGTTACATTTTCTGTCACTTATAAATAAAAAATTCAGAGACAACCAGCATTGGAGTACAGAGTCAAAGGAATTTTCTCTGCTTCTCCTAGGATGCACAATCACTCCTTTTCTTTCTGCACAACGACTTCATTATTCTCTCTCTGCAGACCAGCTAATTGTCTCTTTGATGCACATGTTTGCAAATGGACTTCATATTTCCAGAGATACAGTAACTCACTGCTCCAAAACCCTTAACCAGCTGACCAAAACTTAAGAGTCCTAATTCCAAGTGTTGTTCTAGATATAAAAGCTTGGTAGGCATCATTAACTCAAAGTCCCTGGTCTTGGAGGCTGTGATGTTATAAGAGGTCGCCCTCTGGAGGATGAGCACCGTTTCTACAGCATCTTGAACAGGTGGAAAAAAAAAAAACCCTAAACACGTGAAAGGCAATTGTGTTGATTATCAGCTCCTCATCTATCAAATGAGAGTGGATTTATATTGGACTTCTCTTGAGCTCTAACCTTGCATATTGCTCTAGTTGCTTATAGGTGATTGAAATCATTTAGTCTGGTTTTTTTGTTTGTTTGTTTGTTTTTGTTTGTTTGTTTGTTTAGACGGAGTCTTGCTCTGTCATCCAGGCTGGAGTGCAGTGGTGTGATCTCTGCTCACTGCAATGTTTGCCTCCCAGGTTCCTGCCTCAGCCTCCCAAGTAGCTGGGATTACAAGCACGCGCCACCACACCTGGCTAATTTTTATATTTTTAGCAGAGATGGGGTTTCACCATGTTGGCCAGGCTGGTCTTGAACTCCTGACCTCAAGTGCTCAACCCAGCTTGGCCTCCCAAAGTGCTGGGATTACAGGTCTGAGGCATCTCGCCTGGCCCACTTACATGTCTTTTACGATCAGAATTCCAATCTGCAGAGATACAGGAACACTATCACAATTAGAATTTCTAAACGTTGAGTTTCTATAAATGTGAAGAGGTATAGCATACAAACTGTATTTTGTTTTTTTAATGAGAACTACAAAAATAGTTTCTTCTTCAAGTTTTTAAGTACAGGTTTTGCTTTCCTACTTATTATAGATTCCCCTAAGATTAGAAAAAGAGAGAAAACTGAATCACAGAGTTGGGAGAAAAAGAAAATTCATAACACATTAAAAAAATAAAAGCCTTATTTGAATCAGTACCCAGAAAATATTGTGTAAGAATAGTCAGTAGGTGACAATGTGTTTACATTTAGGGATATGAGCATGTGATGAGTGCCACATCACCTGCAGTGAGAGAAAACAAGTGTGAAATGAGATCTCCAAGTTGAAGATCTCATTAAGGAGAACGAGGCAAAGTGAAGGCCCGCAGCCCACAGTCACCAGACATGAATTTCTCAGATATTACAAAATTATACAAATAGGTAGTTCTGGTTCTTGGTCATGAGATCCCAGGAGCAAAGTAGGAAAATGAAGCTTTCAGCTATGTCCATACAACTTCTCCAAGGGAAGTAGATGATTAATTTCCTTTATACTAATGTTCCTGATGGCAGCCACTCTTGTCATGGGTGAGTGTGTCCATGGGCGAACGTATGAATAAGCATAGGCAGTCTTTTGGTTCTGATATACTCCACATTAATCTACCCATAGAAATCTAGCCCAGTACCAACCACTACCATTTAACTGAGACATTCACTTTTTTAAGAAGTTAAGTTGAATATTTTATTGTTATGAAAAATAAACCTTTTTTTAAATGAACTAAAAAAATCCTCTTTACAACCTTAATTAGTATGTTTAATTCTAAAATATAAACATCTATATTTTTATATAATCTGTAAGAAAATTTTCTTACATACACTTACATATGAGTGTTTTTTCATTTTATTTTTCTGTTTGCTTACACTTTTCACTTAATATTTCTTGAAAACTTACAAATTCTTACTGTTTTTAATAGCTTCATCATACCAATCTTAAAATTAATTCATTATTCTTTATTAATTTTTAAGTTATTTCCAGTTTTATTTGTGTTATTTCTTGAATTTTCATTTGTTTGTAATTGCTATTATGGGCGATGCCTCAGTAATGCATTCTGATAATACAAATTTTTCCATCATGTGAAAATATGCATTCAGGACAATTTCTTAGAAATAGAATTGTAGCTATTGATGGGTAATGCTAGATTGCCCTTCATTGAATCTGTATGTAATATACACTAACAGTATATAATGTGCCTGTATCCATACCCTGTTATAGACTGAACTGTTAAATTTGCTTTGTTATTTAGATCTGCTTCATGCTTCCTTACATTTTATATTTGATACACTATAGAAGGAGATAGTTAAGCTTATTAGTCATTATAGAGTTGTATTTTGACTATATTTTCTTTAAATTGAGTTTTTATTTATACATTTTAATGCAATAATATATGAGGAATGATGTCTAGCATTTAGATATTTAATATTCATAATATGATTTTATATAATAAATCAGTGGCCAACGACTTTTTTTGTAAAGGGTCAGATAGTAAATATGTTTGGCTCTTTGGTCCATATGGTATCTGTATCAACTGCCTGATACTGTCCTTTTATCAAAAGGCATAATCCTATAATTGTATTCTCTTTGTATAATTATCTTGCCTTAGTTTCTATTATATTTGAAGTATTTTTGTTTACATTATGGCTTATTTTCACTTTTAAATTTTGTAATATTTTGATACTTTTAGAGTATTTATAATCTTCCTCTTTATTAGCTGATTATTGTATAACTTTTAAGAATGTGCTTAAACATATATGTGTGTGTGTGTATATGTGTGTATATATACCCATACACATATATACATATATATACATATATGTATATATGTGTATTTTTTTTTTTTGAGACAGAGTCTCACTCTGTTGCCCAGGCTGGAGTACAATGGCACAATCACATGCTCACTGCATCCCTGACATCCGGGGCTCAAGTGATCCTTCCACCTCAGCCTCCCAAGTAATTGAGACTACAGGCATGTGCCACCACGATCAGCTAATTTTTATATTTTATGTAAAGTTGGGGGATCTCACTATATTGTCAAGACTAGTGATCCTCCCTCCTTGGCCTTACAAACTACTAAGATTACAGCATAAGCTGCTGTTCCTTTCTATAAACATCATTTGATTTGTTTTTAAGCAGTATTATTAACTGTGGAATAAAAAATGCATAGATAAGCAAATTTATATTAGGTCTATCTTTTAAAATATAAATTATATTTTATAATCCTGGTTACCACAGGTTTTTATTTTGCTTCAATTATATGTTTAAATCTATCTAATTTTTAAAACACTTCTCCATAATTTTCTAGATTTCAAAAAAGGTATTTTTACGAAAGAATAATGGGTACTGTATTTCCTGGACTCATCTAGTTTTGCAACATTCTTGCAAGTATGGACAATGCTTATCGTGTCTTTGTATCTGAACAACAACGTTCTAGTTATCAAATTTTTGTCTCACACTTTTTTCCCATGAATTGTTTGCAGACTTTCTTCCACTGTTTTCTACAGTTAGTTATTGCTGGACAGGCTACAACTAACCTGAATTGTTTCTTCCTCTAGATTATTTGATATATACATTTTTTGCCTGGATTAACAAAAAGTGTTGTTGTTTTTTTAAATAAAGTACTGTAGCCTCAAATGGATACATTGTAGGTTAACTGTTCTTATCAAATTTTCCTAGATATGGTACATGTTTCAATATACAGATTAAGATATTCTTTTTTTGAAGAAGTTTTCTTCTGCTATATTTTTCATAGTTCTATGTCCTATTTGTTGCATTCTTCTAGTTCAGGGATAAAAAATATGTTGGATTAGAATCTTTTTAAATTTCTGTCATTCTTTCTCTTGTTATTTGGGACACTGCCTTTTTTCAATTTATTTTTCTAGATGTTATCAATTTTGTTTAATATCTACAATTCTGTTTTCAGCAATGACTTTCTCTTTTTGTTTGTATGGTGGATATTCACATAAGTGCTGTGATTTCTTAAATTTAATTATTTGCTGAATTGCATCAACTGCTATTTACATCTGCTTTTATATTGCTGTATTATTAAACTTTATTTTTAAATGTTAAAGTTTTGTTAATGTATTTGATATCGTATAGAAATGTGTCTTTGACATCTACTTTATGATGTGATTTTTCTATTATTCTATATTCATTTTCTATTTTTAACTTATTTGTTTCTCTTTTTCTGCAATTTGTAGCCATAGACTTCATTCTGATTCTCCTATGATTCTTAGTCATCTTTGAATGACACATGTGTTTTCTAGGATAGCTATTTTCTGAAGAATATTTTAGGGAAGAACTAGGGGTATAAGCTGGAGGCAGGCAGCTTGAACTGTTCTATGTTGTTTCTCTTTCTCACGGATTCCGATATGTAGTCTATTGCAGAGGCCATGTACCCAGTTTTCTTCATCTCATTGAGATAATATGTCTCAATGGCTAATTGTGCAAGCCTGTATGACACAGTGTGTTTGTGTATGCTGGTGTTTTGCTTATGTTTCCTCATGTTAGTGAGATCAGTAGTCATTTAACTCTCTGTTACTCGTTATCTATG
The DNA here is from genome assembly GCF_028858775.2 of Pan troglodytes. Taxonomy (NCBI): domain Eukaryota; kingdom Metazoa; phylum Chordata; class Mammalia; order Primates; family Hominidae; genus Pan; species Pan troglodytes. The sequence continues at coordinate 24,253,446 of NC_072411.2, read as the reverse complement.
CAGCTCAAACACAGGACACTTCCATTCGATGCCTCATTTGGGCTGGTCCAGTGTCTCTCTGAGATACATGATGTGGTTAGAGGCATTTTTGTCTCTCTCACACTCTCTAGACTTAGGCATCGAAGTAAGGAACTTTATTGCACCTTTCAGAGTAATCTTCCTCATGTTTAAGACTTCCATCATGCTGCACAGTATTTTTTAAAGTAAGAGGCTATTCATAATATGTTTGTCATTTCACTATTATTGTACAGAAGTGCAAAAGCATTCCTCATGTTACATCTTATGAAATTTTTCTTTTCTTTTTTTTTATTATTATACTTTAAGTTTTAGGGTACATGTGCACATTGTGCAGATTAATTACATATGTATACATGTGCCATGCTGGTGCGCTGCACCCACTAACTTGTCATCTAGCATTAGGTATATCTCCCAATGCTATCCCTCCCGCCTCCCCCGACCCCAAAACAGTCCCCAAAGTGTGATGTTCCCCTTCCTGTGTCCATGTGTTCTCATTGTTCAATTCCCAGCTATGAGTGAGAATATGCGGTGTTTGGTTTTTTGTTCTTGCGATAGTTTACTGAGAATGATGATTTCCAATTTCATCCATGTCCCTACAAAGGACATGAACTCATCATTTTTTATGGCTGCATAGTATTCCATGGTGTATATGTGCCACATTTTCTTAATCCAGTCTATCATTGTTGGACTTTTGGGTTGGTTCCAAGTCTTTGCTATTGTGAATAATGCCGCAATAAACATACGTGTGCATGTGTCTTTATAGCAGCATGATTTATAGTCCTTTGGGTATATACCCAGTAATGGGATGGCTGGGTCAAATGGTATTTCCAGTTCTAAATCCCTGAGGAATTGCCACACTGACTTCCACAATGGTTGAACTAGTTTACAGTCCCACCAACAGTGTAAAAGTGTTCCTATTTCTCCACATCCTCTCCAGCACCTGTTGTTTCCTGACTTTTGAATGATTGCCATTCTAACTGGGGTGAGATGGTATCTCATTGTGGTTTTGATTTGCATTTCTCTGATGCCCAGTGATGATGAGCATTTTTTCATGTGTTTTTTGGCTGCATAAATGTCTTCTTTTGAGAAGTGTCTGTTCATGTCCTTCGCCCACTTTTTGATGGGGTTGTTTGTTTTTTTCTTGTAAATTTGTTTGAGTTCATTGTAGATTCTGGATATTAGCCCTTTGTCAGATGAGTAGGTTGTGAAAATTTTCTCCCATTTTGTAGGTTGCCTGTTCACTCTGATGGTGGTTTCTTTTGCTGTGCAGAAGCTCTTTAGTTTAATTAGATCCCATTTGTCAATTTTGTCTTTTGTTGCCATTGCTTTTGGTGTTTTAGACATGAAGTCCTTGCCCATGCCTATGTCCTGAATGGTAATGCCTAGGTTTTCTTCTAGGGTTTTTATGGTTTTAGGTCTAACATTTAAGTCTTTAATCCATCTTGAATTGATTTTTGTATAAGGTGTAAGGAAGGGATCCAGTTTCAGCTTTCTACATATGGCTAGCCAGTTTTCCCAGCACCATTTATTAAATAGGGAATCCTTTCCCCATTGCTTGTTTTTCTCAGGTTTGTCAAAGATCAGATAGTTGTAGATATGCGGCGTTATTTCTGAGGGCTCTGTTCTGTTCCATTGGTCTATATCTCTGTTTTGGTACCATTACCATGCTGTTTTGGTTACTGTAGCCTTGTAGTATAGTTTGAAGTCAGGTAGTGTGATGCCTCCAGCTTTGTTCTTTTGGCTTAGGATTGACTTGGCGATGCAGGCTCTTTTTTGGTTCCATATGAACTTTAAAGTAGTTTTTTCCAATTCTGTGAAGAAAGGCATTGGTAGCTTGATGGGAATGGCATAGAATCTGTAAATTACCTTGGGCAGTATGGCCATTTTCATGATATTGATTCTTCCTACCCATGAGCATGGAATGTTCTTCCATTTATTTGTATCCTCTTTTATTTCCTTGAGCAGTGGTTTGTAGTTCTCCTTGAAGAGGTCCTTCGCATCCCTTGTAAGTTGGATTCCTAGGTATTTTATTCTCTTTGAAGCAATTGTGAATGGGAGTTCACTCATGATTTGGCTCTCTGTTTGTCTATTGTTGGTGTATAAGAACGCTTGTGGTTTTTGTACATTGATTTTGTATCCTGAGACTTTGCTGAAGTTGCTTATCAGCTTAAGGAGATTTTGGGCTGAGACAATGGGGTTTTCTAGATATACAATCATGTCGTCTGCAAACAGGGACAATTTGACTTCCTCTTTTCATAATTGAATACCCTTTATTTCCTTCTCCTGCCTAATTGCCCTGGCCAGAACTTCCAACACTATGTTGAATAGGAGTGGTGAGAGAGGGCATCCCTGTCTTGTGCCAGTTTTCAAAGGGAATGCTTCCAGTTTTTGCCCATTCAGTATGATATTGGCTGTGGGTTTGTCATAGATAGCTCTTATTATTTTGAAATATGTCCCATCAATACCTAATTTATTGAGAGTTTTTAGCATGAAGAGTTGTTGAATTTTGTCAAAGGCTTTTTCTGCATCTATTGAGATAATCATGTGGTTTTTGTCTTTGGCTCTGTTTATATGATGGATTACAATTATTGATTTGCGTATATTGAACCAGCCTTGCATCCCAGGGATGAAGCCCACTCGATCATGGTGGATAAGCTTTTTGATGTGCTGCTGGATTCAGTTTGCCAGTATTTTATTGAGGATTTTTGCATCAATGTTCATCAAGGATATTGGTCTAAAATTCTCTTTTTTTGTTGTGTCTCTGCCGGCTTTGGTATCAGAATGATGCTGGCCTCATAAAATCAGTTAGGGAGGATTCCCTCTTTTTCTATTGATTGGAATAGTTTCAGAAGGAATGGTACCAGTTCCTCCTTGTACCTCTGGTAGAATTCGGCTGTGAATCCATCTGGTCCTGGACTCTTTTTGGTTGGTAAGCTATTAATTATTACCACAATTTCAGATCCTGTTATTGGTCTATTCAGAGATTCAATTTCTTCCTGGTTTAGTCTTGGGAGAGTGTATGTGTCCAGGAATTTATCCATTTCTTCTAGATTTTCTAGTTTATTTGCATAGAGGTGTTTCTAGTATTCTCTGATGGTAGTTTGTACTTCTGTGGGATCGGTGGTGATATCCTCCTTATCATTTTTTATTGCGTTTATTTGATTCTTCTCTCTTTTTTCTTTATTAGTCTTGCTAGCAGTCTATCAATTTTGTTGATCCTTTCAAAAAACCAGCTCCTGGATTCATTGATTTTTTGAAGGGTTTTTTGTGTCTCTATTTCCTTCAGTTCTGCTCTGATTTCTTGCCTTCTGCTAGCTTTTGAATGTGTTTGCTCTTGCTTTTCTAGTTCTTTTAATTGTGATGTTAGGGTGTCAATTTGGGATCTTTCCTGCTTTCTCTTGTGGGCATTTAGTGCTATAAATTTCCCTCTACACACTGCTTTGAATGCGTCCCAGAGATTCTGATATGTTGTGTCTTTGTTCTCATTGGTTTCAAAGAACATCTTTATTTCTGCCTTCATTTCGTTATGTACCCAGTAGTCATTCAGGAGCAGGTTGTTCAGTTTCCATGTAGTTGAGCGGTTTTGAGTGAGATTCTTAATCCTGAGTTCTAGTTTGATTGCACTGTGGTCTGAGAGATAGTTTGTTATAATCTCTGTTCTTTTACATTTGCTAAGGAGAGCTTTACTTCCAACTATGTGGTCAATTTTGGAATAGGTGTGGTGTGGTGCTGAAAAAAATGTATATTCTGTTGATTTGGGGTGGAGAGTTCTGTAGATGTCTATTAGGTCTGCTTGGTGCACAGCTGAGTTCAATTCCTGGGTATCCTTGTTGACTTTCTGTCTCGTTGATCTGTCTAATGTTGACAGTGGGGTGTTAAAGTCTCCCATTATTAATGTGTGGGAGTCTAAGTCTCTTTGTAGGTCACTCAGGACTTGCTTTATGAATCTGGGTGCTCCTGTATTGGGTGCATATATATTTAGGATAGTTAGCTCTTCTTGTTGAATTGATCCCTTTACCATTATGTAATGGCCTTCTTTGTCTCTTTTGATCTTTGTTGGTTTAAAGTCTGTTTTATCAGAGACTAGGATTGCAACCCCTGCCTTTTTTTGTTTTCCATTTGCTTGGTAGATCTTCCTCCATCCTTTTATTTTGAGCCTATGTGTGTCTCTGCACGTGAGATGGGTTTCCTGAATACAGCACACTGATGGGTCTTGACTCTTTATCCAATTTGCCAGTCTGTGTCTTTTAATGGGAGCATTTAGTCCATTTACATTTAAAGTTAATATTGTTATGTGTGAATTTGATGCTGTCATTATGATGTTAGCTGGTTATTTTGCTCGTTAGTTGATGCAGTTTCTTCCTAGTCTCGATGGTCTTTACATTTTGGCATGATTTTGCAGCAGCTGGTACCGGTTGTTCCTTTCCATGTTTAGCGCTTCCTTCAGGAGCTCTTTTAGGGCAGGCCTGGCGGTGACAAAATCTCTCAGCATTTGCTTGTCTGTAAAGTATTTTATTTCTCCTTCACTTATGAAGCTTAGTTTGGCAGGATATGAAATTCTGGGTTGAAAATTCTTTTCTTTAAGAATGTTGAATATTGGCCCCCACTCTCTTCTGGCTTGTAGGGTTTCTGCCAAGAGATCTGCTGTTAGTCTGATGGGCTTCCCTTTGAGGGTAACCCGATCTTTCTCTCTGGCTGCCCTTACCATTTTTTCCTTCATTTCAACTTTTGTGAATCTGACAATTATGTGTCTTGGAGTTGCTCTTCTCGAGGAGTATCTTTGTGGCGTTCTCTGTATTTCCTGAATCTGAACGTTGGCCTGCCTTGCTAGATTGGGGAGGTTCTCCTGGATAATATCCTGCAGAGTGTTTTCCAACTTGGTCCATTCTCCCCATCACTTTCAGGTACACCAATCAGGTGTAGATTTGGTCTTTTCACATAGTCCCATATTTCTTGGAGGCTTTGCTCCTTTCTTTTTATTCATTTTTCTCTAAACTTCCCTTCTCGCTTCATTTCATTCATTTCATCTTCCATTGCTGATACCCTTTCTTCCAGTTGATCGCATCAGCTCCTGAGGCTTCTGCATTCTTCACGTAGTTCTCAAGCCTTGGTTTTCAGCTCCATCAGCTCCTTTAAGCACTTGTCTGTATTGGTTATTCTAGTTATACATTCTTCTAAATTTTTTTCAAAGTTTTCAACTTCTTTGCCTTTGGTTTGAATGTCCTCCCGTAGCTCAGAGTAGTTTGATCATCTGAAGCCTTCTTCTCTCAGCTCGTCAAAGTCATTCTCCATCCAGCTTTGTTCCATTGCTGGTGAGGAACTGCGTTCCTTTGGAGGAGGAGAGGTGCTCTGCGTTTTAGAGTTTCCAGTTTTTCTGTTCTGTTTTTTCCCCATCTTTGTGGTTTTATCTACTTTTGGTCTTTGATGATGGTGATGTACAGATGGGTTTTCGGTGTGGATGTCCTTTCTGTTTGTTAGTTTTCCTTCTAACAGACAGGACCCTCAGCTGCAGGTCTGTTGGAATACCCTGCCGTGTGAGGTGTCAGTGTGCCCCTGCTGGGGGGTGCCTCCCAGTTAGGCTGCTCGGGGGTCAGGGGTCAGGGACCCACTTGAGGAGGCAGTCTGCCGGTTCTCAGATCTCCAGCTGCGTGCTGGGAGAACCACTGCTCTCTTCAAAGCTGTCAGACAGGGACATTTAAGTCTGCAGAGGTTACAGCTGTCTTTTTGTTTGTCTGTGCCCTGCCCCCAGGGGTGGAGCCTACAGAGGCAGGCAGGCCTCCTTGAGCTGTGGTGGGTCCACCCAGTTCGAGCTTCCTGGCTGCTTTGTTTACCTAATCAAGCCTGGGCAATGGCGGGCGCCCCTCCCCCAGCCTCGCTTCCGCCTTGCAGTTTGATCTCAGACTGCTGTGCTAGCAACCAGCGAGACTCCCTGGGCGTAGGACCCTCTGAGCCAGTTGTGGGATATAGTCTCGTGGTGCGCCGTTTTTTAAGCCGGTCTGAAAAGCGCAATATTCGGGTGGGAGTGACCCGATTTTCCAGGTGCGTCCGTCGCCCCTTTCTTTGACTCGGAAAGGGAGCTCCCTGACCCCTTGCGCTTCCCAAGTGAGGCAATGCCTCGCCCTGCTTCGGCTCGCGCACGGTGCGCGCACCCACTGACCTGCGCCCACTGTCTGGCACTCCCTAGTGAGATGAACCCGGTACCTCAGTTGGAAATGCAGAAATCACCCGTCTTCTGCGTCGCTCACGCTGGGAGCTGTAGACCGGAGCTGTTTCTATTCGGCCATCTTGGGAAATTTTTCAGTGTCAGTTAAGATTATTCCACGTCCATCTGCAGGGGTTGGTTGAGTGGGGTTGAAGGTCATTTGGTTTTAGGAGAAAAACAAGTTAAGATGTGTTCCTGGACTCTGCCATATTAACTAGATGCTCCTTATAAGTCAAATGCCTGCATATGAAATATGGGAGTTGCTGGGCCATCCATCAGAGCTTTAGAGAGGGCTTTTAAATTAAGAAAAAAAAAGAGCACCAAGGGTGATTATAAGCTCCCATTTTTACATTTGCAAACACAACCTCCCTCCTTGCACCTGCCGCCGGCAAAAGTTGGAGTAGCACTTTTGGTGGAAGTCCTGGAGTACAGCACTTGGTTTATATCACTCTTATAATACTCTGACAACTTTAATTGCAATTTTTCCTGTGTTATGCAATTTTTCTTCTTTGGACTGAATTATCTGAAGGTAGAGATTTTTAAAATTTGTCTTGATTTTGTCAGTATGTAGAACACCTGGCATTGAGAATATGTTTAATGCTTGTTGCCTGAAATAATGAATAATTGAGTATAGAGGTGTTATCTCACGGACAAAATGAAGTTTATTTAGAGTACATGTTTGTCAAAAGTGGATCCAATCAATATAAAATCTCTTAAGTGAAACTTTATTGGATTTAGTTTTCTGTACAATATATCCCACAGCTGTCTCCTTTGATGCTTCCCCCTTTTCCCCACAATACCCCAATATTGATGGCCTAAAATTTTAGTCATTGCTTCTCTTCTAATTTTTAACTACACTCACACCTTAAATGATCTCATTTGGCCCCGTGGCTTTAAATACTATTGTATATATGAACTTCCAATTTATATATTCACCCTAGACCACTTTCATGAACTTCAGACTGTATACCTACCTTCCTATGCAATGTTTCCATTTGCATGTGCAAATCATATCTCAAACTGAACATTCTCAAAACCTAATCCCTAATTCACATTGGCCCTCATGCGCCCACCAACTTGCTCCTTCTGGAGCTTTCCCCATCTAAGTTCATAGCAGCCTTTCGCTTACCCAGGCTGAATGCTGAACTTTTTTGTTACTACTCTCTTTCTCTCATTCCAAAAGTCCAATTCTGTAGGAAATTCTACTTACTTTCAAAATATATCTCGATTCTTATTACTTCTTACTGTTTCTATTGCTGTATATAAGACATTGAATCTTAATACATCTTCCTGTTTCTATGCTTGTATCCCTCAAGTCTCTTCTCAAGCTAGCAGCCAAAAAGATCCTGTTAAAGTTTAGATAATATCTTTCAACTTCAAAACCCTCCAGTGGTTGCCAGTATCTCTCACTGCTGTAAGCCTGTAACCTCTGATGAGAGAACATGTATGTTTTTGTAGGGAGAGAGGGAAGAGTCATATGTAAATATCCCTAATCTACAGGTGACTGCAGATTTTGTTTCAAGACGGGGAGAAGTAGCAATATGTGGCCCCTAAACTGTGGACTTACAAGAGTTGGGGAACATTGGGCATGTATTCTAGTACTGTCACATTCCAACTGCACGATCTTCAGAAAATTACTTAATGTGGCAATAATATCTCACAAGGATTAAAGGAGACAAGACGATGTCATCTGATTAAAGTAAATATTCTAATTCTTCAATAAATGTTTAGTCTTCATCAAGTACTTTTGAATAGTTGTCAAGTACAGGAAACCCTACGTTTATAAAACAGATGCAGTATTTTCATTGGGAGATCATCTTGAAGCTAACCTGAATCAATGAGTCAAAGAGTAAGATAAGTGATTCTCAGGAATTGATTCTTTCTAGGTTTATCATTCTCTGCCGTGTATAAGCAGATTAAGCAGAGATTAAGGTGGGCATATATTAACCACATCACATGGTATTGTCTTGAAAAAGGCACAGACAGAGAAAAACAAAGTCCCTCTAACCCAGATGACTTTGATTTAGATAATAGCTTAAAAAAAAAACAAGAGGGAAAGTTACCTAATCTTTCTACAAAAATTACATTTTTATCTATGACCCTTGTGTTCTTCATTTTCTCTTCCTATTTTTACCCATTGCTTTAAGCTCTCCTATTTTTTAATATGATTAATCATCAGTGGGAAAACAGAATTTTATTTCAGACAATTGGCAGGATGAAGCTATCTGAAATTATGAATCATTTCCAAACTTCTAGTGTGAAGCTCACATATACATGCTTTATTTGATGGGATTTATGTAACAGTTTTCCTCTTAAGAGCTTAAAGGAGCTGAGCAGTTAGATTCTATGTTCCTGTCACTGTCCTTTGTGCCTCCAAATGCCCTCTCTGGATTTATTTTGTAGACAAATTCCATTCAGGGCTGGATGTCTCTTTGGATGTATAGGTGCATATGGCAGAAAGAAGCTTTTTCAAATAACTTCTTCTGAATGTGTGCTTACAAAATTATTTTTATGTTGAACTCTTCCATTCACTGAAAAAAGAAACTGCTAATGATGAACCATTCTGAATGCAAGCTTCCATTTACTTTACAGTACTGGATTTCTCTATGGGCCTACAGGAATATATGGCAAAATAAATAAGGAAACAGATAAGTGAAATAGGTCATAAGGATCCATAATTAATTTCTCAATTTCTTCATTGTATCTGTAATCAATTTCTCAATTTCTTCATTGCACATGCTTTCTGGAAGTATTTCAGAGTCATGAAAAAAAGCAAAATACTTTAGTAAATAAAATGTTCTAGCTAATAATTAGCGTGTTCCAGCCTCATTTATATGACAGTGTCTGCTAAACGAGCCTTATTGCTTCAGGCATAATAGGCTCCACACTATTCTCACTATATACCAAGCTCATTTCCTCTTTGTCCTTTGCTCAGCATGGCTCCCTCCTGTCAACCTTTCCTATACATACCTCCCTAATTCCTCAAAAACTCATTGACTGCAAACTTCTCTCTACTTCCATTGCACTTACAACTGGTCCAGATATTACATGAATTGGACAGAGGTTCATCACCTCAAGAACTTGAAATTATGCCAATATGGTTATTAGTTAGGAAATTTATTTGGCTATTTGTAGCAAAGGTCAAAGCATCAATAACTTAAAAGGATAGAAGCTTATTTCTCTCTTTATCGAATCAGCCCAGACTAAACAGCATAGGGCTAATATTGAAGCTCCTTGTGGTAGGATTACAGAATTCTTCAAATTTATTTTTTTGACAGTCTCACTATATGACTAAAATCCTCTAGAGGAATGTGAATGTTCTCTCTCCTATCACTCCATGTTTAGCCCACCTAATATTGCATTGTATAACTCTTTCCTCAGATGTTACTTATAAAGTTCTTCCATAGAAATATTGGTAAGATTTTTAATATATGGCCAACTGCACAATATGGCCAACTGCACATAATATGTTTATTTAATATAGGGTCAAGCTGCACAAAAGTTGTTATCTGGATGGTCATGTGTATAGCTGGAATTTAGGGTTTTGAATATATAAAGAAATGTGGTAAATGGATATTGAAGTACCAAATACCATTCATCTTCCTGTAAATGTAATCTTCCACTAGAGAGCAAATGTTTTGGTGTCTTTTATGCAACATGCCAGCATGTTTTGCAGTTCTGTTTCTGTTTATTGTGAATTTTTTGGTTGGCATGTTAGTCTTAAACATTGGTCTCATGAAATTTGTTAGCATGAACTGGCATCTAAAAATCCCATCAAACAGGGGTGTCGACAAATCTAAGTTCCAGAGCCTGGAGGGCTGCAGTCCAGCAGATTGTAGATATCACCATGGGAACTGCCATCTCACAGGGTGTCTTGGTACCCAACCAGCATCTATCCTTTTTTCATCAATATGTATCTGCAAAGCCTTGTGCCAAGATATCTTATTTCAATTTATAAATTCCTTCTCTCACAGACATTTGGACACTCAGTCATAGTCTACTGAAACCAAGGGCATATCCCCTGTTGGGAAACAGAATCCTGGTTTGTCATTTAATCTGCAGAGTTGGCTCAATTCTCCAGAGTTTCTTGAACTCCACACTGGGTCATTTTAATAGCAAATAAGTTTTTGCCTTTATTCCTAAAGTTCAAAAACCTATTTTATTACATTTCTTCCTCAATATACCTGTGCTGTACCACAAGAGCAATTGTTATGTACATGTGATGAATTGACCTTTATTGCTTATATAAATTTTAAAACTAAAAGAGGTGAAGTATATGTCTCCTCATTTCAAATATGAACTTCTTTATGAAAGACTGTGGCTTGTGCTATAAACTAGGATGCTGTCATTTATCAATTAGTGCTTATAATTTGAATATTTGTATTTTATATTTTATGCTCAGGTCATAATATAATAATATATTTATAATGTAGTAAATGTCAAAGATAGTAACTATGTTATCTGTTTCAGTCTTGAGAAAGGTCCTGCAATTGGTCCATCAGCACCTTAAATATACAGATGAAGACGCTGCTGAAGCAAAGACATGATGATATGCTCAAGTTCATTTTCAGAGTTCTTCGAGGAGCCTTCTGATTAAGGTATGTGTAACTGTAAAGGCTATGCTTGAAACTACTGCACTCTTCTGCCTCTTTGATCCAACAAATAAAAAACATGGTTCACTCTACGCTTATTCTAACTTTAATTTGATATGTATTTATTGGTTGCAAAAATACCGAGTTCATCAGTGTATCTAGGGTCAATATTAAGAAAATTTATTTTCCATTATATGTGACCACCCATCAAAATTGTACTATAATGGGCAAAATTCTCTTTGTTTAGGTTTCCAGATTATTTGAAATATTTTTGAACAGAAATTGCAGAGAAATGTATGATGTTTGCAAAATACAGAAAGTTGGAGTTGAAAAGAAGAAGAAAATTGATTTTTTATTTTTTGCAAAGTACATGAATTATCAAGTGATGTCTAGTAATATATTCTCTTCTGTGAGCATTGAGATTCCAAAATTTCAGAAACCAGTTTTACAGTTCACTTATTTGTTGTGGTTCTGTAACTTGGTTCACTAGGTAGGCTGGGGCTGGCTTGGATGTGTCTGAGGTTACAAAAGTATCAATTGAAATTTTTTAACTTTTAAATTTATTTTTTGACGTGTATAGGCAATTCCTAGATTAAAATTAGAAATTTTTACATGCATCCCTTCTCTAATACCTAGATGATTTTTGGTTTTAATTCTTTAATCTTCTGTCTCTTACAGAACTTCTACATAAGTACTAAAATGTTTTTCCCTATAGAGAGCATTGAGAGTCAGCTCTTTGGATGCACAGTCTTAGGTCCATGTTCAGATTCTGCCACTTATTGGCTAGCTATCATTGGGGAAGTTGCACAAACTTTATCGTGGGGAAAATGGTTAGTAACTACCTATATAAATTATTGTGATGATGAAATATATTTGCAAATATAAAAAACTATAGCATAAACTCTAATATATTTTACATTAAAATAAATGTTGGTAGAATTACTATTATTATCATATGTTGGACTAAATTAAAATCCTTTTTCCTTAAGTTTATTTTCTAAAAATTGGTTCTCATTGCTGAATTCACTACCAATTTTTTAAAAAAAGTTTGTGGGTAAATAAGTAGGTGTATATATTTATGAGGTATGTGAGATATTTTGATACAGGCTTAATAATCACATCATGGAAAATTGGGTATTCATACCCTTTAGCATTATTATTTGTGTTACAAGCAATTCAATAATATTCTTTTTGTTATTTTTAAATGTACAATTAAGCTATTATTGACTGTAGTCCTCCTGTTGTACTATTAAACACTAGTTCTTATTAGTTCTTTCTAGCCACTTATTATTATTATCATTGTTATTAGTTGTAACCATTAATCATCCCCACCTCCCCTCTGAACCTGCACTACCCTTTCCAGCCTCTGGTAACCAGCCTGCTGTTATCTATGTCAATGAGTTCAATTGTTTTCATTTTTACATCTCTCAAATATGTGAGGTCATACAATGTTTGTCTTTCTGTACCTGGCTCATTTCACTTAACATAAAGTCTTCTGATTCTATCCATGTTGTTGCAAATGACAGAATCTCATTATTTTTTATGACTGAATAATATTCCATTGTGTATAAGTACCAAATTTTCTTTATTCATTCACCTGCTGATGGACACTTAGTTGCTTCCACATCTTGGCTATGGTGAACACTGCTGCAACACACATGGGAATGCAGATATATATTCATTTCCTTTCTTTTGGATATATAACCAGCAGTGGGATTGCTGGATCATACAGTAGCTTTAGCTTTAGTTTTCACAGGAACCTCCAAACTGTTCTCCATAGGGGCTGTACTAATTTACAGTCTTACCAATAATGAACAAGAGTTCCCTTTTCTTCACATCCTCGCCAGGATTTGTTGTTGCATACTTTTTGGATATAAGTCATTTTGGCATCTCATTGCAGTTTTGGTTTGCATTTCTCTACTGATCAACGATATTGAGTACTTTTTAATATGCCTGTTTTCCATTTGTATGTCTTTCAAGGAATGTCTATTCAAATCCCTTGTCCATTTTTAATAGGATTACTAGGTTTTTACCCACACAGTTGTTTGAGCTCCTTATATATTCTGATAATTAATCCCTTATCAGATGGGTAGTTTGCAAATAATTTCTCTCATTCTATGGGTTGTCTCTTCAATTTGTTAATTGTTTCTTTTCCTGTACAGAAGCTTTAAAGTTGATGGGATTCTATTTGTCCTTTTGCTTTAGTTGCCTGTGCTTGCAGGGCATTACTCAATACATTTTTATCCAGACCAATGTCTTGGAGAGTTTCTCCAATTATTTTTTGTAGTAGTTTCATAGTTTGAGGCCCTAGATTTAAATTTTTAATGTATTTTGATTCGATTTTTGTATAAGGCAAGATAGGGATCAAGTTTCATACTTCTGTACATGGATATCCAGTTTTCCCAGGGCCATTTATTGAAGAGACTGTGTTTTCCCCAATGCATATTCTTGGCATTTTGTTGAGAATGAGTTCACCTTAGATGTATGGATTTATTTCTGAGTTTTCTATTCTATTTCATTGGCCCAATGTGTCTGTTTTTCTGCCAGTACCATGATGTTTTGGTTACTATATCTGTATAGCATTATTTGAAGTCAGGTAATGTTGATCCACCAGTTTTGTTCTCTTTTTTCAGGATATCTTCTAATAGTCTTGGTCTTCTGTGATTCCATATATATTTCAGGATTGCTTTTTTCTATTTTTTTAAAGAATGTCATTGGTATTTTGATAGCAATTTCACTGAATGTGTAGATTGCTTCGGATAGTATAGACATTTTAATGATACCAATTCTTTCAATCCATGAACATGGAATATTGTTTCATTTCGGTGTCCTCTTCAGTTTCTTTCAGCAGTGTTTTATAGTTTTCTTTGTGGAGACCTTTCACTTCTTTGGTTAATTCCTAGGTATTTTATTTGTGACTTGTAAATGGGATTACTTTTTTATTTCTTTTTCAGATTGTTCACTATTGGCATATAGAAATGCTACTGATTTTTTATGTTGTTTTTTATTTTTTTAAATTTTCATAAGTTTTTGGGGAACAGGTGGCATTTGGTTACATTAGTAAGTTCTTTGGTGGTGATTTGTGAGGTTTTGGTGCACCCAACACCCAGGAAGTATACACCAAACCCAATTTGAATGTTTTTCTGTGTTAATTTTGAACTTGCAACTTTACTGAATTTATCAGTCTAGTAGTTTTTTGATAGTTTCTTTAGGTTGTTACAAATACAAGTTATCATTTTCAAACAAGGATAATTTGACTTCTTCATTTCCAATTTGGATGCCCTTTATTTCTTTCGCTTGTCCAATTGCTGTAGCTAAGATTTTCAGTATTATGTTGAAATATGACAATGTAACAATAGTAGTGAAAGTGAGCCACCTTGTTCTGTTTCAAATCTAAGAGGAAAAGCTTTCATTTTCTTCCCCATTCAGTAAAATACTCGCTGTGGGTTTGCATTATATGGCTTTTTTACGTTGAGGTATACTTTTTGTATAACCAGTTTTTTGAGGGCTTTCATGATGAAGGGATGTTGAGCTTTATCAAATGCTTTTTCAGCATTAATTGAAATTATCATATGGTTTTTGTCCTTCATTTTGTTGATATGATATATCACATTGATTGATTTGGTTATGTTCAACCATCCTTGCATCCCCGGAATAAATCCCACTTGGTCATGAGGAATTATCTCTTTCTCACTGAATTTGGTTTGTTAGTATTTTGTTGAGAATTTTTGCATCAATATTCATCAGAGATATTGACCTGTATTTTTCTTTTTTTGATGTGTCCTTGTCTGTTTTTGGTATCAGGGTAATACTGGCCTCATAAAATGGGTTTGGTAGTATTCCCTCTTCTATTTTTTGGAAGAGTTTGAGTAAGATTGGTATTTATTCTTTACATGTTTGGTAGAATCAGCAGTAAAGTCATCAGCTTCCAGCCTTTTTCTTACTGGAAGACTTTTTATTGTGGTTTCTATATTGTTACCTTTTATTTATCTCTTCAGGTTTTGAATTTCTTCATGGTTTAATCTTGGTAGGTTGTATGTGCCTAGGAATTTATCCATTTCTTTTAGATTTTTCCAACTTATTGGAATATAGTTGCTCATACCATACACTAATGATCCTTTGAATTTCTGCAGTATGATTTTTGCAGTTTTAATGTCTCATTTTTTATCTTTGATTCTATTTGTTTTGGTATTCTCTCTTTTTTTCCTTAGACTGGATAAAGGTTTGCCAATTTTGTTTAGCTTTTTAAAAAACTAAATTTTTCCTTCATTGATCTTTTGTATTTTTTCTCCTTTTCAAATTTATTCATTTCTGCTCTAATCTTTAATTTTTTGGTAATAAGTCTTAGATCAATTTACTCTTGATTTTCTAGCTCTTTAAGATGCATCATTAGATTGTTTATTTGAAGTTTTTCATTTATGACATAGGCACTTGTAGCTTTAACTTTCCCATTTAGTACTGCAGTCACTGGATCCCATAGGTTTTGGGATGTTGTGTTTCCATTATTCATTTATTACAGGAAATTTTTCAATTTTCTTATTAATATTTTTATTGACTCACTGGTCATTCAAGAGCATATTATTTAATTTCCACATGTTTATATCCTTTCCAAAATTCCTCATCATTGATTTTTAGTTTTATTCCATAAGGTCAGAGAAAATGCTTGATATTTCAACTTTTTAAAATGTTGTAAGACTTGTTTTGTGACCTAATAAATGGCTTCTTCTTGAAAATGATCCATGTGCTGGGGAGAAAAATGTATATTTTGTAGCTTTTCAATGAAATGCTCTGTAAATATATATTAGGTCCATTGTTTGTTGCGGGAAGTCAGGGACCCCGAATGGAGGGACCAGCTGGAGCCAAGACAGAAGAACATAAATTGTGAAGATTTCATGGACATTTATCAGTTCCCAAAATTAATACTTTTATAATTTTTTACACCTGTCTTTACTGCAATCTCCAAACATAAATTCTGAAGATTTCATGGATATTTATCACTTCCCCAATCAATACTCTTGTAATTTCTTATGCCTGTCTTTACTTTATTCTCTTAATCACATTATCTTCTTAAGCTGAAAATGTACGTCACCTCAGGACCACTATTGTACAAATGGATTGTAAAACATGTGTTTGAACAATATGAAATCAGTGCACCCTGAAAAAGAACAGAATAACAGTGATTTTCAGGGAACAAAGGAAGATAACCACAAAGTCTGACTGCCTGCGGGGTCGGGCAAAATAGAGCCATATATTTCTTCCTGCAGAAAGCCTATAGATGGACGTGTGAGTAGGAGAAACATCACTGAATTCTTTTCCCAGCAAGGAGTAACCCTGGGGAAGGAATGCATTCCTGGGGGTAGGTCTATCTATGGCCACTCTGGGAGTGTCTGTCTTATGCGGTTGAGATAAGGACTGAAATATGCCCTGGTCTTCTGCAGTACCCTCAGGCTTACTAGGATTGGGAAATTCCAACCTGGTAAATTCTAGTCAGACCAGTTGTCTGCTCTCGAACCCTGTTTCCTGTTAAGATGTTTATCAAGACAATGCATGCACAGCAGGACATAGACCCTCATCAGTAATTCTAATTTTGCCTTGCCTTGTAATCTTTATCGCCCTTTGAAGCATGTGATCCTTGTGACCTACTCCCTGTTTGTACAACCCCTCCCGTTTTAAAATCCCTAATAAAAACTTGCTGGTTTTGTGGCTTGGGGTTGTCTTCGTGGTCCTACCAATATGTGATGACATCCCCAGAGGCCCAGCTGTAAAATTTCTCTCTTTGTACTCTTTCTCTTTATTTCTCAGACTGGCTGACACTTAGGGAAAATAGAAAGAATCTACATTGAAATATTGGGGGCTGGTTTCCCCGATAATTGTTCTAGAGTGTAGATTAAGTCTGATGTTTCTTTGTTGATTTTCTGTCTGGGAAATATGTCCAATGCTGAATGTAATAAATAGTCTCCAACTATTATTGTATTTGGTCTATCTCTTTCTTTAAGTCTAATAATATTTGCTCTATATACCTGAGTGCTCCAGGTTTGGGTGCATATATTTACAATTATTATACATATGGCTAAAATGACCCCTTTATCATTATATAATAACCTTTTTGTCTCTTCTTATAGATTTTGTGTTGAAATCTATTTTCTCTGATGTAATTATAGCTACTGTTGCTCTATTTAAGTCTCTATTGGCATGAAATATCTTTTCATTTTCAGTTTATGTGTATCTTTATAGGTGAAGTATGTTTCTTCCAGGCGATGAATCATTGGGTCTTGTTTTTTCATTCGTTCAGCCACTCTATGACTTTTGATTGAAGAGTTTAGTCCATTTACATTTAATGTTATTACTGATAAGTAAGGACTGACTCCTGCCCTTTTGTTATTTGCTTTCTGGTTGTCTTGTGATTTTCTCTCCCTTCTTTCCTTCCTTCTTAACTTCTGTTTAGTGAAGATGATTTTCTCTGGTGGTATGGTTTAATTTCTTTTGTTTTATTTTTTCTTTATCTGTTCAACGTTTTTTGATTTGACGTTACCATGAGGTGTGCAAACACTATCTTATAGCCCATTACTTTAAACTGATGAAAACTTAACACTGATTGCATAATAAACATTAAAAAATAACTAATAAAAACCCTACCCACTAATTTCATCCTCCCATTTTTTAACTTTTTGTTGTTTCTTTTTATGTTTTATTGTACTGCTTGTGTCTAGAAGAGTTGTTGTGGTTATTATTTTTTATTGGTTTATTATTTAGTCTTTTTATCTAAGTCAAGAGAAGCTTACACACCACAATCACAGTGTTATACTATTCTGTGTTATTCAGTGTGTTTACTATTATCAATGAGTTTTGTACATCCAGTTGATTTCTTCTTGCTCATTAATGTCTTTTTCATTTAGATTGAATGACTCCCTTTAGCATTTCTTTGTCTGGAAAGTCAAAAGGACAGGTCTGGTGTTGATTAAATCCCTCAGCTTTTCTTTGTCTGAAAAAGTCTTTATTTTTACATCATGTTTGAAGGCTATTTTCATCAGATATACTATGCTAAGATAAGAGGTTTTTTAATCTTTTATTTAAGCACTTTAAATAGGTCATGCCACTCGCTTCTTGCCTGTAATGTTTCCATTGAAAAGTCTTTTGCCAGATATATTGGAATGCCATTGTGTGTTATTTGTTTCTTTTCTCTTTCTACTTCTAGGATTCTTTCTTTATCCTTCACCTTTTGAATTCTGATTATTAAATATCTTGAGGTAGTCTTCCTTGGATTAAATCTTGGTGTCCTACCTCCTTTTACTTGAATGTTGATATCATTCTTTAGGTTTAGGAAGTTATCTGATATTATCTTTTTGAATACATTTTCTACTCCTATCTCTCTACCTCCTCTTTAAGACCAATAACTCTTAGACTTGCACATTTAAGGCTGTTTTCTAGATCTCTAGGTAGTGCTTCATTGTTTTTGTTTTCTGTTTGTTTGTTTTGAGATGGAATCTTGCCCTGTCTCCCAGGATGGAGTGCAATGGTGCAATCTTGGCTCACTGCAAATTCCGCCTCCTAGGTTCAAACAATTCTCCTGCCTCAGCCTCCTGAGTAGCTGGGATTACAGGCGCCAGCCACCACGCCCAGCTAATATTTGTATTATTAGTAGAGAATTTGGCCAGGCTGGTCTCGAACTCCTGACCTCATGATCTGCCCACCTCGGCCTCTCACATTGTTTTTATTCTTTTTTTCTTTTGTCTCTTCCAACTGTGGTTTTTCAAATTGCCTATCTTCACAACCACTAATTTTCTTCTGTGTGATCAATTATGCTATCAAGAGACTGATGCATTCTTTAGCACGTCAGTTGCATTTTTCAGATCTAGAATTTCTGCTTGATTCTTTTTAATTATTTCAATATTTTTGTTAAATTTGTCTAATAGAATTCTGAATTCCTTCTCTGTGTTATCTTCAATTTCTCTGCGTTTCATTGAAACAACTATTTTGAATTCTCTCTCTGAAAATCCATATATCTCTGTTTCTCCAGGATTAGTTTCTGGTGCCTTATTTAGTTTATTTGGTAAGTCCATGTTTCCCTGGATGATGTTGATGCTGATAGATGTTCCTCAGTGTCTGCTCATTGAAGAGTTGGTTATTTATTTTAGACTTCACAGTTTTGCTTTGTTTATGCCTTTTCTTCTTGGGAAGACTTTCCAAGTGTTTGAGGGAACTTGGACCCCAAAATCAATAATGCTGCAATTTCTGCAGACTCATAGATTTGCCAGCTTGGTGGTCTTAGATAAGATTGGGAAGATTTCTCTGTATTACCAGGCAGAAATTTTTGTTCTTTTCCCTTACTTTCTCCTAACCATTTGGAGGCTTTCTCTTTACTGGGCCATCTGGAACTGGAAATGTGATGATGTAAGCACCACTGTGGCAATCACAACTGGGACTGTGCTGTGTGAGACCTGAAACCAGCACAACACTGGGTCTTGCCCAAGATCCTTTTCTTTAAGATGGCAAGTTCCCCCAGGATCCAAGCATATCCAGAGATACTGTTTGAGTTGCAGATATTGGAGTAAAAAATCTTAGCAATATACCTGATATTCTATTCCACTATGGCTAAACTGGCACTCCTATCTGAATACAAAGTCCTTCCCACTTTCATTCCCCTTTGCACAGGCAGAGGAGCCTCTCTGCTAGTGGCCACCATCACCACCAATCCACAGAGGGTTCTGCCAGGCCAATGCTGATGTTTGTTTAAAGACCAAAATCTCTTCTGTCAGTTTGTGGTGAATGCTGCCAGGCCTGGGACTCACCCTTCATGGCACTGTGCTCTACTCTGGCCAAGGGCAGGTCCAGAAATGCTATCCAAGAACCTAGGTCTGTACTTGCTTGAGGACCTCAAGGGCCTACTTGTTGCTCTAACCCACCATGATCGAACTGGTACCTAGGGTAGAAAACAAAGTCCATTTTACTTTTCCCTCTGCTTTTCTCAAACAGAAAAAAGTCTTTCACCATAGCCACTGCAACTGGGAATGTGCAGTCACACCTGAAGCTAGTGTGTCTCAAAGCCCAAGGCCCATAGCACACTCCCTGGGTATCACTCCTGGTTATCCAGGGCCTGAGTGCCATTTAGTCAGCAGCTGATGAATCTTGCCAGGACTGGGTCATTCCCTTCAAGGCAATGGGTTCTCTTTTGGCCCAGTGTGTGTCCAGAAATGTTGTCTAGGGCCTGGAATGGGGGCCTTATGGCTCTTCTCAGTGCCCTGTCCTATTGTGGCTGAGTTGATACCCAAGATGCAAGACAAAGTCTTCTTTACTCTTTGCTCTCCTCTTCTTAAGCAGAAGTGAGAAGTCACTTTCATTGCTAAAAGCTTCACTGCCTGAGTTTGGGGGAGAGATGGCACCAGCCCTCTCTTTGCCATGCCAGCTAGTATCTCCTTACACCATATGCCACCCTAGTTCACTGGCTCTAAGCCTAGCCTAGCACTAGGAGTTGGCTAGGAATTCCAGTCTTTGTGTCCCAGACTGCCTTTCAAGTTTACCTAATAGGACCCCAGAGCACTTTGGCCTGCAGTGGCAAGTTTTATCAAAAAATTCAAGCTCTGAATTCTGGGAGGGTCAATTCCTCTCATTATAGGGCTAGTCCAAATACTTCCTCCAAGTTCAAGGTCTCTGACTGATCCCAGCACAGCATTTTTTTCTCTGCTCTGACAAGGCAGCACTGAGTTCAATGTAAAATCTCCCAATTGTTGTGCTGTCCCTCCCCAAAGTACACAGGTTCTCCTGCTGCATGGCTGCTACAGGGAAATGGGTAAGGGTGACATCGGTAGTTCAAGACTGTCTTTCTTGCCCTCCTCAATGCCTCTTTTCATAATATTAAGTTGAAAATCAGGTACTTTGATTGCTCACCTGATTTTTTCTTTTTTGTGATGGCGCTTTTCTCTGTACAGATAGTTGTTAAAATTTGGTGTTCCAGTGGGGGAACAAACAGTGTAGGCTTCTAATCTGTCATCTTGCACCACCCTCTGAATAATTCCAAGCTTTTCTGATTATTTAGTAAAATAGTTAGGCAATCTCATTCAGGCCTGGACTTTTTCTTTCTTAAAAAGTGAAAAGGAGAAAACTCAAGGATCTCATGATTGTATAACTCAGTGCATCACAAAACTCCATGCTTTGGTTAAAGAAAGCATGTCCAATCTATGTGTTATACAGTATCTACATTGGCAATTTCTAATTGAAATTAGCAGCCTCTTTTTGTTTCCTCTAACTTGAACTTCGTGCTGCTTCTGAAAGGCTATTTTAGTAGAGACTTTAAGACACCATCAGTTTTGCTGACCAAAAGAAGGGTGAAAGCACTTGTTAATAGTCTTCTATGAAGCAAAATCTCTTTAATATATTTAATATATGCCATGGTTTGGGGGTGTCACAATAGCCTTCTGAAGTGCGTATCATAATCCCATTTTTTTTTTTGAGGCAGAATTTCACTCTTGTTGCCTAGGCTGGAGTGCAATGGCACGATCTCAGCTCACTGTAAACTCAGCCTCCCAGGTTCAAGTGATTCTCCTGCCTCAGCCTCATGAGTAGCTGGGATTACAGACGCCCACCACTATGCCCAGCTAATTTGTGTGTGTGTGTGTGTGTGTGTGTGTGTGTGTGTGTGTGTGTATTTTTAGTAGAGATGGGGTTTCACCATGTTGGCCAGGCTGGTCTTAAACTCCTGACCTCAGGTGATCCACCTGCCTCAGCCTCCCAAAGTGCTGGGATTACAGGCGTGAGCCACCGTGCCTGGCCAATCCCATTTTACATAGGATCCAAACAATTCATTAGTTGGCCCATAAGGGCTCATCTAAAAAGTAGTAAAGCTAGATTTCTATTGAACAGAATAACTGGGAATAAGTCTTGGTCTCACCATTTTCAAGTAAATTGAACTTATTCAATTATTTATTATTCAAGATTTTGTTTCTGTATATATTAAATTGGAAATAAAATAAAAATATGTCATGGAATTGTAAGAATTGAATATCATGTGTATACACACACTTTATAAACTGGACAGCAAAAATTTAAATGCTCTTGAAATACAAGGACATCAAAGAGGAAAGGTATATAGACACTGTACTGAGTTTTATGGCAGAGGTATAATCAAAATGTTTGGTACCGTAGAGAAAAGGAATGCAAGATTTTATAGAGAAAGATACATAAGCAAGACCACAAAAACTGCACATGATTCTGTCATGTCACAGAGGAGCAGAAATGAGCATCACAGGTGGAAATCAGAGTGGGCATTTGAAAGGAATGGTTAATACACTTGACCTTGAGTTGTGACATTGGGGTAGTAGACTGGAGCCAGAAGATCACTACAAACCAATGTTCAGTCACACCTGAAGCTAGTGTGTCTCGAAGCCCAAGGCCCATAGCACACTCTGTGGGTTTCATTGCTGGTTATCCAGGGCCCGAGTGCCATTTAGTCAGCAGCTGATGAATCTTGCCAGGACTGGGTCATTCCCTTCAAGGCAGTGGGTTCCCTTTTGGCCCAGTGTGTGTCCAGAAATGTTGTCTAGGACCTGGAATGGGGACATCTTTACAGAAAAATCATTGTAAAGTTTAAGTGTCTATATTGTTAGGGTTACTATAAATTTGCTGAAATTTTTTTAAATTAATTTTTTAAATTAAATTTTAAAATTAATGTGTCATAGGTGTTTATTCAATAAATGTGCTGTATTTATTCAATAAACACATATGGTACATTACAAATATTTATCCATTTAATTTTCATGACAAACCTGAGAGAAGGTATTGTAAGTACCCCCATTTTAGAGACCAAAAAACTGAGGCATAAAAGAAAGCTGTCCAAGAAAAAAAGCAATGAACACTTGGTAAAGGTGACAGGATAGATTTTATTCAGACTACTGCAGTAAGGGAGAGAGACTCCAGTATAAACTAAGCTTAACTCCAACTAAGAGAAAGATTATTTAAATTTTTAAAGAAATAACAAGGAGGGACCATAAAGAGGCTATGGGGAAGTGATAAAAAAACAAATAAATTGGGGTTGGAGAGCTAAAGAGAACAAGAAGAAGCCTAGGGGAAATGGAAACTTATAGGAGAGGGCATCAGTCAAAAACTACTGGAAGACATTTGGCAAATGGTTTGGACAAAATATATTTTTCAGTGGCCAGCATTGCATTTTATTGAAGAAAGACTCAGTCTGGGGGCTGTGCATACCTTTAGGAACATGACATATTGTAGGGGGATGCCAGGGTAAAGTTTGGTCAGTCCTCTTAGCACAGCATTTAGGCAAGTCCTCTGTGCCACCAGAGAGTTCACAGTTCACTGTGTCCCCATTCACATGGCTGGTAAGAGTTGGGAATCCAGCACCAGCCTTCTGGGTCCTAAGTGTATGCTTCATCTCAATGTCAAACTTATTACTTGCTAATTCTCAGACTTTACATTTATTCTTTTGTAAACTTTATGACTCAGTGGATGAATATTCAGATGCTTGGAGCCTCTCTAGTGGCCAAAGATGTTTCAGAAAAATCTTAGGTGTATCTGTAGTTTTTGTTTCGGATGTTTGTATATGATTCCTACAGATTTTTGACATTACGTTGTTTATGTAGTGCCAAGGGCTGAGTTCCTCTTTTTCCTCTGAAGATTCACTGAAAAAGCAACATGCAAAATGAAGATTAATTGGAAACAAGGCATAAAAATTTATTTACTGTGTGTACATGGGGGCCTTTAGAATGAAAACACAAAGATACAGAGGAAATTGTCTTTTTTGTGCTGAGGTTCAACAAAATATGTACAGCTATGTAGAAACATGATTCAACAAAATGGGTATGATTTAATGCTAGTGGACTGAGTGGGGAAACCCAGCAAGGCCTGTCTGTCTAGATTCTTCTTAGCCTGTCTGAGCATGCATTCCTTTCTCTTGGTGTGGGTCAGGGCCCTCTCTGGAATAGGGGGAATAAGGGTCTTATGATCTACAGTCAAACAAGGTATGTCAAATAATTTCTTCTCAGTGAGTTCTTATTCAGAAAGATGGAGATAAAATTAGCAGAATGTTTCTAGGTCTTATGGCTGGCTTTTGGGAAAGGGGTAATGATTTCTATGACTTGTCTTGGGAAAGAAAGATTCTAATTTTTATGGCTAGTCTAGGGGGAGAATGGGACTGGGCGACTGGACAGGAGAAGGTCAGGGAAAAACTTTTGCTTCTGAGACTGCTTCTAAGGCCTCCATTTTGGGGTATTGTTTTCTGAACCCTAAGATTTAAATAACTGAAAGTGTCTCTTCCTGGTCCTCATGAAGCTGGGTTAGATTTCATTTTTGCCCATTTTGTTCTACAGGTTCACAATCATTCACTTGGTTGAAAAAAATAATAAAAGTGAAATAACAGAATTTTTTGACCTTCTTTAGCTTATAAAAATCCACCATGACAACAACCATCAAGAAGCCAACAAAATTCTGTTTTTAGCCTCTTCTTCACTGTGTTTGTTAACTTCTCTTGACCTGACCTTTGGTTTAAATGGCCTTTGATTTCATCAGTCTTCTTTTTGTTTTACTAGATTGGGCTTTTCCTGGTTTCTTGTTACCCAGGTTCACAACACATGAATTTTACCTAATAGTCAAAATCACTCATACATATATCAGTTTATTCTTTCTAAAAGTTTGTATGAAAAAGGGAGAGAAAGCACAAGCATGAGAAAGACAGAAAAAGAGAGAAAGAGTTCTAGAATGTGGAACATGCCCATGCTGCCTTAGCCGAGGCGGGACTGCTTCAACACAGTTTCCCTCCATTGGAAGTGCTTGAGGGTCTCGAAATTATCATTGACTTTTGAGCTTTCCTGGGAGGGAGTGCAAAGGGATCAAAGAGGGCAGTTATTGCTTCTCATAAGCAAAAAGAACTTTCAAGTATAATGTAATAAAGTCACTTATTTTTTTTGACGGAGACTGACTCTGTCATCAGGCTGGTGTGCAGCAGCATGATCTGGGCTCACTGCAAGCTCCACCTCCCAGGTTCAAGTGATTCTCCTGCCTCAGCCTCCCGAGTAGCTGGGACTACAGGCGCGCTTGACCACACCCAGATAATTTTTTTTTTTTTTTTGTACTTTTAGTAGAGACGAGGTTTCACCATGTTGGACAGGATGGTCTTGATCTCTTGACCTCATGATCCTCCTGCCTTGGCCTCCCAAAGTGCTGGGATTACAGGCGTGAGCCCCCGCTCCTGGCCAAGTCACTTTTATTTTTAAAAGGAAGAAGGCATACACTTACATGAGTTCTCAAAAACTGAAAAAACAGAGAAATATGAGATCTCTAAAGAATCCAGGCAGGTGGTGAGAGTGAAAATAAAAATCTAATTCCAAACCATCTTGGGAAGACTCTTAGGTTGAATAATTGTGCAAAATAAAACAAATAGCATAAGTGTTTTGAAATAGCCTTGAGCCATGGATATCTAGCTATGATTGATTTTGTCATTAGCAACTTGAACAGCTTCAACTTTCCATACATTTGTCCTCCTCACCATTTATCATCTACAGTCTGATGAAGGGGAGGAGCTGATTTCTGTGCACAAATTAAACCAAAAGGAAGAAAAAAATCTCTATTAAACATTTAAAACTCACACACAATCAAAACACTCAAGTTCTGCACTTCACGATACCTTAATTTCCATCAGCCAGTGCAGCTGTGTGCTTCCCACAGAGCAAAATCTCATGAAGGGTATATTAATTAAGTCATTATGCCCTGAGAGATAGGTATAATTACAAATCTTCTCACCATACTATTTTGAGTTTCCAAAATTCAATAAGTTAGAGGTTGAATGTTGTTTTTTTTTTATTTTTTTGTTCAAGATGCCACTGGGGGGAAAAAAGCCAACGATAACAACTACAACAAAAACCCACAGAGGAGAAAAACAATCTCATTCCCTATTACAAGAGGGCTGTCAGTGAGTAGTCCTGCAGAGAGGAGCCATTTGCAGCTCAATATGAGAACTAGTCACAAACTTCCAGCAAGAATAAGTCACACATGATCAGTTGCTTGCAGATGTGAGAGGAGATTGCCCTAAAACAAAATGACCAAAAGGGAACAAAGGTTGGAGGGTCTTCCTTTCTTCTATCTCCACAGGGATGCAATGTATGCTTTTAGAAAGAGAGAAAAGCTATAGGAAGATTGTTCACCATCCCCTCTAATCTCCTTATGAGAAATGCAATAAAAGGTTATCTTTAGTAGGTTATATGGAATGCTACTACTAATGCCGAGAAGAATATTCTGTTCAGTAATCCACAGAGTTTTCTTGTATTTAAGGTCAGAAAATTTGAACAACCAGGAAACAGGATTGCATATTTGCTATAGCGTGTAATTATGTTTTTCTTCAGCTAGATATAAAACACAGTTATTCCAATAAATAGACTGAAACATTTAAGATCAGAAATGGGATAATCCAGTTAGGTAGGGGTGAAACTCCGATTTAATACATCCTAGCCAAACCAGCTTTATACCAGTGGATACTGACACAATAACATCTAAATGCTGCTAAAGTGAAGATTCTATAGCTTCTTTAAATAGAGAAATTTAAAGAAGCTTCCCCACACCTTTGTAATCAATTTATTGTATAGAATAATGTATTCAAAATTTCAAAATGTAAGATCTTCTAAGGCTTGGGTAAGATGTCCCTTTATTTTTAATTCAAGCTCAAGTTAAATGACCTGCACTTGTACTGTCTGTGCTAGGTGTTTACCTATGCTTGTGTGCAATATATCTCTTGCTACACACTGTCATTTTAGTCTTTGCTAATGTTTACCTCTCTCAACAAAAATATAAGAATCCTGAAAGCAGATTTAATATCTTTCGATTTTGCGCGAACTGCTTAGCCTGGCATGTGTGGCTCCCCCAGCAGCTGGCCTCGCTCTAGCTTTCCATTCTTACTTCTACAGTGTCCCTTATAATGACCTTCCCTTCAGTTCAGTTTGTCAAAGGAAATAGAGCAGAGTAGGTAAGTGGGAAATTTCAGTTACACCTTCAACTTTTGGACAAGTTACTTAACCTCATTTTGTCTCAGTTTTCACAGCTATAAAATGAGGGTAAAGAACCTACGTCACCAGATTGAGAAACTTAAGTGATTTTATCCATGTAAAACTGTCCCTTTATTGTTTACAAGCAGTAAGCACTCAATCAGTGCTACCTATCATCAATTTCATCGCTAATTTTTTTTGTGCTTCCCAACTTCTACAATTTTACTTATTCTGCAACAGGATTGCCTGAATCAGCCTTTCTATCATTCAAGAAGCAAGTAGATGCCCTTCATCTCTGAAGATATTCTTGATCCCTCCAGCCTAATTAGCTATAGTTGATCTCAGGGTTAGAAAACCTAGTAAACATCTTGTCAGCTTTTTTTTTCTTTTTTTTTCTTTTTTTTTTTTTTTTTAAGACAAGGTCTCACTCTAATGTCCAGGCTGGACTGCAGTAGCGCAAACTCGGCTCATTGCAGCCTCCGCCTTGCAGGTTCAAACAATTCTCCTGTCTCAGCCTCCAAGGAGCTGGGATTACAGGGGCTCACCATCATGCCCAGTTAATTTTTGCATTTTTAATAGAGACAGGATTTCATTGTGTTGGCCAGGCTGGTCTTGCACTCCTGACCTCAGGTGATCTACCTGTCTCAGCCTCCCAAAGTGCTGGGATTACAGGTGTGATCCACCATGCCCCGCCAGCTCTTTCTTATATAAATAAATAAAATAAGGATAAAATAAAATAAAATAAAATAAACAACATGGTTACCATGTTAGAGGCATGCTAAAAGACATTTTGCAATTCTTTACAATGGCAGTCACATTCAAAAACTCACAGACTATTTGTTCATAGGCCATTTCTTTGAGCACTTAAATCCCCCTTGCTTCCTGATTTCTTACAATATTGTCTGTTTGTGCCATTTATTGCCTACTATCTATAATTATTTCATGATCATCTGTTTGCATATAATCACACACTAATTCACAGGGCACCATTATTAGGGAATGTGCACCATTTGAAACTTTGGCTTAGGCCAGGCGCAGTGGCTCATGCCTGTACTCCCGGCACTTTGGGAGACCAAGGCAGGTGGATCACTTGAGGTTAGGAGTTCAAGACCAGCCTGGCCAACATGGTGAAACCCCGTGTCCACTAAAAATACGAACATTAGTTGAGCATGATGGCGTGTGCTTGTAATCCCAGCTACTCGGGAGGCTGAAGCAGGAGAATTGCTGGAACCTGGGAGGTGGAGGGTGCAGTGAGCTGAGATTGCACCACTGCACTCCAGCCTGTGTGACAGAGACAGACTCCGTCTCAAAAACGAAAACAAACAAACAAAAAACAACTTTGGCTTAGGTCAACACCTTTCACTTTTATCAAGAGAGCTTGTTTTAAATCCAACTGAATTGTTCTTTGAGTCACTGATTATGATGAGGGGAGGAGCACGGGTTGGCATTGGGAATAAATAAGGAAATCATTCAGGCTGGTGCATGTCTCTACTAGGGATTTATGAGGAAAGGGTTCAGTTTCCCCTTTGTTTATGGAAACTGAATGGGGAAGGAATAAAGCCTTCTGGGGAGCATGGACAGTGGTTCTTTTAAATTGTGGGTACCAGAACAGTCTATACCTTGGCTTCTTTTGTCTCATCACTCAAAGCAAGTCAAGTTTGGCTTACTAACTTCAAAAGGAGTGCAATTGTACCATGTGGCTAAAAGGAGAAAATAATTGAAATACTTGGCATGACAGCATTAAAGATACTCTTGTCTATCTGTGCATATCTTATAGATAGACATTATTGGCCAAAATAAATAACAGAATATGACTTATTAAAGGAAACTTTTTTACTGTCAAGCTGCCTACTTTTTGTCCCAACTAAATTTCTGTGGTTATGTTATTAACCCAACTCTAAACCTAAAGCAACCTTGACAAGCAAATCAAGTAAAGAAGAACCAGTGGTGTCATGCCTATAGTGACCTGCCTGTTTCTCTGCCCTGACTATGTCTTTCCTCCCACATGATATTTCCCTACTTCTACCTTGAGTTTCCTCTGGACCAGCCAGCAATCAGAAAGCACTTGGACAGGTGAGACTCTATGGGGGATAAATGACAGTGCTGCCCTTCCTTATCTTTTTCAAAGCTATAATTTCCCTGGCATTGTTGACTGACTCATCAGCTGGGTGAGAGAGTGGGCCCATGGAAGAAGAAGCCAAATTAGGGATGTTTATGGAGAGAGGATTTATAGGCTTGACTTGGATGCCAGGCTGTAAGACAGAGCTGGCTTAGGTATCTGACACAAGTATTTTATCATTTTTTTGTTGTGGTTACCCCGGGACTATAAGAAAAAGACTGGCAAGCAATCAAGAGACTTTTCTGACAGCTGAGAAGACATATGTGCGTATGGAGGGACTGGTGGAGGTATTTTTCATACAATACTTAATAAACTGTATATCCTTGTGCAGAATTTGATAGAGGCTCACTAATGCTGCTTTGACTTTTCAAGTAACCTCTGCAGAAAATCTCTCTGTTCTTTGGGGAAACCTTTATCTTGGGTAAAGAACAGCTCCTGTATAGGTAGTACTCATATACAACATATGCACACAGTCTCCATTTGGGCTCATTAATCATTTTTACTATGGCCAAATTATTCAAGGCTATATAATGAAAGAAAGATCTTGTTAATATCAAAATGTCCAAGAGAGTACTTAGGAAAATTAAATAGACTGGAAAACATATGCTCGATGTCTTAAAAATTAGAATTTGTAAATAAATGATTCTGGTTTAATCACATGGCAATTTACAGAGATATTTTTGGTAAAAATGATCACATCAAAGTGTCTGACAAGAATTTCCTACTGATTGAGCTATTCGACTTGCTGCATGAGTAGTTTTAGGGTTTTTATTTGTCATTAATCTTTTTAAACACTTAGTTTATTATTTTAGTCAAGAGTTCTGATTTTAAGTCAATTACACTGTGAATTTTGAAATACAGCTCAGTGTCTAAAGTCTGGAAATTTGTAATCAACTTTCAAACCCACATCCTCCTTGGTCCTGATATTATTACATGCCCATTGTTGGATAGCAAGGCAAACTCTTACTTTATGAGGAATGTGGTCAGTTTGCGGCTACAAGCTTATGCAGTTATTTTGTAGATTTATTGGATTTGATAAGAAAAGAGAAATCAAAGCTCTTACTGACTTCCAGGTAGTGGACACACATGGGCAGATAGGAACTATTTGACCCATAGTTAGTTGTGAGTTAATCCATTAAAGCAAGGCCATTAGCGCGGAATGCTTGTCTCATAAAGGGATAGGCATTTAGAAAAGATGGAAGAGGTTCGATTAGGGAAGTCACATCCTGATGCAGTCCTGTGGCAGCAGGCTAGTATCCCTAAGAAGCTGTGTTCTCAGTTTTCTAATACACGTAACTATATTTTCCCGCTTACCTTGCATCTACTTAGGACAATGCAACTAGATTTGGAACAATAAAGGTGCATAAGTTAGGACATGAGCATCCTTTCAGCCATTTCCAACTTAAAAGCCTCTGTTCTTGGACCTTAACATTTTTGCCCCTTCCCATGATCTAAAATGCAGATGCAGCAATCAGTCAATTTTTGCCACACTGTGGAATACAACGATCTAGAGACTGTTGCAGCAGCAAGGTGGAAAGAACTTGGGACTTTGTAAACTTTATGAAGAAAAAGTGACCAGTCATCTTTAATGAACTAGACTACCATGTTAGAGGAATAAACTTATTTAAATTACTCTGTTTTAGGGTCTCGTTTTTTTTTTTTCTTCCTTTAATGGTGGGTCATTCACGGTAACTAATAAAAGTCACTTGATTAAAGGTGTTTACCATCTTGCTAAGTCTGCTAAGGAATATTTATTTAACGTGGGTAGCATATAAAACTTGGAGGTCACTCTTTGATACCTAAACAATGATCCTAGGAACTGTATGTTATTTATGGGTATTATTTGTTGTTGTTGTTTTAGGAAGCAGGTGTAGCCTCTTCTGTGTATAGAGAAAGAGCACTTAAGGGTTTGCTCATACAAAGCTTAGACTCAGTTCAACTTTTCTCTGGCTTGTTTCTCCTTTTGGCTCTACTGCCAACCTAGACAAATGGACTGGGTACTACTTCCTTTTTATGACCCTAATCTTCCTCCTTCATTTGATGGAATTAATGGATATAACACAAAAGCTATCAGGATCAATAAAAATGGGACCTTAGAAAAAGGCTACCTTTCAAACACAGGATCATGTGTTCAGGTGCTGTGATATCCAGCTGATTTATATTCTCTCTTAACATCATTCAATCTGACTTCCTGAAATTTAGCCTGTTCCAAATGTCCCATTCTAATGTATTTGTTCGAATGTATGACATAGATATAATAGTAAATATACACTTACCATGAAGTGAAATTTTTATCAAATCCCTTTTGACGTTATGTAATTTAGGTCATATAAAGGTACAGGATAAAATTGCATGAACTTTAGTAATTACATCAAAACTATAATTCATTCTTGTCGACTTTAGTGAGGAGAAATTAGAGATGGTTCAGGCCACCAAATAATTAAGATATAGCTTGACAACAGAAGTTGATTAGGTGGAAAAAATAGCTAAGTGAAATGCTTCTTTCTCAACTTTTTGCTTCCCCCTTTCTCTGCAAAATATGAAAGCAATGAGCACCCAAATGAGAAGCGTGGGTCTCTTAAGTTTTATACATTTTTAGATTCACTGTTGGAGGGTTTAGCTTTTATGTAAATTTCTTCTTGCTTTTCTGCATTTAAATTAAGTTCTGATCCCTATCAGCCATTTCCCTCAATCTAATCTTAATAAGGTAGCCAAGGATATCAGTTTCTGCCACTTATATGATACATCACTCATTCTATGTCCAAATTATTTTTGCCTCCTCTCACAATCCTGCCACTATCCATCATCTGTGGCCATAAAATATTAGCATCCCTAATAAATATAAAAGCAAAAACACATAAGAATAAAAATACTTATTAATCTCTTCATCTTCAATTTACATCATATTTCTTGAATATGTTTACCTGGATGCATATGTAAATATATATATACATACACAATACATGCACAGATTAAGTCATATGGATGTGCTCTTGAGGCTGAAGAACTATGAACAGGATTTAACATGAATGTTCCCATTGAGGGACCTAGACAGAAACTCACAAATAGGAAAGTACAACACAGATGCACCCCAAAGACAAAGAAGTGAGGAACTAAATTGACAATTTCAGGTTGAACAAGCAGAAGAAACACTACATGAGGGGGAGGAAAAGAGAGTGAATGCGTACCAGATAAAACATCAAGTTAATCTCACAATTATGCTCTATAATTATAAATGTGGTATAACTTTAAAATCACATGGAAACTGGATTTTGGTATTTCAGAGTTGATGCAACACAGGAAGCATGAAGGTCACACTCTCGATTTAGAGGCTGAAAGCTCTGTGCTCTGAAACCAATTTGATCTCTGCAATTGCATTGATAGCAAATTGGTCTCTGATAATTTGGTTTAAATAATTAACTATTTGCTCAAAAACGTATGTTAATCATGCCAATTTTTTCAACTCTTACTAATCATGTTATAGAATGAAATGATTCTATTCTCATTTATAAATCCTTGAACATATTCATCAAATAAATAGACTTTTTAAGAGTTTTCTGCTTTATGTTTCTGACAATTATTCATACTAGGGCTGTAATATTAAAAATAAGAAGAAATTAAGTGCTTAATTATAAGGAATGCATTAGACATAATTAAATGCTTTGCGTTAATATACACGATACATAAAAATAGTTTAATAATCTATGAATAACTGTAAATTTAGATTATTCCTAAAATTATCAATTGTTTTACTGGCTTTCAGTAAAATTGCATGATAACTAGAATAGAAAGGTGAGTGAAAAGGTAAAATTGTAAAGTTAGAAAATATTTTTAAGCCATCTATTTGTTTAAATGAACTTCTCCATATAAAGTGAATGTTCTTTTCAGGCTTGGTGGTCATTGACTATTTTAGTGCACAACCTGTAGTGGAGAATGTTTGTCCTCATTTCCCAGGCCTCGTGCATCTAGTTAAAGTCCTGTGACTAATTCTGGCCAAGAGTTTATAGAGGGAAGTAGCATAAGTCACTTTCAGGGATAGTTTTTAAATAACTCATAAGATCCTCGAGATTTCACTTTTCCCGCCAGGATATGGTAGACCCTCGGCTCTAGATGATGTGACCAAGCATGGAAGTGGCCTTGATCCCTGAGTCACTGCATGGAGAGCAGCCCTGAGGAGCTTCCCAGTCCCATTTGAATGTGATGTGAGCAAGAATTTAGCCTTTATAATATTAATCAATTGAAAATTCAGGATCTATCTGTTGTAGTTGCTTCTGTAATGTTCCATGAATACTACAGCAATTGGCAATGGAAGTAGAGTGTTATCAAAAAATGAATCCTGATATACATTGCATTTGCTTCATGGTCCGGTGAATAAATTGTGAAAAACTGATCTTAGAGGCTTGAAAATGTGTTAAATATTTGGATTAAACAACAAGACAACTGAGGAGAACTAGCGTAGGCCTTTCCTATTCAACCTTCCACTTTGCATCATTTAGTTGAGAGTCTGAGAACTGAGTGAGCAAGTGAGGAGGAAGCAAAGGATAAAGCCCATGTGAGAAGTGGGACTGAAATTTGCAGGTGATTTATTAGCCCCAAACAGGGACTTGAACCCATAGATTAGACGCTTATTAGATAACAGCAGAAAATACATTGCTGAAAAGTAAGCCTAGATTTAGTCTTTGACAATCAGAAAAATGAAGAACATGTATATTTTTAAAAATCTCTGATTTTAGGTATTGAAAAGCTATCAAAGTTACCAGGGATTTCAAAACAAAGATGCTGGCAAAAAGAAAAATACCCAATAATATGTTTTCCAATCTGCTCCACTATTTTCCCCCCTCAGGGCATTTGCAGATGCATAAGTTATAAGTGGGTTCCAGAGGATGAAAAACTGAAAGAAAGCAGCTTCAAAGAAACTGAGAAGCTGAGCAAAGCTGGTAGAAATTAGAGTGCTTTGGGGACAAGAATTAGAGTTTGAAGCAACTGAGAAAGCCACAAAAGGGTCAGAATACCTGAGAGAATGGAAGTGTAAAGAAGTGAGTTCAAATTTTGGCAAAAGATCTCTTTAAGAACAATCTCATTTGTCATAACTGGCATAGTGGCTGAAAGCCAGACGGAAACTGGTGGCTGATAAGCTGGCCAGAGATTTGGGTGATACTGGGGGTAGGAGACAGGAGGGGATGCGAATTGTAATTCAAGTTCTTCTAGGGAAGACTGGCCTTTGTGAACAACGTAAGCTTCAGTTGAGAGTCCCACAGGGTGCATATTTTCAAACAGCAGCTAAACTGGCTGTACTGAATATACTTTCAAATCTTACCTTGAATGCATGCTATTCTTGATGAAATTTTATTTGAGGCTATCTATGTTATTTCAGATTTAGGATATAAACAATATGTTAATTTCTATATGCTACTATTTGACATTATCCTAACTGAAAGTGTCATGGTATATGACCTCATTTACTTAATTATTTGTGTCATATTTTCCTAGTCCTTATATTTTCCAAGATCTCTGCCAGATAATAGACATACAAAGGTGACTAGGACACCATTTATTTTCTCTAGGAGTTCACAGTCTAGTGGGGAGGCATCCATGAAGGCAGATGCTATACTGAAGATGTAGCATGATAGGAGAAATCACAGGGAGCTGTGAAGACACGGGGGGCTGTCAATCTAAAATTGTGCCTGTGGGGTCATTGCTGCTTCATCCTCCTCACTAAGGAAAACACTAACCTTGATCATCAGATTCTATAAAGGACTAAATAAATCATTGACCTTCATATTTGAATGTTATTAATCCATTCAAGCTGCTATAACAAAACATTGTAGACTGGGTAGCTTATAAAGAACAGAATCGTCAGGATCCTGGGAAGTCCGAGATCAAGGCACCAGCAGATTCTATGTCTTGTGAAGGCCTCATTTCCCGGTATGTAGACAAATCTTTTTAGTGTAACCTTACATAGTGGAAGATGCAAGGGAACTTCTTGGGGTCTCTTTTGTAAGGGCACTAATGCCAATCATGAGGGCCCTGACCACATTACCTAATCTCCTCCCAAAGGCTCTACCTCCTACTGCCATTTCCCACTAGGTTAGGATTTTAACATATTAATTTTAAGGGGATAAACTTAGTCCATATCAATACATAGGTCATAAAATATTATCCCCACTTCACAGATTAGAGAAGTGAAATTTGTAAGGTTTGGTGGGTTTGACTAGGCCACTGAGCTAAAAAGCGAGTAAGGCAGAATTTAAAACTAGGTTCAGTTACTCATAAACACTTCATGATTCAACAACCTAAAAATAAGAACATAAAGAATAATGAAGTGACAAAGCTTTGGGCTTCATTTTTATTCTTCATCAACGACGAGCCCAAGGATGACCACTTAGTAACTCCTCAATTGTTTAGATAGACCATACTTCTTCTACTCACATCAACTTGTGGTGTAAAATCAAACTGAAAGAGTGGAAACCAACTATAATTGCTCCGGTTTGGCTCTCAGTTATGAAATGGTAGAGTGCAAAGCCAGCCTCATATTCCAATACTGTGAATGCCTCAGTTGGGTCACAAGTATTTCTGAGAACCAACAAATACTCTTCTCTGCTATTTCCAGAAATGACTTTGGGTTTCTGTCCTGAAGTTTCTTGCTTCAACAGATATTTAGGTATATTGTTCAGCACTAACTTTCTGTGGCTGTTTTGGCTCCTTGCATGGATTCTTATCTCTTAACAGCTCCTATTTTGTACTCGGATGAGCTCTGTTGCCTTTTTTCAAGAGAGAAATATTTCCTCCCTCCCTTTTGGATTATGAAGTAGCAAAGGCTCTCACTTTTTCACACAGGCATGTTAGCTACCTTTGGTATTATTTATTATGCAGTCCTATCTTGTAGGTACTTGGATATTGGCCACAGAAAACGATTCCAAAGATATGCTGAATTACTTAGAGCAAGCTCTCGTTAAAATTGCTCTATAACTTCCGTAAGATAGATAGCATTTGAATTTGTATCACATACATATTCCTCCACCTCTTTTACTATCTTTCTTCACATTTTTTATAAAACATACCCTGGGAGTCCTTCGAATGTGTTTCACTTAACAGCTAATACTGGACTTCCGTGCTTTCCCTAGAATCACCTATTGCGTTTCCTTTTTAGAATATATTTTTTTAATTTTTAATTTTTCTGGGTACATAGTAAGTGTATATATTTATGAGGTAGATGAGATGTTGTGATACAGGCATGCAATGCGTAATACGTCATGAAGACTCAGTTATCCATCCCTCAAGCAATTATCCTTTGTGTTACAAACAAGCCAGTTGTATAACTAAAAGATATACTTATTTAGTTATTTTATTGTTGGATTCATTTCTATTGATCGATTGATAGTACAATGGGAGAAAAACCACTGAAAGATGCTCTCGAGCCTATCTTTCCCCAGAGTGGTCCTACTTAACCAGCTTCCCTAGGGGCACCTTTCCCCCTTCCTCCAATTCCCACCTATGATGAGTCTTAGACACCATGTGATGCTTGTACAGTTTATTCTGGCAGTGTTCTTACAGGATAGATAGCAGGAGCATATGCTAGATGCCTATGGCTAATGTTCGTACAAGATGGATAGCAGGAGCATATGCATTATGCCTATGGCTAGTGGCATAGGCCAGATACAGAGAGGGGTCAGATGACCCCCCTACTTGCGAGATTATCCATCCAGAGACTGTTCTCAGAGTTCAGGGGATTCTTACCCCTTTTCTTTATCTGTGTACAGTTCAGGTCAGTTACCAGGTATTTCTTTCATGAAGGAAGTTTAAGCAATTCTTGTAAGGATAAGCTTTGTTTAAGGTTCATTTTGCATCTGTGCTAAAGTGGCCTTGTCCCTGGGGGAACCAGTATTTTTAGGTCTCATTATTATAAAGATCAGGTAATCCCTGGGCACGGGTGGGAATTCCCCAGACCACATTACATCACGTTGCTAAGTGACACACAGTGTAGGCCCCATGAGATGTTTGAGTGAGAAGTGAGCCTGTGGCTATCATTAATCTTATAGCCATGATAGGTCACTTTAAGTATACAAACTCATCATGTAATATGGCTTCTTTTATATGGGTTACATGATTATGTTGGGATGATGCAGCTTTGAGATTGCAGTTAAGTACCTTGACTGAAGTGGGTGGTGAAATAACATCTGCAGCCACCTGAGCTCTACTGGTAAAGATCACAAACACACCCGCTCAGCTCTCTACAACACATGTTGTTCCAGTTCCCCTCTATGCCAATGGTACAGCAGGGCCAAGCTCTGCAGTCTTGCCACTTTGGCAATACTTATGACCCACAGACAGAAACATGGCCTCTGAGCAGATAAGAATGGCCAGTGCCATTACACCCATAGGTTGTGGCAGCATGTCCATTTTATCCCCTCCATTAGCAGGTGTCAGCCACAACACATTGGATGAGGCTGTGGGAAAACCCTTTAGCTGGAAGCAATGTTTTTTCTATTTCAGCCTGGATATGTCAGGAGGCAGCTGTAAAAACTCTTGCTTATTAAATTTTGCCAGTTCTCGATTTTTAGGCATAACCAAAATGTAATACCCTGAGCTGATCTGTAACTTGAGTGCATCCTCTGGCCCTTACAATCCTTACTTGATACTTAGATGAGCAGTCAAATCATTTTAGAAATGTAGACAAAATCTAGTTAAGGGTAAACAGCAACTAGACTTTACCACGATCATTTTTACTCCCTGAATCATTTTTTCTCACACTTGATCACCTATGTTAGCAAACTATAGTTTGCCATTTGCTAAATAGTTCTACCTACTGGGTTTTAAATTGGAAAAAGAGAAAGGAGAAATTTGTTAATGATATATGAAATTGGCAAAGATAATTGATTCATTTCTGATTCCCATTGGCAATAGGGTAGTAAAATATGGAAATTTAAAAAATAGACTTTTCCAGTTATTCCAAAAGGAAAAGGGATGCCATGAGAGACACTATGACTAATCCCTAAAAGTGGTAAAAATTGATAAGTATA
Source organism: Pan troglodytes (assembly GCF_028858775.2). Taxonomy (NCBI): domain Eukaryota; kingdom Metazoa; phylum Chordata; class Mammalia; order Primates; family Hominidae; genus Pan; species Pan troglodytes. The sequence goes on along the minus strand of NC_072411.2, from coordinate 24,215,515 downwards.
TTTGTTACATATGTGCAAGCCTCCATATTTGTAGTAGATTTAGTTCAGTGCTGCCTGAAGTAAACATAGCTGGGAATCAGCAACCTCACAGTTTATTTCTATTCCTGTGCTTCAGAAGAATTATTTAGAATATTATGAAGGAGTTATAATTTTAAATGCAGCTAATGTGTCTCTGTAAGCACAGTTATTACAGATGGTGGGGAGTTGCATCACCTATTTGTAATAACAGCAGTGAGAGCAATGCAATTCATCAGAGACATTTCACGAGACAGGAAAAAGTGCTGACTGCAACCAAATGGAACGAGAAGATAAAGGACACCAATGTAGCATGGGAAAGGATTCCTAAGAAAATTAATGTGTCCCCAAAGGGCTATCTACTACTTAATAATAAACATGCTTTGAGAAAAAGAGAGTAAATGAACGTGAATAAAGGGCAAAAGTTAATCAAAACAACTCTACTAAATGGGAATACATATCAACTAAAGAGGCAAGGAAATATGCAGAATAAAAATGTGGGATTACAAAGGTAGGAATGAAGTTCCTTGCAATGAAGTGTTTTATCCTCTCTATGTAAACAAATACTTCCCATCTTCAATGCATTCCTCAGTCACCACTTCTTCCAAGAAGTCATCCCGAGAAACTGAAACTTTCTTAAACCTGACTGTTGTAGCCTTGGGTACTCATGTGGCAATAAGTCCTCTGTCTCTGTGTCTTGAGGATGGAGTGGATAAATGTCTGGGAAGAAGGGAGAAGCAAGTCATACCACTTTGTAGAACACCAGGTCTCCTCCCCCAACTCTTTCCATTTTACTAAATGACAACTGCACTTGTCTTGTTGCTCAGGACATAAAAGTTAAGTCATTCTGGACTCTACTTTTTTTCTTATATATAGGCTTTCCTTTACAGATTTACAAAAAAAGTGAAGATCTAGCTATTAGCCAGTTTCCACTATTGTTAACGTTTTACATTAGTATAGAAAATTTGTAACTATTAATACATTTTGACACATTTAATTAATTAGGTCCATACTTCATTCAATTTGCCTTAGTATTTACTAATGGACTTTTTAAAAAATATATAGTATCCCATCCAAGATATGACATTACATTTATGCTATGGACTGAATGTTTGTGTTTCCCCCAAATTAAAATTTTGAGGTCACAATGTGATGGGGTTTGAAGGTGAGATCTTTTGAAGGTAATTGGACTTGGATGAGGTCATGACAGGGGAGCCCCACAATGGGGTTGGTGACCTGATAAGGAGATCAAGAGATGTCTTCTGATCTAAGAGATCAGAAGATGCTGTCTAGGAACCAAGAGGAGGACCCTCAGCAGACACCAAATCTGCTGATGCCTTGATCTTGGACTAACTGGCCTCCAGAATCATGAGGAAAGATGTTTTTTGTTTAAGCCAGCCAGTCTACTGTATTTTTATCATTGAATCTTGAACTGACGAAGGCAATTTAACAATCGTATCTGCTTGGACTCTTCTTGGCTGTGCCTGTTTCTCAGACTTGCCTTGTTTTTGATGTTCCTGCAAATTTTGAGGGGTAATGGTCAGGTATTTTGTAGGATGTCCCTCTGTTAGAATTTGCTTTTCCCTTTATTAGACTGGGGTGATGGGTTTTGGGGAGGCAGACACAGACATAAAGTACAATTTTATTGCATTATATTCTTGTGTCTTCTTTTCGTCTCACAGAGTACAGTCAATCAAGTAGCAAACTTATTTTGATTTCCACTGGCATGTATCCAAAATCTAACCAATTAACAGCACTTTGTAACTACCACCCTGGTCCATGTTATTACTGTCTTTGTTCTTGGTGATTTTAGCGTCTTCTTAACTGATCTCCATTCTTTCTCTCCTCCAACCACACAGAAGTCAGCGTAAACTTTTAAAGCCAGATCATTTCACTCCTCTACTCAAAGCCTCAAATGGATTTTCATCTCATTCAAAGTAAAAGCTTAAATCCTTTACCAAGACCTACATGACTCTGCCTGATTTAGCCCCTGTCTTGTTGCCGACCGCAACTCCTAACATTTCACATTCGGAACCCATCCTCTTCTTTTCTATGTACATAAAGATACTTCTGACTCTCTATTAGTAGGGTTGTATATTAATCCGGTATTAATTTTGGTCCCATGTACCATGACATAGCTTATAATCTATCCTAATTTATCAAGGTCCTGTGGAAATAATTTATTGAAAAGATGCCTATGCCAACCTTACTATCTAGGATAAATAAGAATAATAGTCATCATTTTGACACTAACCATGGGGCAGAAACAGTACTAATTTCTTTATATACAGTATGTTTAGTCTAAGACATTCTAATAGATTTCCATGTCCTGTATTCTTTTCTTTGAGACGGAGTCTCACCCTGTTGCCCAGGCTGGAGTGCAATGGCGTGATCTCTGCTCACTGCAACCTCCGCCTCCTGAGTTCAAGCAATTCTCCTGCCTCAGCCTCCCAAGTAGCTGGGATTACAGATGCGCACCACCATGCCTGGCCAATTTTTGTATCTTTAGTAGAGACGTGCTCCCAAAGTGCTGGGATTACAGGCGTGAGCCACCGCACCCGGCCACATGGCCTGTATTCTTAAATACACACCCCTTATCCTGGTGAACACAATCCGCATGAGTTGTGGCTCTTCTCCTCCCTAGTCTCACCTCATTTCACTCTACTTCCTGCTCCCTATACCCCAGCCATACCTACCTTTTTATTCCATGTCATCACATTTGCAGTGTAGGCTGCTATAACAAAATGCCACAGACGGAGTGGCTTAAATAACAGACATTTATTTCTCACAGTTCTGGAGGCTGGGCCATCCAATGGGAGGATGCTGGCTGATTTGATCCCTGGTGAGGGCTCACTCTCTGGCTTGCAGATGCTACTCTTCTCACTGTGCCTTCACATGGTACAGGCAGAATGAGAGCTCTGGTCTTCCTGTCTCATCTTAGAGTGGCGCTAATCCTATCATGATGGTCCTCCCCTCAAGACTTCATCTAAATGTAATCACCTCCCAAAGGCTCCACCTCCAAACACCATCGCATTGGGAGTTAGGGCTTCAACATATGAATTTTGTGGAGATGCAAACATTCAGTCCATAGCACATGGGACTTGCATAACTTACATCATCACACTCCATTTAATTCCCTACTTAGGCATCTTTCCAGAAAGGCTTTCGCTGGTTATTTCAAACATAAACTCCTTCCTCTCCTAGGTGACCCAGTAATAAGGCCACAGGTGGGAGCCAGAATTTGACACTGGGTCTGTTTTCACTTCAGTTCCCTTCATAGGGCAATCATGAAGGAGCCAATACCTTCAAACACCTTCATATGCCAATCTTTATTACCTTATGTGGCCATTTTTATATTTGCTTTTTTCCCCATAATGCTACACTTTGTGACCGTGAGGTTGGTCCGGCCCTTGCCATCTCACTAGAATGTTTTTTCCTGTTTTCTTAGCCAGGATAAATTACTTGTTTCAATTGCAAACACACATAAAAACTTCCTATTTGAAAGTGACCTTCTACCAATATTTTCTACACTGTTTAGTGCCTACATTACTCTTGTGGGCTTTATTGGAACTGTTTTACATGATAGCTCTTTCCTACTTCCTCTACCCATTTGCTAGATGAAATAGTTATTAGTGAAAGGGAGTATGTTTATGTACATTTGTAATTTGCCCTGTGCCCAGAATTTCTTCTTAATGTAGTCATTATACAATCATGTTGCTTGAATTAGGAGCTTTATGTAATGATACGAAAAATTTTCAAAATATGTTTTTAAGTTATAAAAAAGCAAAGTAGAGAATGAGGTGCATAGCATCTTAAAAATAAGTAAAAAGTATAAAAAAGAAATATATATTAGTATTTGTAGATACATTAAAATCTTTAGATGAATACAGAAATTAAAAAATGTGATTATCCATTTTGGGTGGGGAAGACCTGGTTTCATAGGGACAGACATGGAAAAGATTTTCTCATATATTTGTCTGAATATTTAACTATCGTGATGTGTTATCTACTAAAAATGAATAAAAAAAACTAGGAAGATAAATATACAGAAGCATATCTGAGATAAATTATCACTACTTACTCTATATATTAGAAGTACAGATGATGGAACAACTTTGACTTTAAATTTGCAAACTTCTGTATTGCATCTTTTTCAAGGCACATACTACTTTTGTTATTAAAATTACCTACTTTTTAAAAAAGTATTTGATCAACATTTATAAATGATAGAACAGAAAATTGCACAGGAACAACTTTGAGCAATATCTCATTTTAAGGGAAACAACCAATGGTTCTACATTCTTTTTAGCCTCTATAGGGTTCTAGCCTATAACTAAATGAATAAGTGGCATTTGTATATTTAAGTTTTGATATGGTTTGGCTGTGTCCCCACCAAAACCTCATCTTAAATTCCCACCTGTTGTGGGAAGAACTTGGTGGGAGGTAATCAAATCATGGGGGCAGGTCTTTCCCATGCTGTTCTCATGACAGTGAATACATCTTATGAGATCTGACCGTTTTATAAGGGGGAGTTTCCCTGCATGAGATCTTTTTTTTTTGCCTGCTGCCATCCATGTAAGATGTTACTTGCTCCTCTTGCCTTCCACTATGATTGTGAGGCCTCCCCAGCCATGTGGAACTGTAAGTCCATTAAACCTTTTTCCTGTATACATTACCCAGTCTCTGGTATGTCTTTATTAGCATTGTGAAAACAGACTAATACAGTAAATTTGTACCGGGGGGTGCTGCTGAAAAGATATGCGAAAATGTGGAAGCAACTTTGGAACTGGATAACAGGCAGAAGTTGGAACAGTTTGGAGGGCTCAGAAGAAGACAGGAAAATGTGGGCAAGTTTGGAACTCCCTAGAGACTTGTTGAATGGCTTTGCCCAAAATGCTGGTAGCAATATGGATAATCAAGTCCAGGCCAAGGTGGTCTCAGATAGAAAGAAGAAACTTGTTGGGAATTGAATCAAAGGTGACTCTAGTTATGAGTTAGCAAAGAAACTGGCAGCATTTTGCTCCTTCCCTATCGATCTGCAAAATTTGAACTTGAGAGATGTGATTTAGGGTATCTGGTGGAAGAAATTTCGAAGCAGCAAAGCATTCAAGATGTAACTTGGGTGCTGTTAAAGGCATTCAGTTTTACAAGGGAAGCAGAGCATAAAAGTTTGGAAAATTTGCAGGCTGACAAAGCAATAGAAAAGAAAATCCCATTTTCTGGGGAGAAATTCAAGCTGGCTGTAGCAATTTGCATAAGTAACAAGGAGCTGAATATTAATTCCCAAGACAATGGTGAAAATGTCTCCAGGGCATGTCAGAGGTCTTCATGGCAGCCCCTCTCATCACAGGCCTGGATGCCTAGGAGGAAAAATTGGTTTTGAGGGCTGGGCCAAGACTCCCTGTGCTGTGTGCAGCCTAGGGACTTGATGCCCTATGTCCCAGCTGCTCCAGCCATGGCTGAAAGGGGCCAGTGTAGATCCTGGGTCATGCCTTCAGGGGATGCAAGCCTCAAACCTTGGCAGCTTCCACATGGTGTTGAGCCTGCCAGTGCGCAGAAGTCAAGAACTGGAGTTTGGGAACCTCAGCCTAGATTTCAGAGAATGTATGGAAATGCCTCGATGTCCAGGCAGAAGTTCGCTTCAAGGGTGGGGCTCTCATGGAAAACCTCTGCCAGGACAATGTGAAAGGGAAATGTGGGGCCAGAGCCCCCATACAGAGTCCCTACTGGGGCACCACCAAGCAGAGCTGTGAGAAGAAGGGCACTGTCGTCCAGACCCCAGAATAATAGATCCAGACCCCAGAATAATAGATCCACTGACAGCTTGCAATGTGCATCTAGAAAAGCTGCAGACACTCACCATCAGCTCATGAAAGGAGACAGGAGGGAGGCTGTACCCTGCAAAGCCATAGGGGCGGAGCTGCCCAAGAACCCACCTCTTGCATCAGTGTGACCTGGATGTGAGAACTGGAGTCAAAGGAGATCATTTTGGAGCTTTAAGATTTGACTGCCCTGTTAGATTTTGGACTTGCATGGGGTCTGTAGCCCCTTTGTTTTGGCCAATTTTTCTAACTTGAAATGGCTGTATTTACCCAATGTCTGTACCCCCATTGTATCTAGGAAGTAACTAACTTGCTTTTGATTTTATAGGCTTATAAGAAGTGACTTGCCTTGTCTCAGATGAGACTTTGGAGTTGGACTTCTAAGTTAATGCTGGAATGAGTTAAGACTTGATGGGACTATCGGGATGGCATGATTTGTTTTGAAATCAGATGACATGAAATTTGGGAGGGGTCAGGGTGGAATGATGTGGTTTGGCTCTGTCCCCACCCAAATCTCATCTTAAATTTCCACCTGTTGTGGGAGGAACCCAGTGGGAGGTAATTGAATCATAGGGGCAGGTCTTTTCCATCCTGTTCTCATGATAGTGAATAAATCTCATGAGATCTGAAGGTTTGATAAGGGGGAGTTTCCCTGCACAAGCTCTTTTTTAGCCTGCTGCCATCCATAAAAGATGAGACTTGCTCTTCTTTGCCTTCTGCCATGATTGTGAGGCCTCCTCAACCATGTGGAACTGTAAGTCCGTTAAGCCTTTTTCCTGTATAAATTACCCAGTCTCTGGTATGTCTTTGTTAGCAGCATGAAAACAGACTAATACAAATTTCCATTAATCGGCACCTTTAGTTGTTTGAATGTATTAGTTGCATATCATTGTTATAACAAATTGCCACGACTTAGTGATCAAATGTAGAACCTATTTATTATCTCACATTTCTGTGGATCAGCAGTGCACACACAGCTTGGCTCATCTTCCTCCTCCCCAGGCTGAAATGAAGGCATACACAGAGCTGCCTTCCTTACTGCAGACTGGAGGAGAATATGCTTCCAGGTTTTTTTCAGGTTGTTGGCAGAATTTAACATCCTTTTAGAGCTGGCTATCACCTCATGGTTGTACTATGTTTCTAGAGGCCACCCACAATTTTTTGTTTGTGGCCCCCAGGAAAGGTGAGCTAAATTCTTCTCCCACTCTCCTTCTGCTGTGTCTGCAACCTGAGGAATATGTCTTCTTTCATGGGCCCATGTGATTTTAATGGGCCCACTTGGAGCATCCAGGATAATCTTACTGTTTCAAGGTCTGTAACCTTACTCAAATCTGCAAAGTCCCATTTTCTATGTGACTTAACATGTTCACAGGTTCTGAGGATTAAGACATGGTCATCTTTGGTGAGGGGAAAACATTATTCTGTCTATTACATTCCTATATTTCTCTCCTGATAACCAGAGAATTCATTTTACCTGAGAAGTCCAGGAAAATGGACTTTATCTCTGAAACACAAAACGTACAGTATGAAGTATAGTGCTCTACATAACAGGCAATACAAATACGAGGAAAATGATGATAAATATTGTGCTTTTGGTTTTTCTGCATTGGTTCTCCAGATTAGTTATTACTTGAGATAATACTAGAGCACTAATTAAGCTATCAAAACATAGTATTATTTTTACCATAAAGTAACTATGATTTTAATTCAACTTTTTGAGCCACCATTATTTTCATCAATTGTTCTGAAAAAAATAAAAATAAATAGTGTGATAATTAGTGGGAAAATATCAAACTAAATAATTCATTTATTTTTTTAAATGTCTTGCCTCACAGATTTGCATTACATCCTATTACTGTCTAGCCGGCCTCTCAGAAATATATTCCATTGCAAATTGGAGAGTTAAATCACTTTCTAAAATTTTGCCTAATCATATAAATCTTTTATAAATATTAGACTCATAATAGCATGTCCAACACTTCTCCATTTATTTATTGTTATCAGCAAATTTTTATATTCATTGTTTTCTTCCATTTTGAGATCACTAATTATGATGTTATGGTTATCGAACATTTGCTCATCCCAAAACACTTCATTAAGAATCTCTTGGCACCAGGTTCCTAAGGGCATTTATCAGCTCCAATTGGCCTCTGTCCTTCAGCCCACTTTGCTTATATGAGAGCCTCATCAAATCTGACTGCAATTCGAGTAGTATGGCCAGGCTCTGAGATATTGTCAGAGACCACCACAGACTTCCAGAGGACCACAGTGAACTTAGCACTGTCTGAATAAAAATTAGATCCACTGATAACCTTGAGTCACAGCTCTATAGACCACAGAATAATAAATCTGAGGTCAGAATAGGGGTAGAGAGAGTGGGTGGTGGGTGTGTATGAAAAATATTTAGATAAAAATATTAGCATGACTTGGAATGGAATAGCTGTTCTGTTTCAAGGGATTAAATAAAAGTGATGCCAAAGTTATAATTGTTTTGCCTTCAATAAGAAATAGTGATGTGGTTTCTTTGGAGAATACATAGTAGAAAGAACAGTAGTGTGGTTACGTGTGTGTGATGATGATAGTAGTGAAGGGTTATAAGTTTTTGTAGCATATTTTTGATATATCTCAGGAAGTTCTAAATAGTGATGTGCAGTAAGCATTTCCATACATTTATCTGAAGTTCAGTAGGGCAATGTGAGTTTAGATTTAGATTCTATCATTGTACAGTAGTTCCACCATATCCAAGGTTTCACTTTGTAAGGTTTCAGTTACTTGGAGTCAACCTCAGTCCAAAAATATTAAATGGAAAATTTCAGAAATAATTAGTTCGAGAAGGGTGATGAAATCTTGTGCCCAAGATGTAAATTGTCCCTTTGTCCAGTGTATCCATGCTATAGACACTATCTGCCCATTAGTGACTTAGTAGCTCTCTTGGTTATCAGATCCACTGTTGTGCAGTCTTTGTGACCCAGTCACCCTTATTTTACTTAACAACGGCCTCAAAGTGCAATGGTGGTGGTGCTGGCAATGTGGATATGCCAAAGAAAAACCATAAAGTGCTTCTTGTAAGTGAAAAAGTGAAAGTTCTCCACCTAGTTAGAAACAAAGAACACATACAAAGATTGCTAAGATCCAAGGTGAGAACAAATCTTCTATCTGTGAAGTTGTGAAAAAGGAAAATGAAATTCTTGCTTGTGTTGCCATTTCCCCTCAAACTGCAGAAGCCATAGCCTCACTGTGTGATGAATGCTTAATTAAGATGAAAAAGGCACTAAATTTGTGAGTGGAAAAAATAAACAGAAACATTTTCCAATTTAGCCTAATTAAGTTTCGTATTATTTGTGGTTTCAGGCATCTGCTGGGGTCTTGGAATGTATTCCTCAAGGAAAAGGGGAGGCTGCTGTACACACAACAATTAATAGTATACAGGTGAATGAACTTCCTCAAAAATAAGTTGTGTAGACTGAAAGAAAAGAAGGTGGTATGGAAAACCCTGAGGTAACATCGGAATCTCTATACCACCTCACCACCTTGTTCTCCTTCTATAACAAAGTACCCTAAACTGCGTGGCTCATAATAACAGAAACTTATTTCTTATCTTGTGAAGGCTGGGAGTCTGAGAACAGGTGCCAGCTGGTCCGAATTCCACACTAATAGCATGCTTGCCATTCAGAAATTGCCTCAGTGTTTTATTCTTTTTACTCTACATTATGAAGTATTTGTGTCCTCCCAAAATTCATATGTTAAAACCCTAACTCCACTGTGATGTGTTAGATGAGCTGGAGTCTTTGGGAGGTAATTAAGTCATAAGGGTACAGTGCTCGTGATGGGAACACCTGAGAGCTTGCTGCCTTTTCTCTGTCCATGTGCCTGCTCATGGGCAAGGCCATGTGAGCACCCAGGCAACAACAGCTATGTGGGAATCCAGAAGAGAGCCCTCATCAGGTACCAGATCTTTTGCATCCTTGATCTTGGCTTTTCCAGTCTCCAGACTTTGAGAAATAAATGTCTTTTCTTTAAGTTATGCAGTATATGGTGTTTGCTATGGTGACCTGAGCTAAAATATCAACCTCACTTTCCTTTCAATCATCTTTGAACCTCTGTTGAAATGAATGTGATGGCAGAGGGATTCCTTTACACCACAACATCATAAATAAACAGTTTTTGCAAATTTTGACTAAAACTTTGTTTTATTTTTGTCAGAACTCAGTCACATAACTTCAGCCAACTGGAAGGGACACTTGAGAATGTTATCTAGTTATAACCACAAAGAAGAGACAACAAATTTGATCAGAAGTAGACAGATCTGCCACGTAAATTTAAGAGGCAGTGATGGAAAATAACGTTTATTTATTATAGCAACATAACAGTGAAACCTGCCCATAAACCTAATGCCAAGTGCAACAATGTTCTCACTCTTCTAAATACCTCAGCGGTACTTGAAACTTTCAACACTTTCTTTCTCCTTGAATCTCTCCCTTCTCTTGAAAAGGCACTGTTCTAATAACCCATTCTCACTGAGGAACTGAATCAACTTCCTTAATTTCTTTAGTTTTTAAATTATACTTAAATTGTAGGGTACATGTGCACAACGTGCAGGTTAGTTACATATGTATACATGTGCCATGTTGGTGAGCTGCACCCATCAACTGGTCATTTAACATTAGGTATATCTCCTAATGCTATCCCTCCCCCCTCCCCCCACCCCACAACAGGCCCCAGTGTGTGATGTTCCCCTTCCTGTGTCCATGTGTTCTCATTGTTCAATTCCCACCTATGAGTGAGAACATGAGGTGTTTGCTTTTTTGTCCTTGCGATAGTGCTGATGCTTCTCAAATATCCTTCCACTCAGACCTACCTCCCGAGTTTTAGATGCAGACTTTAATTCTTTAGTAGCTAAATTTAAGAAGTTCCACAAGCGATCAAATTCCAAAATAAATTTAAAAATACAGGTCATCTCTCCACCTCCCTTCCTGAGGTGTTTTGTCTTTGTTTTCTTTTTTCAAGACAGAAATCTAAGTATCACCTTGATTTTTTTTCCCCTCTATTATCCCCCTTTGCTAATCAATCAAAAATCCTGTCATTTTGATCTCTCTAGTGCCTTCTGATTTATATGCTTTTCTCCACCCCCAATGCTATTGTTTTAATTCAGTTTATTTCACTATCATCTTCATTAAGGCCTTTTTAAAATTCTCTTAACTGATCTCCCTTTAGGCCTTTCCACTGCTCATTGTTAACCTTTACATTACAATCAGAATAATATTACTAAAATTTAAATAGGAATATGTTGCTTTACTGTAGGTGTGGTTTCCACTAGTAAATCAGAGCTTTTGCACTTCAGTATTTATCTCCTTATGGCATAATCATGTTAAGAGAGTAACATCCTCTTTTTCTGATGTAAGTCTTACTACCAAATGCCCTTGTTAGCAGTTGGTGCTTCAGTATGCACCAGAATCCAGGAAAAGAGGGAAATCAAAGGTGAGGGGAGAATATTTAATTTCAACATTAAGATAATAGTAATTTAGTTAGTAATTATACAAACATTCTGTGTTTGAACCCCATTCAATATAATTTAATTGAAAATGAGTTCTCATGATATTTTATTCTCAAGTTTACTGTTCTTGGAATTAGGATCAGTCTCCCCAGGTGTTTTGAGTATATTATTCATTTTAATTGATTCTAGTTTGACTTCTATAATGGGCTCTTTTAAGTTATTAATAGAAACAGTTACCTTACCCAAAGGGAAGTACTGCATCTCTGGCCTAGTTGTAAAGCCTCATGATGGGGCCTTCCAACCCAGCATTAACCATTTACTCTAATGTATTTATGGAGATTTGTTTTAAGGTGGGGCATATAAACAGAAGTAGCAAAGCAAGGCATCAATGGGCAGCTCTGAGGAGGAGAAAAGGCATATCCTTGCGAGTTTTAGGATATTGGAAAAAAATGCTTTTTACAGTTCCATCTTTCCCCAATATTCAATATTTGAAGGTTCTCTTATCAGATATATCATGTTGCAAGCAGATAGCTGGAAAAAGAAACAAAAACAAATTAAGCCCAAGTCTTTCATTTTTGTAGGTAAGAAAAATTAAGCTCACAGGGTAGAAAAGACATGCTCAAAATGCCATAGTTAAAATAAATATATCAGAAGGTGGATTTCATGTGGTGTTCTTACCACAATAAAATAAAATAGAAAGAAAGGAAGGAAGAAAGAAAGAAAGAAAGAGAAAAAAAAGAACTTCGCATCTGTGTAATTTTCCCAATGATTGCATTATGTTTACTTAATATTTATTCATTGTTTATTGCTGTATAACAAATTATCACAGATTAGTAGTTTAAAACTACAAATGTTCATTATCTCAGTTTCTGTGTCTCAGGAATCTGGACACAGTTTATCCAAATCCTCTACTCAGGGTCTCACATCAAGCTATCAGCCTGGGCTGTGGTCTCATCTGAAGTGTAAGGCCCATTTCTAAGATCACATCATTTTTGGCAAATTCGATTCCTCATGACTGTCAAAATCATAGGGACTAGTTTCTTTCAAGACGGCTGGAAATTTTCTTAGGCTTCTAGGACCTTATTTCAGTGTTTCTCTGATTAGGTCCAGGTCAGGCCCACCCAGGATATCTTTCTTTGATTACTTCAAAGTCAAATGATTAAGAATTTTAATTGCATTTGTAAAATCCTTTCACCTTTGTCACATAACATAACTAACCAAGAGAAGGGTAGCTTATCATATTCACAAGGTTTTCAATTTCCTGTGGATAGTTTAATAGCATAATTAGACCAAGATGATTAAGTATAGATGTCTTGAATCAAACATCCTGACTTTAGAAATTGTCTCTGGTGCTTGATGACTAATGGTTTCTGCAACTTGCTTAGTCTTTAGCTAGCTTTTAAGTCTTAGTTTTTTCTTCTGCAAAATTAGGATGAAATCCATTCATGTACCAGGCACTGTTTTGAATTGCCTCTTGAACTCATGGTAGCTTCTTTGTGAGATTCTTCACCTCTCAGCATTGGAAATGCACAGCAGCTTCTGTTGTATCTTATACAGCATTTCTGAACACATGAGACTTGATCAAATGTGGAATATCGAGCTGGGTCTACCAAAATTTCTCTTTCAGAAATTTATAATAGAGATGTATAGAGCCCAATTTAGTCTACATTCTTTCTGGGGAAGTTATCAACTAGGATTCTATGAGGAAAGCTGTTTTCTACCACTACATGGATAAAGTAGAGAAAACTCATTTGCAAAGAGCAATAAATACTGTCGACATGTTAAAAAAAATAAAAAAACAGACGAGATCATGTGAATGAGGTCAAAGGGAAAAGAAGAATGCTAAAGATTAGCTGCCAAAGTGAAAGTGAGAAAACATTAAGAGAGTAAGGAAGATACAAGAGTACAGTAAAGAGCAACTTTGAAGGTAAACTAAGAGATAGTTGCTAACATTCAATTTTTTTCAATTTTATTTTCAGTTATTAAGTTAATCACTCAACAGATATTTACTGAGTATGCATTATGCACAAGACACATTTTTGGCTGCTACAGAAACAGTTTTGAGCAAAAAAGAGCCCTTTTGCTTGTAAGATTTTTGTTATCTTAGGAGCCACTGAGACAGAGGATGGTAAGCAAGCATGCACTGATATTAATAAGTACCATGTAGAAAACAACACAGATGGCATGATAGACAACTGGGTGGGGATATGTGCAGGGGAGGACATCTTTTTTTTTTTTTTTTTTTCTGAGATGGAGTTTCACTCTTGCTACCCAGACTGGAGTGTAATGGTGCAATCTCAGCTCACTGCAAGCTTGGCCTCCCAGGTTCAAGCGATTCTCCTGCCTCAGCCTCCCGAGTAGCTGGGATTACAGGCATGTGCCACCACACCCGGCTAATTTTGTATTTTTAGTAGAGACAGGGTTTCTCCATGTTGGTCAGGCTGGTCTTGAACTCCTGACCTCAAGTGATCCGCCCAGCTAGGCCTCCCAAACTTTTGGGATTACAGGTGTGAGCCACCACACCTGGCTGAGGACCTCTTTATGTATCAATTCCACAATAGTTTTCAGGGAAGGTCCTCTGACAAAAATTGTACAGTGTCTGGACCATGAGAAACAAAGAGCCATGAAGAGTTCTGGAACAACCCTGGCATCATATTGTATCTTCAGGTTCCATAAGATAACCTACGATCCTTTCAATAAATGCCACTCTTAAACTTTTGTAAAACATCTTTGATTTTATATCTTGAAAACAGAAATTTTAACCAGACTATAGCTGTTATTACAATATATAAACTAAAATAACACCTAACAACATTGTAGGAAGAGGTTAGGAGAACCCTTCTCTTTTATCTACCAAAAGGTTCCCTTTCCCCAATAAACTATTCCTGTCATGCTGTGAATGGAAATGCCTGTTTTTAGCCTTTGTTAGAATTAAATTTTCAAATGCTCTTGTAGATGAAAGTGCCACCATCTAAAGGGCATGAGTTATATTTAATCCCCAGCTTATCTAAATCTTTCAGCAGGAAAGAAGACTAGACATGAAAACTGCCCTAAATGACATTGTCTTCTTTGATCTTTGTTGATTTCCTGGCCTCCAAACCAAAAGGTTAGATAAACAGGCCCAGAATCTAACACTTTTCCATCTGCTAATGACCAGAAAGAGAGGTGACCAGGGAGCAGGTGGAGATGGAGTCTGTGTTAGTAAAGGAACCATTTAACTCACTTATTTGTACAGTACTAGACTTGTGCACTGAAGACTAGCCTCACTCTCAGTGCCTGTGATAAGGGATGCTATCTTTGAGGCAGCCGGATTAGTCATCCCTATGGGCAGCTATTAGTTATTCCAATCCTTCTCTTTTTAGCAATTTCCTTGGTTTGTCTGCCACATCTTTTCATTGACATAAATAAACTTAATCAATCCAAACTGAATACGTTGACTTGTTTGTCTTTTTCTAGTTCCACCACAGGTAAGAAACCAAGTAGTCGAGGCTGGAACATTCCATACTACCCCGAGCCTGGGAAGAGCTGAGTGATGTGTGGCACTTAAAAACACTAAGAAAAGTAGTTACATTATACATTATATTGCACAAAACTGCTTCTGTGCGCATACACACACACACACACACACACAAACACAGGAACAAACGTAGATACATTGTGTAACTGATCGGAGATAGAAATAGTTGAGGTAGTGATACAGAAAAGGTAAATGTTACCCATTCCAAGACACATTTGATATAATAACAACAAGTCTTTTAGTTAAATATATTTATGATTGTTGAAGGAAGTCTAAAACCTTGGTTTAACTGCTCTTTTCCTACAGACAGCAGCTATTTAAAAAATATTTAAAGATTTGAGTCTAGAATAGAAATGAGAAACTATATATCTCTTGCCATTTAAGGAAGTTCACCATCTCTTGGATGGTTTATTTAAAGTCAATGCTGTGTTTTTTTTATACTGGGTTGATATATAGTGTGGTTGTTAATCTTCTTATACTTGGACCCAGAAACTTCAATTTCTTCTGACTTATAACTTCAAAAAAGTTAATTTTATTTCTTTTTATTTATTTTACATAAAGAATATTATAAAACCAACATGAATTTAAAGATTGGCATCTGCTAAGGTACTAATATTAATAAAATGGGTGCTATGACCCTTGCCCAAATTGGTTTCTCATACGTGTGTGTGTTTGTGTGTACACGTGCATTAAAGTAATGAAGTGGAAACTTTTAAAGTCTGATCTCATATCAAAATTGAGACTAGTTTTCATTTCTAGGTTTAAATTAAAAGTCTGCTAACATTCGAGGGAGTAAGGTAGGAATCAAGCCTTACAAAACAGCCCTTGATTGGCAATTAGCAATTAGAAAATTTCAGAATGTTCAGGAGGTAATTTTGGATAAGTATCTAAGCCCATGGCTGCATGTCTGATCCTTTGCCAAAGTTTTCAAACACCAGAGTTGCAATGCTGAGAGAAAAATTTCCCAGTTACAAGTTGCCTCCAGGGATGGTACTGATGTTTGCTCCATTAAGGCACAAAATATTTCATGGTTCTTTGGATCTGTGATCCATTTGGAAGCAAGAGCATAGACGTAAGTAGAAGGCAATTAAAAAAATAATTGGAATGGCTTATTCGGTACCTATATTGTACTTGGTGGCTTTCTCAGGCTGAGAAATAAAGAATTAATACTTAACACTTTTCAAATGGCTAAAGATGCTGCATGTCTTACCCTAAGTCATAAATGTCTAAGCAGCATAAGAATCCATTTATATCTGGTCACATAGTTCACAATAAGCCAAGCCTGTACAAGGAAGGGGCATCATTCTTTCTTATGGAGACTCTGATGCAGGGAAGATAAACTAGTCAGTTTGCAAAAGGACTAGATATGTTGAAGAGAACTTGCCAGAGTTGTGCTGCTATACAGAAACACAGCTAATCTACGCCCAGCACTGTATTAGACTTTTAAGATACCTGGATGAATAAAACAAACACATTTTTTGGCCCCTTAGAGCTTAGTTTTACATGGGTTGATAGAGTGTTCATAATATCTATTACAAAGAAGCAAATTATATGGTGTGTAATATACATCTATATTACAAAGAAGAAAAAATGAACAGGGTATTGAGATCAGGAGTGCAATGTGAAACAGAATGATCAGGCCAGGAGCAGGGATTCACTCCTGTAATTCCAGCATTTTGGGAGGCTGAGGAGTGTGGATCACCTGAGCTCAGGAGTTCAAGACCAGCCTGGCCAAAATAGTGAAACATCATCTCAACCAAAAATACAAAAATTAGCTGTGCATGGTGGTGTGCACCTGTTGTCCCACCTACTTGGGAAGCTGAGGCATGAGAATTGCTTGAACCCCGGAGGAGGAGGCTGCAGTAAGCCGAGATTGCACAACTGCACTCCAGCCTGGGTGACAGAGTGAGACTCTGTTTCAAAAAAAAAAAAAAAAAAAAAGTCAGCATAGAGGTCATTGGGTTACAAACTATTAAGCCACTGTTCAAAGATTGAAAGAGGGGAGTTAGATATAGGGTTGTTGAGTGAAAGACACACTTCAAAGAGGTAGACCAAAAATTATGTTGGTAGTAACCCCAACTTTTTTCCAAGTAAAAACTCCACCCCAAATCTATCTCTTTTTATTTCTTCTAGAGACCATGGCCATGATCTTTCTTTTTCTCTTTCTTCTTTGGCCCGTTCACTGACCATTTCTAATTCTCTATTCTCCCCATCCTCTTTTCTTCTTCATTCTCATCACTATTATTATTCATCTTTAATTTTTCAAATAACATGTGTTTTCATTTGATTTAATGTTTAACTTATAATCTTTTGCTCATTTGACTCAAAGGCTTCCACAGGTAATACTGCACAGAGAAGGACATGTGAGCAACTTTTTTTTCTTCTTTCAAATTCTAATATATGATATCTTATTTTTGCTTAAGTGTTACTAAGTCTTGACTCCTAAGACTCATTTCTCACTCTTGTTCAGTGTCCATGAAGTTGCCTTCTACGGACATATAGAACCTAGCTGTCTTGCCATGTTACATCCAATTGGGTTCATTCAGATCACAGGACAAATGAAGAAAGTGATCATCCTTGCTTTCCTCCATGTTAGACCAATTTTTCAGTGATCCACCAGGGCCACAGCTTCTGTTGGAGAGCTGTTTCTTCCAGCTGCAGTTATTATCCCTTCAGACCTTAGGACAGTAGTGACTGTGTGCAATCAAGAGATACTTCACCATACATTATGTGCTTTTCTTACTGCTGCGCACACTTTTGTAAATAGTCCCTTTATGAAACTCTCTTTGAATGCTGATATTAAGTGAGACATTTGTTTCCAGGTGGGACCCTGACCTATAGGATCATCATCTTTCTCATCATATTCCATAGCAGAGACAGTGTCTATGATAAATAATTAGAACAGATATAATTAATGCAGATAAAAATTTTACTATTATGCTTATACAGCTTACTTCAATTTTTAGACTAATATTTGTTCTGTACACACTGTGTGACAAATACTAGATTACATGCTTCCTTTCAATTGTGTCATTAGTTCCATACAACAGCCTTGAGAGGTGGGAATTGCTCCATTTCATAGCTGAGGAAACTGAGGTTTGAAAAGAACATGGAATTCGTCCACAGTAACAAAGCTAGTAATTGTTTGAAATATAATATTAGCCCAGTTATCCATGACTTCAAAGTCCATATTCCACCTAAATAAATTTTTGGAGAGAACCTCCTCATCAGTATATTCAAAACAAGTAGACCTCGTAAATGACTCAACATATTGCAAATGTCACCAAGAAGTTTAGTAGCAATGAATTTCTTGTTAACTAATCTTAACAAATTCCAATGAATAAAGATAAAATAAATTTCTGACAGAAATTTATTCTGATATATAAATATCAGAAGGCAGGCTAAAAGAAGCACTTTTCTTTTGAGTACAGCACTACATCGAGCCATTTAAAATTTTAAATCAGCTTAGATTACAAAGATGAACTAACGCTACATACATTGTAATCCCTTTAGGAACTGGAAATTTAGCTGAAACCATGCAGCGTGAGCAACTTTAGAATCCTTAAATCTTTCTCACTGACAATGCAGCTGATGCATCTTGATAGATGACAAGTAGGACTATAGTCAAAATTTTTAAGAAAACTGAGATCAAAACCGAGTTCTGCTATTTTTCCTCGCTATTTGATCTTGGGCAAGTCACTTGACCTGCCTTAGTCTCTCTTTCTTAGCATGAAAAATAGATACAATAATGCCTACCTTGTAGGAATTTTTAGTATGTTAAAAAAACTAAGTCAAAACATTTTAAATACAAAGTGTATAGTATGATTAGGTTGAGGAAAATAGACTTTATCAAAAAGGGGTAAGAGGAATACTTGGAGAGAGAATATCACTGTTTTGAAATTTTAAGAATTTACATTCCCTCACAGAATATTTTATTATTGATTTCTTTGTATGTTATCACTTTTTGGGAACTTAATCTCTGAAGCATGAGTGCACTGCTAGTAAATACTTAAACTTGTCTGTGATCAGACAAAAAAGCTTTCTCTCTTAGCTTCCCGTCTAACACAACCCTACTTCCTTTTTTGGGGGGATAGCAGGGGGTAGAAAGAAGGTGAAATAAAAACAATAGATCATGAAACAATAGACATGAAATAGGACATCATTTTTTATTATATTCCTTATCTATGTCCTGATATTCTGACTACTTTCAAGTAGAATTTGAGTTGACTTACAATGAAAATATTAAAAAGAAAGTCATTGGAATAATGATGAAAATTGAAGTTTTGAAGTGTAAAAAGATACTACATTAGAAAAGAGAAGAAATAAAAATATGAGGACTAAAATAATCTTTTTACTAGAAAATGACAACAGCTTCTGAGCTTCTAGCCAGCCTGAACAAAAAGAGAAAAACAGAATTCATTACATAAATGTAAAAAAACATGAAAAAATCTTCAAACTAGGCACATTACATAATTGTAGAAGCTTAGGGAAATAGCTTTATTGTTTCTTCTAATTAGAAAAACAATTAGAATTGTTGATAATTTATTATTTAATAATTATAAAAGTAATGTGTTTACATTTCAAAGACTTATAGAATATTATTAAAAAGAAAATAAAAATACCCATAATCTCAGAGTCGAGAGATACTAAACATTAATGTGGGCATGTGCTGTGGTTTTCAAAATTGTTACTATGCATACATTTTTATAAAAATTGGATGCAATTATATTCATATTACAGCTTTTGCTTATAACAATATGTCATGGGCATTGCATAATGTCAGGAAATAAAGTATTCAGTTATTTTAATGATGGTATAACATTTTTGTATGAATATTAAGTGATTAAACAATCTTATGTGTATATGTGTTTTCACAGACAGAGACAGAGACACAGAATTTCGTTTCCCTTATTTTTTTCTTTTTAAGACAGTGCTGCAATAAGCATTCTTGTTTATATCTTCTGTATTTCTCCTAGTGTTTCCTTAGAATCCCCTGACAGAGATCACATTTCTGGACAAAGGCTTACAATAGAACTCTTCATTAATAAAAAAAAAAAAAGAAGCAAATGAAAGTTTGTTTTTATTACTTTTATCAATGCCGGTTAGTACAAGTATGTACATGTGCATGTGTGTATATACTTATTTATATTTCCTACTCTCCTAGGCAGAGCAAGGCATTTTGTCATTTACTTGCATTTCTTTGCTGGTGAGGATGAATATCTTTTCACGTGTCTTTTCTATACATTAAACTTTTGTCCATTAATATGTTAGCCCATTTTTCTAAAAATGTCATTTTATTTCCTTATTGATCTTTTAAAAGGTCCAAAATATTAGCAGTATTAATCCTTTGCTATCATATCTGAATCATTCATTACTTTTGTTAGTTCAGTTTTTGGTCTTTAATTTGTTGTCTGTAGTTACCATTAAGAAACATTACATTCTTAAGTAGCTAGGTCTATCAGTCTTTCTCTTTGCACATTTTACTTAACTGTGAATCTTAAAACTTCTCCAATACTATGAATATATATGTGCATACATGCATGTGTATCTGTGTGTATTTCCTTTCTAAATTTTACTCCAGTAGATTTGGAACATTATTTATACTTTCAAATATAAGCATCCCACAAGTTATTTTGGTGAAAATTATAAAGTATCTATAGATCAAAACAAATGAATCAAAATTTTAAAATATTGACCTAAATCTATTTTTACTTTAATTTTTTATTTTTAATTTCTGTGGGTACATAGTAGGTGTGTATACTTATGGTGTATATGAGATATTTTGATGCAAGCGTACAATGCTTAATGGTCACATCATGATAAATGGGGTATCCATCAACTCAAGCATTTTACCCTTTTTTTGTGTTGTTACATTTTAATTATGCTTTCCTAACTACTTTAAAATGTGCAGTAAACTATTGTTGATCATAGTGCCCCTGTTGTGCTATCAAATACTGGATCATATTCATTCTATCTGATTATATTGTTGTACCCATTACCATTCCTATTTCTTTCTCTGTCCTGTCCTCCCCTTCCCAGCCTCTGGTAACCATCATTCTCCTCTATATCTCCATGAGTTCAATTGTTTTAACTTTTAGATACCACAAATAAATGAGAACACGGGAAGTTTATCTTTCTGTTTCTGGCTTATTTTACAACATAAGAAACTCCATTTACATCCATGTTGTTGCAAATCACAGAATCTCATATTTTTTATGGCTAAATAGTACTCCATTGTGTACATTTTCTTTATCCATTTGTCTATTGGAGGATACTTTAGGTTGCTTCCAAATCTTGGCTATTCCAAATAATGTTTCACGAAACATGGGAGTGCAGATATCTCTTTGATATACTGATTTCCTTTCTTATTTTTAAACAACATATCTTTCCTCCAGTAATTTGAAATGACATGTTTATTATATTTTAAGTGTTTCTTTTTAGTTTAATGTTTCTGAATTTTATAATCTGTTCTTTCCTCTATATTAATACCACACTGGTATATTTAACATACCTTTGTAATGAAACTTAACATTTTCTAAGGCAAATACTGATTATTTGTTTTCTTTTAAAAATATTGTGTCTATTCTCCAGAGACTGTACTTCCTTGTAAAGTTTAGAATTATTTTGTCAAGCTATAAAGTAAATAATGAAAATCCACTAAGAATTTGACTTAAAAATTTTCATTTAATTATATATCCTATCACCAATGAATTGAAATGCCAGTTTTACCACACACTAAGTTCCTATCTCTGATAGTTCTGCTTAAAATTGTTGATTAATTTGGGAGAGAATCCAAGAACACAGAATGTTTCTCAATTTAATTCAATTTTCTTTATGTCCATGAGTAAAGTTTAGTATTTCCTTCATTTAGGTCTTCCAAATTATTGTTTGCTTTTTCATATTAAATATATTCGTATCTTGCTACTTTTCTTGGGCTTTCCTTTTTATTCCATTTTAAATTATTCACTGCTGATGTGTAGACAAACTTATGTATTTATCTATGTATTCTATTGGCTTCCTTCACTGCTTAGATCATGCACACACGCTTGCACACACACACATAATTATTTATTTTTAATTCATATATGTCTCTTTGATTTGCCAGGGAGACAATCACATCCACTATCATTCATGTTTGTTTTACTTTTTTCCCAATGCTTATACCCACATAGACATCAATTTCCAACAATGTTGAATATTAGTTGTCAAATCAGGCTTCTTTTTCTTCTTTCTGACTTCAATGCCACACATATTCACCATTTCATCTTGTAAAATGATACTTGCTATTGTTCTCCCACAGACAAACTGAACTGTTCCTGGTTTATCAATACTTGAAAAAAAGTATAGATATTAGATCTTACAAAAGCTTTTCAGCTTCTATCTGGCTGGACTTATAATGTTCAACCAGAGGTAGTATTAGTCTCCCATAGAAAGCATTTGAGTGTGGTGTGAAAGAGGGAAGCGGTGTTTTTGATTGTTCCGGTAACTGTTGACTATTACAGGAATTTACTGGAAAGTAGCAGAAATACCAATGGTACTTCCATACATAGCAATATCATATTCAACTGCAATCAGTGTCCCTGCTGAGAAATACTGATCCAGTTTATGTTTCTTTTTCTACTTTAATACATTAACATTATGAACTACATTAATAAATTTCATGCTTTTAGAAGAAATTGCATTCCCTTATGACACTGTAATTGATCATGACTTGCTGGATTAGATTTGGTAATATTTTATTTCATGTTTTTACATCTATATTTATAAAAGTGATTGAGCTAGATTTTCACAAGATCCTTTCATACACACACACACACACACACACACACACACACACACACACATCAGTTTCCTCGTAGTATTATGAAATACTCATACGTAAGGGTTGTTTTTTTCTGTCTTTTTCTATATTCTCTGTTGATTATGTTTTTTTCCTTGCATTTTTTTCTTTACTTCTAGTTTTATCAATCATGTTTTACCCTCACCTCCTTATTCAATTGAAAGATATAAATCCTAGATTTAGTCTGCTAATGGTTTAATTATATATTTGAATTTAAATTTCTGCATCCAGATAAAAAATTTTTTTAAAGTTTCATAGAGTTAAATTTTAGAATTTCTTCCTTCTGGTATGTTTTGCTTATCTTTCTTTGTAGAGTCTAATCTAATTCGGAAAATGTTAATGAAAAGGGAAATAAGGAAACTGTGTGAATGGAGGCAGAGCTAAGAAAAACCCCTGGGAAGTCTCACCTGAGTTTGGTGAATGGTGGCTGTTAGGGAAGTGAGCTTCTAATTTCCCTTTCTCTACTCTCATTCCATGCCTCTATACACGTCTTTATCAAGCCCCTCTTTGTTTCCAATAGTGGTAGAATGGTTTCTCTCTCACATAGATTGGATACTTTTAACAGATTTAAAATGGAAGACAGATTTGCATAGATTTCTTCCCTTGTTTTATCTCATATCAAACTCTATAAGGAATAGATCACACAGCTCCTAATAAGGAGAGCATAAGGTAAAATCAAGCATAGCATTTTAGTTAGAAAATATTAATCTTTATATTTTCATTTCTTAGTCTTTTAAATAATAAAAATGCATCAAAATGTTTAAAACTTTAAATATTGTAAAAGTTATAGTAAGACACGTTGCCAACTAGACTCATGCATCTAATTTCCTGAATTATAGTTAATAGTTTCATATTATAAACTCTTGATAAAAGTAATAAATACATGGCAGATACACACATGCACATTTGTATTATATAATAGTAGTCCAGTGAACGCTTCTGTTTTTTGGTTCTTTAATAAAATCTAGCTAATTCTTATTGCCATCTATAGAATATTCTGTCATTGTATTTTTAGCATAAGGTAGTTAAATTATTCTCTACTGTGGGTAAATGTTAAGCTAATTTTATTTTATTTTTTCTATTAAAAATATTACTGTACAAGGCAATTTTCTATAATTAACTTGAGATGTTTTGGTTAAATTCTTCTGTTCAAATTGTTGTGTTGAAGGTTATACCTATTTATGATAGTGAATATTGCTTAACTGCTCTCAAAAAATTGTCAAATATTTTATTTACTCGCTGTTGTATCCCCAGTACTTACTACAATTGTTGGGACACAGGGGTACTTAAAGTAGTCAAATTCCTAGTAAGTAGAAGGGTAGTTGCTAGGGGATAGGAGTCAGAGAATGGGGAGCTCTTGTTTAAGTTTTAAGACAAAGAGTTTCAGTTTTACAAGATGAAAAGGGTTATGGAGATACATGGCAATGATGATTTCACAACATTATGAATCTATTTAATACTTCTGAACTACACATTTAAAAATGGTCAAGATGACACAGCTTACATTATTTGTATCTTACCACAATTTTAAAAATTAATGAGAAATGTATGCAAGACAGAAAACTATGTGAGAATTCTGATAAAGAGAAAACTAATTCTGATTGGGTAGGTGGAAAGATGAGAGAAGGGTTCGTATTTCAACATATATGAGGGTAACCTCTGAATCTTACTGCTCTGGTGTTCTCCTTCATACAAGCAGTTGGAAATATAGTTGTCACTCTAAAGGTTATTGAATGAACGGGTGACTGAATGAGTAAATTAATTTCTGTATATATATGTTCATTGGTCAGATTGGAATTCAAAAGAAAGAGACTTCATCTGCTACCTCAAAAAGGACATTTGCATGCAATGGTAGAAAGCAGTGGGCCAGATGTATTCCAAAGGGAATCTGGTTTGGCCAGTAATTTTTTAAAAAAATATAAGAACATTTGAAAGGAAAATCTAAGACTTCCATTAGTTAACTGCTTCCTACACTTCACACACAGGAAGGTATAGGTAGAAATGTCTAGATTAATCTATGTTATCTCTCTACCTAGTTTCTGTCATCTATCTGTCTGTCTAGCTATCTATCTAAGTTTATAATTTCTGATGTACCTAATAGCTACTTAACAAATAAATAAATTGGATGAATAATTTTTTTAAAAAAAAAAGCTAGGGGGTAAAAATTTAAAAACAATATTTGCCTAGTTTCACAGTGTCATCTTACAAATTACTAATTGCAAAGGGAGAAATAGAAACATTACAGAAGTTAAACCAGACAGAAGCCATCTTACCAAGGTGATCAAAGTTGAGATCACCACTATTGGTTAAGTCAACACTGCAATGTGCCTCCTCATGAAATGCAATGAGAAGAACCAACAGCAAGTCTATGATAGTCCTGCCAAAATTCATACCCATAGTCTAATGTCAAGAAAATATCAGAAGAACCCCAAGTGGGAAATTCTTTTAAATAAAAATGTCTTGTATCTATCGAAAATGTCAATATCCTGGATAAATAAAATGTAGTACACATACACCATGGAATACTATGCAGTTATACAAAGGAACAAGATCATGTCCTTTGCAAGGACATGGATGGAGCTGGAAGCTATTATCCTCAGCAAACTAACACAGGAACAGAAAACCAAACACTGCATTTTCTCACTTATAGTGGGAGCTGAACTATGAGAACACATGGACACAGGGAGGAGAACAACACACACTGGGTCCTGTTGGGGGGTCAGAGAAAGGGAGAGCATTAGGATAAATAGCTATTGCATGCGGAGCTTAATACCTAGGTGATGGGTTGATAGGTGCAGCAAACCACCATGGCACACGTTTACCTATGTAACAAACCTGCACATCCTGAACGTGTATCCCAGAACTTAAAATAAAATAAAATACAATTTAAAATAGTCAATGTCAAAGTAGTCAAAAACAGACTGAGTAATTCTCCAGATTGAAAGATGCTAAAGAGACATGACAATTAAGTGCAACACAGTAATTGGGATCGCCTTGGCTTTTAACACACAATATTGGGACAGTTGATGAAATTGAAATAAAGTCTGCAGGTTAGATAATGCTCTTCTGTCAGTGCTTACTTCTGGATTTTAATAGTGTTCTATTTTTATGTAAGAGGATGAATGCCCTAATTTTAGGAAATATACTCCTAAGTATTTAGGAGTAAAATAGAATTATATTTGCAACTTAGTCTCATAAGCAAAAGAGAGAGATAGATAGATGATTAGATAGATAGATGGATAGATAGACAAATAGATGATAGAAGGTAGTAGATAATATAGATTAATATAGACATAACTACCTATATATTCACATATCGATCTAACTATCTGGAAGGGGTGACCATGATATAGCAAATATAGAAATATGTTAACTTTAACATTTGGTGAATTTGGGTAAAGGATATATGATAATTCTTTCTATTAGTCTTGGAACTTTTCTTTAAATGTGAACATTTGTGAAAAGACAATCTAAAAACAGATAGAAGCAAAACGACATTTGTTTCATGATGCATCTTTCATAATTCTGTCTTCCTGTTATCTGAAGATTCTCTGGCTCCTACTATCTACTGCATGTGGAACAGCACAAGAACCAGTAGGGAAGATGACCCTTCCACACCCCTCCAAAGGCTTTAATCCCAGGAAGTAAATTATTTTCTGTATATATATGTTCACTGTTCAGATTGGAATTTAAAAGAAATTCCAGCCAGCCAGAACTTTGCATATTATGGCAAATCCTGTAGTATAAAAGTACTGTGGCATGTTTTCAGCAATCTGACTGCTGATGCTTTGTACATTTTGATACTCAGTTTTGAGAGAACTACCCTGTTTTGAGAGAACTAACTGAAACCTAATGATTTTCATTTGCATAGACTGATATAGGTTCCGGCACATTTGAGTTATCTCTGGACATAACTGAGGAATCACATTATCAAAAACTGAATTGCTTGTAGGTGACTTCTTGATACTCTGCTTCAGGATGTTCATGGCTTTGGCTGAGCTTCCAGGGAAGCAGTCCCTGGCAGAGGTATGAGAGGCTACATGCAAGAGTGAAAGAAGAAATTGTCAAGGAATGGGAAAATGTGTCTTTGTTTTGCCAGGAGTTTTAGCTCCAGGGCTAGACATAGGGAGGAAAGAAGAAAAAGCATTGAAAGTAATCATAGAGGAGAATGAACATGTGTGAGAGTCTACAAGTAAAGGGAAGAAACTTCTACATTAAGATGGATTCCTGGAAACAGCTAGTCAAAAAAAACAAAATCGAAAAAAAAAAATCTGTGGTTCCAGAGCTACAATTTAGAAATGTGACCTTGATAA
This sequence comes from Pan troglodytes, assembly GCF_028858775.2. Lineage (NCBI taxonomy): Eukaryota > Metazoa > Chordata > Mammalia > Primates > Hominidae > Pan > Pan troglodytes. The sequence continues at coordinate 24,188,514 of NC_072411.2, read as the reverse complement.
AATCATTTCAACAAAACATTGAATGCACCTACCAAACTTTTATGAGGACACTGTGAGTTCATTCAAGAGATTTCAAAAGGGAGCTTTATCAGCCTTGCTGGTGGTTTGGATTTCCCCACTCTCTGGGCATAGATGCCTAGACTGGCAATGGGCACTGGACCATTGAGAGTTCATATGAGTTTACGAATTCATGAGCTCATAAGTTCGTACGAGAATTTGGAGTTGGAACTAAGAGAATTTGGATGCGGCTTTTTGGATGGAGATGTAAACATTGAAGCTGTGACTAAGCTTATTCCAGTATGTCTATGAGTCTTCCAATGACAACATCTTCATGAACAGTAACAAACAACTAACAACAAAAGGCACTGAAAACATAGTGACAAATTCATCTGTTCTCTTTGGTCTGTTCTTTTCCTTCAGTAGAAGGGTTATAATGGATTTTGGAGTGGCAGAAAGGCTATAGAACATAAAGGGAATCATGATTTATAGACTTGAAAGTTATCTATTATAGGGAGATTAAATATTCAGCCATATGTTTTCAAGTATCATCCCCAAACTGGAGAAACAATGGGGCATTTTCTGATTTTTTAATCTATAAATTGTAGCATAATTTGGCTGTTTTTAATTAATATTTATAGGTCCATAATCCTCAGGGAGAAAGCTATATAAGACAGATAAACCACACTATTATCAGTTCCAATAATTGATTACACTATTGAGAACAACAACAATCAAACACACCTAAAGTTCAGAAGAAGATGGGACATAGGACATTAGGGGAAAATGTACAAATGAAAGTGAAAGCATTCAAGACAATTGCCTCGTGTAATAGAGGTTGTTTAAATTTCGTTTTTGTTGGGTGTTAGTCATAAAGTATTGAGATATTTCAATCTTCTTTGAATGTACAAATATTAAGTTATTGCTAATTTGAGGACAACATATTTAATTTTTCTGGTACATTTGCAAAGGCCCACATTAACTACATTAACTACCACTCTTCAGGTTTGGGCTAAATTTTTTTCTTTTTTAACTTTTCAAATTTCTTCCATATGGAACACAATGACCTGAGTAGAGATACTACACAGGGACGATCTGCCTCAAAAGTACTTGTTACAATGCTTTAAATGGAAAGAAATAAAATACTGAAAAGATGGATTTGCTGGAGTCACACTCAAAAAAGCAATCACAGGCAAAGCTGAGGATGACAGAATCAAAATGTAATCTAAATTATCCAAAGCATAGTTACTTATTTTTGTGCAATCGGTTTACATTATTGTTTAAGACAGTGATACAGGAAGAAACAAAGGTTTGCTGCTTTGGATAGAAAATACTAAGATGCTTTTAATACTTACTGGCTTCAATTAGTAACGATACATATTTCACAGGGCTTATTTGAGGCAAAGTTTTAAGAAGATCCAAGTTTTGTTTGAGGTCCTTCTACCTGAGTATTTGGCATCTCTCCTCCCACTGATTAATATATTTTCCAACGTTAAACAATTAGTGAATTAATTACCTTTACCATCCTCTCATGAGATGCTTCACATTTTGGAAATAAACATGTATTTCAGGCTTCCCTGTCCACACTTCTCATCAAAATAAACTCACTACAAACCCTAACTCATCAATGTGTGTGTGTCTGTGTGTTTATGTATATAATATATATTGTATGTGTGTAATATATATCATGTATATGATAATGATCATATAGATTAATTTGGCTGTTTTGCTACCCAACCTCTGTAGGATATTAACCTTCTAATGAGAGATTTGCAAGAGAAAAGATTTCATATCAAGGGAGCAAATCTGATGAAACTTATTTTAGGAACTCTCAGCAGAAGTTTTTGTGACTTGCAGCCCAATTCCTTTTTAGGGGATCAAGGCGATCCTGTTAAAAAGTTGTCTGAATCTGCCGGCTTTGGACGTGCCCCTGAAGAGTAAGAATGAATATGACATGTTGATTCTTGAAGTGGCCAAATAAATCACCCGACGGTGAAGTTCTGCCATGGATGAAGGTGGCAGTGAGAGGAAAGCAGAGAGAATGCAGAGACAGGATCCTAGGCAAGAAGACAAAGGCCTGAACATAGAGAAGGAGATCAAAGTGTGGCTCTGGGTACAAAGTGAGAGTGAGTGTGCAGGAAGTGAACAAGGTCAGCAGAACTAGGAAAAGCAAAAGGTCAAGGAAACCAGCATTTGGAGACAGATAATGATGTCACCTTTGGACCAAGGGAGATTGAATCTTCTGTAAGGCACAAAGTAAATGTTCCTGGTTAGTAATCCAGGTTCTTCGTAATTGGTATTAAGTTTGTCATGTGCTGTGGCTCATGCCAAGTCCATCCATATAAAGACAACCATGTTAGAATAAGAAAGACAAAGAACTCTCAGAATCTGTTCCTGAGATATAGCAGGTCCTGAGAGGCTTATCAAAACTTCAGAAACTGAGGCAAAATTTTAGCCATGATATTCACAAAATTGAAGAGAAACAGCATTTAATAATACAGCCAAGCATAAAAAAAACCAAGACAACCTAAAACCCCAATGCCATTTGTATTGAAGGTGAGTGGGGAGCTCACCGGTGGTCTCGAGAACTTGGCAGATGCTGTCTCCTCTTCCTGGAATGCCCCTACCCCACCTCCTGGCTCTAACCAACCCTTGATAAGAATGACTTAGTCTTTTTTTTTTTTTTTTTTTTTTTTTTTTTTGAGACAGTCTAGCTCTGTCACCCAGGCTGGCTGGCGCAATCTTAGCTCACTACAACCTCCGCCTCCCAGGCTCAAGCAATTCTCCTGCCTCAGTCTACTGAGTAACTGGGACTACAGGTGCGCACCACCATATCCTGCTAAATTTTTTGTGTTTTTAGTAGAGCCAGGGTTTCACCATGTTGGTCAGGCTGGTCTCAAACTCCTGACCTCAAATGATCCTGCCTGTCTCGGTCTCCCAAAATGCTGGGATTACATGTGAGCCACTGCACCTGGCCTGATTTCTTTCTTCCCCTGAAATATTGCTAATTATTTCCTATTTTTTTTTTACAAATGTACTTAGTTGTATACATAGCAGAATGTGAACATATTTAATTAAAAAAAACTTCTGTTGGTTTTTTAGAGCTGCTGTAACAAATTACTACAAATGTAGTGCCTTCAAGCAACACAGTATATTATCTTACAGTACTGGAGACCAAATGTCTAAAATGGATCATACTGGGCTGAAATCAACTTTGTCAGCAGGGTGTCATTTCTTCCTGGAAGCTCTAGGAAAGAACTGAAACTGGCTTCTTCCAGCTCCTGGAGGCTGCCCACATTCCTTGCCTGTGCCGCTCCCATCTCAGGGCCAGCAAGGGATGGAAGAGGGTTTTTTTTCCCCCCCCCACACACAGCATTGCTTGGACACAGATTGTTCCTTCTCCCTTTTCTGTCTTTTTTTAAAGAAAACTTTTATTTTGAATTCAGGGGTACATGTGTGGGTTCGTTACATAGGTAAAAGTGTGTTATGGGGCTTTGTTGTGCTGATTATTTCATGACTCAGTTATGAAACATAGTACCCATTAGTTATTTTTCCTGATCCTCTCCCTCCTGCCACCCTCCACCCTCTGATAGGCCCCAGGGTGTATTGTTCCAAGTTATGTGTCCATGTGTTCTCATCATTTAGCTCCCACTTACAAGTGAAAATATACAGTATTTGGTTTTCTGCTCCTGTGCTAGTTTGCTAAGGATAATGGCCTCTAGCTCTAAAGGGTATGATCCCATTCTTTTTATAGCTGCACAGTATTCCATGGTGTATATGTACCACATTTTATTTATTCAGTCTATCATTGATGAGCATTTAGGTTGATTTCATGTCTTTGTTATTGTGAATAGCGCTTCAGCAAACATATGTGTGCATGTGTCTTTAAAATAGAACAGTTTATATACCTTTAAAATACCTTTGTGATTACATTGGGCCCACCTAGATAATCTAGGCTATTCTCTTTATTTTAAGATCAGCAGATTAGCAATCATAACTTTATCTGCAACTTTCATCCCTCCAACCCCAAATAACATAATATATTCACCATTTCCAGGGATAAGGATATAGCCATTTTTGAGGAGACATCATTCTTCCTACAACAAATCTCAAATTTCTAATAAGCCAAAATCTGCCAAACAAACAAACAAAAAACAAATAATATATATAATATATAGTTTCATATATATGTATATTCATATACACAGAAAGAAATACAGAAATATATCCCTTTGCAAAAAGACAACTAACAGAACATTGCCTAAGTACAGAAGTATTTAGAGGTGTTCAACATTTAATTACATCAGAGTATACTTAAAATCAGCCATTATAATGAAACCTCTGCCTAAGTGAAAATTGATTCAGAGCCATCAGTTTAAGAGCTCTAAGCCCAAATTTTCACTGGAGCATAGAAGAGCTTCATTGCCTAAGATGCTGTATTTATGAGAGCATCCTGCATCTAATGGATCAAGTTTTCCAGTCCTAAGCAGGAGTTAAGATTAAGTACACAGACAACCCCAGCTAGACTTGTTAGAATTGCATATCTAAAATACATAATGTATAATACAGCTCTAATTATAGATATATAATGTGTAATATATCTCTACAGTGATGTCTCTTTGGAAAAATAAAGACCAGGTGTAGCTGAGTGAAAGACTAGCCTCTGGGCAGCCGTGATTCTCTCAAATGTGCTCAGCTGCCAGCGACTGGCTGCAGTTAAACTCACCTCATCTATTTAACTTTCTCATGTCAAAATTTACCTGATGCCTGTGATGTGACACACTGGCCCCCCTAGTGCTGGTGCTACAGGTTTTAGTTTAGAACGACTTAAGGGCAACAGTCTTATTGACAGAAGGGCTACAAGATTTGTCTTGAAACTTTGTTTTATTAAAAACATGTTATTTTAATTTCGACTGGATGGGCTTTGGGAATGACTTTGGAAGGGGCTGTGGGGGATGATGGGGGACTATGGCTCTCTCATCCCTGGGCCCCCATTTCAAGAGGAGCCAGCATAATCACCATCGGAGTAACAGGTTCCATGAAACATGAATGCATCTTATACTAAAATGCTCAGTGTTGGCTTTCCTTAATGCATTTGTTCCAATTTATGAACTGAAGAAAAAATAATCTCAAAGTAAAAAGCAAGTAATAAAGGAAGAAAGAAAAAAGAAGAAAAAGATAGGGCTAGGACTACTTTTTTTTTGCATCTGAGTCACAAAGAGGTTTTGGAGTCTGAGGGCAAGGGCTCAGGCCTTCAGCACTTGTGACTGGCTCATGGAAACACTCAGTAGACAGTAAATGTTGTTACTCTTCCCACCACTACATTCAATGTTTTTAAATTTATATAGATTTTGCCCTTTTCTAAACTCCTTACCTAAAGGAATCTCCTCACTTTCCTAGTTCAAATTTTCTTTTTGTGCTTATAATAATTTTTTTTAAAGAATACAATATTTTCTGTTTTGCATCCTGGAAAAATAGGTATGCATTTAACTTTGCAGCAGGGTCAAATTTTACATTTGATCCACTGTAAAGGAACCATTGCAAATGTATTTTAAGAACTGAGTGTCTGAGGGTAATTCTCTTTTATTAATATATGTCCTCCCCTTTTCTGTAAATATAAAACACACTTCTTTTTCTTTAAAGTTTTAAACATATTGGAAGAACTCAAAATGGCTTAAAGTGCTTAGAAAACTGTCATTTGATAATATAATATAAACTCAAACTACTTAACTAATTTTTTTCTTTAAATTACCTATAATGTTAAAAAGTTAAGTGAAAATATATTTGCAAAGGTGCTTGAAGGTTCAGTGGATTGTGGATGTTTTGAAATTCAGCAGCAGTTGGTTAATACATTTAGATCTGTCCACTTGCACCCAACTGGTGAGCTGTACCTGGAATCTCAACCAGATCTTTCATCTTCAGAGTACAAAGTAACTTTCATGTTAAGCATCACTCCAGTGTCTTTCAGTATTTTTTTTGAAATGTCAGGAGAGAGGAGAAATAACATAGTAAAGCTGTGTTACTTGACACAGAATATCCTGAGTTTGGAACAACCACCACCACCTACAAAAAAATCTCAGAAGCATGCCAAGGGACTTGTTTCCAAGGATAACGGTTGGGGAAAGGCAGAAAACCTAATATCTATTCAGCATAACCAGTGTAACCAAAAGCTTTAATACATTACCTATTTAATCCTAGCAAAAAATAATGATCATTATCCCTAGTCTACAGATAAAGAATTTGAGTCTACAGAGATGATATAACTTGCTCAAAGTGTTAGGAAATGATGAAGGCAACGTTAGGTATGAGTCATTTCCGCACATCCAATGAGCACTCTGAATTATATGGCATCACACTACCTACAGGGAAGGTATAAAAGCTGGAGTTCTGAGCCATCTGTCTCTCTCTTCTTCGAAATATTCTTGGCTCCATGATATCCTAAATTTACTCTCAGTGTTCTTTTCTTAAAACCATAGGCCAGGATTCTGTCATATATCTCTGATTGAAACTGGAGCCCAGAATAGAATTTAACATCATCATGTTTTAATGTGTATTTGATAAGAAGTAAATAAATTCATTGCTAATTAAGCATTTTTCTGCATTAGACAATCAATGAAGGAGGAATTTTAAAGGAAAAGTTTTCTTGCTTTTTTAAAAGAACTTTATTTCTAACTTGTATTGAGTGAGTTCTTAGCATGGATATTTCTTAGCAACAACCCAACAAAAATAACATTTTAATCTCTGAAGATTTGGCTAATTGATACCACAACTAAACTGAATATTTAAAAGCTCATGTATACTAATGTGCCACATCAAGAATGTCTAAAGAATATGTAATTGCTACATCCATATTATTTCAGAAATCTCTGGTCACCTATAACCTGGTATTGAACCAGACTAAGTAAAATGTTTTAGAATTCACATTGTCATAGTTTAGAGCAATCATTCTTATGTCTAATGCCAACCCTAATTAAGGAATATTTGAACATATAGAATTATGTTAAACATATTTAATGTAGTTAATCAGAAAATTTATATTATTACTTTTTAATTGGTTTATATAAATAATTAACTTTTAGAAACACAAATGTTTTAGGCCTCTACAAAATCTTTTGGTTATTCTACACAGATGAATATATCTATACTGCTTAACATCTTTAAATAGCTCCCTTGTGAATTTCAGTTTGAACAAGAGAATTGGGACCAAATAATGTTTTATGTACTTTTCAATTCTTAAATATATGTTGGGCTATTACTGTACTTTGAAAATTATTTATTAATGGGCAGTCCACTTATTTATTCAACAATTGTACCGCATACTCAGCACCTGCTCTATACCAGGCACTGTTCCAGATAATTGGCTGTTCAGTGGTGAATCAACTGTAAGGGATGGGATGGAATACAAATATGAAGGCAATTAATATGCAAGTAAGACAAAGACAGCCTAAAGAGACACTGTCTATTTATAATATAAACATAATTTATACACATATATATTTACATATTCATATAAACATCAATATGGTAATATAACATGTAAATATTTATGTATATACATACTATTTTTTAAAAGAAGTCTTAAGAACTTACTGATAGATTACAAATATAGTAGCAAAGAAAATGAGGAGTTAAAGGTTTTGTTAAGATTGTTTTTAGGCATGATCAAAATAGGAAGATAATTTGCCACCTACTTAAATGGCAGATGATTTAATAAGAAACTGGTTTGTGGGAGACAAAAGAAGTTTGGTTTGGAATATATTACATTTGAGATTTACTCTCATAAATTTATGATGAGAGTATAAATTGTTGCCACATTGAAAAACTGTCTAGCTGAATCTACTACAATAAAATAACATATACACATACCCAAGAATTCTACTCTGAGATCTTTGCCAAAGAGGGGGTATATAAATTTCTCTAAAAACATGTACAAGAAATTTCATAGCAGCACTATTTATAACACCAAAAACCTAGAAGCAGACTAAATAATAATCAGTAATAAATTATATTTGTGCAATAAAATATTATACAGCAATGTGACCATTTACAACATTATGAATGCATTGCACAAATAACATTATGACAAAACAGACACAAAAGAATATATACTGTATGATTTCATTTATATAAGATTTACTGGATTGATAACTTGTGGGGTGGTACTTATTAGCAAAGAACAAATGGACCACTGTGATGCTAATAAACAATTGTGCTTTTAGAAATTTATTGAACTATACAATCGTATTTTATATACATTTAGCTATTTACTTTTTAATCAAATAAAAATTTAACATTATTTTTGAGGTAATTAATAAACTTTCAAGTGGAGAGATAAATAGCCAGTTGTGTGTATGGTTCTAGAGTTTTAGAGAAGGTCTGCAATGGATTTAAAACAAGGAGCTGTATATGAGGTATGAAGACTGTGTGAAATCCCCAAAATGATATATAGATAGTTAAGAAGCAGGGCGTAAAGACAAATCTTGTGCACCACAATGTTAAAATTTAGGAACATCAGTCATTGCTTATAAGTTAGTACGAGAAAAGGTCATCAGAGTGATAAGAGGATGGGTGAGTTGGTAGAGTCCAAAAGCCAAGCTAAACATCATAATGAGTGGGTGAAAGCTGGAGGCATTCCCCTTGAAAACCAGCACAAGACAAGGATGCCCTCTCTCACCACTCCTATTCAACATAGTATTGGAAGTCCTGGTCAGGGCAATCAGGCAAGAGAAGGAAATAAAGGGCATCCAAACAGGAAGACAGAAAGTCAAACTGTCCCTGTTTGAAGATGATGTAATCTTATATCTAGAAAACCCCATTGTCTCAGCCCCAAAGCTTCTTAAGTTGACATAAACTTTAGTAAAGTCTCAGAATAAAAAATCACTGTGCAAAAATTATTCCCATTAAACTACCATTGAGATTTTTCACAAAATTAGAAAAAAAAACTATTTTAAAATTCATGTGTAACCAAAAAAGAGCTCATATAGCCAAGACAATACTTAGCAAAAAGAACAAAGATGGAGGCATCATGCTACCAGACTTCAAGCTATACTATAAGGCTACAATAACCAAAGCAGCATTGTGCTGGTGCAAAAAGAGACACATACACCAAGAGAAGAGAATAGAGAACTCAGAAACAAGACTGCACATTGACAACCATCTGATCTTTGACAAACCTGACAAAAGCAAGCGATGGGGAAAGGATTCCCTGTTTCATCAATGGTGCTGGGAGAACAGGATATCCATATGCAGAAAATTGAAACTGGAACCCTTCCTCACACCTTATGCAAAAATTAACTCAACATAGATTAAAGATTTAAATGTAAAACCCAAAACTATAAAAATCCTAGAAGAAAATCTAGGCAATACCATTTACAACATAGTTATAAAATCACCAAAAGAAATTGCAACAAAAGCAAAACTTGACAAATGGGATTTAACTAAACTAAAGAGCTTCTGCATAGCAAAAGAAACTATCATCAGAGCAAACAGGTAACCTACGGAGTGGGAGAAAAGTTTTGCAATCTCTCTGACAAAGGTCTAATATCCAGAATCTACAAGGAACTCAAACAACTTTATAAGAAAAAAACATTAAAAATGAGCAAAGGACATGAACAGAGACTTCTCAAAAGTAGACATTCATGCAGCCAACAAACATATGGAAAAAAGCTCAACATCACTGATCATTAGAGAAATTCAAATCAAAACCACAATGAGATACCATCTCACACCAGTCAGAATGGTGATTATTAAAAAGTCAAGAAACAACAGAGGCTGGTGAGGTTGTGGAGAAATATACTGTTGGTGGGAATGCAATTTAGTTCAACTATTGTGGAAGACAGTGTGGCGATTCCTCAAAGATCTAGAACTAGAACTACCATTTGACCCAGTGATCCCATTACTGGGTATATACCCAAAGGAATATAAATCATTCTACTACAAAGATACTTGCCTGCGTATGTTTATTGCAGCACTATTCACAATAGAAAAAAACATACAATCCACCCAAATGTCCATCAATGATAGACTGGATAAAGAAAATGTGATACATATACACCATGGAATACTACGTAGCAATGAAAAGGAATGAGATTATGTCCTTTGCAGGGACATGGATTAAGCTGGAAGCTTTAGCAAAGTAATGCAGGAATAGAAAACCAAACACCTCCTGTTCTCACTTATAAGTGGGAGCTGAACAATAAGAACACACGAATTCAGGATGGGAAACAACACACACTGGAGCCTGTTGGGGGTTGGATAGTGGGAGGGAGAGCATTAGGAAAAATAGTGAATGCATGCTGACTTAATACCTAGGTGATGTGTTGATAGGTGCACCAAACCACCATGGCACACATTTACCTATGTAACAAACCTGGACATCTTGCACATGTACCCCAAAACTAATAATAAAAATTAAAATAAAAAATTACTAGCATTTCTGTACATTGACAAAAATCAGGCTGACAGCCAAATCAGCAATGAACTCCCATTCAGAGCAGCCACAAAAAGAATAAAATACCTAGGAAATACAGCTAACTAGGGATATGGAACATCTCTACAAGGAGAACTACAAACCACTGCTTAAAGAAATGAGAGATGACACTTGTTTAATAGAAAACATTCCATGTTCATGGAGAGGAAGAATCAATATCATTAAAATGGCCTTACTCCTCAAAGCAATGTATAGATTCAATGCTATTCCTATTAAACTATCTTTGAGATTCTTCACAGAACTGGAGAAAACTATTTTAAAATTCATACAGATCCAAAAGAAAGAGACTGAATAGCCAAGGCAATACTAAGCAGAAAACAAAACAAAACAAACAATAAAAGCTGGAGGCATCACTCTACCTGACTTCAAACTATGCAACAGGGATACAGTAACCAAAACAGCATGGTACTGGTACAAAAACAGACACATAGACCAATGAAACAGAATAGAGAACCCAGAAATAAGACTACATTCCTACAACTATCTACTCTTCAACAAACCTGACAAAAAAAAGCAATTAGAAAGGATTCCCTATTCAGCAATTGTTGCTGGGATAACTGGCTAGCCATATGCAGAAGATTAAAACTGGACCCTTTCCTTACATCAAGTAAAAAATTAACTCAAGATGGATTAAAGACTTAAATATAAAACCCAATGCTATAAAAACTCTGGAAGGCAGCCTAGACAATGCCATTCAGGATACACGCATAAAGATGTCAAAAGCAATTGCAACAAAGGCAAAAATTGACAAACAGGATCTAATTAAACTAAAGAGGTTCTGCACAGCAAAAGGAACTATCAACAGAGTAACAGACAACCTACAGAATGGGAGACAAATTTTTGCACACTATGCGTCTGACAAAGAGCTGCTAATATCCAGCATCTATTTACAAGAAAAAACTAAACAACCCCATAAAACAGTGGGCAAAGGACATGAAGAGACACTTTTCGAAAGAAGACATACATGCGGCCAACAATCACGATCACAATGAGATACCATCTCACATAGAATGGCTATTAATAAAAAGTCAAAAAATAACAGATGCTAATGAGGTGTGGAGAGAAAGGAATGTTTATACACTGTTTGTGGCAGTGTAAATTACTTCAGACATTGTGGAAGATAGTGTGGCAATTCCCCAAAAACCTAAAGAAAGAAATATCATTTGGAGGCTGGCATGGTGGCTCATGCCTATAATCCTAGCACTTTGGGGGGCTGAGGTGGGCAGATCACTTGAGACCAAGAGTTTGAGACCAGCCTGGGGAACATGGTGAAACCGTGTCCCTACAAAAAATACAAAAATTAGCTGGGCATGGTGGTGGGCACCTGTATTTCTGGCTACTCAGGAGGCTGAGGCCTGAGAATTGCTTAAACCTGCTAGGCAGAGGTTGCAGTGAGCGAAGATCATGCCACTGCACTCCAAGATGGGTGACAGAGTGAGAGTCTTTCTCAAAAAAAAAGAAAGAAAAAGACATGCCATTCAACCCAGCAATCTCATTGCTGGGTATATACCCAAAGGAATATAGATCATTCTATTATAAAGACACATTCATGAGTATGTTTATTGCAGCACAATTAACAATAACAGAGATGTGGAATTGACCTAAATCAATAATACGCTAGATTAAAAAAATGTAGTACATATCCACCATGTAGTACATATTCACCATGGAATACTATGCAGCCATAAAAAATGAGATCATATCCTTTTCGGGGACATGGATGAAGCTGAAGGACATTATCCTTAGCAAACTAACACAAGACCAGGAAATGGAATTCCACATGTTCTCACTTGTAAGTAGGAGCTAAATGATGAGAACAAATGAATGCATAATGGGGAACAACACACACTGGGGCCTAGAGGGAGGGAGAAGGGGAAGGATCAGGTAAAGTAAACAATGGAGACTAGGCTTAATACCTAGGTGATAAAATAATCTGTACAACACACCGCCATGACATAAGACTACCTATATAACAAACCTGCATTTGTACCCCCGAACTTAAAATAAAGGTTAAAAAAAAAAAGCAATTGGCTTGTCAAATAACGCAGATAAGTGAAGGAATATGACTTAGTAGAGAAAATTAAAATAAAAATGACTTTCATTTAAAAGAAAGTACAGTCTGGATATGGTTGCTCACACCTGTAATCCCAGCATTTTGGGAGGCTGAGGTGGCAGGGTCACTTGAGACCAGGAGTTTGAGACCAGCCTGGGCAACATAGTGAGACCCCATCTCTGCAAAATAAAAATTAAAAAATATACTATTGATAATACATAAAAGAAAGTAGAGCATAGTGATCATAGTTAAAAATACAGTATTATATAATTAAAATTTTGCTAAGAGGGTAGACAAAATAATAAGTAAAACAGATTAGAGGAAACTTTTGGAGGTGATGGATATGTTTATGGCATAGATTGTGATGATAGTTTCAGGGGTATACACTTATATACAAACTCATCAAGATTTAGATATTAAATATGTATAGCTTTTAGTATGTTAAGCATACCTCAGTAAAGTAATTTTAAACAAAGGAACTCATTATAATCATATCTAACCAGACTTCAGTAAAAACTCAAGCATATGAAAGCTTTGGAGTTTTAGAAGTATTATAAAGACACTTCCCTTCATTCTCTGAATCTTTCTCAAAGTAGGAAGTTTGTGGTTTTTTGAATGAAAAAAGGAGAGAGAAAAAAGAAATAGGGGAGGTTCACTAGAGGGATAATATTAGAAGACCTTCTGAAAAGGAACCTAGTGCACAAATGAAGAGGCCACCCTTGGTTAGGTTGAGGAAGGGTTCCTATATAGAAACAAGAACAAATTGAATAGTATCAGTTAGCAAGTGAAGGGTGGGCAAGGTAGACATTCTTTTATGATGGTTCATAGTGTCTTAGTGGAAGAGGAAGGTCTTCACCTAAAAATGAACAGAACTAAACAAAGGTTTGATAAAGGAGGAGAAGGAACTAAAGACTCTTCTAAAAGAATATGATTTTGATGACTATAGAGAGAGCAGTAGAATTTCTGCAGAGCATCAAAAGGCTCACTTCTTATTTTAGTTCATATACTAAAAGTAAAATAAGGCCAGGCACGATGGTTTATGCCTGTAATCCCAGTGCTTTGAAAGGTTGGGATTGAGAGGATTGCTTGAGGCCAAGAGTTTGAGGCCAGCCTGAGGAAGGCAGTGAGACCCCTTCTTTACAAAAAATGTAAGAAGTTACCTGAACATGGTGGTTAGCAGCTTTAGTCCTTGGTACTCGGGAGGCTGAGGCATGAGGAACCCTGGAGCACAGGAGTTCAAGGATACAGTGAGCTATGATTGCACCACTGCACTCTAGTCTGGGTGACAGAACAAAATTCTGTTCCTCAGTAAAGAGAAAATAAAACAAAAAAGTGAAATAAATTATTTGGAGAAGAGTATAGTAAACATGCGTATCCTCCATTTATGAAAAAATGGATACAGCTAATGAAAAATCAATGCCCTGTATGGAGGAGTTGTTAATGAAAAATTGTCTTATTATCACCAAGGAGGTGATAACAAAACAGAGATTAATCTGACAAAGATTTACCTAGTCATGAAGGAACCTAGCTTTTTCCTTATGGCTTATGTTCCTTCATTATTGTTTTTTCTCCTTTTAACATAAAACATTAAAATTAATAATTGAAACAAATGTCAAAAAGTTAAGAGGTACCACAAAAATAACATGTTTTGGATAAAATTTTTCATCTACAGGAGAGTAGCGAATAAGAGAGCAGATGTTTTCTAGTTTCAGAAAATTAAAAATAGTGTGATGTGTGTTTATGTGTATGTGATTTTATTTGTATGTGTTTTCACACCACCAATTTTAATTGTTCATTTCCTTGACTGTAAAGATATAGGAGGTAATGAGTTCTTCATTGTTCAATAATTGTGTACTTAACAGAAGTCTCAGGCAGCAATAGTAAATTTCTGCTTTACTCCAATGTTTGGGTATTGCAGTGCAAATAATCACAGATACATCTGTTCTCACATAAAGCAAACTGCTTCTGCTATGAAAATAAACAGATGCAGTGAGCATTAAAAATCATCATGGTGAATTTGATTGATTCAAATTTGGTGGCTTCTGCTTTTGACATAAAATATCTTTAAAAATCATATATGTGTATATATATGTATATGTATATACACACCTATATAACCATATTCATAAAACAATGAAGGCAGAGATAATGATAATTTTTACTGTCTACCTGAGCATATCAAGCCACTTGCTCCAAAAGAATTAAAAAAAAAAACAGAAGGCTTTAAAAAATAGCTTAGAGAGAGTAGCATCAACAGAATGATGTTGTAGGCAGCTCCCAATGCCCATCCTTCCACAGAAAAAAGCAAAAAAAAAAAATAATAATAATAATAATAATAAAAAATAAGCAAAGTGAGCAGAATCAACTTTTTCAGAACTCTAAAAAATGGGCAAAATTTCACAGCAACCAAACACTGAATCAAGAAAAGACAATTTTGAAACATTGGAATATCTTTGTTGCATTTACATTTCCCCTTGCCCTGTCTATCTCTGCTTTTAATAATGAGTAATATATCTTGAAATAGGATCAATTTTTTTAAGAGAGGACTTAAATAATACTATAAAACTATAAATACTACTATATAAAAACAATAAACCTATAAAAATACTATAAACTAGACCCTACCAACAAAACAATTCACCTAATAAGAGAAGAATCCACATCATAATTAAGTGAACAAGGAACATTCTCTATGATGGACCAATTACTAGGCCCCGAACCAGGTTTAACAAATTTTTAAAAATCATACAGAACATCTTTTCCAACTGCAATGAAATAAACCTAGATGTAAATGACAAAAGGAAAACTGGAAAATGTACAAATATGTGGAATTTAAACAACACCCTTTCAATCACCCAAGAGATCAAAGAAGAAAACAAAAGATAACATAGAAAATATTATACTTAGAGATAAATGAAAATGGAAAGACACAGTGAAGGCAGTGCTCAGAGGAAAATTTATAGCAGCAACAATGTACATTTTTTTAAAGTAAAGATTTCAAATCAATAATGCAACTTTAAACCTCAAGGAAGTATGAAAAGAAAAGCAAATTAATTCCAAAGCTAACAAAAGAAAGATAAAAATAGGGATTAGAATGGAAATAAATGAAGTAGAGACTAGATAATCAATACAGATGAATTAATAAAATCCAAAGTTGATTCTTTGAAAAGATCAACAAAATTGACAAATCTTCAGTTAGAACTCATAGAAAAAAATAGAAATGATAACAATAACAAAAATTAGAAACAAAAGTAAGGACATTACTGTTGACTTTACATAAAGAAAGATAGACTATTGAAAATGCTATGAAAAATTAAATGCCAACAAATTAGATAACCTTTCAGGAATAGAACAATTTTTAGAAACACAAAACTTATAAAAACTAAAGAAGTCATAGAAAGCTGAAACATACTGCCAAAGTGATTTATAGATTCAATGCTATTCCCATCAAGCTACCTTTGACTTTCTTCGCAGAATTAGAAAAAACTACTTTAAATTTCATATGGAACCAAAAAATGAGCCCATATAGCCAAGACAATTCTAAGCAAAAAGAACAAAGCTGGAGGCATCATGCTACCTGATATCAAACTATACTACAAGGTTATGGTAACAAAACCGCATGGTACTGGTACCAAAACAGATGTATAGACCAATGGAACAGAACAGAGGCCTCAGAAATAACACCACATATCTACAACCATCTGATCTTCAACAAACCTGACAAAAACAAGAAATTGGGAAAGGATTCCCTATTTAATAAATGGTGCTGGGAAAACTGGCTAGCCATATGCAGAAAAGGGAAACTGGACCCCTTCTATACACCTTATACAAAAATCAACTCAAGATGGAGAAAATGTAAAACCCAAAACCATAAAAACCTTAGAAGAAAACCTAGGCAATACCATTCAGTACATAGGCATGGGCAAAGAATTTATGACTGAGACACCAAAAGCAATTGCAACAAAAGCCAAAATTGACAAATGGGATCTAATTAAACTAAGATGCTTCTGCACAGCAAAAGAAACTAGCATCAGAGTGAACAGGCAACCTAAATAATGGGAGAAAAATTTTGCAATCTACGCATCTGACAAAGGTCTAATATCCAGAATCTACAAGAAACTTAAATAAATTTACAAGAAAAAAACAAACAACTGGCCGGGCGTGTTGGTTCACACCTTTAAGTCCCTGCATTTTGGGAGGCCAAGGCAGGCAGATCATGAGGCCAGGAGTTCAAGATCAGCCTGACCAATATGGTGAAACCCAGTCTCTACTAAAAATACAAAAGCTAGCTGGGTGTGGTGGCACATGCCTGTAATCCCAGCTACTCGGGAGGCTGAGGCTTGGAAATTGCTTGAACCCGGGAAGTGGAGGTTGCAGTGAGTGGAGATCGCACCACTGCACTCCAGCCTCGGCAACAGAGACAGAATCCGTCTCAAAAAAAAAAAAAAAAAAAAAAAGCAACCCCATCAAAAAGTGAGCAAAGGATATCAACAGAAACTTCTCAAAAGAAGACATTTATGCAGCCAACCAACATATGAAGAAAAGCTCATCATCACTGGTTATTAGAGAAATACAAATCAAAACAATTTTGAGATACCATCTCACACGAGTTAGAATGGCTATTATTAAAAAGTCAGGAAACAACAAATGTTGGCGAAGTTGTGGAGAAATAGGACCGCTTTTACACTGTTGGTGGGAGTGTAAATCAGTTTAACCATTGTAGAAGACAGTGTGGTGATTCCTCAAGGATCTAGAACTAGAAATACCACTTAACCCAGCAATTCCATTACTGGATATATACCCAAAGGATTATAAATCATTCTACTCTAAAGACATATGCACATGTATGATTATCACAGCACTATTTACAATAACAAATACTTGGAACCAACCCAAAGGCCCATCAATGATAGACTGGATAAAGAAAATGTGGCACATATACACCATGGAATATTATGCAGCCATAAAAAAGAATGAGTTCATGTCCTTTGCAGGGATATGGATGAAGCTGGAAGCCATCATCCTCAGCAAACTAACACAGGAACAAAAAACAAAATACTGTATGTTCTCACTCGTAAGTGGGGTTGAATAATGAGAACATGTTGACGCAGGGAGAGGAACATCACACACCAGGGCCTGTTGGGGTGTTGGGGGCAAGGGGAAGGATAACATTAGGACAAATACCTAATGCATGCAAGGCTTAAAGCCTAGATGATGGGTTGATGGGTGCAGCAAACCACCATGGCACATGTATACCTATGTAACAAACCTGCATATTCTGCACATGTATCCCAGAACTTAAAGTAAAATTTAAAAGGTAAATGAATATGATTTTTTAAAAGATAAGGCAATACAGTAAAAAAAATGAAACATACTTATAAAAAGTAAAAAGACTGAATCAAAAATGAAATAAGATAATAATAGCACAGGAAAAATTCCTCTCAGAAAAGAAATGCCCAGGGCAAATGTCTTCACTGATGAATTCCATTAAATATTAAATGAATAATCAACACTAAACCTTATCAAAATTCTCCAAAAAGTAGAATAGGAAACACTTTTTAACTTATTCTATCAAGTTAGTGTTACCCTGCTATAAAACGCAGATAAAGACATCACAAGAAAATATAATGCAGATGCAAACATAGATACAAATCCTCAATAGTAGCAAACAGAATACAATAACATATTAAAATAATTGTATACTTAGAACAAGTGAAATATTAATATATACAGGGTATATAAAGGTGGTCCAGTACAAGAAAATCAACTAATGTAATATGCTACATGATTAAACAAAGGAAAAATAAAACACAATTATCTCAATATATACAGAAATAACCTTTGATGAAACCCAACACTCTTTCCTAATGAAACCCTACTAAAGAAACTAAGGCTAGAAAGAAACATTACCAACACAATCAAGTGTGTTCATGAAAAACTCACAGCTGACATCGTACTCACTGGTGAAAGACTGAAATATTTCCCTCAAAGAATCGGATCAAGACAAGGATGCTTGCTTTGACAACCAATATTTATCATTGTACTGGAATTTCTAACTAGAGAAATTAGGCATGAAGAATAAATTGAAGGCACCCACATTGGAAAAGAAGATGTACAATTATTTCTACTAATAGATGGCATGATACTACATTTAGAAAATTCAAAGTCATTTGCAGAAAACTGCTACTAATGCAAATAATAATGTTTGCATATTTGCAGGATACAAATTCATCATGCAAAAATCAGTTGTATTTTTCATTGCAGTTCATCATTTCTTCATTAATTGGAAGACTTAATATTTTCAAGATGTCAATACTATGCAAAGCAATGTAGACATTTAATGCCATCACTCAAAATCTAAATGGACTTCTTTGGAAAAATTAAAAAGCTCATCTGCAAATTTATATAAAATTGCAAGAAGCCCCAAACTTCTAAAACAATCTTGTGAAACAATAACGACATCAGAGGATTTACACTTTACATTTTTAAAACTTAATACTAAGCTATAGTAATCAAAACAGCATGTTACTATTAATATACACACTATGTTAGGCTAGACATACTAGGTTATGCTAGGCTAGACATACACACTAATGGAACAAATCTGAGAGTCCAGAAATAAGCCCATACATGCATGACTATCTGCTTTTCAGTAAGGGTACCAAGATAATTTGATCAGCAAAAAGCAAAGCAAACAAAAGGAAGAATGGTGCTTGAACAACTGAATACCGACACACAGAATAATAAATTTGGACCTCATACCATATACAAAAAATAACTCAAGTGGGTCAACAACTAAAATATAAGAGCTTAAACAAAAATCTCTTAAAATCATTAGTCACTAGGAAAATACAAATCAAAATCACTAGATACACATCACACTACTAGGATAGCTATTTTTTTAAAAAAACAGAAAAACAACCAGTGTTATAGAATATGTGTTTAAATTATTAAATTAGAACCAACCTATATTGCTGGTGGAAATGTGAAATGGTTCGGCTGCTGTGGAAAAGAGTTTGGCAATCCTTCAAAAACTTAAGCATAAAATTATCCTACAATGTCTCAATTGCATTCCTAGTATATTCCTGCCAAAATCTTAAGCAAAAATTATCCTACAATGCCTCAATTGCATTCCTAGATATATTCCTGCCCAAATCGAAAACAGACATTCAAACAAGTACATGTACACGATTGCTCAGAGCAGCACTCTTCACAATAGCCAAGATGTACAAAAAGTCCAAATGTCCCATCAACAGATGAATGGATAAACAAATTGGTGCATATAGATAAAGTGGAATATTATTCAGCAATGAAAATTAAGGACTGATATGTATTACAATGTAGATGTACCTCTAAAACATTGTATCATGTAAAAGAACCAGATGCAAAAAAATCACATAGAATTCCACTTGGAAAAAATATAAGGAAAAATCATATATAAAATAATTTATAAAATATCAGGAAAAGACCAAATATGCAGGTTGGTGTCACCAGAGACTCAGCAGAGGAGCAATGGGCAGAAGTTGCTTAACAGGCTAGGAGTTTTACTTTGAAATCATGGTGATGGAAATACTTTGGAGCTAGATAGAGCTGGCAGTTGTACAACATGAATATCATAAATGCCACTAAAATGTTCACTTTAAAATGTTTGTAATTTTATGTCAGGTTAATTTCACCCCATAATTATAATTTTTAAAAAATAATAATTTAGACATATGACAATACATTTATAAATTTGAGGGTATTAAAATATGTATGAAAATCAGGACTTGATTCAAATACTTGTTATTAATAAAGGCAGCAATATATAAAGAGCTGACATCTGCAGCCAAGTTTAATTTCTTTACTTGTAAATGTGAATTGCACTTTATTATACACCCTTATTTAAGGACATGTGACCTTTAGGTGTCCTATTTACATTCATTCAATAGACATTTATTGGGTACCTAGTAGGCTCCAGCTCTATTCTTGGTAGGGATATAGAAGTGAATGAAACAGAAGCTAACCCTTAATTTCCTGAAGAACACATTCCAAATTAAGGAGAAAGATAATAAACAATATGACTAAATTAAATCTGTAGTATGCTAGGTAGCCATGAGTTCTAAGATAAAACCTGAAGCTGAGAAATTTGATAATAAGTGTGATATTGAGAGTTTATATAAGGGGAGATGGTAAAACTGTTGGACAGAGTGGTCTGGGAAGTTCTCACTAAGTAGTTAACATGTTCGAATAAATACCTGAAGGAAGTGAGGGAAAGAGTCAAATGGATAACTTGGGAAAAGCACCCCAGGTCTAAGGAATGGCAAAGGCATCTTCTGACATCTTCTGAAATAAGCACAGAAGTTTGCCTGCAACAGAGTAAGAGCAGAGGTGAGAATGGAAGGCCCTGAAGCTGGGGAGAAAGCCGGAGTCCACAATAAATAGGAACTTTTAGGGCATACGAATGCCATTTCACTACAAGAGGTATCAGATGAATTTGAGCAAGAAAACACCAAGACTGTTGCATCCTTACATCTTAATAGTATTGCCCTGGAACTTGTGTGGAGGACAGTTGAAGGTGGGCAAATATAGACACAGGGAGATCAGTTAGGTTATAATTCAGGAGAAAGATGATGGACCAAAAAAGGTAGCTCATGAAGTGCTACCACTGTTTGGACAGGAAATGGATAGGCAGTATTTATTGGAGAATTCAATAAGGATTGGTAAAGGAAGAGAGAAGCTGAAGATAATTCCAAACATTTTTGACCTGGAAAAATGGAAGGTTGAAGTAAGCATCAGGCAAAAAAAACCAAAAAAACAAAAAAACCCACAAAATCAAAAACAGAAACGAAAAAAACACATGGAACAAGCATACAAAAGCATCTCACACATTTACCTCACCTATTTTAGGAAGACTTCTGAGTTTAAGTGGTGAGAATGCATGTCAAACTTACTAGGAGTAACTCTCTCTCTCTCTTTCTCTCTCTCTCTCTCTCCATATATATATGTATCTCCACATGTATGTGTGTGCACATATATATGTCATACACATAATAATATGCCATGTATAAGGAGATAAATATGCTATTTTTTGCATTAGCGTGAGAGAGGCTGTACATTTAGATTATATCCAGATTTATAGCAGAGATCTGGAACTCAACTTTCAGGTTTTAGGTCTTCCATTGTCAATTCATTTAATATGTCTGTGCATCAGTTTCTTAATTGTTATGAGGATTAAATAAATTAATGTAGAGTTCTGAAAGTGGTGCTTTGCACCTAATGGTAGGTGTGCATGTGTTGCTGTCATTAATATTGAAACAATATATGCATGTAGGAGCCTAGCAATAGTAGTAATGTGATTAAAAATATATAATAAAAAATGACAAAGAACTAGAGAGTTTTTTGTCCTTGCGATAGTTTGCTGAGAATGATAGGTGGGAATTGAACAATGAGAACACATGGACATAGGAAGGGGAACATCACACACCGGGGCCTGTTGTGGGGTGGGGGGAGGTGGGAGGGATAGCATTAGGAGATATACCTAATGTAAATGATGAGTTAATGGGTGCAGTACACCAATGTGGCACATGTATACATATGTAACGAGCCTGCACATTGTGCACATGTACGTGAAAACTTAAAGTATAATAATAATAAAATAAAAAAAGGACTAGAGAGTGTGTTAAAAACACATTTTCATAAAAAATATTTCCTAATATAATACAGAAATTCTTTCTTACAAGGCTGATAATCTGCTTCTTTCAATAAAGTATTCCTTTTAGAATTTTAAATACTGTCAAAGAAAATTATATTGATATTTTGGGATAAGCAATTAAAATGTTATATAGTATTTTATAGATTGATAACTTATATATTACCAACTTTCAGGTGTAAATTTTTATTAAAATGTGAGATTAATTGAAGATATTACAGCTCTTATTGTCGCTTGATAGATTTGTAGAGATGAAAAAAAATCCTGTGCCTCCTTACATATTTTGTACACAAATATAAATTTGTATCCATGTAATTGGAGGTGCCATTTCAGACTTAGTCTGTGAACTCTGATCCTTATGGATCCTTAGTATATAACACTTACATTTCAGACAACAAAATTATTAGTTTTCTTTTCTGAAATGTAACTATTATATACTAACAGAAATAAGACATACTAAAAGACATCAGCTATTAGTTATGAATATTTTGTGCTCTCTTTGTCTATTTTTAAACTTTCCATAGTGAACTTCTATTTATTTATGTTCAGGAACAAATAAATATGTTTTGAAATAAAACAATGGAAAAGAAAGTTTTGAAGTAAGAATAAAAGCAACTTGCAACATAATAGAATGGAATGATAAAGTTAGTAAAAAATGTATCTGTATTCTGCTTTACTAAATTAAAATGTCATTTTAGTTAAATGAAAAGAGCTATTATTGTACTTTATTTTCTAAGGTAATATGTAGGAAACTCTATTTGAGAAAAATAATGACCATCTACAATCAGAGCATGAATTTTTGTACCAACCTATCGTAGACAACACAAAATAATTTATTGCGGACTGTACATTTACCTTTGATACACTGAGTGAAAATTGTAGAACGTGTGATAGAAATACTAAGATACATAAAATTTTTTGTCACATAATATGTGGCCTTGAGCAAGTAACTTCTCTGTGTGTCTCCATTTTATCATCTATAAAATGAAATAAATGTTCTGGAGTATCTCTCTTATTATCTAACCAGTTTAGGTTAATGGGAGTTCTTAGAGTTTATCAAGTATAGTCTCAAACATAGGTCAACTAACATTTTTCCCTGGTTGTGTAGACATATGTTAGAAACCCAGTAAATAAAATGTGTAAAGAATAATTTAGAGCTGTCAAGAACACACACACATGCACATGTACACATCATCTTCTGTGCAAACTAACCTAAATTTATTTAGGTTTACAGATTTAAGATGACTATACAATGACTCAGAATAGAAAGGAGGTACAGCTACAAATGAATTACTAAGTGATACATCAACCTACAGCAGGAAAATCAAATGCAATTTTTCTTTTCTATTCATTGTATTTGCATACGGTACAATTTATAGGGGGAAAAAAGACATTCTTTCACTCCAAACAAGCCCCTGCTGCTTCCTGGACAGGTAGGTTATACTAGCTAACGATTCTTAATGCACGACAGTGTGATTATACTCGTGATGTTTTCATCTTTTAAAAATGTACACAGAAAATTAAAGGATTCTTTGGCTATCAGCTTCCATGTCACAGTTTAGAGGTACTTGAGGATTATTTTTATGAAAGAAGTAGCGTCTTCCTATTTAAACGGAAGAATAGACAGAATGCTTCGGGGTTCATATTCGCGTTGTTTTTTTTTTTAGGCACCGCCTATCATGCCTGGAGGGCTAGCAATGCACACTGGGTACTTTCTGTAGGTCTGTTCTCAAAGGCAGCCTGCCCTTCCACTGACTTGGAAATCTAACTCTAAGAGTGGCTTCCATAAATATGACAACAAAGGTAAATTTGTTTTCTTCCTTTTTTTTTTTTTCAGAAGACCTTAGAGATTATGAGTAAGTCATTTTTGTGAAAAATAAATGGTAGTAAGAAGAAAAGGAGGACAAGATAGTAAAAACAGGAAGAATAAAAACCATAGGGATCAGGAGAGAAAATAAAGGGGATAATAAGGGAGAAAAATCACTAAGAGAAGAAGAAATGTTGAATAAAGTGAGCAAAAAAGAAATTAAGAGGAATTAAAAAAATGAAAGTGACAACTTAGTATATAGCTCTCCCACCTTCCCCTATATTCAATTTATTTTTTTCTCTTAGTTTTTGTTCTCAGAATTTTTTCTTTTTAATTTTTCTTCATTTCTTTTCTTTTTAAATTTTTTTTACAACTATCTCCTGGAATAAAAATACTTGTTTTGATAGACAGTGACTACATTTTTACCCAAATTATTATTTTTGTTTCTTACCGAAAAATTAGACTATATTTTTTGGCTTCCCTCACAGTTAATAGTGACATGTGACTGGATTCCATCCAATGGGAGTGTGGAGGAAATGATGAATGCCACATCACCACATCAGAGCTGAAATGGTTAAGAAATGAATGTGATTTCTAATAGAGGAGGCGGAAATGAGTCTAAGACCATAAGGCATACGAGCCACAAAATGGAAGGAAAATGGGTTCCTGGAACACTACAAGACTACAAATAAATACCTAAGGTGGATTGTTATGGGAGTAACATATAAAATTTCATCTCTGTTAAGATGTGGGTATTTATACAAAGTAATGCAGAAGCCAACTCCTTCCTGGACACTAGTTACAGTCCTATTGCTCTGCTCAATTTCTCACTTGAGAGAGTTATCTACACATTTGTCTTCTATTAATTAATTATTATTTTATTCTCAAGCTTCCAAAGTCAGTTTTATTCCCTCTGTCATCTAATTGTGTTTTCCTAGTGACAAATACTTTAATTTTTGTCTAGTTGAAAGAGTTTGAGCCTTTATTTTATGTAACTTGAAAACAATTTATTTATGATATTCTTGACCAACAATCACTTTTGGAAACTCTCAACACTGTAATTTGTTCAAATTTGTAATCTTATTTTGTTCCTAACTGGATACTCTACAATCTCCCTGATAACTATTTATTTTTGGCCATCATCCCTATCAACGTCTCTGCTATTGTTGGACATAACTTCAAACTGCCTCCTCTCCCTGCCTAGATTCCAATCCACTTTCATAGCTTCAAATAAAAGTTATATAACTGATTTTATATAATCTATAATCTATATGGATTATATACCTATATATATATATTCAGACTTAGTCTGTGAACTCTGCTCCTTATGAATCCTTAGTATATAATAGTTAAATTTCAGATATAGATATATAATCTATATCTATATATAGATATATTATATAATATATAATCTATATATAATCTATATCTACTTTTCTATATATAGAGGTCTATATCTATAGTTCTGTATCTATATATTTATATTCATGTCTACATGTCAATTCATATAGACATAGAAATATAGATATATAAAATAAAAATTTTGTTAATCGCCAGACCTATACACCTATCTAATGAGATGTCCCTAGTTGGATGTTACATAAACACATTGATTTTACTGTAATCAAACTTATTTTTTGGTCTCCTACACCAAGCCTGCTAATCTCCTTTGTCTCAGTCAACGGAAAGGTCTCTAACTCTATTCAGTAACAAAACAAGAACAATAAAACTGGAATCTATTCTTGACATTTTATTTTTTGTACTTAATTCATCCAACAGTAGGCTAAATTGACTCTCCTTTAATAATTATGACCTGACCCATCTCAATCATTACATTCTTAGCTTGGGCACTCATTTTTTTATAGGTATAAGTGTAGCTGTTTTCAGAAATGTAAAAAAAAATGAGTTCATATTAGTTTTTTTTTAATCACAGCTATAACAAATACCACAAATTCAGTGGCTTAAAACAACAAAACTTCATAATCTTACAACTCTTTCCATGGAACCATACAGCACTAAAATCCAGGTTTAAATATGTTGAATTCCTTTCCAGAGGGAGCAAAAATAATCTGTTTTCTGCTCATGTGTATGGTTAGGATAATTCAGTTGTTTCTGAGTGTAAGAATGATCCATTTTATTATTGACTGTAAGCTGAAGGCCATTCTCAGAACTTAGAGGCTTCCATAGGCTTTGATCATGACCTTCTTCCTCCATCACCAAAGCAAGCACAATTGGTGAAATATTTCTCATGCTGCCATCTTTCTGACCTATATATCCTCTTCCTCTTTTATGTATTCACATTTTATTTCTTTAGTTATTTATTTTTATGTATTTATTTTTTATTATACTTTAAGTTCTGGGATACACGTGCAGAATGTGCAAGTTTGTTACATAGGTATACATGTGCCATAGTGGTTTGCTGCACCCATCAACCTGTCATCTAGGTCTTAACCCCTGCATGCATTAGGTATTTCTCCTAATGTTATCCTTCCCCTTGCCCCCAACACTGCAACAGGCCCTGGTGTGTGATGTTCCCCTCCCTATGTCCCTGTGTTCTCATTGTTCAACTCCCACTTATGAATGAGAACATTCAGTGTTTGGTTTTCTGTTCCTGTGTTAGTTTGCTGAGAATGATGGTTTCCAGCTTCACCCATGTCCCTGAAAAAGACATGAACTCATTTTTTAATGGCTGCATAGTATTCCATTGTATATGTGTGCCAAATTTTCTTTATCCAGTCTATCACTGATGGTCACTTGGGTTGGTTCCAGGTCTTTGCTATCGTAAATGGCGCTGCAATAAACAAACGTGTACATGTGTCTTTAAAGTAGAATGATTTATAGTCCTTTTGGTATATACCCAGTAATGGGATTGCTTGGTCAAATGGTATTTCTTCTTCTAGATCCTTGAGGAATCGCCACACTGTCTTCCACAATGGTTGAACTAATTTACACTCCCGCCACCAGTGAAAAAGCATTCCTATTTCAGCACCTCCTCTCCAGCATTCGTTGTTTCCTGACATTTTTAATGACAGCCATTCTAACTGGCGTAAGATAGTATCTCATTGTGGTTTTGATTTGCATTTCTCTAATGACCAGTGATGATGAGCTTTTTTTTCATATGTTTTTTGGCCACATAAATATCTTCTTTTGAGAAGTGTCTGTTTATATCCTTTGCTCACTTTTTGATGGGGTTGTTTTATTCTTGTAAATTTGTTTTAGTTCCTTGTAGATTCTGGATATTAGACCTTTTTAGATGAATAGAGTGAAAAAATGTTTCCCATTCTGTAGGCTGCCTATTCACTCTGATGCTAGTTGTTTTTTGTTTTGTTTTGTTTTGTTTTGCTGTGCAGATGCTCTTTAATTAGATCGCATTTGTCAATTTTGGCTTTTGTTGTCATTGCTTTTGGTGCTGTAGTCATGAAGTCTTTGTCCATGCCTTTGTCCTGAATGGTATTGCCTAAGTTTTCTTCTAGGGTTTCTATGGTTTTAGGTCTTATGTTTAAGTCTTTAATCCATCTTGAGTTAATTTTTGTATAAGGTGTAAGGAAGGGGCCCAGTTTCACTTTTCTGCATATGGCTAGCCAGGTTTCCCAACACAATTCATTGAATAGGGAATCCTTTCCCAATTGCTTGTTTTTGTCAGGTTTATCAAAGATCAGACAGTTGTAGATGTGTGGTGTTATTTCTGAGGCCTCTGTTCTGTTGCATTAGTCTATATATTTCTGTTTTGGTACCAGTACCTTGCTGTTTTAGTTACTGTAGTCTTGTAGTATAGTTTGAAGTCAAGTAGCATGATGCCTCCAGCTTTGTTCTTTTTGCTTAGTATTGTCTTAGCTATATGGGCTCTTTCTTGATTCCATATGTAATTTAAAGTAGTTTTTTTTTTAATTCTGTGAAGAAATTCAATGTTAGCTTGATGGGAATAGCATTGAATCTATAAATTACTTTGGGCAGTATGGCCATTTTCACGATACTGATTCCTCCTATCCATTAGCATGGAATGTTTTTCCATTTGTTTGTGTCCTCTCTTATTTCCTTGAGCAGTAGTTTGTAGTTCTCCTTGAAGAGATCCTTCACGTCCCTTGTAAGTTGTATTCCTAGGTATTTTATTCTCTTTGTAGCAATTGTGAATGGGAGGAATGGGAGATCACTCATGATTTGGCTCTCTGTTTGTCTATTATTGGTGTATAGGATTATTTATAATTTTTGCACATTTATTTTGTATCCTGAGACTTTGCTGAAGTTGCTTATCAGCTTAAGGTGTTTTTGGGTTGAGACAATGAGGTTTTCCAAATATACAATCATGTCATCTGCAAACAGAGACAATTTGACTTCTTATCTTCCTGTCTGAATACCCTTCCTGTTTGAATACCCTTTACTTCTTTCTCTTGCCTGATTTCCCTGGCTAAGTTCCCTGAACTTCCAATAGTATGTTCAATAAAAGTGGTGAGAGAGGGCATCCTTGTTTTGTTCTGGTTTTCAAATGGAATGCTTCCAGCTTTTGCCCATTTAGTATAACATTGAAAAATAGAAAGTCAAAGTATCTCTGTTCACTGGTGGTACAATTCTATAATGAGAAAACTCTAAAAATTTCTCCAAAAGACTCCTAGAATGGATAAACCACTTCAGTAAAGTTTCAGGGTACAAAATCAATGTACAAAAATCAGTTGCATTTCTGTATATTAACAACATTCAATCTGAGAACTAAATCAAGAACAAATTCCATTTGAAATAGCCACACGCACAAAATAAAATACCTAACAACACATCTAACAATGGAAGTGAAAGATCTCTGTAAAGAGAACTACAAAACACTACTGAAAGAAATCACAGATTATACAAACAAATGGAAAAAATTCTATGCTTATGGATTGGAAAAATCAATATAATTAATCTTTTAATATTACTCAAAGCAATCCAGAGATTCAGCAAAATTCAAATTACCAATGTCATTTTTCATGGAACTAAAAAAAAAATCTAAAATTTATAGAGGGCCAAAAATGAGCCCAGATAGCCAAAGCATCCTAAGCAAAAATAACAAAGCCGGAGTAATAACATTATCTGACTTCAAACTATACTATTATACCAGGCTACAGTAACCAAAACAGCATGGTACTGGCACAAAAATTGGATATAAACCAATAAGACAAAATAGAGAGCCAGAATTAAAGCTAGACACTTATAACTAAACAATCTTCCAGAAAGTTGACAAAAACAATGAGGAAAAGACATGCTATTCGAAAAACGGTGCTGGAAAAACTGGCTAATCATATGCAGAAGAATGAAAGTAAATCCATACCTCTCACCATATGCAAAACTTAACTCATGATGGATTAAACACTTAAATGCAAGACATAATGCTATAAAAATTCTAGAAGAAAACTTGGGAAATACTTTTCTGGACGTTGGCCTAGGGAAATGATTTATGACTAAGGCCTTAAAAGCAAATGAAACAAAAACAAAAATTGTCAAGCGGGAGCTAATTAAACTAAAGAGCTTGGGCACAGCAAAAGAAACTATTGGAAGAGTATACAGACAACCTATAGAATGGGAGAAAATATTTGCAAACTATGCATCTGACAAAAGACTAACAATCAGAATCTATAAAGAACTTGGATAAATCAACAAGAAAAAACAACTTCATTTTAAAAACTGGGCAAAGCATATGAACAGATACTTCTCAAAAGAAAGCATACAAACAGCTAACACAAATATGAAAAAATGCTCAACATCACTAATAATTAGAGAAGTGCAAATCAAAACCACAATAAGATACCATCTTACACAAGTCAGAATGACTGTTATCAAAAAGTTTTAAAAAAAGATATTGGGGAGGTTGCAAAGAAAAAAGAGTGATTTTACACCGTTAGTGAGAACGTAAATTATTTCAGCCCCTGTGGAAAGCAGTTTGACCCCGCAATTCCATTACTGGGTATATACCACCCACTGACAAAAAAAAAAAATGCACTACCAAAAGGACACCTGCACTCATATCTTCATTGCATCACTATTCACAATAGAAAAGAGATAAAATCAGCCTGGATGTTCATCAGTGGTGGATTGGATAAAGAAAATGTGGTATATATAAACCATGAAATACTATGCAGCCATAAAAAATTATGTTCTTTGCAGCAATATAGATGTAGCTGGAGGCCATTATCCTTAGGTGCATTAACGTAGAAACAGAAAATCAAATATCACGTGTTTACTCTTATAAGGGAAGGATGAATATTGAGTCCACACAGACATAAAGATGGACATCATAGACACTGGGGACTTCAAAAGGTGGAAGAGAAGAAGGGGGCAAATGCTGAAAAACTGCCTATAAGCTACTACGTTCACTATTTGGGCGAGAGGTTCAAATAGAAGTTGAAACCTCAGCACTGTCACACAATATACGCAGGTAGCAAACCTACACATGTACCCCCTGAATCTAAAATAATGTAAAAATAAAATTAAAAAGTAATTATGATAAAAAAGATGACGTTTACCAAAGACATAGTATTTAGACACGCTATTCCTGCAATGCAAAACCTCCTCAACCTTCCTCCCAATTTAATATTTGTTTGATAAAATATCTTAATTATGAAAAATCTTAATTATCATCACTTTTCCCACATAAACTTAGTTACTGAAGCATTCAGCTTGAGCTAGATGCTCCCAAAATATTCCTTGAAATTTACTATGCTTTCTGCGTCCTATATGTTATATATTATAGCCTGATTAACCTTTTTGATTGAGTAATGGGGAGACAATTACATTCTTTTTATTTTTAATCATTTCTTTTCTTTCCTGGTATATCTATTAGGTTTACAAATTAAGCGAAGAATAGCAGAAGCCAATAGCATGCCAACCTGCTATGAAAGTAACACATGAGAAAGGGATGGAGTGAGTCTGGAGATTAGAAACTATTGCAGGAAAGAGTGGTGAATAGAAAAGCAAAAGAGAAAAAGTGAGCGTATGGTGATTTTCCTTGAGCATGGGTACTTAGTGCAGAAGTGATGTGTAAAGAGGAATTTTTAGAAAGACTGTTATGTACTGTGGATTGCATTTCATTATTCCTACAGCTGGATGATAACCTATAGTAAATATGTGAACATTGTGCTTAAATTACTCTGGTAGTAGATATGCAACCTAAAGTGTAAGAATAAATGCATATTTCATGTCACTTGTGCTCATCTGTTCTTTTCACTAGGCCAAGAACTCTAGGAAAGCAGAGAGGGCTTATTATTTATCTTCATATGCACAGATTTTAGTTCCACTTAGGTAATTAGAGCATGTTTGAAAACACAAATGAAGCTGTAGCTCTATACTTTTCTTCATCTTTCCTTTCTGATTTATCCTATCTCTATTAACATAATCTCTAGTACGTTTTCTTACTTAGCTGCATTTTGTCTTATAGAAAGCATAGAAAACAGAACTTGTAAGTGAGGCACTTGGATATTTAGCTGAGAAGATTTCCAAGCAAATCGTTGATGAAGCATCCTTGTTATTTCTTATTTTTTTATAGTAATGTGACAGAGGAAAGATAAAAATTGAGGGAAAAAATATTAAACACAGAGGAATATGGACTAAATGATTTAGGAATTTCTCAACATGTCTAGATTGCAGAAAATGCTAAAATTAAGAAATTCACTGACAGTAAATTATGATCACAAGAGGAGGAAGTAAAAGGGATGGCTGGAAAACCTTAGGTTATAACGTTGAAAATATAAAAAAGTCAGAGTGTTCTGTCACACAGAGGGCTCTTTGAAGACATTAGGTGTATGATTCATGGATCCCTCAGCCAATTAAGCAGAAGTAAAAAACTAGAGATAAAATAATTTAGGAAAGATCTGTGGAGAATCTCTTTGTCTAATGGAGTATATTTCTGTGAAATGCATGAGAAAACCATAATATTTTTGAGAAATTTATACCAGCAGAAACACTGCCAGCTGAGACTGAGTCAGAGAAGAAACAGAATGAAAGAAGCCTATAGGAATCTCACAGTTCTATAGGCAGAAAATAGGCTGATAAAACAACTCAGCTGCAAACATTTGCTACCTTTAATAAAAAGGAATATGTCTCCAAGGCCAGCTCTGTGAGCCCAGAGGGCAGAGAAATGAGTCACAGCAGATTATACCCAGGCTTTGAAATCTATTGGAGTTTTGCCCTGTTAGATTTCAATATTTCTTGTAGTGACTTCTTTCATGTTTTATTTCTCCCCTTTTGACGGGGAATTTCTATGACTGTTCTCTTATGCCTCTTTTACCATTGTATTTTGGGAATAGATAACTTGTTTTCTACTTCCACAGGTCGATAAAGAGAGAGTAATTATACTAAGCATATTTTACATGTGTGAAGAACGTAAATCTTTAAAGCTAGAATGTATTCTATGGTAGACTGAATAATTGCACATGAAAATGTTTACACCCCTGAATGTGTTACCTTACATGGCAAAGGACGGTTGCAGATGTGATTAACAGTTTTGAGAAGCAGGAATTAGCCTGGATTATCTGGATTGGCCCAATATAATCACAAACACTCTTATAAGAGGGAGGTAAGAGTGTCAAAGTAGCAAAGAATATCGTGTAACAATGGAGAAGAGGTTATAGTGATTTGGTCACGGGTCAAGGAATGCTGGTATCCTCTAGAAGCTGAAAGAGGCAAGAGATGTATTTTACTTTAGAGGATCCAGAAAGAACCAGTCCTGCTGACATCTTGATTTTAGTCCTGCAACACTAAATTTGGACTTGTGACATACAGATCTGTAAGAAAATGTATTTTGTTATTTTAAGACAAACTTGGTGCTAATTTGTTACAGAACTCATGGGAATTTTTTTTAAAAACCAAAGTCTTTTTTTTCCCTTTTGGAAATAATGTTTTATTTTTTATTTTATTTTATTATTATTATAATTAAAGTTTTAGGGTACATGTGCACAATGTGCAGGTTAGTTTCATATGCATACATGTGCCATGCTTGTGTACTGCACCCATTAACTCGTCATTTAGCATTAGGTATATCTTCTAATGCTATCCCTGCCCCCTCCCCCAACCCCGCAACAGTCCCCAGAGTGTGTTGTTCCCCTTCCTGTGTCCATGATGGAAGAACATTCCATGCTCATGGGTAAGAAGAATCAACATCGTGAAAATGGCCATACTGCCCAAGGTAATTTATAGATTCAATGCCATCCCCATCAAGCTACCAATGACTTTCTTCACAGAATTGGAAAAAACTACTTTAAAGTTCATATGGAACCAAAAAAAGCCCGCATCACCAAGTCAATCTTAAGCCAAAAGAACAAAGCTGGAGGCATCACGCTACCTGACTTCAAAGTATACTACAAGGCTACAGTAACCAAAACAGCATGGTACTGGTACCAAAACAGAGATATAGATCAATGGAACAGAACAGAGCCCTCAGAAATAACGCCACATATCTACAACTATCTGATCTTTGACAAACCTGAGAAAAATAAGCAATGGGGAAAGGATTCCCTATTTAATAAATGGTGCTGGGAAAACTGGCTAGCCCTATGTAGAAAGCGGAAACTGGATCCCTTCCTTACACCTTATACAAAAATCAATTCAAGATGGATTAAAGACTTAAACGTTAGACCTAAAACCATAAAAACCCTAGAAGAAAACCTAGGCATTACCATTCAGGACATAGGCATGGGCAAGGGCTTCATGTCTAAAACACCAAAAGCAATGGCAACAAAGCCAAAGTTAACAAATGGGATCTAATTAAACTAAAGAGCTTCTGCACAGCAAAATAAACTACTATCAGAGTGAACAGGCAACCTACAAAATGGGAGAAAATTTTCACAACCTACTCATCTGACAAAGGACTAATATCAAGAATCTACAATGAACTCAAACAAATTTACAAGAAAAAAACAAACAACCCCATCAAAAAGTGGGCAAAGGATATGAACAGACACTTCTCAAAAGAAAACACTTATGCAGCCAAAAAACACATGAAAAAATGCTCACCATCACTGGCCCTCAGAGAAATGCAAATCAAAACCACAATGAGATACCATCTCACACCTGTTAGAATGGCAATCATTAAAAAGTCAGGAAACAACAGGTGCTGGAGAGGATGTGGAGAAATAGGAACACTTTTACACTGTTGGTGGGACTGTAAACTAGTTCAACCATTGTGGAAGTCAGTGTGGCGATTCTTCATAGATCTAGAACTAGAAATACCATTTGACCCAGCCATCCCATTACTGGGTATATACCCTAAGGACTATAAATCATGCTGCTATAAAGACACATGCACACGTATGTTTATTGCGGCACTATTCACAATAGCAAAGACTTGGAACCAACCCAAATGTCCAACAATGATAGACTGGATTAAGAAAATGTGGCACATATACACCATGGAATACTATGCAGCCATAAAAAATGATGAGTTCATGTCCTTTGTAAGGACATGGATGAAATTGGAAATCATCATTCTCAGTAAACTATCACAAGAACAAAAAACCAAACACCGCATATTCTTACTCATAGGTGGGAATTGAACAATGGGAAATAATGTTTTATTTCTTTCAATTATCAATGTTCAGATTAACGCCTACCTTATACCCTGAACCTCTCCAGATACCTATCTTTCTTCTCTAATCATTCTTTTCAACTCAGCTGCATTCTTATGTGTGTGCATATGTGTGAGAGAGAGAGAAATAAAGAAAGAGAGAGAGAGACAGAGAGATAGAGAGAAGGTGCTGTTTAGGCATATGTGTCTTGTATGTTGATGATATGGTTTGGCTGTTTCCCCACCCAAATCTCATCTTGAATTCTAGTTCCCATAATCCCCACATGTCCTGGGAGGGACCTGGTGGGAGGTAATTTAATTATGGGGGTAGTTTCCCCAACACTATTCTCATACAGTGAGTCAGTTCTCAGGAGATCTGACGGTATTATAAGAGGCTTCCCCCTTTGCTTAGCTCTCATTCTTCTCTCTCCTGCTCCCTTGTGAAGAAGGATGTGTTTACTTCCCCCTCTGCCATGATTGTAAGTTTTTTGAGGCCTCCCTAGCCCTGCAGAACTGTGAGTTAATTAAACTTCTTTCCTTTATAAATTACCCAGTCCTGGGTATGTCCTTATAACAGTGTGAGAATGGACTAATACCACCAGATTAGGATAGTGTAAAATCAATGGTCTTAAGGTTAGTGATTTTGGATGGAGAAATCATATGATTTGTAACCACAGAATGGGAGATGTGTAAAAGAACACAAAGTGCTAATAATCATGAGAACAGGAAAACAGGTATAAAACAGGATTGTCCAAAGCAAACTGGGTTGTATGGTCACCCTAAGAATAGTAAAGTTTCCACTCCAAAAAGGAGCCAAGGAAAATATGTGAAATAAATAACATTCTTATGAAAACCCTAAGTCACTGTGATAAGCAACTTTGAGAAGACTAATAAGAAGAGGAAATGGGCAAACATCATTTAGAAAGATGAGGAATAAGAGCAATGAGCAGGTCTGTTTTCTTGATGGATTCTAATGCCTGTGTTTACACCCTGCATTTATGAGGTCTCAGGCTGAGAGAAATTAGCTTAAGGGGTTACAAGCAGGCTAGATCTATGATGTTTTCCCATCTGCCTCTTGAGTTTCATACTAGTTGACTTCTGTTTGAGTCTCCCTTTAAAAAAAAATCTATCAATAGTGATTTTATTGCTTTAATTGAATAAATTAGAGTTGGTTAACTTGTCCAAGTTAACCATTTGCCATGGTGCCAGAGAAAGCTACACATTTGTTGTTATTGTTGTTTTACTTTGCTTTATGTTTATTTGATGGGACTTTAGCACATTTATAAGCAGAAATTCAACAAGAAAATTCTATTATGTAAATATATACCCATTCCACAAAATTCTGATTATGAGATTAATACATCACAAGTTCAGTTGGAAATATCCATTTTTATACAATATAACTGTAAAAGAAATATAATAATGTATCTCGGTAAAAACATGAAAAAAAACTTAGACCATTCTAGATTTTTACCGCATCCACTTAATATTACATTTGTCCTATTTGTAGATATGTAGTAAGGTTCGTTATAAAAGAAACTATAATTATTTACAATTATTGCCTATCAAAATAACCTTAAACAAATTAATATTTTGGAATATTTAAATAGAGATGTGTTTAATAAAAATAAATAAAAGACGAAATGTATAAAATTATATTTATTTCAACAGTC
The DNA here is from genome assembly GCF_028858775.2 of Pan troglodytes. Taxonomy (NCBI): domain Eukaryota; kingdom Metazoa; phylum Chordata; class Mammalia; order Primates; family Hominidae; genus Pan; species Pan troglodytes. The sequence goes on along the minus strand of NC_072411.2, from coordinate 24,152,279 downwards.
AAAGTGAGTGACCTATTATAGGCCAATATTTGGTATTGGAATTTCAGTTTACATAAAAGAACATTTCTATATTAAAAGTTTATAAACATATGGGAAAGAAGGACAGGTTGGTAGTTAAATTATATATAATATGGACACTATAAAGAATAAGTAGAACTTTAAAAATTACCTTAAGAATAATAACAAAAAATAACTATCAGAGTTCACCACAAATTTGGTCACATAAATAAATTAAAAATATAATGTTTTTTTCTTTCACTATTTGTTCCAGTCTTCAGACTAATATCTGCTTTTGGTTTGGTTTTTTTAGTGAAAGATGCTTGACTGATAGTCTAACTGATGTTAAAAATAGTGACTGACGTCACATACAGTTAATTTATACAAGGATATTTCCTAAGGGCTATATCACAAGGCTGGATCATGTGCTTTGCCTCCAAGTGCTTTGTTACACATGGCATGGAAAATTACTATGAAAATGAGATCTTTGTTTCTTTAGAGTTTATTTTCTCCTCCTGCTTCATTCAGTCCTCATGTTGTAATCTTCTATTTGTGATAACACTACAGACACTGAGGAAAGGATTTTGATGTTGCAAATGCAAGGTAGAAACATCAGATTATTTGAAAAAACAGCAGATCTTCAGGATGAATGATACAAGCAAATATCCTCTTGGGATAAAAATTTCTTCCTTAAAAAAAGAGGCTATTTTAGAGATCCTCTCTTCAAAATCGTTTTGTAGTAGGGTTGTTTATAGAACCTTTTAGTGAAGCCTTTTCACGGAGGGTAATGAAATGGTAGTAGAGTGGCAGTGTGAATACTGAATCAGAATCAAAACCATTTGGGTTCTGATCCAGCAGCAAGCACTTTTACTTGACTTACCTAAATTCTATGAGCCTTAAATTCATCACTTTAATAATGGAATTATGAAACTTCTTTCTGTCTTTGAGATGATTTGTATAAGTAAAGAATCCTAATAAATGGTGGGTATTATTAACATAATTCTCTTCTGCCATGATGATATGGGTAAAATATAATTGTAAATTTTCCTCTTTTTTTCCCAAGCTTTAGCCCAGTTTTGAGTAAAGAAAAAAAATGAGCAACAGTCATGACCTAAAACTATGCTATTTAGAAAATGTTTGTGTTGATAGGCCCAACAACTATTTACCAATAAACATTATAAAATCATTATAGTCATATATTCTTTGATAAAATAAAAATAAAGCATCATCATTATAGTCACGCTACAAAGCTGTAACCTCAGATTTTAAGTCCATTGACAAAATTAGCTGAGAATAGCAAAAATCAAGCAAAATGTAATCTGATTCTTTCTGCATTTTAATTTCCCATCTAAATGTGTTAAACTGAATATATTGAAGTAAAAAATCTCTGAGATGTCAAGTAGGAGTCTTGCTTAATTTATAATATGCAATCAATCAATAACTATGTGCTCAGCTCTGGCTGGGTATGAGGCCTAGTACTAGTTGCAAGAAGGCAAAAAAAAAAAAGGTTTATTTTAAGAAAATTACCCTGTATTATAAGCAAAGGTGTTTTAAAGAATGAAGACAGATATCATCTCTATATGACTGATATGGTTTGGCTGTGTGTCCCCACCCAAATCTCATCTTGCATTGTAATCCTCACCTGTTGATGGAGGGACCTGGTGGGAGGTGATTGGATCATGGGGGCAGTTTACCCCATGCTGTTCTCATGATAGTCAGTGAATTCTCACTAGAGCTGATGGTATTCAAGTGTGGCCCTTCTTCATTCTCTTGCTCTGTCTCTCCTGCTGCCATGTAAGATGTGCCTGGCTTTTCCTTTGCCTTCTGCCACGATTGTAAGTTTCCTGATGCCTCCCAGCCATGTGGAACTGTGAGTCAATTATTAAACCTCTTTCCTTTAAAAATTACCCAGTCTCAGGTAGTACCTTTATAGCAATGTGAAAACAGACTAATACAGAAAATTGGTACCAAGGTAGTGGGGCTTGGTACCTAACCTGCTTTTAATTTTACAGGTTTGCAAGCAGAAGGGACTTGCCTTCTCTCAGATGAGACTTTGCACTTGGACTTTTGAGTCAATGCTGGAATGAGTTAAGACATTGTGGGACTGTTGGGAAGGCGTGGTTGGTTTTGAAATGTGAAAAGAACATGAGATATGGGAGGGGTCAAGGGCAGAATGATATGGTAGCGCTCTGTGTTCCCACCCAAATCTCATCTGGATTTGTAATACCCATGTATCAAGTGTTGACGGAGGATCTTGGTGGGAGGTGACTGGATCATGGGGGAGGTTTCCCCCATGCTGTTCTTGTGATAGTGAGTGTGTTCTCACTAGAGCTGATGGTTTTAAAGTGTGGCACTTCTCTCACTCTCTCTTTCCTCCTGCCATGTTAGATGTGCCTTGCTTCCACTTCACCTTCCACCATGATTGTAATTTTCCTGAGGCCTCTCCAGCCATATGGAACTGTGAGTTAATTAAACCCCCTTTATAACTTACCCAATCTCAGGTAATATCTTTTTAGCAGTGTGAAAACAAACTAATACAATGACAAACATAGATACTCTGTGTGAACTATTAAGGGACACACTCAAAAATATCTTACATAGAATGAGGGGTTACACTTGAACTCAAACCCAGTTTTCTGACTCTGAAATTTGTCCTCTTAATTTTACGATCCACATGTTAAATATAGATCAAAAATGTCTAACCTAAAAAAGTTCATAACCTAGTAGGTAAGATAAGTGAACTACATTTAGAAAAAGGATAACTAGCATCACTAAGTGCCAAAGGAATGCCTTTGACACTTAAGGAATTTCAGAGGAAGAGAAACAGATTATTTTAAGCCCAGGTGAATAGGTAAGGCTTTGTAGAGTGAGTATTGAAGACTGTAGAATTTTTCATTGGCTGAGAATGTAGGGAATTTGGAGGCATTTAGGTAGGAAGGGTGGTTGGAGAAATGAGGCCGAGGAAATCATGGGACATGTTTCAGTAGCCAGTGAATAGAGCAATCTGATTGTAACAGCTCTTTAAGTTGGAGACTTAGTAAGAAATAAGCCTGGAAACAAAAGCTGTGACCATAATGTTTCTATTTTAATTTTAGACCTTCTTGGGATATTTTTCACTGACTTATAAAATATAATCTGAGTCTTTAATGAGTGTATACATTTTTCAGAAATCAAGTGTGACTGAAATGTGTGTCACAAATACAAAGCAGTGGATGATTTGTATCTGGTTGTACGAACAGACAAATCCTGGCAACACAGGGACAGATGGAACATTTGTTCCTTTGTGTAACTACCTACAAATCCATTGCACATGATGGTCATGTGACTTAGGACAGGCTAATTATAATATCCCTTCCTGGCATGCCTACAGAAAAGAAGTTTAATAAGAGGACTTCCCTGAAACTGCCGCATGGAAAAGGGAGATGCTCTATCCACTAGGACTTCATTGGTCATTAACAGACTCCCACTGGTAATTGTACGAGCAGAAGATGAGGCCAGATAGAGGAAAAAGGGACTGAACAGTCAAGTAGTAACAAAAATGAGGGAGGGAGAGGGGAGCTGGCGGAGATAGAGAGAAATGCTTTTAGTGTCCCTGGATCAAGCAGTGCTTAAAACAAAAAAATTCGAACTACTAACATAAACATATTAATTTTATCTTTTCCCCTTCATGTGGGTTGAATTAGGTTTCTGTAGTTTTAAATTAATAGCTAAGAAGGTCCTATTTCATCAGAACATAAGAGTTCCAATTGTGTGGCTCAAGTGTGTATTTTAAAACACGTGGAGAAAAAAAAACTAGAGTAGTCTAGGAATTCTGACGAAAATGGGAGGGTGAGCATCATGTAGTTCTCTAACTCTAAACATAGAACAAAAGGTAAAATATTTTTAAATATACTTGACAAAATGCATAACCATAATTTAAAAGGAGAGAGAAACAATTGGGAGCACTTCCGCTTTTTAGCCATAAGGAATAATATGTTCCAAAATAATCCTCTTTCCACAACTAGACAACTGAAGAAAACAGAGTAAATCACTATTTTCAGATGTTGTACTGCAGGCAGCACAGAGCTGTAATTCACAAGAAAGGGAAACAAATAGATGAGCTAAACCACTGCCTAGTCTTTCTGTCTAGAGGTAATTTCTGTGCTGCAACCCAGTCAGGAGAATTCAAACCAAGCTGGGGAATCTCAGTGAGTTGAGAAAACAGAGCTTGGAATTTACAGAGTCTGAGAAAGCCAGAAGTTGTTATTCAGGGAATTAGAGAGAACTAGAGAACTAAATCTACAAAACTATAAAGCTCAGAAAATCTGTGCAAGGGCCCATGAGTCTTTCTCTGAATGCCAATATGCATAGTGTGAAATCCCATAAGAGTAAACAAAAATCAATTATATCAAGGAAAAAATCATTATATGAAGCTATAATATGAACAATCCTCAAAGGTCACAGAAAGCCAGGAATTGTTTGAGTTTCAGCCAGTACACAGACTTCCCTGCATACAACAGGCTTTCAGTCCATGAAACTAGCTGTATAAAGACTACTATAATTATACTCAAAACAAACCCAAAAACAAACTTCTAAAGGATCAGTCTAATTCAAAAGTACTTAGCTGACTGTTGGAAAACAAATTCACCATTCTTTCACTCTTTAGAGGCAGGTAAAAATATAAATAAATCAACATACAGAATTCAAAAAGATAAAATTCCAAATGTCCAACACCCAATTCAAAAGTGCTAGAGTAATGAACAATTAAAATTATCACTAATAACTAGAAGAAAAATCAATCAAAAGAAACTGATTCACAAATGACAAAGATGATAGAATTAGCAGAAAAGGACAGTAAAACAGCTATTGTGAAAATGATCCATCTGTTTAATCATGTACAAAATATGAAAATGAAGTGAATACAAAACAAATGACATGAAAAGAAATGTATGAGACTTCTAGAGAATAAAACACCATATCAGTAATTTTTGAAAACCACTGGAAGGGATAAATAGCATATTAAACATGGCAGAGGGAAAGAATGATGAACCATGAGTATACAACTCTACAAACTATCTAAATGAAGTCTCGAGAAAAACAGAATGAAGGGAATAAAAACAAAAACACAGCATTATTGGTCTGTGGGACATTAAATATAGGTGGCATAACGTAGCTAGCATATGTAAAATTGGAGTCCCAGAAAGAGGAGGCAATATAGGGGATTACATATACATATGTAAGGAAATGAATGTAACTTTTCCAAATATGATATAAATATAGAACTCATAAATATGAGAAAATGCAACAAACCACAAGTAGGAAAGAACAATGTAATCAACACCAAGGTGCACATCACAATCAAATCTCTAGAAACCTGTGAAAAACAGAATGTCTCACAGTATAAGGACAAATTACTTCCACAAACATGAACAACAAATGGAAAAATCAGTTAATAAGAATATGAGTCAAGGAGAGAAATTTGTTGGATATAATGCAATGAAATTATAAATAGTCAAAGAGAAACTAAATTTGCCATAGTATTTGAAAAATAATACCAGTCTAAATACTTTATGAATTACTGAAGAACTCACAATAAAAATTAATAGATTTAGAGTAGGATAAGTATGAAATTTATTCATTAAGACAGTCTAACATAGATAAATTAGCTTTTGAAGTAAATTGATAGCTTTAAATATACACAGGGTAGAATAAGAAAGACTGAAATTAAATGGCTTAAAAATATCATCCCAAAAAATAGCTTAGAGAGAAAATTTTAACCCTTGATTAAAGAAAATACAGTATCTTGCTATAACCAATGTTTATTAATAGACACATGGGAATTATCTTCAAATAAATCTATAAAATCCATATAATGCCATTTATTAAAACTTCCAACAAAATTTTGCATATGCAGGAATAGCAAAACAATTCTGAATACTAAGAAAGTGGAAAGGGACCAACCCTACTAATACCCAGACTGTAAAGATATAGTAATTTAAAGCAACACAACGAGGGCAGATACTTCATAAACAGATAATGTTCTCCGTTTTTGTGGAGGGGCAGGTGGGAAATAAGTGAGTTCTCCCTCTATTAGTTCTCTTGAGAGCTGGTCATTAAAAAGGACCTGGCAACTTCCCTCTCTCTCTGGCTTTTTCTCTTACCCTGTGATGTCTGCACATGCCATTCCCCTTCCCCTTCCACAGTAAGTGGAAGCAGCTTGAGGCCCTCACCAGGAGGAGATGCTGGTGCCATGCTTTTTGTGCAGCCTGCAGAGACATGAGCCAAAGAAATCTCTTTTCTTTGCAAACAAATAAATAAACAGACACACCATTGACATAGGAATAGGTCAAGAGAATAAATCGCTCTCCATAAAGAAATTTAAAAATCTGTGGGGCTACAGGTGTTTTAGGGACCTCACTGAAGACAAAAAAAAAAAGTCCAAAATCATCTCCCATTGTTGATTTGAATACAGTTGAGAAGTACCACAATGAGCCTAGAGAGATATACATCAAAATGCCAGTATAGTTGCTTCAGAGCTAATTTAAAAAACAGAATTTAGCATAATTAATAGGAGAGCAATGTGTCAGCTCTAGCAAAATAGAAAATATGGAAACCATACCAGCAATCCTATTTCTACCCCAGAAAAACTCTTACATATAGGCCCAAACATAGAAGAGTAAGAGGCTCCTGGCACTATAAAATGACAATCTAGACACGCTTTATAGCTGAGCCCAAATATTCCATATACACATCTGCATCTTCCAGAAACCCTTGCACCTATGTTCGGTACATATGGCTAGTTTTTACCATCTAATCTGAGCAAAAGTGATTAAAATAATCAGTGTGAGTTCTCTATCCCTTTCTTCTCCTACCACAGTACAGCAGATACATCTTCCAGATTGAGGACTCACAAGACAGAGGAACGCTCCTTGTCCTAGAGTTTAGGTGGACCCCAAATAAATCTCTGTTATATTAAGAAATGGTATTTCAATATTTAAAATACTGTTGCAGAACACAGATTACCTTTACTAATATGCACCTAAATGTCTGATTTTAAAAATATATAAATTAAACATAGTATGTTCATATAACAGAGATAAAATACAAAGAATGATGTTCATCCATTTATATGTATAAATATTAAATGAATGGAAATATAATATTGACCAAATAAATGCATACAATCATTTCTAAATATGAAATTTCTGTATTTTCTTGAGTTTTATTTTATTTCACAAAAAAGAGGACATTAAAGGGAAAATGGAATGTTGAAAAGCCTTAAAAAGAAAAAAGGGCTGGCGCAGTGGCTCACACCTGTAATCCCAGCTCTTTGGGAGGCCGAGGCGGGCGGATCACGAGGTCAGGAAATCGAGACCATTCTGGCTAACATGGTGAAACACCATCTCTACTAAAAATACAAAAAATTAGCTGGGCATGGTGGTGGGCACCTGTAGTCCCAGCTACTCAGGAGGCTGAGGCAGGAGAATGGCGTGAACGCAGGGTGTGAAGTTTGCAGTGAGCGGAAATCGCACCACTGCACTCCAGCCTGGGTGACAGAGTGAGACTCCATCTCCAAAAACAAACAAACAAAAAAAACAGGGCTGTGCAAGGTGGCTTCTGTCTGTAATCCCGATACTTTGGAAGGTGGAGGTGGGAGGTGGGAGCATCCCTTGAGGCCAGGAGTTCAAGACCAGCCTGTGTAACATATTGAGACCCCCCACCACTAAAAAATAAAACTAAACAAAAAACATTTGAAAGGGTCTAGCAAATAGATTTTTATTGTTTGATAGATTTTCCCACCAACTACAATTTATTGAGCAGTGTTTATAGGCTAAGGAGTAGCCAAACCCTTGGATATTCATCCTCAAGCACTATCGGATCTAGTGGGGATCCAGGTTAGGTAAAATAAACTTTACAAATATGTCATTTGTGCTGTAATTGAGTTATTTACAGAATGTAGTGATGCACAGAAAACCAGCATTGAATTAGGATTGGTGTGGTTCTCAAAGAATATGTCCTAGATGAGGTAATCTGTAATCTGGTTGTTGGAGGGAGCTGGTTTCAGGACAGAAAAGCTTGAGGGTACATATTTTTTTTAAAAAAATTGTAGTTTATGTTCTGGGATACATGTGCAGAGCATGCAGATTTGTTACATAGGTATATACATGCCATATGGTTTGCTGCACCCATCAACCCATCATCTAGGTTTTAAGGCCCACATGCATTAGATTTTTGTCCTAATGCTCTCCCTCCCCTTGCCTCCAAACCCCCCGGCAGGCCCAGGTGTGTGATATTCCCCTCCCTGTGTCCATGTATTCTCATTTTTCGACTCCCACGTATTTTTAAAGGTGTGAACCTATGTGGTAAATTACAGTAGTTCCCCCTTATCTGTAGTTTCACCTCCCTCTGTTTTTAGTTACCTGCAGTCAATGTGATCTGAGAATGTTAAATGGAAATATCCAGAAATACACAATTCATAAGTTTTAAATTGCACACTCTTCTGAGTAACAAGATGAAATCTCATGCTGTCTCCAATCTGTCCCACCGTTTGTAGAAGGTATCCACCGGGTAGAAGCTATTCACCTGTTAGTCTTTTAATGGCTGTCTTGGTTATCAGATCAACTGTGGAGTGTTTGTGTTCGAGTAACCCGTATTATACTTAATAATAGTCCTAAAGCACAAGTGTAGCTGCTGGCAATTTGGATACGCCAAAGAGCAGCTGTAAAGTGCTTCCTTTAAGTGAAAATTCTCTAATTAATAAGGAAAGAAAGAATTCACAGTTTGCTAAAATTTTACAGTAAGAACAAACTTTTGATATGTGAAATTTTGAAGAAGGTAAAAGGAACTCGTGCTAGTTTTGTTGCCACACCTCAAATTGCAAAAGGTATAGCCACAGTGCTTTATAAATACCTAGTTAGGATAGAAAAAGCATGAAATTTGTGGGTAGAAGACTATACAGAAATATATTATTATTGGTAGCAACATGATGTGTCAGATTAATTAAATTAAACTTCATCATAGGTTTGTATGTATAGTGAAAAACATAGTATATATAGAGCTTAGTACCACCTCGGGATTCAGGCATCCAATAGGGATCTTGAAAGTATCTCCCACAGATAACTAGGGACTACCGTGTTCAGAGAATTCCAAGGCATTCAGCATGGCCAGTGATGAGAGTACATATGGGGATTGGAAAGTTATTTGTCCCTAAAAGATGACATTGGACTGGGCATTCCCCCACCCAAATATTTACTTATAGATTTGGTAAATTTAGTTATGAAACCACTTTTGCAAAATTATGACCATGAGAGAAATTTGACATAGTTGACTTTATCTTGCTTATAACCTCCAAGCTGTCCTTCGTCATTCCTGGCCGTAAGCCAAGCTAACTTTGGGAGGGATAATAGTCTAATCTTTAAGCAAGGATAATAGAAGTCCTTGCCTAAGTGAAACCACTGTTGTAAAACTAGTGAAAGTTCGCAAGATTAGGATTATAAGAGGGGCCTGAACTCTGCTAAAATGTAGGCCCAGTTTCTGTAATCATTTACTGCTCAAGAATCACGTGGGCAGAGGTCACAAGATTTGTGATTTTCCCAGTTGCGTCCAACATCACCATTGTAGAACTTAAGACTGTTGTTTTGAGATTTTTTTTTTTCCGATTGACCCCACACAGACTTGTGATTCATGACTCAACTGGTTCTGTGGTCCCACCCAGAGGCAAAGTCAGTGCACCAGTCCCTGAAGTGTTTTCCATATCCCTATTATTTCAGCCCCAACCAATCAGCACCACTCATTCCCTAGCCCCTGCCCACCAAATTGTCCATAAAATTCCTAACCACTGAGCCTTTGAGGAGACTGATTTGAGTGATAACTGCAGTTCTCGCATGTAGCTGGCCTTATGTCAATTAAACTATTTATCGACCACAACATGTTGGTCTCAAATTGATTTTGTCTGTGCAGCATGCAAGAAGGGCCCATGGGGCGATTATATTTAGTACTAAATCAGCATAGGTTAAATTAAAAATTTCCAATCTAAGACTTAACCCATTTAATTGCAGTAATTTATTCCCATGCCTATACTTCCAGCTGGATGGCAAGCTTCTTTTGGAGGGAGTGCAGACGTTATTTAACAGATGCCTGTCCTCCCCGTCTAGTACAAAATGTGGTAAATCCAAGGTGCTCTATAAATATTGTCTGGATACCCAATATAGAATTTATTTCAAAATGTCCTTCTCAGTAAAATTATTCAGTTATACATAAATGGAAATTATTTTAATGGTATTCATATGAGATATTCAACAATATGGCTTCACTAATGTGAACATGCAAGGGTTAAGTTAAAAAAAGATGAATTTAGATATAAATCTTGCTTTGAACCACTTAGTCTGTAGTATTGGGCAGGTTATTTAATTTTGGAATCTCAAATATGTGATCGATAAAATTTAGATTAATCATATCCACCTTTTGTATTAATATAGTAATGGGATCCTTTGAAATGAACTTTTACATTGGGTGTCTGGTAAATGAAGGAAATAAAAAACTTAAGCTAACTCATGGTATACTCCAACATTCAGTGGAAGACTGAACAATTCTTTTTAGTAAGTGTAGAAAAAACTAACAATTGAAATGCACAATTTATTTATTTATTTATTATTTTTTGAGACAGAGTCTCCCTCTGTCGCCCAGGCTGGAGTGCAGTGGCATGATCTTGGGATCTCGGCTCACTGCAATCTCCGCCTCCCGGTTTGAAGTGATTCTCCTGCCTCAGTCTCCCAAGTAGCTGGGATTACAGGCGCCCACCACTAGGCCTAGCTAATTTTTCTATTTTTAGTAGAGATGGGGTTTCGCCATGTTGGCCAGGCTGGTCTCAAACTCCTGACCTCAGGAGATCCACCCGCCTCGGGCTCCCAAAGTACTGGGACTACAGGAGTGAGCCACCACACCCGGCCGAAATGCACAATGTTTATCTAGAGGCTGGTTAGAAAGTGTATCTGATCAAAGTAGGAAGTTTATGAAGGAGAATGTAGGAAATAAAATGAAAACTATGAAATCACCCCTATGTATTAGCCTTGTGACCCAGAGAAACTATATAACCTTTGAGTTTGCCTGTTCACAAGTAAAGTGATTGTTTCCTTATTTAAAAATATGAGATAACACCAAAGAACCTCCCAGATTTTGTGTGTAATAATTGTTATTAGACCCAATTTAACCCTGAAGAAAGAAGCATTATTGTTGATTGGTGTGCTTACTTACATGCCTGTTTTATGATTTTATTTATGTAATTAGTTATTGGTTTTTGCTTTAAAGCTAAGGAACAACTCTGTTTAAGGCTATCTTTAAATGTTGTCTCTTGAGAAAACTTTCACATAGCTTGTCATTCTACAGTCTGATGCTATAAGAAGGTTATGTCTGTTTTTGATAGTTACTGATGCCAATGGAATAAATGACATCTTGTTTTCTAATTAATTAAGCAAGCTCTGTGCACTTCCTCTCATTTCTGGTATCCATGAAAGCATGCTTTTTTTGGTTACTATGCTGATTAAACAAACAGACACTGATGGTTGGCTGCTCAAGTTCTGAGGCTCTAGGGAGAACAGGAATTGTTGTGCCAACAGAATTGAACTTTTGGCCTTGTTTATTCCTAGCAAAGTGTTACCTCCCTTGTGGAGGAAATGAGTTAAAACTTATTAGGAAAACTCAAAGAGATTTTTCAACATCCGATAACCTGCATACAGTTCTTTCAGGAAGAAAGTAGATTAATCCAATTTCTCTGGTATCAAATAGAAACAAATGGCTTAGAAAACCTAAAGCACATGCAGTCTACTTGCCTACTAAAGAGAAAAACCTGCAAACTGGGGAAAAATGAAGAAGAAATATTGAGAAAGGTAAACTTATTTTAGGAGATGAGATGAAGGGGAAAGTTAAAAAGTGGCTGTATAATTATTAGAACATTGGGAAAACTTGCTATTATGGCAATTGAATCACAATTCATTGTATTTCAGGAACTGAGAAGATGGAAAGAGATTCTAGAATGAGCTATCAAGCCACACAAAAGCATGAAGGAAACTTAAACGCTTATTGATCTGTAAAAGAAACCAGTCTGAAAGGGATATATATTGTATCAGTCCAATTGTGTGACATTCCAGAAAAGGCAAAACTATGGAGACGTAAAAAGATCAGTGCTTTCCATGGGTTTGTAATGAAGGGAGAAGTGACAGATAAAAAGCTGGAGCACGGTGTATTCTTAGGGCAGTGAGATTATTCCATAGGATAATGTAATGGCTGAAACATGTTACTATACTTATGTCAATTCCACAGAATATACAATATAAAGAGTGAACCCTAATACTAACTATGGACTTCCATTAATAATAATGTATCAATATTGGTTCATCAGCAGTAATAAATATATTACAGTACTGCAAGATGTTAATATCGAGAAAGAGAGGAGGAAGAGGGAGTATAGAAGGGTACTGTACTTTGTGTTAAACTATTTTGTAAACTTAAAACTATTCCAAAAAGTTTGTTTGTTTGTTTGTTTATTTATTTTGAGACAGAGTTTTGCTCTTTCTGCCAGGCTGGAGTGAAGTGGCGCAATCTTGGCTCACTGCAACCTCTGCCCCCTGGGTTCAAGCCAGTCTCCTGCCTCAGGCTCCTGAGTAGGTGGGATTATAGGCACTCACCACGATGCCTAGGCATTTTTTTTTTATTTTTAGTAGATACAGGGTTTTGCCATGTTGGCCAGGCTGGTATCTAACTCCTGACCTCAGGTGATCCACCTGTCTTGGCCTCCCAAAGTGTGAAGATTACAGGCATGAGCCACCTTGCCAGGCCAAAGTTTATTTTTTTAAAGCACAAAAGATGCTGAAAGACTGCAGATTTACAAATGCTATGATGATGGTGATGATGGTGGTGGTGATGATGATTTACAAAATAATTTCAGATACAGATCTGTACATTTGATTTAAGGAAGGACAAAAACAAAGCAACATCAACAACTCAAATGGCAAGAGTTTAGAAAGTATAAAAATTCGGAAGACAATTAATGTAAGAAACAAATTATAAAAGAGACAATATGAGCACCTGGAAGTTGAAAATTCTTATCAGGATACACAGTGACCAATGAAGATCAAACAAAAAATAACAAATACATTTCAATTAGTTCTTTGATGGGTACCTAACATTATTAACTTGAGAGAAGCTGCCCCATGATATATTTTTGAATTTTATAAAATTTTATATGTTCATAATAGATATAGATCCTCATTGTGCTTATAAAATGTTGTATGATTATTTATTTTCAAGATCCAGAATTGGGTGGATTTATTATTCAACAGTGTCAACAACTGATGAATTTATAGTGAAGATACATGACAAATCTCTGACTTTAACTTTTTCATCCATAAAGTAGATGAAGAATGGAATAAACATATGAGAGATATCAAATATACTAGATGATACACATTGATCTAGAAAGATTCTGAAAGGTTTGTGTGAAGAGATAAATCTAATAAAATAATATTCATCAGGGATAAAACCGAAGTGTCACACCTGAATCCAAAACCCATCTTTATTAGCAGAAAATGGGAGAAGTAGACTCCACGGACACTCCCATTTCAAAAAAAAGTGTATGTGCATGTAATATATGTCAATAATGTACATTTCAATAATATATAAAATATACGAGAATAATGTCATTTGCTCACTCCCCCAAAAAAACCAGAGGAATTTTTAGTCGATATTTATACATATGTTTCCAGAAACAAAGATTAGAAGAGAGAAGTTCCGGAGAAACTAAAATTTCATTAAAATATTTAAGGGTATTTGATAATAATAATATGTTCAACACACTAAAACTGTAATATGTCTGCCTATAGCTAATGTGATTATAGCTGTTATTAATGGCCATATTTCTAGAAAATGAGAGAGGAGCCTTTCTCTCGTGTGACCTGTTTGCTCACACTCTTGAAATTCTAACTTCTGTCTTGGTAGTTATATTTTAAAAGAAATAGAGTGAAATTGGAATGTATTCAAGGCAGGTTAAATATTATATTGAAAATGTTCATGATGTGTCAGAGCAAGAATGTTTACAGGAATTTGAGATGTTTACCCTTGTAGGAAATATTTTTGAGGTGATATGTCTTCCAATATCTGTAGTTTTCACCTGGAATAAGGATTAACTAATCTTTATGATCCCAAATATGCCAACAAAATGAGAAATTTTAACTTATGCCTCAATTAAAGTAATAGCATCTCACATTCAATAATGTAGCCTTAATCACAAATATACAAAGGTGGCTTTCAGAGAATTTACCCACTATACCATCAAACACTCCATTTTCCTCAGTCTCCACCATAATATAATAAAGTCTTTCGTTTTGTTCTTGGATCAAAATGAACTAGTGGTGTTAAAAATTACATATGTTTCTTATTGTTACAGAAAATAATTATGATTCATTGATAGTCAGAAAATATCCTGGGCCCAAGAATGGAAAATGGAGTACGCTCTAGAAGGTATTATTACAAAGCTCCGATGGGTGGTCAGGACAGGAAAATAATTCTGTGACCAATAAGAGCAGTTAAAGGTTGGGTAACCATGATAAATTATCAGATTTGTTGATGGGAGGCAGAAAAGGCAGGAGAATGGATATTGTAAAATCTATCTAGCCTTCAATGTCTTACCAGATTTGAGTATTACATATCCTTATGGTTCATGTTAGGCCTCTGAAAGTTTAACACTCATTAATATATCCACGCCTTTCAAAATTAAAGCCTTCACTTTAATTGTGAAGGGCGTAGGCATATTCAAGGATGTGGAGTCCTACTGAGTCCTCTGCTTTTAAATCTGATTTCTAATCATGCCTTTCGTTAGTTCTAGCATGGACCTACTTTAACTCAGTGGATCATCCCAGAAGGATAATGAAAGATAACTTTTCTCAAGATCACTAACCTTACTCATAAAGTAAGCTTATTGTTGTGTTCTTCAATCACATGACTCATCTAGGCTTCCAGCCATTAGGCCTATAAAAAATCTACTGGGAGTTTAACATCTGTGAATAATTTTTAGATGACTGATGTGAAATTACTTCCCTCTTCCACACTCTCCCTAAAGCAACTTTAACATTGAGGCACTGCAACATTACATTTCAGTTTTATTTTATGAAGGGAACTTGTAGACCAAAGTATATGCCAGTGAATGTGTGTGTGCATGTGGGAGTGTGTGTGTTTGTGTGTGTGTGAACTTTTTCATGGATCTAAATCTAGAGGAAAAGAATACAATACTAATAATGATTATGTCTAAGAGATGTAAGTAAATGTAATCTTCCTAAATAGTTCACAATGAGCATCTATGATGAACTCATCTATCCCAATAAGCACCTCATCACAATGAGCACAATGAAAAACATGGCATGGCTATTTTAAAAGTAAAAGCATAGACATATTTATGTGTATGTGTGTGTGTGTGTGTGTGACATAAATAACTTTAAATTGCTAACAGCAATAATTTTCAGGAGTTAGAATTATGGTTAATTTTTAACTCATTTCTAATTTTGCTAAAACGTGAGTATATTGCTATCATAATCTAAAATATACATTCAGCAACTGTAAATGAGCTGCAATTGTAGAGCAATTTTACAAATGCATGTTATTATCAAGTTCAGGCTGTTTCTTCAAGATGACTACCTGAACAAAACACAAGCTTTCTAAATTACAGGACAGATTTTTGACTCTTTACAAGTATCAGTGCTGACCATCATAGGATAGACAAATGAGTCATCTTTGGCATACTAAAGGAGAGACTAAAGTTAGAGGTTTAAAAGTGAGATTCAGCCGTATACATTTCTATTGAACATACTTTCAGTTAGCACCTGCTATGTGCTAAAAACTATGCCAGATACACAAAGAAAGAAAGCACCCTTTCCCTCCTGAGATTCTGATGGCAAGGAAGTCAGATAAGCCAATAGTAACACAATGTCATTGATGAGGTAATATCTATATACAAAGAGGCCTCTGCACAGAGAGAAATGCACTGTCTTACCAGTGATGGATAAACCAACAGAGTGACATGTGGGCTGGATCTTGATGGGTCTTTATGTATCCACCAAGTATGCACAAGAATTGTGCCTCTATCCAGTGGGGAAACAACACATGCAAAATGCATGAACACTGACCAAATGATATAGAAAGAATATTCTCTCTTTTCAAGATGGTTCAAGATAGTTCTATTGGTCTTTTTAAGACACACACACACACATTCTCTTCAGAAGTGGAACTGGAGCAGTTACTTTTCTCTCATACTGAATAAATATTCCTATGGAAACCCTTAGCATGAAAAAAATATAACAAACAAAAAGCATACAAATATATACAAAGGCTGTCTTTTGTTTCACACTAGAGGGTAGAGGAGAAAACAGGGAGACAGGGAACAACATTAACACTTTCAGATTCTCACATATTCCAGGCAGGTTCTAAAAGTGCTAAAGGTAGAGAAAGGGGTTCTTCAGAAGGCTGACCCCTTTCTCCTTGTGCCCAAAGCTGGGCCAACACTTCCACCGGCATATCCCAGCAGGGCAAACCAGCATTGACTCCTTGCATTTTCATTTGCCTAATGCTTAACCAAATAATCGGCCTCAGGGGCCTGTCTTTATAGGGAGCCAGTTGGATTTATTGATATTTCCCAGACAGGCAGAACTGGAGAGCCCCAAACCATTGAGGATATCGGATGTTCAGATAGTCTTGCTAGACCATCACTGCCTTCATTTAATCACTGTGAAGAATTTGCTTTGGCCAACAATAAATCCAAAGCCTTTAGTCTCTGTGTTATGACATATTCTAGTTAAAGGATGGGAATCTTAGTATGAACTACCTCTTATCTGGCCCTGGGAAAGGGCCATCACAGCAATTCTCACCAAAATAGAAAAGGGTACACAAAGGGCTGGGCACCCAAGTACAATAGAGGGATAGATATATAGAGAAATTGGATGCAGAGAGGGAAGGGAGTATGGGGGGAGGGAGAGAAAGAGAGATTATAGATAGTTTCACCAATCTCCTCAAAGGTATAAGCTATGACTCATTTCCTTATCTTGTCTGTCAAAGTATATGATAGGCTATTAGAGGCCACAGAATTATATTCAGGATGGTTTGGTTGTAGTCTTGGGTTCAAATGATATTCTTGTATCAGACCATAGCCCAATTCAAGTTCAGAAAATAAGATAATTATTCAATCTGTATGTGTGCATTCTGGCAAAAGAGTGTTCATCTGAGAAGCAACATAAAGAAGTTTGGTTCTAGCAATAAACAGCACATGTAAAGCACTTACTAAATGTCTTGCAGTAGGAAAATCTCACAAAGCGCTAACCTCTCATGTTCAACAAGAGGAGGGTTAGATTTGCTATGTTAAATGCAGAGAAAAAACCAATTTCAGTGAAACAAAGCACATTATTTTGCTACTTAATATTCTTCAGGAGTGTATGACTCTGCTGCAATAAGATATGATTTTTAAAAATCCAATATATAAATCCTTCCATTCATTTATACATTCATTAACTAAAGGATTAATTAATCCCCCAAATTTTAGTATTTAGTAAATATGCTCCAAAAAATGGGAGAATATAAACATTAAACAGACAAAAAATACCAACAAATAAGTAATAGGAGAAAATAATTAAATATCTTCTGCTACATGCTGCAGACAGAAAAAAGAACATTTTGGAAACTTCTCTAGTATATTAAAATTAAAAAGTAGATTTTTTCTATTTTTTATATAGCACTAAGAGAAAAAAGTTTTTGTTTTTGTTTTCATTTTTACCAGAGACAATTACTTTCAACAGTCAAACAGGGATAAAAAGAGTTCTTTTCAAACACTTTAGTCTCTCAAATAAAAGTGTTGCCAGGGGCTCATTGAGAGATCTCATAGCAGCAATCCTGCATTCACCAAAAACTTTTGTTTCCAAAGAGAAACAGAACATGAAGTTTCAACGCATCATTGTGATATGATTCCCTCAAAAGTTTTTAAAAAGATTGAGAGTCTGCAAAATTAAAGGCTCCGGGAAAAAAAAATATAATGCTATTATGAAAGAAAAATCAGGACAAATGAGAGTAAGTGAAGATAATGATGTTCTGATTCTGTTGACATCATATCAGTCCATGGTGACTGCATTAGTTTCCTGTTGCTATTTTGACAAATCAATGCTAATTTAGTGGCTTGAATCAACACCAATTTTACATGTCAGAATGGCAACATCAGCTTTACTAGGCTAAGACGAAAGTGTCTGCCAGGACTGTGTTGCTTCTCGAGATTATGGAGAAAATCTTGCTCCCTCACCTACGCTTTGTTCTAGAGGCTGCTTGCAGACCATGATTTGGGGTGCTGTTCCACCACCTTCAAAATCTGTTATGCTGCTGTAGAATCCAAGGAAAATCTTCCTCCTTGCCCTCTCGAGGTTCACCGAAAACTCAACTGACAGCGGCAGATTAATAAGGGAAATGGCATACCAAATTATTAAACATGCACATCGGGGAGAGCCACAGTTATTAGCCCAATGTCCCAGTGGAGTTCAGAAGCTTATATGCCATCTTGTGGTGACAGAAAGAATGGGAACTTGGATCCTGGCAAAAAGGGTTATGGGAGCGGGAGAAGAGGAGGACTGGCTAGCAAAGGTGGTCTTGATATGTAAATGAACCCTGACAGGTAGCAGCTCTCAGAGAGAAGGGATGGAAAATGTGTCTTTCAGACCTTTAGAGGTGTTAGACTCTCAGTTAATCTTCCCTAGTTCTGGACAAGGGAAGGCCTCAGAGAAAGCAAGTCTGCATCAATGCAGATTCTCTACAGATGCAAATCTCCCCCACAAAAGACAGCTCAGCAGGGCTACTTCTGTCTGCAGGCCTTCTGAATAGTCCTCACAAAATATGTCAAAGAAGTATATTTGGGGTATACTTCTTTATTTTATAATTTTTGATATTCTAATCAAAATTAAAATATTTTGATTTCATTCAATGCTATCTCCATGAACCTGCTCTGTTGGCACATCTATCTCTGATCAATCAGGAAAGGTTCTCGACTCTTAAGGATTCTCGTGATTAGATTGGGCCTACCCAGATAGCCCAGGATAACCTCCTCATCTCCAGGCCCTTCGCCTTACTCACATCTGTAAAGTCCCTTTTGCCACGTAAGGTAACATATTCACAAATGCCAGGGATTAGAACCTGGACATCTTTGGGGGTCATTATTCTCCCTACCACAGTGCCATCACCACCATATTTTTTATTTAACCCCATATTGGTTTTACAACCTCCATTTATTATTATTTTCATTGTCCATCAGGAGCTAAAGGGTAATCTTTTTTATGTAATTCAGACATACATTCACTTATGACACATATTTACTTATTAAACATTCAATAAATAATGTATTCCAAAACTCCCTTTATACACTGCCACTGCACTAAGCAACTCTCATTCATTTATGTATTTATTTAATTGTAGCTGTCTCCCCAGCTAGGATCTAGAGAGTACAATCTGTTTCTATCACTTAGGGTTTTATCCTCAATGGCTAAAACAATATTTAGCATAAAATCTTTACAAATAAATATTTGTCAAAAAAAAGGAATGGATAAGCAAATGTTTATTGTGCAGTAACTATTTGCCAGGGCTCAATGCTTGTGTACATGAAGGCATGCAGGTGGAAAGACCATCAGAGGAAGAAGCAGTATGGATATGCAGATGTTGCTGCTCTAGAAGTTATGTTCAGAAAGTCAGCATGATTTATTCTTTCTGCCCACAGTCACTTCGTCACCACTGGTCAACAATCACCACATTTAATATAGGAGGGCAAAACTAACTTCTGGAACCCAAAAGTAAATGCAAAGAATTTTCAACATTAGCAAATACAGGATTCTAGTTCTAAGTTTGCCATTTAGCCATCATGTCACCTTGCCTATGAGTTAGAGGCTAAGCATTCTGGAAATGGATGCAGTCTGTAACCACAGAACTGGAACTATCTAAGAGATTCCTGACCTTTACTCCTTTTGAAGGATGGATTCTGTCACATGGGGCACAGTGAATCAGCTCTCTGATCAGCCCTGACATTGTCTCCTAGCAGAACACAGCAGTGAGGTCATTCCACTTCAAGATCAGAAAGGCATAAATAGCCATGCCACGACCCAAGCCTGAGAGGAAAGAAGGTAAAGAATATGAGCTCAGGCAGATGATACAACAATTGTCATTCCCCCAGGGGCGTAATCTTTCTCTGGATTGTGCATCTGTCTGTGCACATAATTTATGTGTGTACCTGTATCCTGTGGATAATAAAACTTTATTTTGTATGACATCTCTCATACTGCACTCCTAAATATTTAATAGAGTTAAATAATGCAGTTACTGAGAAGAGTAATAGGAGGCAGCAGGGGAAAATTAAAAGGCAGCAACAAACATTAAGGGTTATGCTTTGGAAAGAGTCTAAGAATGATTTCTTCTTCTTTCCACTGACTTGCCAGAAAGCAATCCTGAAGCCAGAGTGAATCAAAATTAGTAATAATCTAAGAATATGAAGAAGATTTCTGCAGGATCACTCTGTCTCTAACAACTCATATGACCTTGGATAGGACATTTAAGCCATCTGAGCCCTAATTCCACTGGAAAGTGGAACAATACATATCTCAGTAGCAGTTGTCAGGTTAAAAAACTGGCTAAGATATGTAAAATGACAGTGAAGTGTGTATTACACTAAACAAATTTCTTTACTGGCAAAAGGAAATTAGATGAGGAGAACAGAATGAGATACACACGAAAGATATGAAGAGACCAGCGTGACAGGTTTAGAGATTAGCAAGCAGCAGATTAAGATCAATTCACGTAGCCACAAAGCAGAAATCCAGTTCCAAAGGACTTGAGAGTCAATTGGTGAAGCAAGTAGCTGGAAGGCAGGCCATCGGCCACCAGCATGTGCTGTGGTCAATCAGTGGATAAGCTCCCGTTGTTCTCTGCAGCCATTCTTTTCTTCTTTTTTTTTTTTTTTAGATGAAGTTTTGCTCTTGTTGCCCAGGCTGGAGTGCAATGGCGCGATCTTGGCTCACTGCAACCTCGGTCTCCCGGGTTCAAGCAATTCTCCTGTCTCAGCCTCCCGAGTAGCTGGGATTACAGGCATGCACAACCATGCCTGGCTAATTAATCATTTTTAGTAGAGATGGGGTTTTCTCTAGGTTGGTCAGGCTGGTCTTGCACTCCGGACCTCAGGTGATCCACCCACCTCGGCCTCCCAAAGTGCTGGGATTACAGGCATGAGTCACTGTGCCCGGCCATGCAGCCTTTATTTTCTACTATTGACCAATGGCATTTTAATGATAGAATAATATATCTCTTTACTATTCTTATTGATTTTCCCACCAACCTAATTAATTCACATAATCTCAACTCTTAGCATGTAGCTTTTGACTGGCTGGTAGTCCTCTTATTCCAGTTGACTCTCTACAAGCACATGTTTGAATTGCAGGGATCCACCTATAGGTGGCTTTTCTTCCATCTCTGCCACCCCTGAGACAGTGAGACAAACCCTCCTCTTCCTCCTCCTCCTCCAACTACTCACCATGGAGATGGTAAAGATGAGGACCTTTATGACCACTTCCACTTAATGAACAGTAAATATATTTTCTCTTCCTTATAATTTCCTTAATAACATTTTCTTCTCTCTAGCTTATGCTAGCGTAAGAATATAATACATGTAACATACAAAATATGAATTAATTGACTGTTTATGTTGTCAGTAGGCTTCTGATCAACAGTAGGCTATTAGTAGTTCAGTTTTTGAAATGTCAAAAGTTATAAGTGGATTTTTGACTGCATTGGTGGGGTGACGGTTCCCCAACTTCTGCATTATTTAAAAGTCAACTCTGCATACTATTTCTTTTTGTTTTTAATACTTTAAGTTTTAGGGTACATGTGCACATATTATTTCTTAAAAATAGAAATTACTTCTTACATTTGTGGCCAAAACCTATCCCTTTTAGGCACACATTGGTATCACCTCCTCTAGAAAGCTTCCCTTTCCTCATATAAAGACGCTTTTTGTCCTTAATTATATAATCCTCGGTTTTCTGTGGTGTCTAGTCCAGCTGCAGCAGCATCCGATGGAATTTATTATAGTGTAAATACCTAAGGGCCAACTCAGACCTACATAAAATAATCAGATCCTAATCTTCTAGGATGGAACATACATGAAGAGCCAAGAAGGAAGGTGCTGGATCTTGCAGCCATGAAAATGTTTTTTTCTGATCATACTCTTTCCCACCGAACACCGGTTTTCAAACTCAGTTTACACCAGAATCAACATGAAATATGTCGTAGAATCTTAGCTCTTATTTATACCAATTAGTCTATGGAAAAATTGGTTTCATTATACATCGTTTCGCTTAAAGTCTCATTTTTCAAGAACTTATCAATGACATTAAGTGAGGACTTACTGTATTCAATAGGAATGATATTATATCCTATGTATTCTATTGTGTTGGGCAGGCTCCTTTAACCTAATACAATATTTTTGATATTAATGTTTTTGATTAATATGGTAGACTTTTTCAAATTGCTATCAAGTATTCAATTGTATGGCTGTAACACAATTTGTTTATCCATTCACAAGTTGAAGGACTTTATTTTCCAGCTGGAGGCTGTTATGATTAAACTTGCTAGAAAATTGGTATATATTTTTTAAATGTTTGAATCTTATTCTCCCACTAGCAATGTATCAAGACTCCAGTTTTCCCATCTCCTTAGATATGTTTTTATTAGTTATTTTTAATTTTCACCATTCTAGTGAGCATGAAGTGGAATATCATTGTAACTATAATTTCCATGTCCCTGATTAATAGTGATGCCGAATATCTTTTCATGCCTTACAGACCATTTGTATGTCTCATTTTTTAAAGAGTCTATTCAATTATGTTACCTAGTAATTATTATATTGTTAAATATTGATTTATAAATATTCTTTATGTATTCTGGGTAGAGTTCCTTTTTCATATATTGCTGCAACTATTTTTCCTAGAGAGTAGCTTGCCTATTTGTGTCCTTAATGTTGTCATTTGATAAGTAAAATTTTTAATTTTGACAAAATCCAATTTTAGACTTTTTTATGGTTTGTGCTTATTTTATCCTGTCCATGAAATCTGTACTTACCACAAAATTATAAATTTTCTATTACAGTCTCTAGAAGCCTTATGATTCTGAATTTCATGTGTAGGCCTATGATTCATTTCAGAATACTGCCTGTGTCTGAGGAGGAAAAGTGTCAATGTTCATATGAAAACACAAAACAGTTTTTGTGAAAACACTTGTAAATTTTTTCTCATTAATTGCTCTGGTATATTTGTTGAAAATAAACTGCCTACACACACACACAGACACACACACACACACACATCATATATATCACATATGACTTTCTATTCTGTTACACAGAAATATTTATGCAGCCTTTAATCAATGATTGTTTAGTATAGCTTTCGAGTAAATCTTAAAATCAAGTAATACGTCTTCCAACTTAGTTCATTGTTTTCAAGATTTTTTTCTGCTGATTAACAAACTTAACCTTTCCAAATAAATTTTAGAATTTATTTTAAATGAAAAGCCTGTTGGAAATTTGGTAGAAATTCCATTAAACCTTTAAATAAATGTAGAGAATGGGCAATGAACAACTTTGGGTCTTACAATCCCTGAACATAATGGGTTTCACCATTTATATAATTTCTCTCAATAGTTTTATAGTGGTTTGGTCTTACATGTCTGTTTTTCCATTTATTCCTAGGTGTTTCACAATTTTTATGCCATTTATATTTTTATTAAATAAAAGTAAAATGCTGAATCCTCTTTTCAGTGTGCAATTCTAAGAGTTTTAACAAGATACACAGTCCTTTAGCAACCACCATAATTAAAGTGTAGAAGAGATCGAATGTCCTGTGCTCCTTTGCACAAATGTAGAACAGACCAAAAATGTCTTGTGTTCCTTTGCAGTCTCTCATTCTTCCAACTCCTACCCCTAAGTAGCCACTGATAGGTTTACCTTGATCAGAATCCTATATAAATAGAGTAATAGAGTTTACATCCTTTTGAGTCTGATGTTTTTAGCACAGAATGGTACATAGTTTGCTCCTTTTTATTGCTGAGAAATAATCTATTGTATGAATGCATCACAGTTTATTTAACCATTTAGCAAATGAAAGATGTTTGTGCTTTTACCAGGTTTAGGTGATTTTTAATAAACTATTCATGAACAGGTTTTCTTCACAAGGGTAAATAACAGGAGTGATATTGCTGGGACATATGGTAATTAATAATAATAATAAACTTAATGAGAAATTGCCCAACCGATTTCAAAAATGGTTATACCATTTTTGATTTATGCCAGCAATGTATACAATTCCAGTGGTTCTGCATCCTCACCAGGACTTGGTATGGTCAGTTATTTGGATGTTTGTACTGTTGATTTTGAATAGGTCTTTATATAATGTAGAAACTACTCCTGTGTCAGATATGTCTGTTGCAAATATTTTCTCACATTTTGTAGTTTGTTTTTGTATCTTTTTCACATAGGCTTCCACACAGCAAAAGTTTTTATTTTGATGAAGTCCTATTTGTTAGTTTTTCCGTTTCTAGGTAATTCTTTCTTGTCAAGTTTAAGAACTCCTTGCCTTGCCTATATACTGAAAACTTTCTTCTATTTCTGTTGTGCATTTTTTTTGGTGGGGGAGTTAGGGAATTAAATGCTTTTCTCCAAATGTTTTATAGTTTTATGTTTACATTTAAGTCTATTTCAATTTTTGTATGATATTTAGTTCAAGGTTTCTTTCATTTTTCTTCCTTGTGAACTTCCAATTGTTCCAGTACCTTTAGCTGAAATTGAATATTTTTGCTTCTTTGTCAAAAATCAGTTGAGCATAAGTTTGTGAGTCTTTATCTGAGTTCATTAAGTTTCTTTGTCTCCACCAATATGCTACTACACTCTTCTGCAAATTAGGATGGTGGTATGTTTATCTAGTTATTGAGATCTTCTTCGATTTCTATCATCAACATTTTAAAATACTTCATATACAGATCTTTTGCATGTTTGTTAATAGCGTACTGAAATATGTTACTATATTTGGAACATTTGTAGATGGTATTGTGCTTTTAATTTTGTTGATTGCATGAGTATTTTTAGTACATATAAATGTGATCAGCTTTTTGTTGATCTTTTATCCTGTGTTCTTGCTTAACTTACATATAAATTCTAGGAGGAGTTATTAATATTATTAGATTTCTTGAGATTTTTTACATGGACAATTATGTCATGCCATCTGCAAATAGAGATCATTTTATTTATTTCAAATCTGTATGTCTTATACATTACTTTTTTACCTTAATTACAGTGGCTAGAACTTCAATAACATGTTGAGTAGGAATAGTAAGAATGGGCATTCTCGCTTGTTCTCTATTTTAGGAGGAAAATAATCAGTCTTTTATCTATAAATATGCTGTCATTGTAATTTTTTTGTATTTAATAATTGTTCTTTATCAAGTTGAGATAATTCCCCTCTATTTTTATTTTATAAGGCTGTTTCATGACTGGATGTTAACTTCTGTCTAATATTTTTTCGCATTAGTTGATAGATAATTTTTTCTTTAGGTTTTGATCTGGTAGGTTATATTGATTGACCAACCTTCAAACAGCAGGCCATCCTGACATTTGTGGAATATTTCCTATTTGGTCATGATGTATTAGTCAGGGTTCTCTTAGAGGGACAGAACCACAAGGTCCCACAATAGGCTGTCTGCAAGCTGAGGAGCAAGGAGAGCCAGTCTGAGTCCCAAAACTGAAGAACTTGGAGTCTGATGTTCAAGGGCAGGAAGCATCTAGCACAGGAGAAAGATGTAGGCTGGGAGGCTAGGCCTGTCTCTCCTTTTTATGTTTTTCTGCCTGCTTGATATTCTCTGGAATCTGATTAGATTGTGCTCACCAGATTAAGGATGGGTCTGCCTTCCCCAGCCCACTGACTCAAATGTTAATATCTTTTGGCAACACCCACGCAGACACACCCAGGATTAATACTTTGTATCCTTCAATCCAATCAAGTTGACGCTCAGTATTAACCATCACACATGGTATATAATTTTTTATAAACATTGCTTGATTAAGTAAGCTAATATATTGAAGGGGATTTTATAGCTAAATTCATGAGAGATATTGGCCTTCATTATTAATACTATTTTATACTGTTTGGGGTATCAAGGTAATACCAGTTTCATAAAATGAGTTACAAAGTGTTCCCTCCTCTATTTCTTTTTTTTAAGATCCAGTGATAGACTGGACTGCACTTTTTTCTAGTAGATATTGTCAAACTGATATTATTTAAATTGATGAAATTCTCCAGTGAAAAAATTTAGTTTTAGATTTTTTTTGGAGGATGGAAAATTTTAATTATAAATTCAATTTCTTGAAGTTTATGAAGTTATTCAGATTATTTCATTTTGGTTGTGTTGGTAAATTTTAGAATTTATGGAATCCATTCAAGAATCCACTTCTTACAGGTTTTTAAATTCATGTTTGTATGTTTGTAAAGTTGTTCATAATATGATATTATCTTTCTGATGCCTGCAGGATATATTTACCTATTTTATTCTTGATATTAATGATTTAGGTTGTCTCTCTTTTTATCTTTGTTAATTTTGCTAGAGGCTTATCAATTTTATTGATTTATTCAGATAAATAAATACTTGTTCCACTGATTTTCTCAATATTCTGTCTTTTTCACTTTAATTTTTTAGTTCTGATATTATTTTCTTCCTTCAGCTTGCTTTCAGTTTAATTTGCTCTTTCTTTTTCCGTGTCTTGAGGTAAGAACATCTATTACTAATTTAAGACCTTTCTCCTTTGTAATGAAAGCATTTAGTGCTAAAAATTGTCCTCTAAATTTTGCTCTAGCTGCTCCCTACAAATCACTATAAGTTGACTTTTCTATTTTATTCTTTTTTATATATTTTTACATTTCTTTTTGAACATTTTTCTGACACATGGGTTATTTAAAAGTTCACTATTTAATTTTAAGGCTTAGAAATTTTTTTATCATTATACTACTGATTTCACTTTTTAAAAATTTTAAATTAATTTAAAATACTTTTTGTTTGTTTTATAGCCAAGGATATGGTACATCTTGGTGAATATTTCATGGGCTCATGAAGTGAAAAACAATATGTATTCTGCTGTAGTTGCACCTATGTAGTGTTTTGTATATGTCAATAGATTCTGCTAGTTTGTTTAGTTATATTTCTGCCCAACTTGAAAAAAGATAGGCTCTTTTTAGTTGTGTCTCTAACTAAATGGTGAGGAAAATGCTAGGTCTGGATGCCCTCCCTCTGTTGGTACTTTTGGAACAACAGACACCCTGTCTTTGTTTCGTTCCTCCTGTCCTAGGACCCTTGATTTATTTTTTTTGATTACTTTTCAGAGTTCTTTTTTTGTCTCTTTTGTCATTTCCAGAATTTATAGTTGCATATAAGGGTTTGGAACAAGGAAAACTGGGGTATGTCATTTCATCCAAACAAAGTTGTTCCACATGTTTTTAGACGTTGTACCTTCATGTTTATTCATCTCTATGTATTTTTATTTTTATAAGATTCCTTGTTTGACCAATAAATTTTTTAGAAATTTGTTGTTTAATTTCCATGTGTTGTGATTTTCCTGTTGTCATTCTTCTATTGATTTCTAATTTGATTCTATTACTGTAGATGACATTATATTCATACATTAAGAACTGACATGAAGTGAACAAATTAAGAGGCAAATTATCAATTCTTACTTAAAAATAAATAATCAGAATGATATTGTATTTATGGAAATAAATTGGACTTGCAGTTTACACCCTTTCAACTAGGAAATTTCCAGGACTTAAGTGACTTCACTGGGCAATTCTATCAAACAGTTAAGAAAGAAGTAATACCAATGTACAAAAATGCTTCCAGAAGATAGATGCAACTGGCATGAATTTAATACCAAAAGTAGAAGAAAATATGAAATTGTCATGAGAAAAGGTGTAAAGTCTTAACAAAATATTAGCAAGCTGTATTCAGTAATATATAAAAATAGATAATGCATCATAACTGAATGAGATTTGTCTCAAGAAGGCAAAGCTTATTTAACATTCAAAAATCAATAAGTGATAAACATTCACCAAGATCGACCATCCTTAGCCATGAAAAAATCTCGGCCTTTTTAAAATAATTGAAATTACACAATGTGTGTTTCATGACAATAATGGAATTTTAACAATCTATTTTGTCACTTTTCTGAGTTTCGCTGTTGGGATGAGCAAGTTCGTCTTCGCAAATGTCTATATCCGAAAAAGAAATGGGGCCATTACATTATGTGAAATTATTTGTTTACCAACCAATTACCTCTACAGTAGACTCTGAAATCCTTCAGATCAGAGACTGTGTGTTTTCCTTTTTGTGTCTTCAGCAACTAGCAGATGCAAGGAATTGAGAAGATAAATAAATACTTGACAAATAAATGAAGGAATATGCAGATGAGCTCCACACTTAGATGAGCTGCCACAGAAGACAAATACTATGGTCTTAAAGGACATTTGTTCAAAGTCCATTAAGAGTTCTTTGTTAAATTTCTAATTATTTTTAGAGCATGCAAAATTACATAATGTAAATTTAAATGACAAGATCAGGACTAGTTTCATCGATGATCTTCAGAAGTTTTCATCTACATCATCCATGTTTTAGAACAAATAATTCCCACTATGCAAACTTTTTTTAGGATAAATAATTCCCACTATGCAGCCATAAAAAAGAACAAGATCACATCCTTTGCAGAGACTTGGATGGAGCTGGAGGACATTATCCTTAGCAAACTAACTCAGGAACAGAAAACCAAATACCAATTGTTCTCACTTATAAGTGGAAGCTAAATGATGAGAAGGCATGGACACACAGAGGGGAACAACACACAATGGGGCCTACTACCAGAGGTTGGAGGTGGGAAGAGGGAGAGGATCAGGAAAAATAGCAAATGGATACTAGGCTTAATACCTGAAATAATCTGTATAGCCAACCCCCATAACACATGTTTACCTATGTAACAAATCTGCACATTCTGTTCATATACCCCAGAACTTAAAAGTTACAAAAATCAGAATAAATAGTTCTCTAAAAATCACTTGTTTTAAAAAACTTCTACGTTCTAATGTCTATTAAGCTCTATAAGCTTTCTCCCCCATGTAAGGTAACTTAATTCCTTTCTGTAGTGTCCTCAGAAAAGGAGAATATTAACACCTCATAGGCATCTCCCCATTATGTATGAAATAGATGTGAAAATCTTGAACTTAAAATTAATTTATGAAATGAAAAAAAATTAGGAAAGTTGAAACTACTTTGATAATTATGTATGCTCTCTGGAATTGAATCAGAGAAAACACTGCCAGAAAACGACTTGAGTAGTTCTAATTAGGTATATAAAGAGTACAATGATACTAGGATGTTTTTGCTTGTTTTTCACTTTCTAAATAAAAAGAAATAAGATTAAAATGAATCAGAGTCAGACTAAATATTATAAATCATTTATCTTCTTTCTTGCATGACATATATGTAATACATAATTTCTTACCTGAAACATCCAGGCTGAGATACAGCAAGCAACAAAGCAAAAGATTTTATGTATAATCTTTCCTATTGCCATTTGGTTCCAAACAAATTCCAAAATTACTTTCTTCACTGACAATGATGCCCATGTGTGGTAATTATAGAATATCCTGATGAGGAAGTAAATCAGAGATTAATTTTTTCTCTTTTTTTTTTTAGACACAAATGTGCTGAGCTTTAGTCTTGATTCTAGTGATAGAAAAACTCTTCTGTGTGGAAAGTAACATTGATCTGCAAGTGTCAGATTATCTTTCAACTTATTTCCTTATACAATGTAGCAGCAAGAGTCATCTGTCAGCAAGTCATATACATTACCTGAACTCAAACCAATTACACCATATTGGATATGACAATATGAACCCACTGGGACCAAAATGAGCCAGCTGAGTACCCACAAAAGTCTGGACTGGGTGAGCCAGGGAGAGTCCAGGGGAATTACTTCAGGGAGAGCTGACAGTTGCAACTGAAGATACTAAGAGCAGAGATAAATCCCACGGAAGACCAAGACCACAAGAAAACTTGTCCAGAATATAGAAGCCTCTAAAAAATGTAGCAGGAATAACTCACACTCCCCTTTACTTTTATAAAATTCAAGTTCTTCAGTAAAGTAGTCCCTCCTTATCCAAGGTTTCACTTTCCAAGATTTCAGTTACCCATAGTCCACCTCAGTTCAAGAATATTAAATGGGAAATTCCAGAAATAAACAATTCATAAGTTTTAAATTGCACACACGATTCTGAATAGTGTGATGAAATCGTGTGCTGTCCAGCTTTGCCTCACCCAGGACGTGAATCATCCCTTTGTCCAGCATATACATGCTGTATACTTACTTCACAGCCTTCTCGGTTACCAGATTGACTGCAGCATCACAGAATTTGTGATCAAGTAATCTTTATCTTACTTTAATTACAGCATGTTACTATAATTGTTCTATTGTATTATAAGTTATTGTGGGTAACCTCTTACAATCTCTTACCTAATTTATGAATTAAACTTTATCATTGGTACATACATATATTAAAGAAAAAATATAGTATATATAGGGTTCAGTATTATCTATCCTCTGTGGATAAGGCAGGGACTACTGTGTGACAAACAGGCCCTTCATTATCTGCTTTTCTCCTTAATTCATCTCCTATCACAGATCCAGAAACCTTCTTTTTTTTTTTTTTTTTTTTTTTTTTGAGATGGAGTCTTGCTCTGTCACCCAGGCTAGAGTACAGTAGCATGATCTTGGCTCACTGCAATCTCCCCCTCCTGAGTTCAAGCAATTCTCCTGCCTCAGCCTCCCCAGTAGCTGGGATTACATGCATGCATCACCAAGTCCAGCTAATTTTTGTATTTTTAGTACAGATGGGGTTTTACCATGTGGGCCAGGCTGGTCTTGAGCCCTTGACCCCGTGATCCGCCCGCCTCGGCCTCCCAAAGTGCTGGGATTACAGGCATAAGTCACCACACCTGGATCATAAGCTGAACTTTCTAATTCATATTCATCTTTTAAAACTCAGTTTATGCATTATCAATTCTAGGAAATCTAGTGTGATTCCTTCATCTGCATCTTTCTTCTTCATACCACCCCATAATCTTGCGGTTATTATTGTTGCACTTATGATATAGTAATTATCCAATTATTCATATTAAACAGGGAATATGAAGATCTCACATTTTACACAGGACGAGAATTTCTTCTCTCTATTATTTTTACTGGAGCATCATTGAGTTCTCCAACTCTGAAACAGCCTGCTTCAATTAAGTGTCTCTCTTTCACTTCAAAACGTTTTTCTTTTTGGAAAAATGATATGTTTTGCATGTTGCCTGACTTAACCAATTTCTGCTTGGCTTAACCAATTGCTAAAAATCAGTAAAGCAAGTAAAGCATCCCCATTAAATTGCCTTATAGCCCCTATAAGTCACCTGCCATTCTTCAAATTCCTGTTCAAATTCTATTTGTTCTTCCATATTTTCTTGGCATCTCTCTTTCAGTTAGCTAAGTTGATTGCATTCACATTTGTCCTTCTAAAATGTGTATTCACTAGCAATGTTACTGCACTTATAATTTCACTAGATTTATTTGTTTATATGCAAACATCCCCACCTGACTTTACAAGGAAGCAAGCCTAGTTAGTTAACTATTTTTTTATCCATTGCACTGAATACAGGGCCAGGTGTCTTACTGACACTAACTAGAAATGAAAAGCGGGTAAGAAAATAAAAAAAGAAAAGAAGGACAGAAGAAAGGAAAAAAGAAGAAACAAGTTAGGGAAAGATAAAGAGAAAATTAAATAGGGCTTAGATATTCATGTATTATCATACTCACATTGGACTTACCCAAAATTTCACCATTAAAATGTGCTGGAACTAGCATTCAAATAAATTCCAGAGTCTTCCTATGCCATTCTGTGGCTTCCAACATGGAGATGCCTATTACACAGTAGACACACAAGAATTATGGTGGGTTTGTAACATACTGGCTACACTGTAAATATTGATAGACTTTTGGACATATAGTCTTTTTCATGGCTGAGCTCTAAAAGAAGTCAGCCTGCTAAAACATTATTAAGTGTAACTATATAGAAATGCTGGGGATAAGAGCATTATATTGGACACCAATTCAAAGTGCACAAGTCTTCTGAGAACCTTACTCTGCCCTACAGTGTATTGCCAGCAAGCTGATGCTGTAACTGTGCCTTCAAAGGTCATTCTATTCTTCTGTCAAGCCAGCTGCTTGAGAGTGGTGAGAAACATGTTAAGACCAGTGAATTCCATGAGCCAGGAACATTGCCACACTTCATTTGCTGTGAAGTGAATTCTTTGATCAGAAGCAATGCAGTGTGGAATACCAGGACAGCAGATAGGCATTCTGTAAGTGCACAAATGGTAATTTTATTGGAAGCATGTTGTTCAGGGAGGGTAAATCCTTATCCAGAGTATGTGTCTATTTCAGTTAAGAACAGAACACTGTCCCTTCCATGATGGAAGCAGTGCAATGTGAGCAACCTGCCACCAGGTATCCAGCTGATCCACCAGGAGAATGAGGCCATATCAAGGGCTCAGTGCTGGTCTCTCCTGCTGGCTGATTAGACACTCAGCCATAGCTTCAGCCTGGTTTGTTTGAGAGAGTGGAAGTCCATGTTTCTGAACCCATGTATCACCGTTATCCAACCACCATGGACACATTGCTCTGGAGCCCATAGGGCAATGCAAGGGATGACTAGAGAAAGAAGCTGACTGGTATCTGCACAAAGCGTTGTCCTATCCACTTGATTATTTAAGTTCTCCACAACTGAGTCACCCTTTGGTGAGAATTACCATAAACACAGATATCTTCATGGTTTTTATCCATTAAGAGAGGCTTAATGTGTGCTGCTTGTGGGCAGGAATCCACAGTGTGTCACCACTGAGTCATTTCTACCCTCCTACGTGTCTCAATTTCTCTCTCCAAAGGTCTGTTACCTCTGAGAGGGCTCAAAACTCCAGGTGATCAACCCTTGTATGAGTCTCCTAGAGGAGCCTTTTAAAAAATTAAATTTGTTGGGGATTTCCCTATAGGGACACTGCATGTCACAGGGAGTCAACCACCCAGACACTCCCATGAGGCCCTTGGTTACCCATGGGTGCCTTTCAGCAGGAAGACCAAATGCCTTTTCTCTTCGGAGCTGAGAAAACTCAGTCTCTCATTTATCTATGAAAGCAACAGTTCAATTCCTCATGCAAATGTGCACAGACAAGCCAAATCAATATAATTTTGAGAGAAAAAGCAATAGAGAAGACACTTTAGAATTGTTAAAGCAAACTGATTATGGCCTGAGAAGGACTCTGTACTTCTATATTTGAGTCCTTGTGGATGAACTGTAACCTAGCTTAATAGGCAGACAAAATTGAAAACCTAAGTTAGTAGTATGCACCTGTAACAATAGCTAAGTCTTGGTCAATCCCAGCAGCCATACTTCAACCATTCATACACTGCTGAGTGTTCAAACTGTGTTCAAATAAGGCATATGCTGAGCTGTAACCAATCCAGCTATTCTGTACCTCACTTCCAATTTCTGTATGTCATTTCCCCCACTTTATTTTGTCTATATATCTTCTTCCACCA
This sequence comes from Pan troglodytes, assembly GCF_028858775.2. Lineage (NCBI taxonomy): Eukaryota > Metazoa > Chordata > Mammalia > Primates > Hominidae > Pan > Pan troglodytes. Next base: position 24,118,534 of record NC_072411.2, on the reverse strand, counting down.
CGTGGCTGTGCTGGAGTCTCTGTAAATCTTCTGTGATTCTGGGGGCTGACTGATTTGCGAATCGTTCATTGCTCAATTAAACTCCTTTAAATTTAATTCGGCTGAGATTTTCTTTTATCAGAATGCATGTCAGAACTAGAATTAGAATCCTTAAACAACAACTTCCTAGGAGAAGAAAAAAAAAAAAAACAGCTAAAACCACTTCCAGCAAACTGTGCTCAGCCACCCCTAACTTTGTAGCTCTCATCTGCCATTACACGTGCCAAGGTCAAATCCTCTCACAGTACAAGGTCGTCTCTGGTACCCGCAAAGCCAAAGAGGTCAGGTCATACAATAGAGGAAACAGAGCTTCCTACCTAAGAAGAATCTGCCCATGACCCTTTCAACTTCACAAAGAAAAGAGTAGACCCCAAAAGAGGTGAGTGGCACCTTTGTTCTGAATTCTTTAAAGGAGTTCAAGTAATTAGAAGCCTTCTCTAGATTTTTTGGTACTGCAGATGGCAAAGAAGGAAGGAGGTATAGGGTGGAATAAAACAAAAAATATCTCAATTGATAAGTTTGGACAACAGGCTACAAAGTGCTAAAGAAAAGAGTAGTTAACTAAAAGATAAATTGCAGTATTGAGATTGAAACAAGATAGAAAATAAAAACATTAAAACAGAAAAAAAAGCATAAATTCAAGATACGGTAAATTGATCCAAGACGTGTAACCCAGACATCTATCATATCCAAAATTATTTCCTAATACAAGTTTATAATAGTGTCCTATGATATTTTCTAGAATCATGAAGTAATACAAATAGACATTTTCCAAAATTGATCAAGACAAAGAAACAAGAAATTACATACATCTATCATGGAAAACTTATTAAAACTTAAAGGAAAAAAACCTTAAAAGATTACTGGAACAAACCAAACAAAACTAAAACATTATTCTCAAAAATCACCAATAATGCTGGCAGTTGACTTAGCAGAAACAATGGAGGATAGAGACAATGAACATTAATTAATCTTCTCTTAAGTAACCCATGGGATAAAGTTAAAACCTCAATAAAAATCAGAAACTATTTATAACTGAGTGATAATAAATGTACAATAAAATATATTCAATGCAGCTTAAGTCAGGTTTAAGATTAAAAATGTGTTGAATTAAAAGCATATACATAAAATGAAAATATTATGAGATTAAAAATCCAGTTATCTATAACAGCCACATAGAAGTTAATAGTAAATTTATTTATAAAGTAATAAACTGGTGCTAAAAGTGCTAAAGATAAGGGAAGAAATTAGTAAAATAAAAACCAAACATGTAATATACCATACAACAAAAAGTTGGTTCTTTCCAAAAAGGTAAATTAAATTAGTAAACCTTTAACATACCTGAATAACAAAAATAGTAATTAGGCACGATTATTTAATATACACGATGAAAATAGAACTATTTATACTCTTTATAGCTACTTAAGAGATACGTGGGTATTATTAACAATATTATAGCAACGAAAATTTAAATAAAATTATGAATCTCTACAAATCCCAAATTTACTAATAATGATGCAAGAAAATACAGAAAACATGAGTAGTCATGGTTATTAATGAAATCAGATTTGTAATTAATAAGCTTCAGAAAATAATTCTAGGCCCAGCTAGCATCACTGATAAACTGACAGAAAATTTTAAGTAGAAAATAAAGTTGACATAACCAATTGTTTCCAGGGAATGTAGAAAAAAGTAACATTCCAACTCAAATTGCACTTTCTTCTCTATTTTTAAAATCTACACAAAAAAGGCAGACAACGCAATTGAAAGAAGAGCAAAGTATTGTATCCAGGCCTCAGAAAAGACCCAAACAGCCAAACACATATGAGAAGGAAGACATCTTGTCATCAGATAATTGTGAATGCAATAATAATGAAAAACCACTTTTTATGCAACAGAGTAGCTAAAATAACAACTTTTAACAAATATCTGAAGAAATATAATTTTTATGCAATGTTGAGTATGTGAATTTTCACAAGTGTAATCACCCAATGGGTTTTTCCTGCCCACTGCACAGACAAAACCTATTCACTGAGCTGATGGCATTATGATAATTGACAAGAGGCCAGCCATGCCACTTGGGAGACACAGTTATTCTTCAAATCAATTTCCCCAAAAACTTGAATGGTAGAGTTTTTCAAGAATAGTTTGGTGGGCCAGGGAGTCAGCTTCTGGGTGAGGCCACAGGACCAGTTGGCAGGCATTGATGGGTCCAAGTGGAAGCCATAGGTTGTCAGAAATGCAAAAATCTGAAAAGACATCACAAGAGGCCAATCTTAGATTCTACAATAGTAATGTTATCTGCAGGGGTAACTGGGGAAGTTACGTATCTTACGACATTGGGAATAGTAGCTGGTAATCCATTTGCAACTTAGCATCTACACTGTACACCTTACACTTTAGCACCTACACTTAACACCTTAGCATCTGCACCCGGGGTGTTCAATCTTTTGGCTTCCCTGGGCCACATTGGAAGAAGAATAATTGTTTTGGGCCACACATAAAATACGCTAACACTAACGATAGCTAAAAAAACAAATTGGGAAAAAAGTCTCATAATGTTTTAAGAAGGTTTGTGAATTTGTGTTGGGCCATATTTAAAGACACCTTGGGCCAAATGCGGACCATGGGCCACGGGTTGGACAAGTTTGATCTACACCTTAGCGGAATTCATGCTCCTCATCCTCCTAGCCTGGTGCTTTTTCATTGGCTTTACAAAGTCAGTTTACTTTTGGAGAAGGGCTATTATCATTTAAACTATAAAGTAAATGTCTCCAGAAGTTAACTTGGAGCAAGCCCAGGAATGATTAAGGGCAGTTTGGAGGTTAAAGGCAAGATGGGGGTTGATTAAATCAGGTCTCTTCCACTGTCATAATTTTCTCACTGTTATAATTTTTGCAAAGGTGGTTTTACAAGCACACTGAAAAAAATTTGTTTATATTTATTAAAGCAAATATATTTAAAGAACTTCTTCAGTTTCTCTTGTAAGTATATTTATAAGTATACACATAACAGGAATACACCCATATGTTGCCCCCTGCAATGTACATAGTAGGATCATTCATGAAAGACAAAACTTGAATGATCACCAATGAATAGATTGTGTTACATTCTTACAATAAAATACAGCAATAAGCCATTTATTAAGAAATTAGTTTTGAGTAGGAAGTGTGATTGAATGAAACAGAGAAAAATTGTCCAGGTTTATTTCTTATTTATGTCTTCTGAAATTAAAATCAAGAAGGAAAACAAACCATGTTTTAAGAAGCAGAGTGTAGTTGCCTGTGCTGTTACAGAGTTTCTAGAATGTAAAGACCAAAAAGAAGCTTTTGCATTTGGCAATGTTTATTTTTTACTTTCCTAGATGAGTTTAAAGGGAGTGTTAGTGCCAAAAACAAGCAGAATCTGTCAGAGATTTTAGGCTTAAATAATCTTGGTATTTCAAACATTAGTTTGAGCCTTCTCATTCATTTTGAGCTGTCAATGAGGCCAGTGGGAAAGACCTCTGCACATAGACTTACTGAAATTAGTTGACACCACAATCCATTCTGGAGGGATCATCAACTTTTATGCTAGCAGACTGAGTATGTAAACAAAACATGAACTTTTACTTGAGAACAAATTGAGTTGTGCCCAGAACATACAAGGACAGAAGACTCTAATAAAAAAAATCATGAACTTTATTTCAATCTTGTGATTTAGAACACAGTATTTGGGCTGTGTAAAGAAACCCAGCTGGAATGTTAACATATTTTATGAATGAAAATGACTGAAACCCTAATCTCTAGCTGCTAGATAAGATTTCTAATATCTACATTTGTTTATTTGTTGGTTTTCAGTTTTAAACCTGAGAATTTGCAGAATTAAACTTTGCTATATTGGAATTGTCAATAAGATGCTAAAAATATTAAAATTTTATAAAACTGGATATTTGTTTACTTATTTGAATATATATCAGTGTAAAAATACATGTAGTGGAAAATTTTCAAATAGTGGATTCTAGATAAATAGTTTATTATACAACAGACCAAAGATGATGTAATTTACATTTTCAGCGTCACACAGCTTTGTTCTTCTTTCAAGATAGAGTCTACTATCTTAAATCGACATGTCACACATGTGTATTTCCATGAGAGACACTAATGGGATCCCTAACTTTGTCATCTCACCTGTGTCCTGGATTAGATGCCAATTTTTTTAGTTTGTTTTTTACCCAAAATACTTTTTAGTTTTCATCTCATCCTTCTGAACTTGACTGTGATTTCCTAAATAAGAAAATATTGATAAAGCATCAGAAAATCAGGATAAACACCAATGTATTTGGACATACCTGGTCTGAGACTCAAACCAAGCATCAAACTCAGTTGTTTTATCATCATGATTCTGCTTTGAAAATGTGCATCTAATTTTGCACACTTGCCCTAGTCTTCTGACATTATCTCATTTAGCTTTCCGGAATATCCTGTGATTTATCAAAAATATCTGATGGGTTCAGGGAACCAATAATGACACATAGCATTTTTATTTATTTATTTATTTATTTATTTTTATTTTTAATTATTATACTTTAAGTTTTAGGGTACATGTGCACAACGTGCAGGTTTGTTACATATGTATACATGTGCCATGTTGGTGTGCTGCACCCATTAACTCGTCATTTAGCATTAGGTATATCTCCTAATGGTATCCCTCTCCCCTCCCCCCACTCCACAACAGTCCCCAATGTGTGATGTTCCCCTTCCTGTGTCCATGTGTTCTCACTGTTCAATTCCCACCTATGAGTGAGAACATGCGGTGTTTGGTTTTTTGTCCTTGCGATAGTTTGCTGAGAATGATGGTTTCCAGCTTCATCCACGTCCCTACAAAAGACATGAACTCATCCTTTGTTATGGCTGCATAGTATCCCATGGTGTATATGTGCCACATTTTCTTAATCCAGTCTATCCTTGTTGGACATTTGGGTTGGTTCCAAGTCTTTGCTATTGTGAATAGTGCCGCAATAAACATACGTGTGCATGTGTCTTTATAGCAGCGTGATTTAAAAATTAATAAGTATCTGGTAACCGGGATGAACATAGACTTGTTGAACTGATTAGTATAAACCACCCCGTCATAACATATGTACCTTGAGGGCAAGTTCACAAATGAAACTTGCAGACATTAATCTAAGTGAAAGAAACAAGACACGAAGACCCCATTTTCTACAATTCCATTTATACTGAATGTTTTGGATAGGAAATCCATAGATACAGAATATATATTAGTCATTACTAGAAACTGGGAGAAGGAGGGCATGGAGCAATTATTAATGGGTAAGGGGTTTCTTCGGGGATAAGGAAAATGTTTTGGAATTAGCAATATCTAGCACACTTCTGTAAATATACTAAAAAAAACCTCAAAACACTGAATTGTACATTTAAGTAAGTACATTTTGCCATATATGGATTATATCTGCATACAAAAATTATAGAAATAAAAACCACATGATTATATTAATAGATATATAAAAGCACTTAACAAAATTCACCACCTATTAATGATAAAAGAAACTCCAAGAAAACCAGGAATAAAAGGGGACTATGTTAACATAATAAAGGTACATATGAGAAAACTTTAACTGATATCATATTTTATGGTGAGAGACAGAACACTTTCCCAACTTGGTGAGAGACAGAACACTTTCCCACTGAGTTGGGGAACAGGCAGAGATGTTCCTTCCCCCTCATCACTCATGTTCATTTTTTTTTTTTTGGAAGTCCTTGCTAGTGCAAAAGAGAAAAATTAAAGATCAGGAGATTGAGACAGGAAGATTGCTTGAGGCGAGGAGTTCAAGACCAGGCAGGGAACATGGTAGACCCTGTCTTAAAAGACTACAAATTTTAAAATTAACCTGGTATGATTGGGCACACCTGTAGCCCTAGCTACTTGCAAGGCTGAGGCAGAAGGATTGCTTTAGCCTAGGAGGTTGAAGTTACAGTGAGCTCTGATTATGCTACTATACCCCAGCCAGGGTGACAGAGCAACACTCTGTCTCTAAAACAAGAAGAAAGTAAAGAGAGAGAGAGAGAGAGAGACAGAAAAGAAGAAGGAGGAGGAGGGGGAGGAGGAGGAGAAGGAGAAGGAGAAGAAGGGGGGGGGAGGAGGAGAGGAAGGAAAGAAGGAAGGAAAGAAGGAAGGAAGGAAATTAAAGGCATATTGGGAAAGAAGATAATAAACTCATTTTACTTGCAAGTGGCATGAAATATATATAGAAGACCCCAAAATAATCTGTTTCAAAAAATTAATGCACAACGGCTCATGTAATCCCAGCACTTTGGGAGGCTGGGACAAGCAGATCACTTGAGGTCAGGAGCTCAAGACCAGCCTGGCCAATGGGGTGAAACCCCATCTCTGCTAGAAATACAAAAATTATCTGGGCATGGTGACACACATCTGTAGTCCCAGCCATTTGGGAGGCTGAGGAAAGACACTAGCTTTGAGCTGAGATTGAGCCATTGCACTCCAGCCTGGGCAACAGAGCCAGACCTTGTCCCGAAAAAATAAATAAATAAAATTTAAAAAACATAAAAATCCTGGAATTAATAAGTGAGTATAGCAAAGTCTTAAGACTCAGATCAATATACAAATGTCAGTTGCTTTCCTATGTACCAGCAATAAAGAATTGGAATTAAAAAATATATATGCTATTTAAAATTTTACAACATAAAAAAATAAAGACATATAAATCTGATAAAATATGTATTTGATATGTATGGAGAAAAGGACAAAAGACAAGTGAAAAGAGTCAAATATGATTTAATTAAGTGGACAGATATTCTATGATAATTTATTGGAAGATAATTTTGTTAAAATGCCAGTTCTTCATAACTTTATCTAAAGATCCAGCACATCCTTATCCTACTCTCAGCAAGCTTATTTGTAGATATTGACAAAGTGGGCCTTCAATTGATATGGAAAGGCAAAAGACCTAGAACAACCAACACCATTCTGCAATGGATGTCAATATTAGAATACTCATATGATCTGATTTTAGGACTTACTATAAAGCCAGCTTCATCGAGATTTCATGGTGTTGTCAAAAGTATAAACTTGTTGGTTACTGGAATGGAATAGAAAACCCAGAAACAGACTCCTACCAATATAATATACTAATTTTTGACAAAGGCACAAAGGCAAATCAATGAAAAAACAACTATCTACATATGATGCTGGAAACATTGGCCACCCACATGCAAAAAGCATAACTAGAGAGAAACTTTATGATTTACACAAAGAAAACTAAAATGGATCATAGACTTAATGTATATAATATTTCTATAGGGAAACATACAAGAAAATTCGTGCGACTTTGGGTTTGCTAATAAATTTTTGCTTATAATATTGAAAGCAAATCAATGAAAGAAAAATTTGGTAAGTTGGCCTTTATTAAAACTAAATATTTTGTTCTACAAAAGGTTCTGTTAAGAGAATAAAAAAAAACCTATACACTTGGAAAAAATATTTGCCAGTTACATACCTGATAAAGGATTTGTAGCTAGAAAATACAATGCATTCTTTAAATTCAACTATAAGAAAATAACACAATTAAAAATGGGCAAAAAGTCTGGGAAAACATCTCACACAAAAAAAATACAGATGGCAAGTAAGCATATAAAAAAGATGCTCAAATCATATTTCATTATTGAAACGCAAGTATGTCAATAATGAGATACCATTTCATGCCCACTAAGATGTCCAAAAACCAAAACCAAAACAAAACTAATCGAAACTGATAATACCAATTGCCGGTAAGCATGCAGAACAACAATAACTTGCATTTATGCTCGTGGAAATGGAAAATGATACAGCCATGATCAAAGATAGGTTTGCAGTGTTTTTATAAAGCTAAACATGTCTTACCAAACAATCCAGCAATCATGCATGTAGGTACTTGTCCAAAACACTTGAACATTTATGTCCACATAAACCCTGCACATGAATGTTTATGGAAACTTTATTCATAATTGCAAAGTCTGAGGGCAACAGAGAAATGCTTCAGTGGGTGAATGGATAAACAATCTTCTGAATGGATAAACTGAGGTGCATGCCTGGATTAATGTAAAATACTATTCAGATATAAAAAGGAATAAACTATAAATCATGCAACTGCATGGAGGAATTGTAAATGCATGTTGCTAAGAGAAAGAAGCCAAGTGGGGAAGGCTACATACTGTATGATTCCATTACGTGGTGTTATAAAAGAGGAAAAATTACAGAGATGAAAAGGAGACCAGTGGTTTCCTGGGGATTGGGGATGTTTTAATAGGTGAAAAAGAATATTTTAGGGCGTCAAATAATTTTCTAAGGTATTATTGTAGCAGATAAAGGATATTATGCTTTTGACAAGCCCTGATAACCTCATAGAACAAGGAGTGGACCATAAAGTATACAAATTTAAAAACATAATTTAGGAAATTGGAGTATCCTAGGATGGAATGCAGACTTTGACAAAAAAAGTCTAATTCTATTACATATGAATTTCATATCTCAATAAAGAGGTTAAGAAAAAAGGAGGTAACTAACAGAACTTTGGAAATAATTGGGAGACCATAACACTAAAGGCAAGAGGAAGTATTCATAAGCACTGTGATGATAAAGTTGTTTCCTACGGGGGCACCAGTTGACAATTCTGAAATCAGTGTACATGTATACTGTGATTGAACAGGTAAATGCATGGCAGATAGTGGCAGCCTGGTTTCTCCCTGTTGGAATGAGGGGTTAGATATAAGCAAATGGAGAAGGCTACAATGAACCATATATACTGGACAAAAATTAAGGAGAGTAACATGAACTCATGTTTAGCTTAATGTATGCATATGTGTTAAGTTTATGTAATGTGAATAGAATGGCAGTTCCTTTTTCTCCTTCCTGATAACCTATAGCCTCAGTAATCAGGAGAAAAATATAAGATAAATCCCAATTGAAGAATATTCTACAAAATATCTGACCAGTACTGCTGAAATATGGAAAGGCCATCAAAAACAAGGACAATCTGAGAAATTGATACAGTCTAGATCAACCTAAGGACTCAGATTCTAGGAGCCTAAGCACTGGATTCTGGAACGGAAAAAGAACATGAAGTAAAAACTAAGGAAATACAGGGAAGGTGCTTATCTTCTTAGTTTTTTAATCTGCAAAATTTAGATAAATATATGAGATTGCAGGGAGAGCAAGTGGGAGATATTTCTGAAAAAAAAATTTTTTTTTTCTTGATACAGTCTGGCTGTCGCCCAGGCTGGAGTGCAGTGGCATGATCTCGGCTCACTGCAAGCTCTGCCTCCCAGGTTCACCCCATTCTCTTGCCTCAGCTTCCTGAGTAGCTGGAACTACAGGCACCCGCCACCACGCCTGGCTAATTTTTCTGTATTTTTAGTAGAAACGGGGTTTCACTGTGTTAGCCAGTATGGTCTTGATTTCCTGACCTCGGAATCTGCCCACCTCGGCCTCCCAAAGTACTGGGACTAGAGGCATGAGCCACCATTCCCAGCCTGAAAAAATATTTTTAAATTAAATAATGAAGGTGAGAGTTACTGGTACTCAAAAAAAAAAAAAAAAAAGATAAAAAAGGCATGCTCTTCTAGGACATTTGACGTCAATAGATATTGTTCTTATGTGTTCATGTAAAACCTTCTTCAAGTAGCATGTGTAGATCTCTGAGTGTGTGCATGTTTATGTGTGATTGATATATTTACAAAGGCAAATTATATAGTCCAAAATACATGGAAAATACAAACTATCTTTCAGTATTGTTATGGGCAGATTTATTCAGAATAATAATGAGGGACATATATCTAAATGCAGATATTATAAAATTAACAAAACTCTTAAGTTGTTTGACAAAAATGAAGCTATCCTGACACAAAATATATAAAGCAATTTGCTGTTTGAAGTACTGTAACCGTCGGATATGGTCAAATCTATCCTGAGTTTTACAGAAACCACAGCAAATGACTTGGCAATCCATATATCCACACTTGACAGGACTTAAGCAGGTTTCATAAATGATTTGCAATGAAGAAGGATTTTACTATAATTGTTCTCCATAGCCATAAAAAGCATTATAGATTAGAAAAAAATGACAAGGCAATATTAAAGAAAAATGTTTTCTTAGCAACATTTTTTTTAAAAAAACCGTGGAAAGAAAAATAAAACCTTTAATGAGCTAAAATAAGTATGTTATATCTATATAAGGAAAGAAGGGGTCTTCTCTATCAGTTAAGGTGTATTCCTTAGTTTTTTGAGCAAAACCCAAAAGAAATCCAGTGGAAACCCAAAATAAGTCCAGCATGCTCACAAAATCAATACTTCTAAAGCTTTGGGGTAAAAAGCATCTCTTCGGTGTGATTATTAAAAATATTTCTTCACCCCTACTTTCAGAGATTTGACTCCATGCTAAGCTCTCCAAGAAATGTCATAAGTAGGACCTGTTCTTGGTTACAACTAGGGAGTGAACACAGGACCTAAATCAGAGCATGGGAAATCTATTCCATTCTCTTGCTTGTAAACTTCTTTGGAAGCATTCTCTCACTCTCTTCCTGTGTGTGACTAGGGAAACCTGTTAACCAGTTTTCCGAAGTTTCTGATATTCTGACCAACATGGCAACTGGTTTTAGGCTGAAACCAACAGAGCAGAGACCTACAGAAGAAAAAAATAAAAAAGTAGATCCTTGAGGAGATTGACGAACCACTAATCTTTAATTCTAAAGATTATCTTACCACAGAACTTCCCATCAATACTGGATGATACATCTACTTTACTTCTGTTCAAGTCACTTTGATTTAGATTTTTCTAACAGGTGAAGTGAGTGAGCTTGCTTTAAGAAAGAGTTCATCCCCCCTTAATAGTCTAGTTGATTAGCTAATTCTATAAGACTAAAGAGGGATAAAGCTGTTGTGTAATCATGCATTAGTGACTCAGATTTGTACCTTTCCATATATCTACTTGCTTTGCAGTGTGACTTTGGAGCTCTTCCCACCGAGGTAGAATCTATTTACTTGCTGACTAATTCTGAAGTTAGTCTTTTGACTTTGATTAATGAAATGTTGACAGTTTTGACACTGCCAAGGCTTGAAAACACTTCCTTGATTATTTCTACTCTTGTTCTTCTGTCTCCACCGCAAGACTATTCCTAGACTAGCCTGCTGGACAATAAGGTATATGGAACACAGCCAAGTCACTTCATTTGTCCCAGCAGAAGCTATCCTAGGTCATTCAACAATCAACTGATCTCCACATATATAGAAAAGCCCAACCAAGATTAGCAAATCTGCCTAGCTGAACTTAGATGCGTAAAATAACCAGCCAAGACCAAAGAGAAACAACCACTAAAAACAGAAACAATGAAACACTGGACATGTGAGCAAAAAGGAACTCTCAGACTTATGACTCAAAAATTGACTTATATTTTATAACATTGAGTTTTGGGATTGTTGGTATGCGGTAACATTGTGGCGATAGATAAGTAATATATATACTGATAAGAAAAGTGAGATGTTGCCCCAGTGAAATCCCAAAATACGTGGCATTAGTTTTGGGACCAGATGGTGAGGAAGTTCTTAAAATAGTTTAAGAGTGTTGAGGACACATATAACAGAATGGAAATATAGTGACCTGTGTTACGTGGTGGAGATATATTTGGCAGCACTTTTGCTGATGATAATAGAAGATAAAAACATAACCACAGCATTTTTAGATTTGACGAAGGATATTCCCAAGGCAGTGCTGAAAGTACATCTAAGGCTGGGTGCAGTGGCTCATGCCTGCAATCCCAGCACTTTGGGAGGCTGAGGAGGGGGGATCACCTGAGGTCAGGAGTTCGAGACCAGCCTGGCCAACGTGGTGAAACCCAGTCTCTACACTAAAAATACAAAATTTAGCTGAGCGTGTGGCACATGCCTGTAATCCCAGCTACTCAAGAGGCTGAGGCAGGAGAATTGCTTGAACACGGGAGGCAGAGGTTGCAGTGAGCTGAGATTACATGATTGCACTCTAGCCTGGGCAACAAGAGAGAAACTCCTTTTCAAAAAGAAAAAAAAGAAAGTGCAGCTAACTTTTACTACCTACATGTGTGATAAGGTCCCATAAGAAAGAGATGAACTTGGCCGGGCAAGGTGGCTCACACCTGTAATCCCAGCACTTTGGGAGGCCAAGGCAGGTGGTTCACCTGAGGTCAGGAGTTCGAGGCCAGCCTGACTAATATGGTGAAATCCTATCTCTACTAAAAATATAAAAACTAGCTGGGCGTGGTGGCGGGTGCCTGTAGTCCCATCTACTAGGGAGCTGAGACAGGAGAATTGCTTGAACCCGGGAAGCAGAGATTACAGTGAGCCGAGATCACGCCACTGCAGTCCAGCCTGGGCGACAGGGCAAGACTCTGTCTCAAAATAAAAAAAAATAAAAATATAAAATCTAGCTGGGCGTGGTGGCGGGTGCCTGTAGTCCCATCTACTAGGGAGCTGAGACAGGAGAATTGCTTGAACCCGGGAAGCAGAGATTACAGTGAGCCGAGATCACGCCACTGCAGTCCAGCCTGGGCGACAGGGCAAGACTCTGTCTCAAAATAAAAAAAAATAAAAATAAAAAAAGAAAAGAAAAGAAAGAGATGAACTCAGAAAATAATGAAAATTTGCTAATAGAAATTAGATAAAATGTATAAGGGCCAACATTTCCTGTAATGAAAAAATATTTTCTCCTTTTAGCTTAGAGAAAAACTGAAAAGTGGCAAAAGAGTCTCAAAGAATGATGCCTCCAGAACCAAAACAAAATTAACAGTTTGATTGTGACATCCTTGCTAAGATCCTGGATGGAATTAAAGCGATGTCTATTGGTTCTCTCCATTGGAAGTAAGTGATTCTAGGAATCTAAGGACATTGTCCCACAGAAACTTGGCCTGCCTAAAAAAGCAATGAAGAAAATGAGTGAGAAAGACCTATAGGGAAAACAAGTGTGGGAGTGGCTTTTTTTAACCCATTCACATAAAATAGACTCAATTTCATAAGAAACACACAATGTTCCTGAGTCAGTAAGAGTACCTCCAGCTTAGATCTAACAGGGAAAAAATATTCTAAATGGGTGAAAAGAGCTCTCGGATCTTAATAACATTCTGGTAGAAGTGGGCTGAGAATTCTTTTCAAAGAGCATATTTTCCCATTTCCTCCTTAGATGGCATAGAAACTAATAAATTGTGTTATCCTGCCAAGACTGCATTAACAAAATACCACAGACTAGATGGCTTAAACACCAGGCATTTACTTCCCACAGTTCCAAAGGCCAGGAAGTCCAAGATCAAGACAAAGGCAGATTCAGTTCTTGGTGAGGGCTTTCTTTGAAACTTGCAGATGGCTACTTTCTATCTATATCTTCACATAGTGTGTATGAGAGATCTCTGTTCTTTCTCTTTTTATAAGAACACCAGCTCTGCTATGGTGGTTCTGCCCTCATGATGTCTTCTACACATAATTACCTCCCAAACACCTCACTTGCAAATGTCATCACACTGAGGGTTATAAATATTATAACATATGGATTGAGCAGGGGCAATCATTTATTACATAATATGGACAAAGAAGGATGTCCCAAAGGTAAAGCCAATGAACATGGCAAACAATAAACTGTGAGCCACAGGCAGGGAACAGAAGTGGTACCTGATCAAGAAAACCCTATCCAGAATGGAACAACTTGGTTACAGTTGCTCAGCAGGATTTCAAAATTATAAGCAGCAACTTCCCTTTGACTCCCTTTCTTTCTCTTTTGGGAAATGTGAGTGCTTATTGCATCATCCTGTCTCTGACCATTGTTTTAGGGAATGTTCAAGTAAGTGTGTGTGTGGATGGAGTCAGAGGTTGATAACAGACAGCTTGTCTTTTTGTTCGTGGTCTCTAAATCAAGGGAATTATCATCTACCAAGGGTGTCCAATCTTGTGGGTTCCCTGAGCCGCGTTGGAAGAAGCATTATTTTATTGGATCCCACATAAAATAAACTAAGGCTAACAATAGCTGATGAGCTAAAATAAAAAGGTCTGTGCATACATCTCACAGTATTTTAAGAAAGTTTATGAATTTGTATTGGGCCGCATTCAATGCCATCCTGTGCCCCATGCAGCCTGTGGGTGGTGGTTTGGAAAAACTTGATTAATGCTTTTGTGATTGAGAAGATCTTGGACATAAAGTGATGTAATTAGATGAGGTGTCAGATTCTGGGATAAAAGTGAGCATATGGTGCATACAAGAGAGTGTGAATAATCATAGGCATAAGGCAAACCATAGTATATTGATGACACTAACAGCTCTGAGTCTTCATCCTTCCCTGTAGCCTCATGTTTGCAGTATGACTTTGTAGTCACAATATTGCTCCGTGTTTCTGATTTCAGCCATGTGCCTTGCTTTGGGCACAATATGATTTTAGCAGTTATGATTAAGGAGAGAACTGAAAAAGTGTTGACATACTTCTGCTTCTTTTTGCTCCTGTGTCTTTGCCGTGAGAACATGCCTGAGCTAGCTGACTGTGGGATGAGATACATGAGGCAGAATCTATCTTTCTCTTTTTTCCTAGCACTGGCTTCCTAGAACACCTATGAGCCAACTAGCCTACAAACATGAGAAAGAGCTCGGCAAAATCAGTAGAGATGTCTCACCATCTGCAGCTGATTCAAGAGAGATGAATGAGCCCGGTCCAGCCCAGACAGCTCCCACTTAAATGAACTAAATAGGTGCTTATATATTTTTACAACTAGGTTATCTGGGATGGTCTGTTAAACAGCATTATTGTGTCAATAGGTAACAGATATAAAGACCTACAGATCTAAGTTGAAAGTATATATTGGGAAGGTTTATGAGGAATTAATTTTGGTGTTAAAATAGCTGCCAGTTGAGTGTGTTGATTGCTTGAATTTTCCTGGCTCTGACCCTTGAATAATGCTCTTTCAACAGATTTTAGCTCAAAAAAGTGCCAAATGAAATTCTGTTTAAGTAACAATTTTACCATAATAATTGCTGCCACATTTTTCTGTAAATATACCTTTTTTTCTTGCTAGAGTGTCTAATTATTTTTTACCAAAAAATTAGTACAGAGAGGTATATCAGAGAACAAGAAATTAGATAACAACTCATGATCTTGATATATATTGTGTATTCCAAGGAAGTCAGAATCCTGAGGAAATTCTCCCATTTTTACTCGAGATCTATTCTGATTATAAAGGAATGTCAATTTTAGGTTGAGTACATCAAAAGAAAAACAATTTATGGATTATAATTAATTTATCTATCTGTCCATATAAGTTTTGATTCAGCAGATATGCTCAAGAAACTGGAGACAGATACATGAATAACAGATTTACTATCTCACGGAGCATATAGTCTAGCAGAGGAAACAAAAGTAAATAGACAAAGTAGGTCCTATTTACAATATCATAAATATTATTGTGAATATAAATACAAGAAGCCAAGATGACAAAAAAAAAAAGGAGATGTAGTTTATTCTTATTAGAAGCCAGAGAGTAGGAATCAAATGTATTTTCCCAAATGATTTAAAATCCACATTGGTTTTGAAGGAAGACTATGATATGTACAGGTAGTGGATGGCAGACTCTGTAGAATGGTACTCTAAGCAAAGCCACACACGCAAAAAAGCTTCAAAGATTACAGAAGCGTGTAACATTCAGAACATGCAACTACCCTATGGGGTAAAAAGGAAATGAGATCCGTGACATAAGAGAAGGAGGGCATTTATACTGCACTGGTGTTCCCACACCAATTCTCTTCTTTTTCTTTTGCTGTTTTTATTTTAGGAAATTAGAGAAGCTCAAGGAAATGGTTTGATTACATGGAATATCCTTTAGGGATAAACTCGTTCCTGGAGAATATGTTTGAAATATCATTATTTAATGAGATCATTTTGTCTTCTTCTTATCTCTTCAAGTGAAAATATGCCACTAAACAATGATGTGAATAAAAATTTCCCTGAGTTCTGCATTACGTAACTCAGTTGAAGCAGTGCATGTCCTAGTAACTGCTATTTACTAGAAGCTATCTCACAGGAATTCCTGGAAGAGATTAAGAAAACTAATGGGTGGAGCTGATCCACTCTAGGGGCTAAATGGCCATATTTCTTGGAAAGAAAACATCAAAATAAGTAATCGTTTCTGAAAATCTCGGTTCACATAACAAGACAAAATAAAATGATATGTCAGAAAAGACCATACAAGTACATTAATGTTAATAACTAAGTATTACTAATTGAGCTTTCATCAAGAATTGGGTTAAAGAGAAGTATGTTAAAAAGTTGTTTTAAAAAAGAAAATATAACTTAACTTCACATTTCCATTTATAGGTTTATAATGATTCCTTTAGGGTATGGAAATAAAGGGAGAAATAGAAACATTTTACCTTGACAAGAGAGATTTAAAAAACTCAATGAGCATGAATTACTTTTGCTTAACAAATAAAATCAAATGAACACGTGTTAGATATTAGAAATAAAATGAGCTGCATGATGTCAAACTATTAGCTTCTGGGACTAGCTTTTTACCTTTGGTGGGATAGACAGCCAACCTGTAAGATGAGCATAAAGGATTAAACAACTTCGTAGTGCTGCTCAGTCATTTTCCAAATGGTTCCAGAAAACCATATGATTGAAAATACATTATTTTCTATTGGATTGCACTATTCTTCTAGCTCCTCCTTTTAATTATGCCTTCTGAAAGCCATGACATATTTAAAGCTTTGGATCCTCATTCTGTTAAGCAATGTGTCATGTAACCTCCAACACAAGAGGCAGAGGAATGGGGACCACAAGTGACCCTGGGTTATTGTGGGGGAGGGAGAATCAATAAAATATGAAAGAGGAAGATACAATAATGGCACAGACACTACTAATATTGGAAAAATATTGGAAACTTCTCAATTTATAAAGACCTGCTGTCTAAGAAATATATAGAACAGTGTCTCTGTTGTAACTAAATATGTAAAGTATTATAAACTTTTATATAAAATAATTGCACAGCTGCTGTATATCTTGTAATATTTATCAGTGAACCACACAGAAAAATTTAACAGTTTAAATAAATAATGGGAATAGTCTTTACTGCTGAATTAAGGTAGAATGGACTCAAAAGACACACATTCTCAAATTAAAAAAAAAAAAAATCCAGACTGTTGCATTGTGAAACAAGGTGCTTTATAGAAAACTAGAGATACTGCAAAATTCAATTTATGCCTTTAGAGACTTTCAGAGTCCTAGTAAATATTTTACTGACCATTTTATGTTTTTAGTAAATGAAGTGCATAAAGCACCAGAGAAACCAGAAAAAATTGTTATTCTATTTCAATTTTATAACTCCTCTCACATTAGTGGTATATGAGTTTATCTATAATATGTAATGATACATCGATTCTAATAGGGTGTATTACAATATCCAGAATTCTCAAAGCACAGAGTAATAAAAAATGCCTTCCACTACACCTATAATTTGAAACGTCCAAATATAAGTAGGATTATATACATAATGGAAATAAACCTTTTAAAATACTCATATCTGGTGCTTTGACAAGAAAACTTTTATATTGTCAGTGGTTTTGGAGTGTATAATTAAGTTTAAATATTGAAACTGAAACATGTTGATGTAATACCTGAATCAACATGAGTACAAAATAATTCAGATAAAATACTATCATAGAGCATTCATATAATTTCTTTGCTCATATCCAAAGCTAGAACAAAACTCAAACAACAGTAGGTAATCATTTGTGAAATAGTTTTCTATTTTATCATATTTCTTGAACAACCCATTGTATATGTATCAATATTAACCTCTTAACAACAGCAAGGATCCTGACTACTGATGCTTTAATTTTATATACACATATTTCAGGTAATGCTGTTTAGTAATTATATTGTTTCTAAAGGAAAATATAATGAAAATGTTAGGGAGAAATAAGAGAAGAGAAAATAAAGTATTTCATTTTATAGCCAAAAAAAAAAAAAAAAAAAAAAAAGCCCTGACAAAGAGAAAAAGAAATGTAACATTTTTAGTGCAAAGTTTCCAGTCATAGGCAGCCTTCGTTTCTTGGTTGAATATAAAAACACAATCCAAGAGAAACAAAGTTGAAGGGTAGTGACTTTTGATATTCTGTTTCAAAATTAACATTTTCTAAGGTTTCTGTTTTCTTGTTTGTTATATCTCAACCAGATCTGACCATCTTGTCTTAGATCAGTGGATGGCCATGACTTAACCAACAACTCTTATCAAATAAGTCCAGTCAGGGCTCAATAATTCGTTCTAAGATAAATACTATACTCTAGTACTCAAGTGATCTCATCTACCAAGTCCTCTGCCTACTTTCCAACTTTGGCAAGCGTCAACTTTAAGATCTGCATCTCTCCTTCATGGTTTCATTCATGTTAACATCGGGCAAGGCAAAACATATTTATTTCAACCATTGGTTGTGAATCTTACACAGTTAGTTAACCTCTTTGCCTCTCTGTGACTTAGTGTGGTCCTTTTAAAATGGAGGAAATGACACCCCAGGAGGCTTTGTGATAATTAAATGAAGAAATGTATATAAAACACATTCCCCAGAACCTTATATGTGGTAAGCAGAGAATCGATATCTTCTTAGTGGAAGTATTAAATTAGGTGATTGTGTGGTAAGAAATTGGCCTCATCTTTTCATAATAACGTAGTATGTATACAAGAATGTTGTGGAAAGTAGCTAGGCAGCCTTGGAACACGGTGAAGTTCAAGTATATGACCAATTTAGCTGTGAGCGATGGTAACTGGCTTGCTGTATGAGGCTGAAGAAATATTTTGAAAACACACAAGGGAATCAGGGAAGCGCTGTGGCTTTTGCAGCGTGTAATCAGATGCTCATACAAACTCTGCCATGAATACTGCAATACAGCCTTACAACAATACCGTGGGGGTTTCTTTTTAGACAATTGTGTCTCTCTGGTTCAATGAAGACTGTCAAAATGCCCCAGGATGGCCAATAAGACATTGAAAGTGACTTAAGCAAGAGTTTCTGAGAGTTTGCAGTGCTATGACCCCAAAACTAAACAAAGGGAAAGCACGCAAATCTTCTTCCTTCTCTTTAAAATAAAGCAACCATTGAATCTGTATTAGATATTGAATTTTCTCCTCCTAGCATAGGAAAGCATGGATACTTGATTTTTAATGTGTTTCTTTGTCTACAGGATATAGACCCTTTCTTATCAACATTTCTAACCTTAGCTGTCTCTAGGTTCTCTAAATACGCCCTCTAAATATGTCTCTAAATATGTCCTCAATAATGCCAGAGATCTGTGTCATTCTCATAGGTGAGGATGTGGTAAGGAGCTCTATGAGCATATAAGTAATTGTCTTCAGACAACTGGGAAAATTGGTAAATTAGAATGAAAACCAGCTGGGAAGTAGGAGATCAGCACCCTGGGCCTGGTTCTAATACTGACATAGTATGTAACCCTAAGCGGATCCTTGATGTGTTCTTGAATGTATTTTTCTCAGCTGTGAAATGGACTGCTGGCCTCTGACAACCCATCTCTTACTTTCATTCTGCAACGAGAAAGAGATCTACACTATTCCTCATTTATGAACATATTTTCCTCCATCACAGGAGTGACCATTTCTGGAAGTATAGTGTGTGTAAAAGTTGGAGTGCTTGATAACATAGGCGTTCTCGGAAGCCCTAAATTTACTGAACCAGAAACTCTCATGATTCTAATACACACTGAGTTTTAGAAGCACGGCTTTGTCAAATGAGATAATAGGGAATCTAAATTATTGGCCCTTGCCCTTTCAGTGTTGCCAGCTCAAATAAATAGCTAGGCAGGGAAAAGAAATGAGTGGTAAGAACTTGTGCCATCCTTTCCCCAACAACAATTTTAACAAAAATTTACCAGGAGGCTTAAATGTCTAAAATGAACACACAAATTCCTTTCAGCCAATCACAAATATCTGAATTGATTTTTCCTCCTCTGGTCTTATCCCTGACCCCTAGACCTCATCTAACCCTCACGTATTTTTTAAAAATAATAATGATAAATAACAATTGGCTATTGGATAGAGATTCTGAAAAGGAATTCAAGAGGGTTTATGAATTTCCTGCAGCATACTAATAATAGAGAGTGCAGGCTGGATTTAAACCTGGTTCCATCTCTCTTCAACTTGAGAGCTGTTGGCCACTACAGGAGCTGCCCAGACATTCAGTCATAGGAACTTTCCTACAGGGATGCAAATGCCTGAGAGTAAAATCTAAGCCCCTTAGCTTAATTCATCAGGACCCTGCTTTCCTTTCCAGACTATTGAAGGCTGCCTTGAGAAATTAAAGTTTGATTTTAGACGTGGAAGATGAATAGGTGCAAATGAGAGTGTGATGTGTACAGGGATAATTTTCAGGCAGAGTGAACAGCGTATGTGCAGGCCCTGTAGGGTGACAGCTTGTTGAATTGAAGGAGTTGAAGAAAACACAGTATGGCTGGAGCATTAAAAAATCATGACGCTAGAACATAAGATATTAGAGTGATGATGAGTACAGAGAAGAATAGAGAGCTTTGTATGTCGTAGTAAACATTTTGGGTTTTAACTGAGGAACCGTGGGAACACAAGTTTGGCAGCGAATTCACATTTTAAAGCAAAAAATGATTATTTGCATAAAATATAAGATAACATGCTAATATTTTTTAAATAACATTAAAGAATTGTACTTAGTAAGATATTTTAAATGTATCATAATATGTTTCTTCTTTCCCAGATATAAATGACCTATATAATTAACAACACACTATTTTCCATTGTAAATTTTGTGTGCAAGTCCTATATCTCCATTTGGAGAACAGGAAGAAGTTGCCAGTTCTTCCTTAGGAGGTGGCAAGATGAGCACATAGTGATAAAAACGGCAGCAGATATAACATGGACAACATCAGGCTTAGTTAACTTGTTAAATCCACATTGGAGATCATAGCAGCCTTTCCCCTTATTTTGGCTATGGCCAGTGCACATAACTGAACCTAGATGTCTTTTGAGTGTGATGCTAAGTCATGAATCCAACAAGCTGAGCAAAGGTTTGAATGTTGGTCAAGCTGAATTATTGTAGGACACTGTATTGTAAAAATATGAATTATTTTTGCTTGTATCAGACAAAGGTTGTATTAATAGGGGCATTAATAAGTTTGATATTGTATAACTGATTCATAGAGCAGGTAATTCATTTGTAAATAGTTCCAAGAATCTTTCCTGAATAATGTAAATCTTCATTCTCTGGTCTTCAGTGCTTAATTATACACTTTGAGAGTGTGAAAGCAATTTATTCACATATTAAGCTTTGTTTAAAATAACTGAAGAGGTCTTCACTCTTCATATGACTAAAACTTTTATTTTAAAAATTTATCCATTGACTGAATTGCTATTTATTTGATAGCATTATTTCATGGAGTTGGCCAAGTGAAGAATGTGAAAACAAGGTATAGTTCCATCTTTTAAAAGTCCCAGGGTATCTTTCTTGACATTTTAAAAACTGGGGTTTCCACACAAGTTTTTTTGTTTTTGTTTTTTTTTAACTGTAAAACAACCAAACCAGCCAATGAAACCAGCAGAATAGTTAGACTTTTACTTAGTTATCAGTATAAATAATAGACCGTTGTCATCAAAAATATGGTACACATGATATAAAAAATTGCTTAATTTATTCGTTAACAAAAAAAAAATTGTTCTCGTAACAATCCACTTTAGATCTCCATGCCCGAACAAGATAAACTTGACAACATCTTCCTGCAAGCTTCTATTAGATGCTGACATTTCGATCACTGTGCCCCTCACACAGCATTGCCCATCTATTTCCTGACTGTCTTGTCAATTTGGCTGTGCTCTTTTCTTTGTAATCCCAAGGCCAAGAGAAGGTGTTGGTCTGTGTGGTTGATACTTGGGACATTTCTTCTTGGACTTTACACTTCCTTGGTGGCTGTGTTTAGCATACTAACCGGTGCTCTAAGAAAAATAAATAAAAGAGGATTGATAATTTAATTAATAAGTTTGTCCATCTCGGTACTTATAATCTATCAATAGCTCACCAAACTTTTTAGGATCAAATTCAAACTTTTTCACATGGCCTGCAAAGACTTCTATGGATCGGTTCTCTGGAACCTCCATTTCTCTCTCTCTCTCTCTTTCTCACACACACACACACACACACACACAGACACACACACACTATGCATACCCTAAGCATTTTTTATTGATTTGTGGTTTTAAAGCATGCTGTAGTCTTTCATGCCTCAGTGCTCTGCACTTACCCCTTCATCTGCATAGAATAACCTCCCCCTCCTATCTTGCCTATTTGGTGCAATTCTACTTATCCAACACAAGCAGAGGTGCTCCCATGCCTCCTTTCATGCTACACTACCTCTCATTAAGAGCTGATTACTTCCTTCTTTCCCCACTCTGAACCGCTATCTTACAAAAAGCACTACTATAACATTTGTCAATCATTTTTCTGTTCTGTCATTATTAAAATCTTTGTTTCTGTGCTCACAGAGGTTACAGCCATTGTCTCTACACTCCTAAAGCCTCAATGCTTGGCACAAAAGGCTGTCCCAATGTATATTTGTGGGAGGAAGGAAATAAGTGAGGAGAGAAGATAAATTAGTAGTTACACTTATTCTCCTTCAGATATGCTTACGTTTTAAATGGCATATGCAACTGATAAAGTCATGCTTACTTGAATTTTTAGGGATTCAGCCAACAGATAAAGAAAATCATTTCAATAAGAGGCTTCCAAGTGTGGGGGCCAGAGGCTCTTGGACCCCTAAAGGGTCGCTAAAAAATCACTGACCTGAGACCAATTGATTAATAGGAGAAAAGGTGCACAAATTGATTTAATGTGCAGAAACTGGAGCCTTTGGAATGAAGATTCAACTTTTCAAAGAGTAACAGAAGCTTATACACTATATTGAGGCAGAAAGAATGACGGCTTGAATTCTGGTTAAACAAATTCAGTGGCAAGACAGGTGATGAGAAAGAGAAAGGAAGAAGCTTAATTAGCAAAGGTGGCCTTGCTATGTAGATGAAGCCTCCCTCAGAGATAATGGAGGGTAAATGTTCCTTTTTAGACTTTTAAAGTGTCAAATTATCAATCTCTCCCAGATCCAGAAAGGCACAGAAGAGGGAGGCATGGTCACATTAATGGAGATTCTCTACAGATGCAAATTTCCCCCACCTCAGTCTGCTGGCCTTGAGGCAGCCATTTCAAAATATGTAAAAGAAATATATTTGGAGATAAAATATTTTTTATTTCCTTCACAGGAACCACCAAATCCACAGCCTGTATGAAAGCTGCTTCTTCCAACCTCAGGTAAGACTGGCCTAACTTTCACCAACAGTAAATGCAGTCGGTTGTGGTTAAGATATATTCTAGAGAGAAGAGAATGTGTTTCCAGGAAAATAGTACCTGAATTGTAGAGAAGGCAGTGCAGGGTGATTATCATCTTCAATAGTGTTCTAACATCAAAAGGATGGACTTCTCCTCTATAGAAGCAGACAGGCAGGTGAGCAGAAGTCTGAATCCCTAACAAGACTTGCAGCTGTGTAAGCTCAGTCCAGGACTGGCAAAGGCACTTATGTGATAAATTCTAAGGAATGATTTACTCCAGAACTTTCCAGCTCCTTCTTCATGAGGAAGAGCTTATGATTATGGTGATGTTAATAAAAATAACAGAGGGTAACCAAAACGAAGTTATTTCTATTTAAAAGGAAATTGAAATGTATGGATATTTTAAATCTCTACAATAATCTATGAGGCAACACTGACACAGGAATAATAAAGGGTGGTCAGAGAATTAAAATTCCAGACAGTAGTTTCACATTACTAGAGGCTATGGGCTGATAAGACCCTGAAAAACAGTGTGGACCAAGCTGGCTAAAAGCAACTAGACTCAACATAGTGTTAGATTTGACTTAGGTTTCCCCTAGGACCTCATTATATGCTAAATCACACACTTCAAGCACCATAATGGCTCCAAGAACACACATATTTGGTGGATAAATAGGTAGAACCATAGTTCTGAGAAGTCTCCACCTTTTTCCAGGAATTTTCATGAATATTTCACTCCTTGGTTGAAGAAATCCATAAAGGTAGCAGCCTTAAACCCTGTTGCATGACCCTTTCTTGAGTACTCCCATGCTCTCATTGGCATACTTTTTGCTTTTCAATAAATCTTTGTACATTCATGATTTTCTGACTCTTCCTTGTATTACTTCTCGCAGCAGTGTCAAAAGACTAGACACCAGCTGGATTCGAGGTCCCATCAGTTTTGGGGACCTCTCCAGCCCACCGGCATCAACGCTATTATTATTTTCATTTTACCATAATGGAAATGGAAGTGTAGAAAAAACAAGAAAATTGTGTACCTAATTCTCCACGGTAACCTCTCTCACTTTTTATTATTCAATTATTCAATAAATATTGATTGAGCATTTATATATGTGGTGAGTACAATTCTAGACACTGGATACATGATTTTATGTATGCGTATGGGTGTCATATAATAGCACATATCAACCATCTGGTTTTCTGTTATTCATTCACAAAAGCAAACTTTTTCTCACATTCCATAAATGTGAGAAATTTGATGGGAATGTCCTTAGTATGGAAAATCTATTGATGCGAGGATAAATGTAATATCTGATAGGGTTCTGATATGAAAAATAAGCCCATGAAAGTACTGGGCCGTTGCACTCTTCAGAAAGCTTCTGATATCAGCTGCACCTAACTCCTGATTAGCCGTCATTCCTGGTATCTTCTACAGCCTCCTTAGGCTACAACCATCAAGTTGCTGAGAGAAGTACCGGAGGGCAAACACTTTGTGCAGGTGCAAATGATGTACAAAAAGCTGGTATATACTTAAAGTGCAATTTGATGATTTTGGAGAAAAATATATTATCTATGACACCATCACAAATATATATCTGTGACACCATCACCACAATTAATGCCATAAACATATCCATTGTCTCCAAAAGTCTCCTCTATATTATTATTATTATTATTTTATTTTATTTTTGTGATACGAACACAAGATAAGATCTACTCCCTAAGTGAATTTTTAAGTGTACGGTACAGTATTGTAAACTATAGAAATTGTTGAAGTAAAGAGTCAAACTCTGTAAAATATTTGAAAAGGTTTATTCTGAGGCAAAAACAAGTGACCAATGGCCCAGGACACAGCCCCCGGGAGATCCTGAGAACACGTGTTCAAAGTGGTTGGGCAACAGCTTGATTTTATGCATTTTAGGGAGATATAAGATGTCAGTTGATACATGTAAGATGTATGCTGAGTTTGTCCAGAAAGGCTTGACAACTGGAAGTGGGGGCTTTCAGGTCATAGACAGATTAAAAGATTGTCTGACGGGGAATCGGTTAAAAGAGTTATTATTTAGAGATCTGGAATCAATACCAGGAAATGTCTGGGTTGCCGTAAGAGGATGTGGAGACCAAGATCTTATCATGCAGATGAAGCCTCCAGGTAGTAGACTTCAGCAAGAATAGATTTTAAATGTTTCTTATCAGACTTATAGTGTCTATTCTGTCAGGCTTATGGTCTCTGCGTTGATGTTAATGTTGTTCATCTGCGATGAATGTGCAACCTTCACTTTCCATCATGGCCTGAACCAGTTTTTCAGGTTAACTTTGGAAAGCCCTTGACCAAGAGGAGTGATCCATTCAGATAGTTGGGCATGCCAGGGGGGTGGTGCTTAGAATTTTATTTTTGGTTTACAAAACTATGCTGTACAGAGTAACTCTAGAAATTATCTTTATTTCATAAATGACACTTTGCACCTGTTGACCAATAGCACCTCATGCCTTGTGTCTCCAGCCTCCAGAGACCACCATTCTACCCTTTGGCAGGTTTTGTCCAGCTTCTTTTCAGCATCTTATTTTATCAGCCAGGTCTTTGTGACCTGTATCTTGTGAAACCAGTCCTGCTGGAACTCCTATCTCATTTGGAGAGTAGCTTGAAATCTTCATATGGGCACGAAATATCTTGTGATTGGCAAAATTCAAGAACAATTTCAGGAATGTCAGGAAAGCACTAAAAAGACAAAGGAGTTTCTAATGGCCAGGTGATAACCTTTGCATAAGTAATCATTGATAATAATTTTATAGTTGTTTATGAACTATCATTGACTTATATTAATATGCAAAATGTTAAATCTAATATGAAGTATGAAAGTAATTTTTATTGTTACATAATAATTGTACATATTTATGGGATACATGTGATATTTTGATACATGCACATAATGTGTAATGATTAAATCAGGGTATTTAGGATATCTATCATCTAAAATATTTACCATTTTCTTGTTGGGAAACATTTCAAATTTCCTCTTCTAGCTATTTTCAAATATACAACACAATGTTGTTCACTATAGTCACCCTACTGTGCTATGAGTCAGTAGAAATGATTCAGTCCATCTAACTCTATGTTTGTACCCATTAACTAACCTTTCTTCACACAACCCTTCCCCCACTGCTCTTCCCATCCTCTGGTAACCATTGTTTTACTCTCTACTTCCATGAGACAAACCATTTTAGCTTCCACACGTGAGTGAGAGTAGGTGATATTTGCCTTTCTACCTGGTCTATTCACTTGACGTAATGATCTCCAGTTTCATACATGTTGCAGCACATGAAAGAATTTCTGCTTTTATGGTTGAATAGTGCTCCTCTGTGTATGTGTATCACATTTTCTTTATTCCTTCATCTTTTGATACACATTTAAGTTGGGTCCCTATCTTTGTTATTGTGAACAATGCTGAAATAAACATGGGGGTACAGATATTCATTTGCAAAAATGTGATTATAATATAAAAGGTGGTGAAAATGATTTATAATAAAATGTGAATGTAATAAAGGTATAATAGAATGTGAGTGAGTCAATTCTTCACAATAAAGATTAGGATCAACATAATTGACTGCCCAGCAACAATGATAATACAAAATAAGCAGGTTGAAAAAGGATATGGAAGATAATTGCTATCAATGGTGATGTACTGATATGGTCTGAGTTTCCAAATAAATTTTCCGATGGTTTCTTAAGTAAGAGTTGCCCAAGAGAATTTCAATTCTCATCTACCAGTAGATGACATATCTCTGGAATCCTACTCTTCATATTGAGAAAACATTCTTGAATTTCCAGTTATATGAACAATAGAGTTAATATACAAAATGCCTGACAATGAGTTAGTAATTAAATTATTATACAAATTATAAGCTTCAAAAACTTAAATCTATATGGAAAATGTAACTCAAATTGCTATAACAAGCAATGCATGATTATAAATGATCAATGACTCAACTCAGAAATATTTAACTTTGGCCGGGCGCAGTGGTTCATGCCTGTAATCCCAGCACTTTGGGAGGCCGAGGTGGGTGGATCACGAGGTCAGGAGATCGAGACCATCCTGGCTAACATGGTGAAATCCCATCTCTACTAAAAAAAATACAACAAATTGGCTAGGCATGGTGGCAGGAGCCTGTAGTCCCAGCTACTTGGGAGGCTGAGGCAGGAGAATGGCCTGAACCCAGGAGGTGGAGCTTGCAGTGAGCTGAGATATAGCCACTGCACTCCAGCCTGGGCGACAGAGCAAGACTCCGTCTCAAAAAAAAAAAAAAAGAAATATTTAACTTTGTACTAAGATCCCTGTTAAGACAAGAATCAATCCATTCATATCTCAAAAATCAACATCTCAGGCTAATCTGAGGTTTCATTCTTTTTAACCACTAAAAAATTACTGAACTTCTAAAGAGGTATAAGAGTGAATACCTTTTATTATTACTGCAGCCTTGAAAATAAGCAGAATAAAAATAATAATAAAATTAGGAATTATGAATAAATAATTAAATCTTAGAAGTTGGTAAATTTTATAATTTGTTTAATTATAAGTACATTAGTAAGTTTTAATTATTCCAGTATTCTTGTTTCTTTTTTCTGTTTAAAGTTAGTAAAGCTTTTATTTTAATAAATTTTTTAGAAACATCTGATTAAATTAGTCTATAATTTTCTTTTTGACTTCAAGAAAATTCATTGTGATTAATTAATTAATTTGGATGAGTTGTGTAGTGTTGGAATAATATTTGGATTTTGATTATTTAATATATTAATGAATGTTATATTATGAATAGCTTAATAGATAAATACATGTTAGCTACTAAATAGATTTCTAAGGAAATTAAACCAAGTGCATGTCGTGTGACTATTTCTTCACCACAAAAACTCCACAGACATTAAGGAATCTCTGAATAATTAAAATAAAAATTAGTATTGGGATGAAGAGGACAAAGAAAAACTTCCAAGTGGAGTTAGATTATGGTTTTGATGCTAAGGGCCTTTCTGCTGAGAATATAACCCTGAAAAATGTAGGCAGTAAAAAACTTGGCAATAGATATAGATCAAATCATGGAGATGGGGGCAGCCTTGAATGACAATCTACTTATTTTCCTTTTTTAAAAAAATAAAAATTAGTCTTCAACTAAATGAAATTTAATTTGACTTCAAATTTATTTCATTGAATATGTTGAAGACAAAATTAAAGCTAAAATATTTTAAAATATGATTTTACGTAATGTGCGGAATTAATTTGAATTGGGAGACATTGGAGACAGAGACCAATTTGAAAGCGGATGCTATGATTGCTAAATGCAGTGATAAGCCTGAGATTGTGTGGTCAGTGGGACTGCGGGAGGAAAGAGAGGAGCAGCAGTACAGCAGAGGCACTGGCACATCTGTATGCCAGAGAAGGAATGGGTGGACAAAAACTGCCCTTATATTTGGAGCCTGGGAAATAGCCATCCAGAGGCCCATTCACTTCCAGAGCAGAAAGTCTCCTATTATTCCTCAGAAAGATTTATCTTTGCAGCTTGACACTCACAATGGTACATATTTAAAGAGACACAAACATATCACTGTCACTTCCTTTGTGAGTCACCCTGGGAATTTCAGGTACCCCATAGTAAAGTCAATAGCCTAGTAAAAATAAATGTCTCCCTTTAATCTTCAATTCCACAAGGAGATGTTTATTATGGCAGAGAAAAACGTTTTTACTTTGGATCTCTGAGTTCATGTTGTGGACAATTGTTTCCATGGGTGCTTGAGTGTGATGAATTATAACTATGAAAACTGTGACATTTTAGCAAGAACTGGCCCAGAAATTCTGTGCCTGAGGACAAATCTCCTACTCAAGTGTGGAAAACATGGTAGCTTTGAGAAGGTCCAGGGGCTGATAATATGGAATCAATTAGGAGATAAAATAAATAAAAAAGAAGTTGGCCTGTTTTCATGCTAGAAATAGCTCAGCCCAAAGAATGGACTTTTTTTTTTCTTTCTCACTCTATATCTGGTCTCTTCATAATTCTGTCTTCCAGCCAAGTTCTACTTTCCTTTCAGGCAGAAGTTGCAAACTGGTGGCCCTCAGCCTGAATCAGGATAACGAAAAACATGTTATGAGTTCAGAGTGTTAGAAAATAAGAACAATCATCTTAAGAAATAATTGTCAAGATTTGAAAATCAAAGAATTCACAGATAAATATAACTTCTTGGCATCTCTTGAAAAAAAAAAGGAAGATCTAATTCCTTCCTGGCAACAATTGGTGAAATTGAATAGTGCTGTTACTTGGAGGTATGACATGGGTGAGGAGTCCTGTCCCAGGCAAAAACCCGTGTGTGATTTTTCAGACTCAACCATAGGCAATTACAAGGCTTCATCAGGAGGGCTTCATGTGGATAATCTGCCCTCCTCGCACCAAACTTTGCAGACAATGCTGCAGCTTCCTCCCAGAAATTATAGTCCAGAACTCAGGCTCAGCAGCTCCCAGGCTGGCCGTCCGTACATGCATGTCTGCATTCCTAGCCCAGGAACCTTCGTGTGAAGGCCTCCTTATTATGCGGGGCCTCGGCTGCAACACTTTTCCTATTGTTACTTAGTACCTTTCCATTCTTAGTCCTTCCCCTTCTTTCTACCCCCCATGAAAAGGAAGGAGCCTCTTGTTCTTTGGCAATGAAATTATTCCTCTTGTCTGTGCTGATCCACCTGACCCTTTGCCCAGTGTCCTTTCATATAGAAGAATAGAACACTGAGGGACCTGTACTTCTCTTTTTCCACCCCCTCTTTGGCTTGCACTGTTGAATAGGTGAGAAAAGTCTTATTGTTACTTTTAGTTTTTGGCTCCTTCTTCTAAATGATTACCTGAACACCTAACTGATCAACAGCGGATACCAGATTCAGCTCAGTGTCAGATCACTTCCTATTATCACATCTATCCTGATATACCCATTTACACCACATTTTTGTTGTAAGGCATTTGAATATGAATCCCTGTTTCCTGGCATAGCTCCATTCTCACTTAGTCCAGAAATTCTTGACCACACAGTCGTTGCTGATGTCTTCTAAAATTGCTTAGAGTCTTCAAACTCATGTGTTGTCCATGCACTAAGAGAATCATCATCACATGATAGCTTGATAAAGATTAAGTATTTCAGGCCCCACCCCAGATCTATCAATTCATAATCTGCACTAGACAAGGATTCCCAGGTAACTTGTATGTGCTTTACAATTTGAGAAACACTGGTGTAGAGCATCCTTCTGGATCATCCAAGATAGCAGGATATGTGTTTGACTAGTTCATATTTATTAGACATATCTTATAAAGTAGACTTCAAGCATCTGGATGCTAGAGAGAGTGTCCTGGGAAATTTCTGTGGTATGTGCTGCAAGGTGAACTAGCAAAGACTGAGGGAAACAGAAAGTACATATAAATCCTTCATCTAATAAACTTGTTCCTTTTTTTTAAATTGTCTTCCCAAAACCTATACCATATTTGTGACCACAGATAAATATGGAAGATGGACAACTGAGAGCTGAGCATGGCAGCAGCTCGACACCCATCTTGTTTCACCCTGAGCAGCTCCCTGTTGGTATTTGTTTGACTATGTACCTGTCTCAAGACATTTGGTGGTTCATGGCTCTGACTTTAATGACTGGACTTGACGTTTTAAATGCTTTTTCCTTAGGAGGACTGAAAACATTTGCAAACACTTGGACTTCTCCACCTCTTATCTATCTGAGGTTGGATTCCTTATCATTCTCCCAACAGTATTGAAACCCTAGCATGGACTCTCTTGAACTGGCATTTGACCCAGCCTATATAGTATTTTAAAATAAACTTTTACAGCTAAAAAGTGTGTCTTACTTTTTATATAACACAAAAAGCACCAATTAAACATTATATGGGTTGATTTTTGTTGCAATTGAACTAGTTGAGAGGTCAGCTATGGCCAGTGTTTAGGGTAGCCTGTTGTTGTAAACCAAAATTTTATTGAAACACAGCCATAGTCATTCATTTGCATATTGTCTATGTGTGTTTTCACAGTACAATGGGAGCATTGGGTAGTTGTGACAGAGACAAGATGGCCCTCAAAGCCTAAAATAATACCATTTGGCCTTTTAAGAAAAAGTTGCCAGCTCGGACTACTCAATTTTGTGAAACAAGTCAACCAAATAATACTTTTGGCACTTGGCAGACAAATGACTGCTTGATTTTCTAGCTTTTAATAGGCCCTGTGCACTTACCATCAATGAGTAACACAAAAAGAAACATAGGAACTGACTTTTTTAAATGAGGCAAAAGATCACCTCATTTTTCTTTAAATGTGATAGACAACCTATCATTCTTATGACTACTAAATGTGTTTTGAGTTCTCAGCTCTCCATGTTGCAAATTTAAAAACTCTTCTTCATGTATCAGTCCATTTCTTTAGATTATTTAGCAAAGGTGTATTTATTTTATATATTCATGTACCAGTATGTGACATGGCTCTAATATGGCTGTAACTGTGCTAGGTACTGTAGGAAACTAAATCTAAACAATAAATGTGACAGATGCTTCTCAGTCTACAATCCATATGGAACTATGTGAGCAACTGAGCTGCAAAATCTGTATTTCCATGGAGCACCAGATTTTGTTAAGCTAATGTGGCTGGTGAATGTTTACTCAAAGGCTATAACCTTGGTAGAATATAGTGATCCCAGATAGTCCAGGCTTCAGTCATTATATACAAAGAGTTGAACTCCATTGGTAGAACTTCAACATGGTCCTAGTGGAACAGAAAAGGACATGCATGAGTGAAAGGATAGCTGGAAATGAGAGGCTGTAAATGGATGTTCCCTCCAAGATAAAGAAGGCAACTGTGGTACCGAGTCTCCAAAGATTCTTCCCCTGTCCTATCTCCAACACATGTGTTCTCAGTTTTCACATTCTGCAATTCTCTTTCCCTTGACTACATTCACTTATGCTGTCTATTCACTAAGGCAGGGGCCTGCAACCCGTGGGCCATGGACCAATACTGGTTCGTGACCTGTTAGGAACTGGGCCGCACAGCAGGAGGTGAGCGGTGATTGAGCAAGCAAAGCTTCATCTGTATTTATAGCTGCTCCTCATCACTTGCATTACTGCCTGAGCTCTGTCTACTGTCAGACCAGTGACGGAATTACATTCTTATAGGAGTGTGAACCCTATTGTGAACTGTGCATGTGAGGGATCTAGGTTGCATACCCCTTATGAGAATTTAATGACTAACATTTGTCACTATCTCCCATCACCTCCAGATGGGAACCTCTAGTTGCAGGAAAACAAGTTCAGGGCTCCCACTGATTCTACATTATGATGAGCTGTAAAAT
Organism: Pan troglodytes; assembly: GCF_028858775.2. Classification (NCBI taxonomy): domain Eukaryota; kingdom Metazoa; phylum Chordata; class Mammalia; order Primates; family Hominidae; genus Pan; species Pan troglodytes. The sequence goes on along the minus strand of NC_072411.2, from coordinate 24,085,732 downwards.
TTATTTTACTATATCTTACAATGTAATAGTTACAGAAGTAAAGTGCATAATAAATACAATGCACTTGAATCACCCCCAAACCATCCCCACTATGGTCTGTGGAAAAATTGCCTTCCGTGAAACCAGTTCCTGGTGCCAAAAAGGATGGGAACTGCTGCACTAAAGGAAAACATCTGGAATGTCTTAAAATTTGAAATGAACATATACTCTCAAATCTTCCTGAAGTGCCAAAATATGTTTACATAAAGGCACAGACATTTTTCAGTCATTATTTATCAGACAACAGAGGCATGTTGATGTAAAAGAAAGAAAAGCTGAGAAGCAGAATTGGGGATTGGAGTGAATTCTATTGCCTGCCTTGCACTGCCGTTCCCAGAGATCCTAGGATTAGACACATGAGGGACAACTGAACTTTGCATCTACTTCTGTTATTCACAAGAGCAAAGATGGAAAACATTAGAAATAAATTTTCTGAAACCAAAACCTTGAAATCCTTTTACAGCTACTCTAGAACAAAATAGTGATGGAAAAACATTACTCAAATTTTCTGAAGAGGCGTTTAAAAGTACCATGAGCAAAGTGAAGTCAAACAAGCTTATTCTACAGATACTGAATCCATAGCTAAGAATACAGCAGTCCTTCTATTATATTTGAAGCACTATTGTAATAACAGTGTGTTTTGGATGAAGTAGAGCTTCCAGTTAGAAAGTTGACCAATCTAACTGATGATCAATCTCTATCTAATTTTGTTCCTCCTGAACTCCAATTTATTTTGTATACTGGAGCCAGACAGATGTTTTTAAATGGGAATATTACAGCTTTACCACTCATAAAACAATGTTATGAAAATTTCCAAATATTTGCAATGGCAGACAAAGCCCTACATGATCTGGCTTCTACCTACCACTCCATCTTCCTCTTGCACTAAAACACATCTCTCTCTCTCACACACACACACATACCCCCCTACTTACCACTCCATCTTCTTCTTGCCCTAAAACACATGCACACCACACACACACACACACACTTACATACCACTCCATCTTCCTCTTGCCCTAAAACACATGCGCACACCACACACACACACAAACACCCCTACTTACCACTCCATCTTCCTCTTGCCCTAAAACACATGCACACCACACACACACACACACACACACACACACACAAACACATTCATATACACTTGAGCACTCCTGGTCTTTTAATAGAATTCTTAGAATTACCATGTTTCATTTTACCACAGGGCAGACCTCCACAGAGAGCTCCTCCCATCTCTCCTCAGCCAGTGAATTAATTCTGAACGTGTTAGCTCCATCTCCACTTTCTCTGAAAGGCTTTACTCATGCCCCTCAGCCTATTACATACTCTCAAACTATCTCACCTTTTTATTAGAGAACTTATTTCTACTTTTATTCTTTCACGTAGATATGTAGTTACTTAAATAATGTCTTGGAGAGTACTAGGTTATAACTTGCATGAGGGCAGGATCCTATGATTTTGTCTGGCACTAAGAACAAAACTGTTAGTTCAAAGAAGTGAATGATGGAACAACATCAATGGCTCCATAATCCAACATAACCAGACAGCACTGTTTCTGGTGTCCCGGATTCATTATTTAACCTTGCTGGTGATTTCACATTTGCTGAGTTTGATGCATAGACTCTGATTTTTTTTATTCGATCTGAAATCCTGTGGGAAATGTAGGACGGAGATTGTTAACTCTTTATTCTGCATGATAAATGAACTGAGGCAGGGAAGGAGAAAGTTTTTGCAAGTTTTCTTGACAAGAAAAGTCAGGTATATGTAGAAATACCACTTACATACGAATCTTTCTTAAGTTCCTTTGTTCTATGCCTTTTTTGGAACTTCGCTACCATTTTCTTACATTTTCTTCATTGTCTTTGATAAACACACACACACATACACACACACACACACACACACACACAATATTTCTCTTATAACTCCTTAAATGTGGTCACTGGGCATTAGAAAAAAATGGTGAAAAGACCACAGTGAATATGCAGGATTGGCACGAAGAATATAGATGGACTTGGGAATCATATAGTCCTGGGGTTAACTCTTACCCCTATTCTTAACTGCCTAGTTGATGTTCTATAAAATAACTTCTAAAACTAGAATTTTCTTCTAATATAAAAGAGCATCAATACGTTGTATAAATTATGACAATTACGTCATATTTTTATATAAGTGTAAATAATTTTTAAACAATTTTAAACAATTATTTACAATTGTTTGCACATAGTCAGTTCTAAATATATGTTAGAGTTCAACTACTGCTGTTTAATGCTATGCCCACTAGTTAGATTTCCTGAGTCTTCTGGTCTGAAATTCATACCGATATGGGGCCAAGCATGTTATCAGGATGAGCTGCACCAGCGGAATTTTATACTTGACACTGATAGAAAGATAAACTTAATGTGCTTTTTTGAGCAATATTTAGTCAACCAGCTCGTATTTGTAAATCAAAGAGCCAATATTACATATATTCTATTGACCTTTGAATAACGATTTGTCTGACCTACTTTTTTAAAGTACTTGGACAATTATGCATCACATTGCTGGTTAATTTACTCCGTTATCTTAGAATTCAGGGAAGGAACAGAAACTCCTCCTGTGAGCTACAGCTGAAAAAAAAATCTGCACTTGGTCTAATTCTAAATTCTTCTGAAGACATAGGGAGGAAGTGGAGACAACTATTACGTGAAGGATATAACCCATTATTTATCAATCAGTAGATAATGTGTTTATAATACAAGGATTACTGGAGATAATATCAGAATATTTCCTAGGTCACCTGCTTGTACTTATTTATTGCCAGTTTAAGCTTGTGCCAATTTATTGTTAGTTTAAAACCAATCTAAAGAATCTGGATTCAAATGAGTTTAAGATTACTTAATATTGGTAGAATCAAATGGATTTGTTTTTATCTCTAGCATTTGGTGTTGAAAATAAATTTAAAATATTTTAAAAATATAATTTTACTTTTGTAAAACAAACTGATATTGAGATATTAAATAAAATTTATTTTCCTGTTTCATGCACATTGAGCATACTTAAGCTGTTGAGTAACTAAATTTGATAGTTTAGATTTACTTTAAAAGTCAGGAACACCCCATTTTAATCCGCTGAAAGAATACATTATAATTGAATCTTCTAAACTGAACAAGTTTGTTCTGTCTCTGTGCCCTCCTTTACTTCTTGCCATTCCTAGGACCCCAGCTCTCAGTATGTCATTGAATTACTTTTCCGGTCTCTTGTTGACACTGTAGAGTATAAACGTTTCAGAGAACCAGTGAGGATATAAAATCAAGGAGGTAAGCAACAGGGGAAGCAAAAGAGTCTGAGGATTGATTGAAATAAAAGCAAACATTTATTAATATTCTACTTTTGCATTTATTACATAAACAGCAGTGTATTTGGAAGGCCAGGATTCTGTACACAGACGAATAAATGCTAAAATTATTTATAATTGTATAACCAAAATAATTGCAAACAAAATAAGTGTGTTAAATATTTTACTGATGAATAACATAAAACTCGGCCCATTTTGTGAATGAAAGGCTGACATTTAAACCTAGTTCTGTATAACACTGTATATATTTTGTTTGAATTTTTTTCTAGTACGATGTTGACTAAACCATTCAATGAACAAAAAGCAATAAGTAAATCTAAGTCTTTGGAGTCATTAAATTCATACTTGAAGAAATCTACTTATTATGATCAGTAATCATAATAAATGTAAATTATTTCAACTGATGTACTGCAAAACTACTGGTATTCATGCATATATTATCAAAGTGAGCAAAAAAATGAGTAAAAATTATACCTGTGGTTAGAGAATGTTCTCTTAAAGTAAAGCTGCTGAAGCTCCCTGAGGTGCCCGTATGCAGTAAACATACAGGCACTGAATAATAAAAACTAATGACAGTCAAATGGTTGGGTAAGGATTCAGCATCCACGAGCTCCACAAAATCTAAAAAGATTGGAAGACTTTCCTATTAGTAAAGAGATGGGAAATTGTAAAACCAAAAACAACATTTAGGCTATATATTGCCTACTGATATGGGTCTTCAGGCTTATTGTCAGTATATTGAAGGAATGTCTAGTGTTCTAGTGATCACTGGGATATATGGGTCATGAATGAAGGAATCTCACAGTCCATGCACTTAGAATAGGGTCTGGCACAACGAGACTGCTCAGTAAATATTGAATGTATGCATCTTAATACCAATATACTTGAAGTCTTATGGGAAACAGATAAATTCGTGGAGAAAACATAAATCCGATTCAAGAAGAAACAGAAAATCTGAAAAACATATGAACATAAAGACATGTAATCAGTTGTACATAGTAACTAGCAGAAAATGTTTGCTAAATATTTAAAGAGCACTCTTCCAATCATTTTTATTATTTAAAAAAATCACTCCTAATTTATTTTATAATCTTGATACCAAAACCAGGAAAGGACACTGAGAAAAAGAAAAAATATGTATGATACAAGCATACTTGTAGATATAACCAAACCCAGATATCACATACTTGTAAGAAACAACTGGACTCGTGTAAATTAACAGAGTTCTACAATGACCATGCAAAGCAAAAATAAACCAGAAAACAGGTAAATGAAAGTTGACCCTGCAGGCATATGACATTTGAGACTATGGCTGCCAGTACCAAAGGTGCTAGATCTTAGGTGACTGGAGCCAAGATGGACATACCCAGCATCCAGATGCGAATGTCAGAAGACCAGATCACATATGCTGACAGCATGTTATAAGAAGCTGATTTGGATTAGGAAGCAAGCAGCAGGGAATGATTTTGTCTTGGGGTTAAACTCTGAGAGACACAATTGTGGATATATTTATCCTCGGACCAGTAATCAGTAAAGGTAATAGTCTGAAATTCCCAGACTTAGGCCTGGGGGCTGCAGGAGTGGCCAGAAGGACTCCCATAGAATAAAATCAACCTTGATCATACAAATAGTTTAGTATTATCTCGTTAAATAAATATGAAGCATTTCACTACTTTTGCATATCTTAGAGAAAGTCTTGTATTTATATACTGGGAGACATATGTAGATATATTCATAGTAGCATTGTTCATAAGTTTTTGAAAAGGTTATCCAAAGTGTCATCAGCATTAGAATGCATAAATAAAACTAACACAAGAACAGAAAACCAAACACTACATGTTCTCACTCATAAGTGGGTGTTGAACAATGAGAACACATGGACACAGGGAGGGGAACATCACACACTGAGACCTGTTGGGGGGTAGGGGGTTAGGGGAGGGATAGCATTAGGAGAAACACCTAATGTAGATGATGGGTTAATGGGTGCAGCAAACCATCATGGCACATGTATACTTATGTAACAAACCTGCACATTCTGCACATGTACCTCAGAGCTTAAAGTATAATAAAAGAATAAAGTAAAATAAAATAATAAAATAAAAAAGAATTTACTAAACTACATGTGCCAACATAGATAAATCCAGGTCCATAATGTTGAGTGAGAAAAAAGCAAGTTATACAATTTTATATATATAGTGTTATCCATTAAAAAGAGGAAAATTTAAATGGTAGCATGGGGTGCTAATTAACAAAAAACCTAAGAATTTGAGGGAGCAAACAAGGGGATCTGAAAGTTACAGATACACAACAAATTTCAGGAGCTTGGATAACATTCTTCTTCTTGATGGTGGTAAGCACATGACTGTTTACTTCTCATTTTCTTTTTCTTTGCAATATGCATAAACGCCATATGTGTATGTGTGTGGGTGTGTGTATTCTTGAGAATGTATGCTCTATTTTGTTCTTTAAGATACTTTATGAAGAGTACGTTGTGGCCAGATTGTGACAGCAGCACTTGATTATCAAATAATACATTTGAACAGACAGTCTCAAGAAATGGAGTGGCAGCAGGTTTGGACAGAAGACGTCATATTATGGTGCCCATCCAGTGAAGAGGTGGGGCTCAGGAGCAAGGATTGCTTGTTCAGAGTTGTCTTGCATTGGTCTTAAGTAGTAGGCCTTGATACCCTGCCTCTGTCAGTTTCAGGATGCTGGCTGTCCTAGGAAGGGTGTGATTGTGGCCGAGGCAGCACTCTGCAGCTGAAGCAGACCCTAAAGGAGCTGATAGCAGGAGGCTGGCTGGGCTCATACTGGATGCTGCTGGGCAATAAGTCCTTCTTGCTTGAGGTTCGGGGCATTGCGTGACCATGGCACTGTGTAAAACTTGACTTTTTCCTGCTTGACAGTAAACTCACTGAGAGATGTCACTGAGTCTTAATTAAATTTACAATAATAGTAGTAATAGGTGACTTTGCTAGTGTCAACTGTGCATCCAGGATCTGTACTGAAACTTTATATGCATTATCTCAGTTGGAGAACTGAATGGGTCACAGAGCTAGAAAGTGGCAGAGCTGTGTGTCAAAGCAAGATAACTGGGTTCAAGAGACATTTCTTGCCTGCAAGACTCAGTTACTTTTCCTCTGTGTAGTTGGCACAGTACGTATACCTCATATGTCACCCTCATCAACTTCTGCCTAATTTAAGTGATGACACACAGAGCACACATCCTTGGGTGTTTATGCATAGCAATTGAGAAACTCATTGATACATAGCAAGTGATGTTTGTATAGCTAAATTTCTTTAGCTCCCCATATCAAAAGTCTTGCAAAGATACATTCAGGATGAAATCACTACAAAAAACCTGGATTGCTTAGTCTTTCAAAATGGAACTCATCAAAGACTGGCTCATTTGATAGTCTTGAGGGCAGAAGGATATAACTCTACCCAGATACACTCAGGATATGATAAAATATCAACTTTGAAGAAGGAAAGAAAAAATTTGTAGCTTTAGGACCTTAGGCAAATATCTAAACTCTGTAGATCTCAGCTACCTAAAGTTAATTGGAGACACAATATTATTTACGTGCCTCATGGTGTTGTGCAAATTAAACACAAGTTCATGCCTACAAAGCACTTAGAACTGCTTCTGGCACACGTGTTTAGTAAGGGCTGAGTATTTTTGTAGGTATTATTATTTTATAGATATAAGAGTACTGCCTTTTTTCAGGATTCCTAAATGTCAACTACGAAGCTGGTTCTAGGAGAGAGAAAATAGATTCTGCCTCTTGGTGGGGAGTGACAAGCTTCTGGAAGTACATATAGGCCAAGAAATAGTGTTTTAGACACTTTTCATTGAAGTTTTATTGAGATAATGTAAACTTTCTGCAGTTGTAAAAGATAACATAGTGGAGTATGTCCTTTACCCAGTTCCCCCCAATGGTATCATCTTCAAAATACTGTCAGAACTATGATGTCAACATGAATGCAATACATTCATCTATTCAGATTTCTCCAGTTTTTTATTATAGGGATTTTTTTGGCAAATTCCCTCTACCACACAAGTAGACAAGAGAGCTGGGCCAAATCTATGTCTGTCTGGCACAAAAGCTGTGTTCTTAACCATTGTGGTAGGAGGCATCTGACCACTATACTTTTGCAAAGTCTGAAACAAGAGAAACCATGCTGACAAGCTCAGCATCCATCACTGTCTAAACTGAATAGTTTATTTCTGTAGTTCCAATAATAACAGGACCAAAAATCTCTTCCCATCTTTCACTTCCACAATCATTGCTGTCTACAAATATGGCTAATTGATAAATGTTTAATAAAGGCGATAAAAATAGAGGAATGAAAACTACAACAGCAGTATCCATTTATCATATTCTTACAATATGCCAATTTCTATAATACTCAGTATTCACAATCCCGATTCTTTGCAGAAGTCCCTAATGTTAGATGCTATTAGCCTTTTACATTGCATAGGTGAGTCAATATATACAGACTATAAATAATGACATAGAGAGTTAATGCCATGGGTCATAACCTGTATTAGAGCCTAGGTTAATCTAAAATCAAATTCCATAATCTGAAAATTTTGGATCTTTCTCTTTTTTAAGAAAAATTATAAACTATTTTCAGGAATTATGTAAAAATAAATGATAAATTTATTAAGCACATTCAAGTAATAGAATGAAGGAAAATTTACTTTAAAAGAGACTACTTTCCTATTTTTTTGCTCAGTATCTATTTGACCCATCTTGAGTTATCAGAGGTCAGAGTTACAAGTTGATTTTCACAGTTCATGTTAGAAGCTAGTGATGTTTATATATTAAACAATCTTTCAAGCACTGTCTCCTCAGCCATGAAAACTGAATTCATTCTTTTTATTATTATTATTATTATTATTATTATTATTATACTTTAAGTTTTAGGGTACATGTGTACAACGTGCAGGTTTGTTACATATGTATACATGTGCCATGTTGGTGTGCTGCACCCATTAACTCATCATTTAGCATTATGTATATCTCCTAATGCTAACCCTCCCACCTCCCCCCACCCCACAACAGTCCCCAGCGTGTGATGTTCCCTTTCCTGTGTCCATGTGTTCTCATTGTTCAATTCCCACCTATGAGTGAGAAAATGCGATGTTTGGTTTTTTGTTCTTGTGATAGTTTGCTGAGAATGATTGTTTCCAGCTTCATCCATGTTCCTACAAAGGACATGAACTCATCCTTTTTTATGGCTACACAGTATTCCATGGTGTATATGTGCCACATTTTCTTAATCCAGTCTGTCATTGTTGGACATTTGGGTTGGTTCCAAGTCTTTGCTATTGTGAATAGTGCCACAATAAACATACTTGTGCATGTGTCTTTATAGCAGCATGATTTATAATCCTTTGGGTATATACCCAGTAATGGGATGGCTGGGTCAAATGGTATTTCTAGTTCTAGATCCCTGAGGAATCGCCACACCAACTTCCACAATGGTTGAACTAGTTTACAGTCCCACCAACAGTGTAAAAGTGTTCCTATTTCTCCACATCCTCTCCAGCACCTGTTGTTTCCTGACTTTTTAATGATCGCCATTCTAACTGGTGTGAGATGGTATCTCATTGTGGCTTTGATTTGCATTTCTCTGATGGCCAGTGATGATGAGCATTTTTTCATGTGTTTTTTCGCTGCATAAATGTCTTCTTTTGAGAAGTGTCTGTTCATATACTTTGCCTACTTTTTGATGGGGTTGTTTGTTTTTTTCTTGTAAATTTGTTTGAGTTCTTTGTAGATTCTGGATATTAGCCCTTTGTCAGATAAGTAGGTTGCAAAAATTTTCTCCCATTCTGTAGGTTGCCTGTTCACTCTGATGGTGGTTTCTTTTGCTGTGCAGAAGCTCTTTAGTTTAATTAGATCCCATTTGTTAATTTTGGCCTTTGTCGCCATTGCTTTTGGTGTTTTAGACATGAAGTCCTTGCCCATGCCTATGTCCTGAAAGGTAATGCCTAGGTTTTCTTCTAGAGTCTTTATGGTTTTAGGTCTAACAAGTAAGTCTTTGATCCAGTTTGAATTAATTTGTGTATAAAGTGTAAGAAAGGGATCCAGTTTCAGCTTTCTACATATGGCTAGCCAGTTTTCCCAGCACCATTTATTAAATAGGGAGTCATTTCCCCATTGCTTGTTTTTGTCAGGTTTGTCAAAGATCAGATGGTTGTAGATATGTGGCATTATGACTGAGGGCTCTGTTCTGTTCCATTGGTCTATATCTCTGTTTTGGTACCAGTACCACACTGTTTTGGTTACTGTACTCTTGTAGTATAATTTGAAGTCAGGTAGCGTGATGACTCCAGCTTTGTTCTTTTGGCTTAGGATTGACTTGGCAATGCGGGCTCTTTTTTGGTTCCATATGAACTTTAAAGTAGTTTTTTCCAATTCTGTGAAGAAAGTCATTGGTAGCTTGATGGGGATGACATTGAATCTATAAATTACCTTGGGCAGTATGGCCATTTTCACAATATTGATTCTTCCTATCCATGAGCATGGAATGTTCTCCCATTTGTTTGTATCCTCTTTTATTTCATTGAGCAGTGGTTTGTAGTTCTCCTTGAAGAGGTCCTTCACATCCCTTGTAAGTTGGATTCCTAGGTATTTTATTCCCTTTGAAGTAATTGTGAATGGGAGTTCACTTATGCTTTGGCTCTCTGTTTGTTATTGGTGTATAAGAATGTTTGTGATTTTTGCACACTGATTTTGTATCCTGAGACTTTGCTGAAGTTGCTTATCAGCTTAAGGAGATTTTGGGCAGAGACGATGGGGTTTTCTAGATATATAATCATGTCATCTGCAAACAGGGACAATTTGACTTCCTTTTTTCCTAATTGAATGCCCTTCATTTCCTTCTCCTGCCTGATTGCCCTGGCCAGAACTTCCAACACTATGTTGAATAGGAGTGGTGAGAGAGGGCATCCCTGTCTTGTGCCACTTTTCAAAGGGAATGCTTCCAGTTTTTGTCCATTAAGTATGATATTGGCTGTGGGTTTGTCATAGATAGCTCTTATTATTTTGAGATACGTCCCATCGATACCTAATTTATTGAGAGTTTTTAGCATGAAGGGTTGTTGAATTTTGTCAAAGTCCTTTTCTGCATCTATTGAGATAATCATGTGGTTTTTGTCTTTGGTTCTGTTTATATGCTGGATTACGTTTATTGATTTTCGTATGTTGAACCAGCCTTGCATTCCAGGGATGAAGCCCACTTGATCATGGTGGATAAGCTTTTTGATGTGTTGCTGGATTAGGTTTGCCAGTATTTTATTGAGGATTTTTGCTTCAATGTTCATCAAGGATATTGGTCTAAAATTCTCTTTTTTGGTTGTGTCTCTGCCAGGCTTTGGTATCAGGATGATGCTGGCCTCATAAAATGAGTTAGGGAGCAATCCCTCTTTTTCTATTGATTGGAATAGTTTCAGAAGGAATGGTACCAGCTCCTCCTTTTACCTCTGGTAGAATTCGGCTGTGAATCCATCTGGACTTTTTTTGGTTGGTAAGCTATTAATTATTAACTCAATTTCAGAGCCTGTTATTGGTCTATTCAGGGATTCAACTTCTTCCTGGTTTAGTCTTGGGAGAGTGTATGTGTCGAGGAATTTATCCATTTCTTCTAGATTTTCTAGTTTATTTGCATAGAGGTGTTTATAGTATTCTCTGATGGTAGTTTGTATTTCTGTGGGATCGGTGATATCTCCTTTGTCATTTTTTATTGCGTCTATTTGATTCTTCTCTCTTTTCTTCTTTATTAGTCTTGCTAGCAGTGTATCAATTTTATTGATCTTTTCAAAAAACCAGCTCCTGGATTCATTGATTTTTTGAAGGGTTTTTTGTATCTCTGTTTCCTTTGGTTCTGCTCTGATCTTAGTTATTTCTTGTCTTCTGCTAGCTTTTGAATGTGTTTGCTCTTCCTTCTCTAATTCTTTTAATTGTGATGTTAGGGTGTCAATTTTAGATCTTTCCTGCTTTCTCTTGTCGGCCTTTAGTGCTATAAATTTCCCTGTACACACTGCTTTGAATGTGTCCCAGAGACTCAAAAACATGCCAAATTGCAAAGACCATCAAGGCTAGGAATAAGCTGCATCAACTAACAAGCAAAATAACCAGCTAACATCATAATGACAGGATCAAATTCACACATAACAATATTAACCTTAAATGTAAATGGGCTAAATTCTCCAATTAAAAGGCACAGACTGGCAAATTGGATAAAGAGTCAAGACCCATTGGTGTGCCGTATTCAGGAAACCCATCTCACGTGCAGAGACACACATAGGCTCAAAACAAAGGGATGGAGGAAAATCTACCAAGCAAATGAAAAACAAAAAAAGGCAGGGGTTGCAATCCTAGTCTTGGATAAAACAGACTTTAAACCAAAAAGGTCAAAAGAGACAAAGAAGGCCATTACATAATAGTAAAGGGATCAATTCAACAAGAAGAACTAAGTATCCTAAATATATATGCACCCAATACAGGAGCACCCAGATTCGTAAAGCAAGTCCTTAGAGACTTTCAAAGAGACTTAGACTCCCACACAATAATAATGAGAGACTTTAACACCCCACTGTCAACATTAGACAGATCAACAAGACAGAAAGTTAACAAGGATATCCAGGAATTGAACTCAGCTCTGCACCAAGCTGACCTAATAGACATCTACAGAACCCTCCACCCCACATCAACAGAATATACATTCTTTTCAGCACTGCACCACACCTATTCCAAAATTGACCACATAGTTGGAAGTAAAGCTCTCCTCAGCAAATGTAAAAGAACAGAAATTATAACAAACTGTCTCTCAGACCACAGTGCAATCAAACTAGAACTCAGGATTAAGAAACTCACTCAAAACCGCTCAACTACATGGAAACTGAACAACCTGCTCCTGAATGACTACTGGGTACATAACAAAATGAAGGCAGAAATAAAGATGTTCTTTGAATTCATTTTTGAATGAAATGTGAAATTATATTTATATCGCTAGATACATGTGTTGAACAGTGGCAGATTTATTTTTCTCAAAGGGTTAAAATTATCAACAAATCTTCACTAGTTAATTGCTATGATTGAGGCTTGCCTCTGTCCATCTTCAGAGATTTATAATTGGGTAAATTGTAAAGATTATGTATATTCTCTTGTCAATATGTCAATTACAGGAGATTCAAAGTAAATTAACTTTTCTAAAAGTCATTAAGATATTCCAACAGGCTGCAATTCTTCTAAGAATTCAAAGTTTAACTATGGTAACTAACTTGACCTTTTTTGATTTTTTGAGACTGTGTCTTGCTCTGTTACCCAGGCTGCAGTGCAGTGGCACAATCTCAGCTCACTGCAGCTTCCGCCTCCCAGGTTCAGGTGATTCTCCTGCCTCATCCTCCCGAGTAGCTGGGACCACAGGCTTGCGCCATCATGACCAGCTAATTTTTGTATTTTTTGTAGAGATGGGGTTTCACCATGTTGGCCAGGCTGGTCTTGAACACCTGACCTCAGGTGATTCACCTGCCTCGGCCTCCCAAAGTGCTGGGATTACAGGCATAAGCCACTGTGCCTGGCCTAACTTGACCCTTTTAATAACACTTTTTAAAAAAACCATTCATGTTAAGGAGAAAATGTTAAAATCTACCAAACATCAAGCATTTGCTGAAGACCTGAAGAATTGTACTATATAGTGCAGGGCATATGAAATACGTGGTTCTGGTTAATTTACATAAATAAAACTAGAGTATGCAACATAAAAGTATAAACTAGTGTATAATTACAGACTACAATTCTTCACATACTTCAGCTAACATGATATAGTAGCGACAGAAAATGACTGATAATCAGAAAACTTATATTTACTGGAGTCTCTTTGCTTTCCAACCCTTAGATGCTGGCATATGTTTAGGCGTCATCTTTGATTCTACTCTCATTTTGCCCCATGAATGAAATCACATCAAATGAGGCCAGCCCATCTATGGCTCTGATGGGAGAGTGGGAAAGCCAGACTTACAAACTCTTAGCCAAAGTGGAAATGGGAGACTTGATGCAGCCCTATCAGGAAGCAGCCAGCCAATGAGCCACACAGTCAGCCACTTCCCCCCATCACAGTGCTCAACCACCCACCCAGGACGTGGGAACTGAGCTCTATCCTCAGGTGTTTCTAAGCAACCTCTGTATTCCTGTTGCTATAGCTTCCTAAACACGGGCTTTACTGTCCTAGATATCTTGTATATATTTATGAACATAATAAGTTTTATTTAAAAAAGGGGTCATAGAATTTTCTTTTTTTTTAAATTCTATTTATGGCTTCAATTCATATATGGACTCAAGTTCATAAGTAGAATTTTTTGGCAACAAACACCACCACCAACAGCAGCAATATAATAATATTATTACTTTAGAGTCATCGATATGCTTATGACTCCGAAATTTGTATCTCCACATCAGAGCTGTATTGTGATTTCCATTTAAGAAAATTCATCTATTTCCTCTCTGTATCCCAACTTTATGGCAGAGTAGGGGACTGATCAAACCATGAACAAATTGCTGTTCTCAGTCAATCAGCTCTTTAACCTGGTTTGCCTAATCTGAAATACAATATAATCAGACTGACTCCTTCCTATAAGTTCTTCTGCTTTTGACATCCAGTAATTCTAGTTACAAATAACTACATATTTTGTGACTTTTATATCAAATATTCATATAATATAATGCATTTTTCAGTACCATCGGTGTTATTCTGTATCTTAGCTCTTGATAGAATAGTTAAATCCTAAAATGATATGAAGTAATCAACTCTACACATTCTAAAAATTCTCAGTTAAATAATAACAAGAGACATAAACTATTGTCGGAAACATTTGCCAAAATGCTTCCACTCAGCTAAGAACGTCATGTTTCTTTGGAGTTTTCGGTAATATTTTCTACCACACAGAGTAAAAATTGCTAACATCACATATTGAGTAATTAGACCATTGCTGAGAAAACATGCCCCATATTAGAAATGAAAATAGATGTGCTACAACTTCACCTTCTTAGGAGTTTTATAAATGGATTTGAAATGACTTTGTCATATTTAATAGACTCTGTTCATTTATGAGAAAGAAAGAGTTCAGCTTCCCATAGACCTTTCTAGTTTACTACGACTCAGTGGCCTATAGTCAGTTTCCTTCTGCCTGATTCATTCATTCATTCTCTCATCATGGAAACAGAGAAGGGAATATTTTAAAAAGCATCACTTTAACGAGTAGTATAAGGCAGGTTTTAATACCTTTTTCTCATCTATTATTTATATCTACTCCTGCAAACAATTGGGAAGCTACTGTTTCAATTCTTAAAGAGATCTCAAAGGAACTGCAATCTAGCACAAGCAACTGCGTACATAAAAATAAATCTGAGGCAGTATATGTTTAAATGTCACATGACCACAACTGTCAATGAGTCTATTATCCCAGGGATTATCAAAAGGGAAGCAAATATGAAGAGCAGCTCTTTGAACAGAGTTTCAGAATAACAAATGAGAGGATGTTTCCATGTTATGCCTTCTCCCTCTTCTTAAATTACAAATAATAATCACTGCATATCAAGAATCTGTAATACTATTGTAAATTTGCAATTTTATTAATTTTTTTACTCTGTACAAAGTATAAAATCAACCAAGTAAAATATATTATTTCAAGTAATCATTACAAAAGTTTCTGAGTTTGAGAAGCACTGTTAAATTAGCATCCCTCACTTTGCCAGCTCTGAAGACCCGACCAAGTCCTAGTGTCCTGCTGAATGATGATGAGAATACTGCTTGCAGGCTAAACCTGGAGGAGCAAGGCCAGAGTCACTGGAATCAAAGCTGGGGCAGTAACATACCAAATTATAAACCAGATCCAAGGCCATCCAAGAAAAGAGTTAATTCACGCCTGCAGGCCATCAATTTTGCTACATAGCATACTTAATTTAAAACGTTCTTTTCTGCAGATCTAAGTTTTAGACATAGCCTTACTCCTTTAACCAACTGCAAAACAAAGAATCTCTGAATTCACCTATAACTTGAAAGCCCTTCTTCAAGATATCATACCTTTTCAGGCCAAACCAATGTGTACCCTTCATGTATTGATTTATGACTTTGTCCATAATCCCTGGCTCCCTGAAATGCATAAAACCAAACTGTAATCTGACGGTCTTTGGTGCACTTTCTCAGGACTCCTTGAGACTAAGTTTCCCAAGCCATGGTCACTCACGTTGGCTTAGATTGAACCTCTTTAAGAAACTTTAGAGTTTGGTTTTAATGTTAACATATCTATCTGTATCTATGTCTGTATCTGCCTAACTATCCTTCTATGCACACAAAAGCATATACACATGCACACACATGCTTATGCATATGTCTAACATCAGTCTCATTACATTGCAGTAGTATTAGCTCTCTTGCTTGACAGAAGCCTGGCACAAAGCCCAGCTAAAATCATGTTCCCCGTTATTAGCTCTGCCTTTCCTTCCCTAGGTGGAATAGTTTTGAATAGGAACACAATACTTAAACCATAAAACTAAGCCGAAATAAAATGTATCCAGGAACAATGTGGAATAAGTCTAGTGAGGCTTTGTTCTCTGATGGTACTTTCCCTGGCATCTCTTCTCCTGTGCCTTCCTGCTCTCCAGGTCTAAGGGATGCCTCACACGTGCTCCCACAGGGCCATCAGTGCAGGCCTTCCCCTCCTCACAGCACCCCCAGCTCCTTTCTCTAATTTGCCCAGAGTGTGTTTATTCTTGGTCTGATTCCCTTAGGCTCTTGTTAAATGCCTGGATAATGCAACGGGCTTAAATCATACTTAGACAATAATAGTTGATAGTGATAAGCAATTATTCCTCTTACTTAACATTCAAATCCTAACAACATGTCAATGTTTTAACATTAAAGAAAACCCAGGGGTGACATCCAAGCCATTAAACAATCAGTATGGTAAAATCATTCACATATAACTCTACAGACAGTTTAAAAAATCTATTAAGTAGTTTTCCCAAATGTTTCTATAAACAAATCAGATAATAAAAATTATAAGTGTTTACTAAGTTGTGTAAATTGCAGTGCCATTTGTTCATTACATCCTTTCAATGTTCCTAAATTCAACTATTGATTTTTATCAACTTGAATTTGATCTGGATTTCTTTACCTAATAAAGCATCTTCCTGAAACACAATTTGTCAAAGAAACGAACAGCAAGCAGTGCTAGTAACCTGCCGTTGATATTGGTAGTAGAAAAATGATCCAACAGGTTGTCTTGGGTTGAGGGAGAACCTAGTGACTGTTCCTCTCTTCTCAGGCTCCTGCTTTTTCCTCCTCCTTCTAAGCTTCCGTACGCCTCTCTTCACGTGTGCCCTCTCTCAGCTGTCCTTCAGGATGGTATTTTCTGGGCACCAGTCTCATACTGGCTGCCACTTCATGTGTACAGGAATTAGAGGAAAAGTAAAAGAGAAAGCAAAGAGGATGAAAAGGGAGTGAGAGCTAGCCATGACCCTGTGGCCCAATTAGATTTTCCTCATAACTTGAGAGGTGGCAACTGGATGTGGCAGAGGAAAAAAAGAGAAGAAAAATTCATATATGATTTCAAGTTGTCCAGCTTTCTGCATAAAGAGGAAGTAATAAAACATTAAAAGGATTTTTACTTGCCTAATATTTACATTCTATGATTTGGATACCTTAACATTGTCTTATTTATAATAGTTCCTATAAAAACAGGATCATCATACATTGATATTGATATTGAAAGTTGAGGCTATATCATATCATTTCTAAAGAAAGATTAAAACTAATGCTTAACAGCAATCCTTTTCAATCCAGCAATCCCATTATTTGGTGTATACCCAGAGACATATAAATTATTCTATTATAAAGACACATGCACATGTATGTTCATTGCAGGACTATTCACAATAACAAAGACATGGATTCAACCCAAATATCCATCAATGATAGACTGGCTAAAATACATATGCTACATATATCCCATGAAATACTATGCAGCCATAAAAAAAGAATGAGATTATGTCTTTTGCCGGGACATGGATGGAGCTGGAGGCCATTATCCTTAGCAAACTAACGTAAGAACAGAAAACCAAATACTACATGTTCTCACTTATAAGGGAGAGCTAAGTGATGAGAACACAAGGACACATAGAGAGAAATAACACACCAGGGCCTATTGGAGGGTGGAGTTTGAGAGGAGGGGGAGAATCAGGAAAAATAACCAATGAGTACCAGGTTTAATACCTGAGTGATTAAATAATCTGTAATACGAACCCCCATGACAGAGTTTACCTATATAACAAACCTACACATGTACTCCTGCTCTTAAGATAAAAGTTAAACAACCCACCACCAACAACAAGAAAACTAATGTTTAAGTCATCCCCTGAGAAGTTGAATTTAGGCACAATGTTAAATTAAGATTATTTCTTAAATAAAGATTACATATTGAAAAGGCACTGTTTCAAATGGTAGCTATGAGACTGGTTCAGCTGTATAGAATTATTATATTTTTACTTATCCCACTTGTAAACACATAAGGTTAATGGTTTTTTAGGGGTCTTTGTTTGTTTGTTTGTTTTTATCATGGGGAAGCTGCTTAATCTATCTGTATTTCTTTTTTCTTATTTGTGAAATGATGATAATCATAGAGCTGCCTATGCCAATTCACTGTTGTAAAGAAAATAACAAGACTATGCCTTACTTATTGTAAGCAATCATTATTATTATTATTACTTATTATAAGCAATCATTATTATTATTATTCATTTGGACAATGAAACATATACATTTCAGTAGGATTTTTCTGATCATCTGATTTTTAATAGTGACTACACTTTAAAAAATTTTCCTTTTATTACACAATGTAAGGTGTTAATATTACTTCTAAATGCATCAGACCTGCAAGCAAAAAGAGTTTACTTTGTTTTATCTGGAATATATATGTTTATAAACAGAAATTTTAAGTGAGTTAATTATAGATTTTCATGTACTTGTTAGAAATAATGCTGAAAGATCTTATGTGCCCTTTAAGCAGCTTCCTCCACTGCAAAACTATAGTAACATCATGCAAAACTATAGTACAATATCACAATCAGGATACTAATGTTAGTGCAATCCATCCATTTCTTTCAGATTTCCCAGTTTCCCTTGTACTCATTGCATTCATATATGTTTGTGCTTGTGTGCATTTAGTTTCCTTGATTTTTATCTTGTTTGTAGGTCAGTGTATCCACTGTCAATATACAAAAAAATTCTATTTTCACAAGGATCCTCACATTGCTGTTTTATATCTACCTACCTCCAACCCCCGCAACCTACCTGTTGTGTAGCCTTTTAAAATTGGCTTTAAAAAAACTCAGTATAATTTCCGGGAGATTCACATAGGTTGACAATTTGTGTATCGATAGTCTGTCATTTGTATCACTAAGTCTTATTCCATTATATGGTTGTACCACACTTCATTCATCTCTTGAAGGATTAAGTGGGTTATTTCAGCTTTGGACTATTATGGAAAAAGCTGTCATGTACATTCAAATACAGGTTTTTGTATGAGCGTGAGTTTACATTTCTCTTGGATAAATATCCTTAAGTACAATTTCTGGATCATATAGTAATAACATATTTAGGAGAAATTGTCATGCAGTTTTCCCAAGTGGCTATACTGTTTACATTTTCACTGACATTGTATGAATGATCTAGTTTATAAGCATCCTTGCCAGCATCTGTTGTCACGTTTTTTTCAATTTTATGTCAGTCATTTTGAATAGTCTGCTGTGATATCTGATTGTGGTTTGATGTCTAATTGAACAACTTCTTGTGTCTATTTGATATTTGTAAGTTCTTTTCAGTGAAAGATTTGTTTACATATTTTGCTCACTTTCTTACTGGATGGTTTTATTACTGTCGTGTTAAGGGCTCTTAATATAGGTAAAAATGCTTTGTTAGAAATTTGATTTGCAAATATTTTCTTCCAATCTGTACAGTCTAGAATTATCTTTTCAGCCTCTTCACACAGGCTTTCCCATGGCCAGAGATTTTTTTGCTTTTTCCCTGTTAATTTGGATTAGTTCCAATTTACCTATATTCCCTTTTAAGGATTATGTTTGGTATCAAGATCAAGAACTCTTTCCCTAGCCCTAGATTCTAAAAATTATTTTATTTTTTTCTAAAAGATTATACTTTTATATTTTACTTTTAAGTGCATGAGCTATCTGGGGTTTGGTTGAATGTTTGTGTGTGTGTGTGTGTGTGATCTATGAATTTCTAATTGTTCCATTTGTTGAAAGCCCATTTTTCCACCATCAAATTGCTTTTTCTTTTTCATCAAATATCAACTGAGAACATGTATATCCATATATGTATATATATAAATGTAGATACAGTTTTATTTCTAGGTCCTCTATTCTGCTTTATTGATCTGTGTCTCTCCTTCCTGCAATTCAACAATATGTTGATGACTGTAGCTAGATAGTAAACTTTAATAGTGGGTAAAATGAGACTTCCTACTTGATTCTTCGTAAGATTGTTTGAACTATTCTAGGATTTGTGCTTTTTCATGTTAGTTTTAGAATAAACTTGCCTATGTCCACAAAAATTATTGTTGGAATTTTGGTAAAAGTGGTTTAAAATGTATTTGTACCAAGTTAACATATTTTCTATGTTGAATCTTCAGTCTATAAACATGGTATACTTTTTTGAATTTAAGTTTTCTTTGGCTTTTCATTATCATTCTGCTATGCATGCTTAATTGCATACCTAAGTAGTGCACTTTTTACTAATTATAAATGTTACAGTGTTTTAAAATTTTTGTTTCTGCTTGCTCAATTTTAGCATATAGAAACTAGATTTTTAAAATTAATCCTCTATCCTGTATCCTCACATCTTGCTGAAGTCTTGTATTGGTTCTAGGAATATTTTGTAGATTTCTTGGGATTGTCTATATAAATAATCATACCATCTGTAAACATGAACAGTTTCTTATCTTAATGCAGTGGATAAAACTTCCAATACTAAGTTAGTAAAAGTGGTGGGAGTGGCCTCCCATTCCTTGCTCCTGATTATATGGTGAGTTTTCTTTTTTTCTAATCATTACTGGAACTTGAATATTGTTAAATAATTTTTTGTGTGAATGAGTATATTCATATAAGTTTTCTATTTTAGCCTCTTGCTATGGTATATTATGCTGATTAATTTTAAAATATTTAAGAAGTCTTGCATAACTTCAATACATCCAACTCAGTCATGATGTATAATTGTTAATATACATTGTTGGATTTTATTTGCTAATATCTGATTAAGGATTTCCTTTGGCTGAGTTTCTAACAGTTATTGTTCTATTATTTCCTTCCTTCCTTCCTTCCCTCCTTCCTTCCTTCCTTCCTCCATCCCACCCTCCCTCTCTCCCTCCCTCTCTCTTTCTTTTTCTCTCTCTCCTTCTCTTTCTTTCTTTTTCTTTCTTCTTTCTTTCCTTCTCTTTCTTTCTCTGTCTCTCTCCCTCCCTCCCTTTCTTCCTTCCTTCCTTCTTCTTTCTTTCTATCTTTCTTTTTCTTTCTTTCTTCTTTCTTTCTCTTTCTCTTTCTCCCTTTCTCTCTTTCTCTTTCTCTCTCTCTCTCCCTCCCTCCCTTTCTTCTTTCTTTCTTTCTTTCTTTCCTCTTTCTTTTTTGTACTATTTTGTTCTGCTTTTAGTATCTGGATGTGGGGATCAGAACATGATATCCCAAAGAATGGCACCTTGGTACCCTGAGTACTTTAAACTGAAGAATATTCAAAGGGCTTCAGATGCAAGTTCTTTCTGACTTTCCACTAACTTCCTCCCATTTCCCAATCTTCCCCAAGACAGTCCATAAAAAGCAGAACTTCTTCGCCCAAGTTGTGTAATAAAAGCCAGAATTCTTCTCACCCAAGGATAGTCATACAAACTAGAACTCCTCTCCCCCAAAGCAAGTCAGAAAACCTAAAAAGATCATTCATTCTCTGACCTCCTCCCTCCTTTGCCGATCCTTGTGTGATAGGTGTCCTGCCCCATAACCAGGGAAAAGGAATGTCTTACAGAGACATAGAAAAGGATGGGAACAAACAGGCCTTGCTATGTTCTCCCCAGTTTATTACCTTTGGATCATACACACATTTGTCCAACTATGTTTCTTCACAACTATCCATTTCTTTCACCAGACTCAGCATACAAATACAATGTTTCTTGGGTCTCTCAATATCCATTTCCTTGTGAAAGCTCTTCTGTCATGTAACTTTTATTAGATAAATGTGTATGCTTTTGTTCTGTTAACCTGTCTTTGTCAGTTTTATTTTCCAGCTTAGCAAAGAACCTTAGGTGGTTGAGGAAACTTTCTCCCTAACATGAGTAATACTAGTCTCATGAGAGTTAGGAAGTATTCCCTCACTTCCATTTTCTGGAAAAGATTGTGTAAAATTAGCATTAATTCTTTTGTAAATATTTGGTAGAATTTTCTAATGAAGTCATCTGGACTTGAAAATTATGGGGGAAGTATTTTTTTAATCTTGAATTTAATTTTTGTAATTGTTATTCTGTTTGTCTCATTGTACTTTAATTTGGCAGTTTTTTTTAATACTGACTCTTTTTTTAAAGTTGTCAAATACGAGCATAAGGCTATATGTAATATTCTCATTCTATTTTTAATGACTACTAGATCTCTTATGATTTCACCTTTTTTATTTCTGATATTCATAATTTGTGTTTTCTTTGTTTTTTATTACCATTCTTGCTACAGCTTCATTGATTTAATTTCTTTTTTTTTTTTTTTTTGGCAAAGTCAGTTTTTTGTTTCATTGATTTTCACTATTTTTTCCAAATTTTAAATTTTGTTGGTTTCTGATTTTATCAATATTATTTTCCTTCCTCTTTCAGGCTTCTTTATTTTCCTAGTTTCTTGTGGTGGAATATCAGATTACAGATTTGAGACTTTTCTTGAGTTCTAATTTAAGCATTTAATGCTGTATATTTTCATCTCAACATTATTCTATCTGATGGCTCATGTTTTGATATGTTGTATTTTCATTTTCAAGTCGTTCCAAGTACATGTATTTGTGCCTTATTTGGAGTATATTGTTTAATTTCCAGGTGTTTAGCGATTTTGCTATTGACTTTCTGTTATTTATTTCTAGTTTGAGTCTGCTATCATTAAAATATATATTTGAAATGTGTTTAAAAATTTAAAAAATGTGTTAGGTGTTGTTTTATGATGCAGGATATGGAACAACTTAATGTATGTCCCAAAGGCACTTGAAATTTTTATGTATTCTGGTTTTGAGTGGAATATACTGTATATGTCAGTTAGAACCTGTTCATTGATTGTGTTGTCCAGTGCTGTCAGTTCTTGCATCATTCATTTCGAAGTTCCAAATTTTCGTGTGTACATATTTAAGATTGTAATGTATTGTTGGTGGCTTGATTCTTTATCATGATATGATGGTAATCTTTGTCTAGTAATTTTGCTTGCTATAAAGTCCACTTTGCCATGTGTTAACAAAGCCACTCTTATTTTTAAAATAGTTTTTATGAGTATGCTTGGTAGTTTTTTTTCCATCTTTTAACTTTTAATCTAGCTTCATTATTGAATTTTAAATTGTTTCTTGTGCATTGCAAATTATTGAGTCATGTTGCTTTATGCCCTCTGCTAATCTATGTCTTGTGATTGGTGTATTTAGAATATTTACATTTAAGATAATTATTATGATGACACTTGTCTGCCTCTTTAATATTTGACTTCTATTGTTTTTTTTTTTAATTATACTTTAAGTTTTAGGGTACATGTGCACAATGTGCAGGTTTGTTACATATATATACATGTCCCATGTTGGTGTGCTACACCCATTAACTCGTCATTTAACATTAGACTTCTATTAGTTATGTTTGCTCATTCGGTAGGTAGGTCGGTGGTTTTTTTAAAATATTATGTTGATTTTTAATAGTGTTTTTAGTGTATCTGTTTAGTTTTCATAGTGTTGCTCTGAGTTGTACAACATACATATGTCGCATCAAAGTAGAGTACGTCCTTAGTTAATGTGGTTGATAGGTTCTTGGAAATTGCAAATTTAGGAGAAATGATGTACAGCAATTTTTCACCAGACAGAGCCAAGTTCTCAAAAAAGAGGAATTGCAATAGAGAAAGAGTTAACTGCACATAGAGCCAGCTCAGCTGGAGACCAGGGTTTTATTATTCCTGAAATTAATCTTCCCCCAAATTTAGAGGCTTGGGATTTTTAAAGATAGTTGGAGGGCAAGGGTCTGGGAAAGGGGAATGCTAATTTACTGGGGATGAAATCATAGGGCTGTCTCCGGGGACACTGGCTTATACCTGTAATTCCAGCACTTTGTGGGAAAATCACTTGAGCTCAGGAGTTCAAGACCAGAGAAACTCCATCTCTACACAAAAATTAGCCAAGAGTGGTGATGCACACCTGTGGTTACAGCTACTCAGGAGGCTGAGGTAGAAGGATCATTTCAACCAGGGAGGTCAAGGCTGCAGTGAGCCAAGATTGTGTCACTGCACTCTAGCCTGGGTGACAAGTGAGACTCTGTCTCAAAAAAAAAAAAAAATTGGGGATGTGGAAAATAGACCCTGTGTGCTGTGTACACTACTCAGTGGGGGCCAGAGAACCGGTTGAATCATGAGTTGCAGGTCCAGATAAAGTCATCTAGTTGTTAGAAATGCGAAAGTCTGAAAAGACATCTCAGAAAGCCACTCTTAAGTTTTACAATAGTGATGTTACTTACTGGAGTAATTGAGGAAGTTATAAATCTTGTGACTTCTGCACCAATAGATGATTATCCTGTAACTATGCCTACATTTTAGCAGAATTTGGGCCCCTCTCATAATCCTAACCTTGTGGACTCTCATTAGTTTTACAAAAGCAGTTTAGTTTTGGGAAGGGCTATTATCATTTAAACTAAATGATATTTAACTATAAACTAAATTTCTCCCAAAGTTAGCTTGATCCAGAGCAGTTTGGAGGCAAAAGGCAAGATAGAGTTGATTAGATCAGGTCTCTTCACCGTCAAAATTTTCTCACTGTTATAATTTTTGCGAAGGTGACTTCAAAAACATTGTTAAAAATTATTTTTGTTATAAGTTTTGCTTAAATTTTGCTTCAAGTTGCAGTTTCCAAAAACCCGAAGTTACGAGTTACTGTATTTGTGTGAATGCTTTACCACATCTTGGGAAGTATGAAGGGTGGAAACCTCATTTTAATTTAGAATCCTCATCTCACCCACTTTAAATACTATTGTATTAAGTATCAGATGGGGTCCTGATTTTTGTTTCAGTCATCAAATATGATGTAAAACTCACACAGAACAGCATACTGTATTGTATTTACACATATTTCTGCCAGCATTTTCTTTTATTTTTTCTTCCTTCCTTATGCTCCAATTATTATTTTTTTTCTTTTTCTTTCTTTTTTTTTTTTTTTTAAGTGCTATTGGGTCAATGCCAGATTTTCTTTGTGGCCTAGAGCCTTAGCTCTTATATTTAGATCATTGATTCTTTTTTGAGTTTTTTTTCAAGTTTTAAGTTTATCAATACATGTGCAGGATGTGCAGGTTTGTTGTATAGGTAAATGTGTACCGTGGTGGTTTGCTGCATAGACCATCCCATCACCAAGTATTAAGCCCAGCATCCATTAACTATTCTGCCTGATGTGCTCCCTCCTCCCAACCCCACCCTACAACCGGCCCCAGTGTGCGTTGTTCCCCGTCATGTGTTCATGTTTTCTCATCCTTCAGCTCCCACTTATAAGAGAGAACATGTGGTATTTGTTTTTCCGTTCCCACGATGGTTTGCTGAGGATCATGGCTTCCATTGTGGGAGGCAGTGTGATGATTCCTCAAAGACCTGGAGGCAGAAGTACCATATAAGCCAGCAATACTGGGTATATACACAAAGGAATATACATCATTCTGTTATAAAGACATATGCCTGTTCATGTTCATTGCAGCACCATTCACAATAGTGAATTCATGAAATCAACCTAAATGCCCATCAATGATAGAATGGATAAAGAAAATATGGTACATATACACCATGGAATACTATGCAACCATAAAAAGGAATGAAAGCATGTCCTTTGCAGAGGCATGGATGGAGCCAAACATCTTTTTAAGAGATAGGGTCTTGCTTTGTCACCCAGGCTGGAGTGCAGTGGTGTAATCATGGGTCAGTGCAGCCCCAAATTCCTGGGCTCAGGCCATCCTCCCTCAGTCTCCCAGGTAGCTGGGACTATAGGCATGTATCAACATACCTGGCTAATTTTTTAAAAAAATATTTTGATTTTGTGTAGAGATTGGGTTTTTCTATGTTGCCCAAGCTGGTCTCATACTCCTGGCCTCAAGTGATCCTCCCACCTTGGCTTCCAAAAAGTTGGAATTACAGGCAAGGCGACAGCCACTACCACACCCCAACTCTTTTAGCCAATTTAGAAGGATAGATAGGTCTGTTAGAGGCTTCTTTTATTATTTTATTTTATTTTTCTGAGACGGAGTCTTGCTCTGTCACCCCGGCTGAAGGGCAGTGCAGGAAACATCTCGGCTCACTGCAACCTCAGCCTCCCAGGTTCAAGCAATTCTTGTGTCTCAGACTCCTGAGTAACTGGGATCACAGATATGCACCACCACGCCCACCTAATTTTTTGTATTTTTAGTAGAGACAGGGTATTGCTATGTTGGCCAGGCTGATTTTGAACTCCTGGCCTCAAGTGATCCACCGACCTTGTCCTCCCAAAGTGATGGCATTACAGGCATGAGCCACTGTGTCCGGCCTGTTAGAGGCTTTTTAAAAAAGTTTTCCTTTGTCTTAGAATGCTTCAGTTTCTCGTTTGCTCCAGAAACATATTTTTGGTGGATAAAAAATTCAGGGACAATATAACTTTTCTTTTAACAGTTGAAGATACTTTGTCAATTCCTTGTTGCCTTATGGATTAAGACAAGAAATCTGTCATTTGAATTGGCATTCTTTATCCTTAAAGGCTATAGGTATGATGTGTTCTGGTATTACTTTTTTGGGGTTTATTCTGTTTGGGAATCACTTAGCATCTTCCATGTATGAGTGTGTGTCTTGAAAATCATGGGAAGTTTTCAGCTACTATTTTCTCAAATATCCTGGCAACTCTGCACTCTTTCTCTTCTTTCTCTGTACCTGGATAATACAAAGTTGTTTCTATATATATTTTTTTTTGGTGTATATCTTCTTTCTTTTTATGGATTGTGTAAATTCTATTGTTATTTCCTTAAGTGCACTGTTTCTACTCTCTATTATATTCAATCTATTGTTAAGAACAGCCAGCAAGTTTTTAAATTGATTGTTTTATTTTTCAGTTCTATAATTTCCATTTGAATCTTTTTTTATACTTTTCTTTCTTTATGGATATTTTATGTTTTCTCATTAGTTTCTACATAATTTGTAATCATTGTTGAAACTCTTTTATGATATTTTCTTTCAATTCCTTGTCAGCTAATTCCAACATCTGATTCCTATCAATCTTGGCATAAGTAGATTCTTTTAAATTAAAGTCATAATTTTCTTAGTTCTTAGTATTGTGGTTGTTTTTTAATTGTATCAGAACATTTTTCCTATTATGACTTAACTATTTAGAAGAAAATAGTTACCATATTTTTTAAAGGGGATTCATGCTTTTCCTATTTTCCTCAGAAGAATGATTCTATCCACAAATTGTTTTTAATTGTATTGAAGTACAAGGTGAATAGATGCTAAGAGCCCTTTTTGGTTTAATAAGAGTTAACATTTCCTTTAGATTTTATTTGAAATGTTTATTATCAAAATGTATAAATTTTAAATAATAATGTCTTGATAAGTTCCACTGCAAGGAAAATGTTTCCAAAGTGCTTTTGTAGTGTTTGATACTCTCTTTTCACACATTTTTATGTGAATATCTATTATATTACCATAATGTACATCTTTAAACACTTACTGTCTGTCTTCATAATTAATTAAAATATTTTAAAACATCATTCTTCTAAACTGAGTCTAAAGAGATGAGACTTTGAAGACTTTTGTGAGATCGCCATTGTAGGCCAAATAGATTAACTATGAAATATTTTGAAAGATTGAATACTATTGTTGCAGGACTTTCTCCTTAGTTCAGTTAAAGCCTGATTTGTCTTACACAACCATGAAAAATTAGGCTCGCAGACAGTTTGAAGGATGAGAAGAACAGGGTTTGTTGGGTGAAAAGGGTTAAAAAAAAAACAAAAACAAACACACACAAAAAACGGAAACAGGGTCTCTCAGCAAAGTGAGAGTCCTGCAAGTAGGATTCCTGCCTCACAGATAGAATCCCCGGTTACCCCCGGAACAGGAGAGGCCAGGCTCCTCCCCCTGCAAAGGAGGCTAACTTCCCAAGGCTCCACCCCAGTGCGCATTCCTCTCCATGTGCAGGCTGATCGGAGTTTCTCCGGGACCCCTTTATACTTTGCTGTCTCACTATAGTGTAGGCTGGATTATTCCTAAATCTGTCCATAGAGTTTACCCATAAGATAAACTAAGGCTTGTTCTACTTTCCAAGATGAAAAACACCAACATTGATTCACTTAGATTTAAATGAGGAAATTTGCAATTTGAAAAGGGCATTAGTTATTTTCTCTCATGAGCCATATGGTCTTAGTTCTCTGTTTGATCATTGGAAGGCTTAAAGATAAACATGAAGAATTTACCAGACTGGAAATTTTTTCCTCTACTCAAACTATCCTGGCATTACAAAGCAAATACAACCACATAACATCATTATTTTAATTTTCTATAGCATATTGTCGTTTATCATGAGGAAGAATCCCATCTTCCATAATATACGTTTATGGTCTTCAGTTTTATCTTCAATGCCAAAAGAATAACATCTTTTATCAGACTCCATGTTAATTAATCTCTGTCCCAGTCCTGCTTTAAGTAGCCCATTTTTTTTTTTTTTTTAGTTTTCTTTTTTTCTTAACAGTGAAAAAGAAAATAAAGCTTATTTTTGTTATTTTTATATTGGCTGATTTATTCAACTTTCGTGTGTCTGTGCATGTGTGTATATCTATAATAGAACTGAGAAACTGAGAAGAGAGGTTTATCAGTACTAAAATTAAGACAGAATACATGAAAGAAAATTTTAATAACAAATATATTTGGAATGGAAAGAAGAAGGGAAGGACAATTCACTCAGTTTTTTGTCACTCCAGTTTTGAGTCTAATTATTTTTGCAACATTGGAAAAATAACGTTATTTGTCTTCAGTTTAGTTTTGTTCTGTAATATATTGATCTAAACATCCACAATTCCATGTCTATAATTCATGTTTTCCTACGTTCTGGTGTTAAAAACTAGCTCCCAATAAAAACTGCCTTACTGAAAATGGAGACAAGTTCTAGACTTCTGAAATAGTTCAAGAGCTCTGGGCATTCTCAGGCAGAGACTATTTTCTTAAGTGTTTTTATGGCTGCTCAATGGTGGCTGCCATTCTCTTTCTGGTCTCTTCTAATAAGATATTGTGAGATTTCATGCTGCTGATAACACTTGGGGTGAAGACCAGAATGTCCAAACTTGTCAAGATGCTTCTGATGCCCCCTGGAACACAGTGTCTATAAATGATTGCTCTGATTTGGCTTGCTTTTAAGATCACCTTGCCTTCCTCATGTTTTCACTTACTGGGAACAAGGAAAACAAGAAATATTTTGGCAAATAGGCTATGAAACAGTTCCAACCTATGTTCTCTTTAATCTTACAGAGATGCAAGAGAAATGTTTTGCTTCCATGAGTCTCGCATTCAAAAACATGTACAAAAGATAAGCCAGAGAACAGTCTGAGTCATAGATCCACTGTACTCACAGTGGTCCACAGTCTTCTTCCCCACCATCCCCACCTGCTCTGCCACACCCTACCCCGGATCATGCTCTTGTAAAAAATATGCATTTCTATACTTTTTCTTCAATTAGGAAGAAAGCCTTTTACAGATGATTCTGAAAACCCCTCACAGAGATAAATTGGCTGGACCATCTACATAGTGTCTAGTATAATAATCTTGTGGAATGATTTCCAAGTTGAGACTGCTTCCTCAGGTTTCCCCACCTACTTTATATAAAAAGAAATTATTTATTATTAGTCATAGTAAAGCTCAGAAGAGAAAAGAAGATAATTATGAACAAAATATTAATAACTATTAATAATATTACCTCTGGTATTGTTTATCATTAGGTGTTTACATGCCAGGCTTGCTCAGGCTCTCCCTCCCCATTAATCTCTCTCTCTCTCTCTCAATCTCTCTCCAATTATCTGTTTATTTTTCTATCTATACACAATTTTGATTCTTACTTTCATGAGTCAGGTATCACGTATCTGTCATATAGCAAATCAGAGCCTCAAAGAAGGTAAAGACATTGTATCTTCTCTTGACTCCAGGATGTCTTATGGACATTTATAGTCATGTAATCATAAGGACCGCTAAATATCATGGGGGTACTTATGCTTTTGTGTTCTGAGTTTTTGTGAGAACACTGCCTATAAACATGAAAAGGACCCTAGTTGATTAATGAGACCGTCATCCTACCTACCAAAAAAATATTATCACTGTTATTATTGCTCTTAATATCATCATCAAATCTAGCCTATTTTTGAATAAAGAATTTATCATTGAAAAAAATAAAAAGAATAATATTTTAGGATACATGGAAATTACATAAAATGTAAACTTCCATTTTCATACATAAAATTTCATTGGAACACAGCCACTTCCATGCATTTGTGTATTGTTCGTTGCTTCTTTCATGACACAGTGGCAGAATTTAGTAATTGAAACACAGACAATATGGCTAACAAAGACAAAACTATGTATTTTCTCCCCCTTTAAACAAACTTGCAACCCTTTGAAGTATAACATGCTGACTTTGAAGAACACCACCTAAAAGACCACAAAGTACTTAGTGAGGATTGCTATTCTGAAAGTAGATCAAATATAGGTCAACAAATAAGGAGTTAATTATCTTTGTTTCTCAAAGACTTTTCTGATAATGTAGCCATTATCATAAGGTAGAGAATGCCTCAGCAATCTTTAATACTAGACATAATGTTTTAGTTCAAGGAGAATTAATTAATGCCTGTGTTTAGAAATCATAAAGCATATTGTAGTTAACTAATGAAGCAATAAAATATTTATAAGAAATACAAAACAATAAACAAAGTAAGTACATTACAAAGTGAATATATTATACTACACGTTATTTAAAATCTTATCAAGATACATATTTAATATTACTCTTTACATGCTATTTTGTTAATTTTATTTAATTATATTATTTGCTATTTAGAGAGGAAGAGATTATTTTCATTTACTAACTTAAAACTTTGTGTAGAATTAGCAAATTGGGAAGCAATTTACATTTAGTATTTTATTGCAGGGATTTGATTTAATATATATTACAAATAAAAGCAAACACATAATTTTAAATCTTGGGGGATTCATAGAACTTGATTTGTATTTACTATTCTTTACACAGCATTCCCCATGTGACAAATATCTAACATTTAAATACATACAAAATATACCAACAAATTTTATACAAAATTACAAGGATACAAATATTCAATTAATATTTCTCTCTGTAAAAGGATAGAATTGTACTTGCTCATAGCTTGAACTCTGGAGGATTTTTTGGTTTAGTTTTTTAATGTCTGGATTATATTCTTTAAATAAATTATCAGGTTGAATTATTGAAGGAAAGACAGTCTATGTCAAAGTGAATAAAAGAATGAATAAATAAAGGTAGTACTATTTTTCTTCAAAACTAACATGTGGGTACAAAGTCAGGAAGTAACTTTTTTGTTTGATTTTTAAACCTGATCTGCAAATATTTTAACTATCTGCTCAAAGGAGATTAAAGCCAACAAGAAGCCATCATGACATACTGCAGAATTCATTAAGGTAGAGATATGGAATGGCAGAGAGAAACTAATGCCCTTGGGGAGGTACCAGGTATGCGCAGCTTTGCTAATGCAAAAGAAGGAGTCCACGTGGAGCTAAGATGGGGACCTTACATGTTCACATAAGTTGCATTAAGCCTCCTTCCTTTAAAAACGGCATCTTTGACCCGGCGTGGTGTCTCACGCCTATAACCCCAGCACTTTGGGAGGCTGAGGCAGGCAGATCACCTGAGGTCAGGTGTTCGAGACCAGCCTGGCCAACATGGCAAAACCCCATCTCTACTTAAATACGAAAAATTACCCAGGCATGGTGGCTGGTACCTGTAATCCCAGCTACTCTGGAGGCTGAAGCAGGAGAATCTCTTGAAGGAGGCGGAGGTTGTAGTGAGCTGAGATTGCAGCACTGCACTCCAACCTGGGTGACAAGAGCAAGACTCCGAAAAAACAAACGAACAAACAAAAAAGTGTCTTTGATATATTTGTAAAATTGTAGTAACATACAGGTGACACAGTACATTCACACTGTGGTGCAACTGTAACCACAATCCATCTCCAGAACTCTTTTCATCCTGAAAACTGAACCTCTGCACCTGCAAAAAAAAAACTCTCCATTTTTCCCCTCTTCCCTAGCCTCTGACAACCACCATAGTACTTTCTGTCTCTATGAATTTCACCGTGTTAAGTATGTCATATGAGTGGAATCGTATGGTATTTTTTCTTTTGTGACTAGCTTATTTCACTCGGTATACTGTCTACAATGTTCACCCATGTTGTAACATATGTCTTTATTTCCTTTCTTTTTAAGGCTGAATAATATTCCATTGTGTGAATAGATCACATCTTCTCTGTCCATTTGTCCATCCACAGACACTTCATTGGCTTTTAATTTTTAGTGAATAATAATGCTCCTATGAACATGGATGTAAATATATATATACATTTATATATATATTTAGATATATATTATATATATCTTTAAAACCTTGCTTTCAATTCATTGAGATATATACCCAGAAGTGGGATTATCGGATCATATGGTAATTCAAATTTTTAGTGAGAGTCAGACTTGTGAATTTAGGAAATGAGATGTTCTAAAATTCAGGGGAAAGACAAGAATAAATTAATTTCAGTTTCTCTTTTAGATATTCAGGTCATATAATTTTGAACTCTCTAATGTCATTACAGAAAAACATGAAAGAAATTTGTGGCAGAGGCAGCCATCTGACTTGGTATTCATGCTTGCTTACAGCAGACGTGTTCAGTAATAGATATAAACTTTGAGTATTTCCATTGTCTTGACAATTAATATTAACAATTTTAAGATATCATAGAGCGTATCTTTCTCACTATCTTCAGTACTGCCCAGTCCACACTCTAATATGGTGTCCCGCTATTCAAAGAAATGTTAACATATTACTGCTCTGCTCTGGAGGTCACAGCGAGGTCTGAGAAGTCTCATAATGCAGGTTTTGATTTGAGCATTGGGAGAACTGAGAGGGCTCATCACACAGAGGAGCTGGAGGAAATCAGTAGTTGCCTGCCCACATGAACTGAAGGCTGATTATGAGAAAGAAGCCATGTTGTTCTGGAGGCCAACATGTAGGCAATGGATTGAAGAACAACAGAGGGAGATATTGGTTGAACCATAGGAAGGATTCTCTGACACCCAAACTGTTTTGCTTTGAGAGAAGAATAGTGAGTTCCAGGGGATAGGTCATGTGGGGAATGAGAAATTAGCCAAAAATACGAAGTTTCACTTTAAGATGAATAAGTTCTGGCATTTACTGTCCAGCATGGTCACTATAGTTACAAAACCCTATTTTGTTTATTTGAAATTTTCTAGGAGAGTAAATTGCAAGTATCCACAGAACACACACATACAAACACACATATACACAAAATAAATGTGATGGGTCTGTTGATTAATTTATTGTTGTAATCATTAGGCAGTACATGCACACACATATATATACACACATATAATCATGTCATATACATTGAACATTGCCAATTATGCCTCAATGGAGCTGGAATTAAAAAAATACTTTGTTTCCTGAAGTAGTGAGCTTCCTATCACTGAGGTATTCAAACTGAGCCACAAATCTTCTGCTCAGAAAATCTATTTAAATGCTCTATATTATTCTAATATTTGGCAAAGTGATATCAAATTACTATTCAAGCCTTAATAATTTATTTACAAAGTGGAAATATTTCCCCCATTTCTGTACAGAGTTAGCGAATGGAATGTGTAAATTGGTGAACATTATTTTAATGTACATCAATATTGGTTCAAAGTTTGCATAATTATAAAATTTTGGTTTTTATGAAAGTATGCTCTTATGCAGTCTAGTTAACTTAAATACACAAAATTTTGCTATGATTCCAAGAGCTTACCAGATATATTTATCCAAGTATATAGCTTATGTAGCTTAATAAATTATCCAACATTTATTACAAAAGATTATTTTCTCTGAGAATTCCTTCCATGGCAGCCAAATGCCATTAGCAACATTATAACAGTTTGGCCACAAAAAAAGACCCCCATTGACCTCCACGAAAAATCTCCTCCCCTAAAGTTACATGAGCCTTTATCTTTGAAAATGTCCTCAAACTCTTCACTTGTGCCCTTCCAGCCAAGCAAGGACCACCAAATGTATCTGAAAAACATTTAGAAGGTCTCTCCCATTTCCTAAAATTCTACCTTAATAGAACACTTGCCAATCAGAGATTTTCTCAATACATTTCCCCTTTTACTGAATAAACGTCTCTCCTTCCCCACACCATCAAGCTTCTGCTCAAATAAGGCGTATGATTTAATAATGTGTGCTCCAAGTTTATGAATAGGCAGCCTTTGTTAACTTTGTCTCCAACTTTGTTGTGTCATCAACATCCCCTTCGTCAAAGTATTGAGCATTATGATTAAACGGAGCCCCAAAGTGCAACAATTCCATATTGCCAATAAAGGCCTCTTTTCTCGAATATATCTCCCCTGTAACTTCTGGTTAAAGCCTGAAATGTCAGGCACAAAACTCTTCTTTCCACATTGAGGAGGACAGTGCAGGGAATCACCTGGGACAGGAGTTTGAAAGGGTGCAGTGGTGTGCTAGTAAGTATTTAAGAGCCAGTTCTCAATCAAACAACCAATCAGTCAATCAATATTTTTTTTTAAATAATCCCTGACTGAAGAAAAGCCCTGTCTGTAGGTAAGTACTCCCACTTGTCTGATTCCAAGCTACCAATGTACCCTCACAGAGACTGGAGTTGGGAAGCATGCTTTCTGGGAGCCCTCAGAGCTGGCTCCAGCAACAGAGGCTGGCTGCACCTCTTCTCAAGCATGTTCCAGTATCATTTCATGTAACTCCTCTGAGCCTTAGTCTTACTACTTTTAAAAATGAGGAAAATGCCAGATCATTAAGTGACTTGTTTAAGGTGACACAGAAAATAGGTAGTGTCTGATATTAGCCTCTGCTCTCAGCACAGTATATCATTTACAAAACCTCCCTTGGTAAACTAGTAATTGAAATGGATGTCAAGCTGCAAAATGAATAAATAGCACATTTTTTTTCCAAATAACTTATTTTCATTTCCTCTGGATGCAACACAGGTTGCTTAAAACAGGTGGCTTACACACTGCATGGATGACAATATGAAACACACACTTCACTATATTCAGTTTTGCCAAGGGCTAGACTTGTCATAATTAGCAACTCACCGGGATATTTTCTTTGCCAAATAAGTAGCCAATCAAACAATATACAGATATTGGACACTTCTGTGTGACCAGCTGCTTCACCGGTTGCCAATTCTTTACCTTCAGCACAAGCGACCAGCTCGCATCTACTCAACTCTATTTGCGGGTGTGAAAATTATCCACAGTTATCCATTTCAAAATGCAAACATGTTTGCTCTGTGGTGTTGTGTTTTGAAGGAAGGGAAAATGGCTTTACTCCTTCTATTTTCTAATTTGAACTATCTGTTATTGTCTTGGTCACCAGTAAAGAAGCCGTAGTCTGAATCTTGGGTCTGACATGGATATCCAGACCTGTAAACTTTGGATTAGACCACAGCCTGCTGAGGGAAGGCAGAGTGCTGCCTCTGCAAGGGAATTGCTTCTGAGATCCCTTGTTAGGGAGAACATATTTCAGGAGTCACTACTGTTCTGGGCAAATGTCATGCCATAAGAACCTATTTTATTTTTGTAGGAGTTTACTTGCAAAATGAAAGATTATGAAAACACTATAGAGGACTCTCACACACTGAGCACCTACTTTGTGCAAGGTTCTTTTTTTTTAACATATATTGTCTCAAAAAATCCTATGAGAAAATATTATTAACTCCATTTTATAGGGGATGTAACTGAAGCTTGATGTGAAATAAGTTTCCAAGGTTCAGAGCTAATATGTGCATGGCAGAGCTGAGACATGCAATAAAAACCCTGCTGGAATAAAAGACCATGCTATTTCTAGACACTACAATAGAGTTGGGAAATGATGAAGCCATACCCAGTCGCCACCTGTTTTGGTACAACCCAAAAGCCAAAGATGCTTCTTATACTTATGAATAGTTGAAAGAAATCCAAAGAAGAAAAGAGTACATTGTGACACATGAAAATTATTGGAAATTTAAATCTCAGTGCCCCTGAAGAAAGTTTGATGTAAATGGCCATGATCACTCATGTATGTACTTGCCACGGCTGCTCTCACGCTACTACAGCAGAGTTGAATAGTTGGGACAAGACCACATGGCTCCCAAAGACTAAACTATTTCATCTCTAGCTTTTTACAGAAAAAGTTCACAGACCCCTGAATTCAACCAATGGTTCTCAAACTTGAACATGTATCCGAATAACATGGGGAGATGATTTTTAACAAGGGAAAAGCATACAGATTTGGTATAGTAATTTTTACACAGGCATGGGAGCCCTCACAAGAAAAACAAAGACTCACAGAAGCAATTAGGGCTGAAAGCTTACATACTGGGTTGGACAAAGAGTAGTAAATATGAAAATGTGACAAGGTCTGAACCTCACTCTAGAGGTCCTGACTCAATAGGTCTGTGGTGGATTCTGAGAATTTCCATTTATAAAGTGTTCCTGGGTGCCACTCTTGCTGCTGATCTAGGGTTCACCCTTGGAAAACCCATGTGCTGGATGAATTAAAGGAGGTGAACATACTTTCTAATGTGCTAACATGGTTTTGCTGATAAGATTCTTCAGTTATTAAAAAAAGCAATAGATTTTGCAGCTAGAGGATAAACCTTAGCAACTCTACAATCCTGCCCACTCTGTATCTTCTCTTTGTATGATGTGTTTAGCATTTATACTGCCAGATCACTCATACTGTTTGCATTTTCACGGGTGTAGGTTTTCTCGTCTCTTTACTTTATGTTTAATGACAGCAGGAATCACACAGTTTGTGGCTGTATGTCCACCTTGATACCCAGGGCAGAACTGCTCTCACATTGTGGATGGTGGGCAGGGTAGCTGAATAGAATGACCAGAGGCATATATGCTTTAAATCTTGACTCTTTTTTTGCTTTCAACCAAAATTTGGGCATGTTACCCTCTAAGGGCCTCAATTTCCTCCTCTGTGAAATTAGCATGAGGAACTCTGCCTTATAGAGGTCCACTGAATTTTATTTCAGATCAAATACATAAAGCATATTTGGTGTCTGACAAACTAAACAACCTGGAAGCTCTTGAAGGGTTCATTATTTAATAGTTGAATAAAAGCTCTCAGTCGCCTGACACTAGTGAAGAACATGTAATGAAGGAAGTCTCTCCTGTGCCACGTGCATTTAAGGAACCCCCTATATCACCTGACAGGAAGAGTGAACCCAGAACAACTTGGCAGTGTGTGGCTGCCCACTCTACCCTTACATAATGACATCTAGATTGGCAGTGTCAACAAGTCTGCATCCAAAGTAGAATAATAGCTGCCTGGAGAAAACCGACCTGCTACAACAAAAAGAAGAGTTTAGAATGCTAGAAAGGAAAAATCAATGGTAACCACAGCTTTGGTGTCTCTATTATTTGCTGCAATCTCCCAAAATAGCACAGAGGTTAAGAACACCAAATGTGGAAACTCACTGCGTGGCTTAATGTTCTGACTCCCTCATAAGCCTATGGTGTGTTATTAGGGAAGTCAATTTCTCTGCATTTAGGTTTCATCACTTCCAAAATGGGACAATCATAGAGCCCACTTTAAATGATTCTTGTGAGGGTCAAATGAGTGATTTTATGTAAACTCTGAGCTCAGCCCAAGATAAATACTAGTCAGAGGAAACACTTGTATTGCACTTACATGTTCTAGGAACTATGCTAAGTGCTTTACTTATATGATTTCTTTCATAAAACAAGGCACTGAATTAATGCATGCCATGAATTCAATAAAAATTATATATAGAAGTAAACCTATTAGGATATGGACCAATGAATTATATTTGGGATTGTTGTTAGTATGTGTGTGTGTGTGTGTGTGTGTGTGTGTGTGTGTGTGTGTGTGTGTGTGTGTCTGTGTGTGTGTGTGTGTGTATATATGTTTACTTTCTTAACTTTGCTACTATATTTTGTGAGAAAGGTATTTTATAATCTGAAAAGACTCCATATTTTTGTTTATTCTTGGTTTTCATACGATAGTCAAGCCTTCGTCCCTGATTTTGTGTCATTTTCTTTTTTTTTGTTTTGTTTTTGTTTTTGTTTTTGTTTTAAATTATACTTTAAGTTTTAGGGTACATGTGCGCATTGTGCAGGTTAGTTACATATGTATACATGTGCCATGCTGGTGCTCTGCACCCACTAACTCGTCATCTAGCATTAGGTATATCTCCCAATGCTATCCCTCCCCCCTCCCCCCACACCACAACAGTCCCCAGAGTGTGATATTCCCCTTCCTGTGTCCATGTGATCTCATTGTTCAATTCCCACCTACGAGTGAGAATATGCGGTGTTTGGTTTTTTGTTCTTGCGATAGTTTACTGAGAATGATGATTTCCAATTTCATCCATGTCCCTACAAAGGACATGAACTCATCATTTTTTGTGGCTGCATAGTATTCCATGGTGTATATGTGCCACATTTTCTTAATCCAGTCTATCATTGTTGGA
Source organism: Pan troglodytes (assembly GCF_028858775.2). NCBI lineage: Eukaryota > Metazoa > Chordata > Mammalia > Primates > Hominidae > Pan > Pan troglodytes. The sequence goes on along the minus strand of NC_072411.2, from coordinate 24,047,258 downwards.
CATTTGGGTTGGTTCCAAGTCTTTGCTATTGTGAATAATGCCGCAATAAACATACGTGTGCATGTGTCTTTATAGCAGCCCATCTACCTTGCCACTCAAGTTTCTGCTTTTTCTAGAACTGACTACTCATTGGCAGTGAAAGGTACCTGGGTGGCAGAATTTTCTGAATACGACTTTTCCTGAATGCACTCTGTTTTATTTGAAAGCTTACTACTGTACTGCCAAACCCATTTGGAAGAAAAAGGAGAGTGAGGAGGAGGAGAGGAAGAGTGGGAGGAGTGGGAAGAGGAGGGGCAACAGGAGAAAGAAAAAGAAGAGTGATATGATTTGACTGTGTCCTCACCCAAATCTTATTTTTTTTAAATTATACTATAAATTCTGGGGTACACGTGCATAACTTGCAGGTTTGTCACATAAGTATACATGTGCCACGGTGGTATGATGCACCCATCAACTTGTCATCTACATTAGGTATTTCTCCTAATGCTATCCCTTTCCCCATTCAGCATAATCTTGGCTGTGGGTTTGTCATAAACAGCTCTTATTATTTTGAGATACATTCCATCAATACTTAGTTTATTGAGAGTTTTTAGCATGAAGGGCTGTTGAATTTTGTTGAAGGCCTTTTCTGCATCGATTGAGATAATTATGTGGTTTTTGTCGTTGGTTCTGTTTATGCGATGGATTACGTTTATTGATTTTCGTATGTAGAACCAGCTTTGCATCCCAGGATGAAGCCGACTTGATCATGGTGGATAAGATTTTTGATACGCTGCTGGATTCGGTTTGCCAGTATTTTATTGAGGATTTTGGCATAGATGTTCATCAGAAATATTGGCCTGAAATTTTCTTTTTTTGTTGTGTCTCTGCCAGGTTTTGGTATCAGGATGATGCTGGCCTCATAAAATGAGTTAAGGCAGATTCCCTGTTTTTCTATTGTTTGGAATAGTTTCAGAAGGAATGGTACCAGCTCCTCTTTATACATTTGCTAGAATTCAGCCTGAATCCGTGTGGTCCTAGGTTTTTTTCGTTGATAGGCTATAGTTACTGCATCAATTTCAGAACTTGTTATTGGTCTATTCAAAGATGTGACTTCTTCCTGGTTTAGTCTTGGGAGGGTGTACACGTCCAGGAATTTATCAATTTCTTCTAGATTTTCTAGTTTATTTGCATAGAGGTGTTTATAGTATTCTCAGATGGTAGTTTGTATTTCTGTGGAGTCAGTGGTGATATCCCCTTTATCAGTTTTTGTTGCATCTATTTGATTCTTCTCTCTTTTCTTCTTTATTAGTCTTGCTAGCGATTTATCTATTTTGTTGATCCTTTCAAAAAACCAGCTCCTGGATTCATTGATTTTTTGAAGGTTTTCTTTTCGTGTCTCTATCTCCTTCGGTTCTACTCTGATCTTAGTTATTTCTTGTCTTCTGCTAGCTTTTGAATTTGTTTGCTCTTGCTTCTCTAGTTCTTTCAATGGTGATGTGATAGTGTTGGTTTTAGATCTTTCCTTCTTTCTCTTGCGAGCATTTAGTGCTATAAATTTCCCTCTACACACTGCTTTAGATGTGTTGCAGAGATTCTGGTATGTTGTGCCTTTGTCCTCATTGGTTTCAAAGAACATCCTTATTTCTGCCTTCATTTCATTATGTACCCAGTAGTCACTCAGGAGCAGGTAGTTCACTTTCCATGTGGTTTTTCAGTTTTGAGTGAGTTTCCTAATCCTGATTTCTAATTTGATTGCACTGTGTTCTGAGAGACTGTTTGTTATGATTTCCATGCTTTTGCACTTGCTGAGGAGTGTTTTACTTCCAATTATGTGGTCAATTTTAGAACAAATGTGATGTGGTACTGAGAAGAATGTATATTCTGTTGATTTAGGGTGGAGAGTTCTGTAGATGTCTATTAGGTCTGCTTGGTCCAGAGCTGAGTTCAAGTCCTGAATATCCTTGTTAATTTTCTGTCTTGTTGATCCATCTAATATTGACAGTGTGGGAGTCTAAGTCTCTTTGTAGGTCTCTAAGAACTTGCTTTATGAATTTGGGTGCTCCTGTATTGGGCACATATGTAGTAAGGATAGTTAGCTCTTCTTGTTGCATTGATCCCTTTACCATTATGTAATGGCCTCCTTTGTCTCTTTTGATCATTGGTGGTTTAAAGTCTGTTTTATCAGAGACCAGGATTTCAACCCCTGGTTGTTTTTTGTTTCTTTTTTTTGCTTTCCATCTACTTGGTAGATCTTCCTTCAACCCTTTATTTTGAGCCTATGTGTGTCTTTGTACATGAGATGGGTCTCCTGAATACAGCACACGGATGGGTCTTGACTCCTTATCCAATTTGCCAGTCTGTGTCTTTTAATTGGGGCATTTAGCCTGTTTACATTTAAGGTTAATATTTTTAAGTGCGAATTTGATCCTGTCATTATGATGTTAGCTGGATATTTTGCCTGTTAATTAATGTAGTTTCTTCATAGTACTGGTGCTCTTTACAATTTGGTATGTTTTTGCAGTGACTGGTATCGGCTGTTCCTTTCCATGTTTAGTGCTTCCTTCAGGAGCTCTTGTAAGGCAGGACTGGTGGTGACAAAATCTCTCAGAATTTGCTTGTCTGTAAAGGATTTTATTTCTCCTTTGCTTATGAAGCTTAGTTTGGCTGGATGTGAAATTCTGGGTTGAAAATTCTTTTCTTTAAGAATGCTGAATATTGGCCCCCACTCTCTTCTGGCTTGTAGGGTTTCTGCCAAGAGATCTGCTGTTAGTCTGTTAGTCTGATGGGCTTCCCTTTGTGGATATCCCGACCATTCTCTCTGGCTGCCCTTAACATATTTTCTTTCATTTTAACCTTGGTGAATCTGACAATTATGTGTCTTGAGGTTGCTCTTCTAGAGGAGTATTTTTGTGATGTTCTCTGTTTTTTTTTTTTTTTTTGAGATGGAGTTTCACTCTTGTTGCCCAGGCTGGAGTGCAATGGTGCGATCTTGGCTCACCACAACCTCTGCTTCCTGGGTTCAAATGATTCTCCTGCCTCAGCCTCCTGAGTAGCTGGGATCACAGGCATGTGCCACCATGCCTGGCTAATTTTGTATTTTTTAGTAGAGACGGGTTTTCTCCATGGTGGTCATGCTTACTCACCTAAGGTGAACTGCCCACCTTGGCCTCCCAGAGTGCTGGGATTACAGGTATAAGCCACCACGCCCAGCCTCTTTATTTCTTAAATACCAATATGACTGAATATGAATGTTGGCCTATCTTTCTAGTTTGAGGAAGTTCTCCTGGATAATATCCTGAAGAGTGTTTTCCAACTCCCTGTCACTTTCAGGTACACTAATCAAATGTAGATTTGGTCTTTTCACATAGTCCCATATTTCTTGGAAGTTTTGTTTGTTTTTGGTTTTTTTTTGTTCTTTTTTCTCTAATCTTGTCTTCTTGCTTTATTTCATTAAGTTGATCTTCAATCTCTGATATCCTTCCTTCTACTTGATTGATTCGGCTATTGATACTTGTGTATGCTTTATGAAGTTCTCATGCTGTGTTTTTCAGCTTCATCAGGTCGTTTATGTTCTGCTCTAAACTGCTTATTCTAGTTAGCAATTTGTCTAACCTGTTTTCAAGGTTCTTAGCTTCCTTGCATTGGGTTAGAACATGCTCCTTTAGCTAAAAAGTGTTTGTAATTACTCACCTTCTGAAGCCTACTTCTATCAATTCATGAAACTCATTCTCTGTCCAGTCTTTTTTCCCTTGCTGGCGAGAAATTGCAATCCTTTGGAGGAGAAGAAGCATTCTGGTTTTTGGGATTTTCAGCTTTTTTGCGCTGGTTTCTCCCCTTCTTCATGGATTTATCTACCTTTGGTAATTGATGTTGGTTACCTTCAGATGGGGGTCTCTGAGTGGACCTTTTAGTTGATATTGATGTTCCTCCTTTCTGTTTGTTAGTTTTCCTCCTAATAATCAGGCCCCCTGCTGCAGGTCTGCTGGAGTTTGCTGGAGGTCCACTCTAGACCCTTTTTGCCTGGGTATCACAAGTAGAGACTGCAGAACAGCAAAGATTGCTGCCTGTTCCTTCCTCTGGAAACTTCATCCCAGAGAGGTAACCGCCAGATGTCAGCCAGTGCTCTTCTGTATGAGGAGTCTGTTGTCCCTACTGGGAGGTGTCTCCCAGTCAGGAGACATGCATGTCAGGGACCCACTTGAGGAGGCAGTCTGACCCTTAGCAGAACTCGAACGCTGTGCTGGGAGATCCGCTGTTCTCTTTAGAGCCATCAGGCAGGGAGGTTTAAGTCTGCTGAAGCCATACCCACAGCCTCCCCTTCCCCCAGGTGCTCTGTCCCAGGGAGATGGGGGTTTTATCTATAAGTCCCTGACTGGGGCTGCTGCCTTTTTTTCAGAAACACCCTGCCCAGAGAGGAGGAGTCTAGAGAGGCAGTCTGACTACAGCAGCCTTGCTGAGCTATGGTGGGGTCTGCCCAGTTCAAACTTCCTGGCAGCTTTGTTTACACTGTGAAGGTAAAACCACCTACTCAAGCCTCAGCAATGGTGAATGCCTCTCCCCTGACCAAGCTCGAGTGTCCCAGGTTGACCTCAGACTGCTGTGCTGGCAGCAAGAATTTCAAGCCAGTGGATTTTAGCCTGCGGGGCTCTGTGGCGGTGGGACCCGCTGAGCCAGACCATTTGGCTCCCTGGCTTCAGCCCCCTTTCCAGGGGAGTGAACAATTCTGTCTCACTGGCATTCCACGTGCCACCGGGGTTTGAAAAATAAACTCCTTCAGCTAGCTCGGTGTCTGCCCAAACGCCCACCCAGTTTTGTGCTTGAAATGCAGGGCCCTGGTGGTGTAGACACCAGAGGGAATCTCCTGATCTGCAGGTTGCAAAGACCATGGGAAAAGTGCAGTATCCGGACTGGAGTGCACCATTCCTCAGGCTTAGTCCCTCACAGCTTCCCTTGGCTAGGGGAGGGAAATCCCCCAATCCCTTGTGCTTTCCGGGTGAGGCAACACCTCACTCTGTTCAGCTCACCCTCTGTGGGCTGCATCCACTGTCCAACCAATCCCAATGAGATGAACCATGGGCCTCAGTTGAAAATGCAGAAACCACCCAACTTCTACATCGATCTGCAGAGCGGAGCTGTTCCTATTTGGCCATCTGGCCAGCCAGACCCAAATCACATCTTGAATTGTTGCTCCCATAATTCCCATATATTGTGGGAGTGACCTGGTGGGAGATAATTGAATCATGTGGACAGTTTTCCCCATACTCTTCTCATGGTAGTGGATAAGTCTCATGAGATCTGATGGTTTTATAAGAGGAAACCCTTTTCACTTTGCTCCCATTTTCTCTTGCCTGCTGCAATGTAAGGCACATCGCCTTTCACCTTCTGCCATGATTGTGAGGCCTCCCCAGCCACGTGGAACTACGAGTCCGTTAAACCTCTTTTTCTTTAAAAATTACCCAGTATTTTTATATACCCAGATACTGGTATATCTTTATCAGCAGCATGAAAACAGACTAATATAAGGAGAAAGAGGCAGAGGAGGAGAAGAAGAGGGGGAGGAGGAGAATGAAGAAGGAGAATAGGGGAGGAGGAAGGAGGAGGAAGAAAAGGAGGAGGAGATGAAGAGTATGGAGAGGAAGAGGAAGAAGGAGTGGAGAAACAGGAGGAAGAGAGAAGGAGGAAAAAGGAGGAGGAGATGAGGAGTATGGAGAGGAAGAGGAAGAAGGAGTGGAGAAACAGGAGGAAGAGAGAAGGAGGAAAAAGGAGGAGGAGAGGAAAAGTAGAAGTAAAAGAAGAAAAGGGCAGAGGGAGAAAGAGAGACGAGAGAGAGACACAAAGAGAATCACTTTAAGGTCTTTAACAGGGAAAACATTTTCTTGTTGTCCTCAATTGGCATCTCAAGTGTAACACAGCTTGCTAATATCTTGACTAAAAAGAACATTAAGTGATATTGGAGGGAGAGGGAGAAGGGTTTCAAAAATTATGTTATGGTAAAACATAGAAAGCAACTTACCTTGGCATGTTTGTTCTGGAGCAGGGTACTATGCTAGGCACATTAACATCCAGAAATATGTGTCCAATAGCCACCTCTCTATTACTGTCACCACCAGTATAGTCCTTTAAAAACTGTTCAGATTTTAAAGAAGCAGCACTACATCAAAAGAAGATACCACCTGGCCTGCCAGCATGGGCGCAAGCTACAACTTCTCACCGGTCTGCATCTCATTGCTCGGTGCAGGCTTTCAGTACCTTACTTGCTTGTTTCTTAACTGATGATCCCACGCCCATGCTCAGCTTTTGGTTTAATCTGCGTGCAGGCTCTAGAGAGCAGAGCATCTCTCTGAGGACTTTACACATCCTGCCCTTGGTCTGATGGACTTTCCATCACGCTTCCATGTTTTGTTTTTCATTCTAGTCTCCCTCTTAGATGGTATGTTTGGATCCTTCAGCATGGACTAGTGTTTATAATGTAATTTGTAATTTAGAATGACAGTTTCAATTTTAGACTGTAAAATGTTGTCTAAAAGGGGCTCTGTTTGTGGCCAGGTGTGGGTTGGTGCAGTGGATGGACCAGTGGGATCGCTCACGTTCCTCCACGTGCAGGAGACTATTTTATGTCTGCTCCTCTGTTCACCAGGAGTCTTCCCTACTTCCTGTCTGCCTCACACTTAACTAAATTTTATTCACATTCAGATATCATTTTCTCCAGGAAATTTTCTTTAATTTTCACCTGAGACACTGTCTTGCCCTCTGCTACATGCTAACTCCAGTGTCCCTTCCCTCATCACACTTTCATTGAGGCAGAAGAAATCAAATTCAGTGATTATGAACTAGTTGAAGGCATGGACATTTTTTGTTTGATTTTATTCTCCCCCCACCTGCCCTGACAATCTCTATATCCCAGAACAAAATATCCTTATGCACATAGATGGGTGTGAATGTCAAAAGTATGAGTGAAAAGATGATGCATGTTGAAATGGTGGAATGAAGAAATGAAGATAATTATGCCTGTCTTTCTGCATGTTTAGTTAAGCCAGGGACCTAAACAAGATGAGTCTAAGACAGGTTTTTCATCTTGAAGCTTAAATGCTTGTAACTACAGAAAAGGTTTGTAGAGTAAACGAGTTATTTTAAAAAGCCGGCAATGAATTATAGTAGTGATCCACATTAAAAATAGATTAAACATTTACCTAAAACTCTAACCTGAAATGTTCAGTCTTCATCTTTAGTCTCTCTGTGAAAATGACTCATTAAGACCTTACTGCTTACACCTTATTACCAGAAAGTAATGTATTTTCCCTCATACCAGAAATACTCCACCAGCAAGGAGTTTCCAGGGAGAACAGAGAGAGTAACAGATGCTCATGTAAAAACTATTATTGTACTACTCATTCCATACTAAAATGATTGCTTAATGGTTCCTTATGTATGTACTTTTCCATGAATGCTTTTACGATTTGAGTAATGCTAGATCAATGTGATTCCAGACATCCAGATATTTGGAACATGAATATTGGCCTAAATGTATACTTTTTAAAGTATTTAAATCAGATTGCATGTAAATGAAATAAAACTCTTTGTAGTTGGTCTGTGAATTTTTTATATTAGTCACTCTTGATCCTAAGATACCAAAATTCTACTCTGAATCTCCAAAGGACTTATTTTTTTATTATTATTATTATTTAGTATTATTTACTGAACCATTATATACTAAAAAGTTATTTTAAAATGCAATTGGGAGAGGAAGAATAATACTTGCATAAATTTTTGTTATGAAAGTTTTACTTGTTATTTACTTTACTTATTATCAACTTTTATTTTATTTTATTTTATTTATTTATTTTGAGATGGAGTCTCGTTTTGTTGCCCAGGCTGGAGTGCAGTGGCACGATCTTGGCTCACTGCAACCTCCACCTCCCAGGTTCAAATGATTCTCCTGCCTCAGCCTCCTGAGTAGTTGGTATTACAGGCACGCGCCACCGTGCCCAGCTAATTTTTGTGTTTTTAGTAGGGATGGGGTTCTTGGTCATGAAATCCTTGCTGAAGCCAATGTCTAGACAGGTTTTTCCAATGTTACCTTCTAGAATTTTCATAGTTTCAGGTCTTAGATTTAAGTCCTTGTTCCATCTTGAGTTGATTTTTGAATAAGGTGAGAGATAAGGATCCAGTTTCATTCTCCTACATGTGGCTTGCCAATTTTGCCAGCATCATTAGTTGAATAGGGTGTCCTTTCCCACTTTATGTTCTTGTTTGCTTTGTCAAAGATTAGTTGGCTGTAAATATTTGGCTTTATTTCTGGGTTCTCTATTTTGTTCCATTGATGTATGTGTCTATTTTTACACTAGTACCATGCTGTTTTGGTGACTACGGCCTTATAGCAAAGTTTGAAATCAGGTAATGTGATCCCTCCAAATTTACTCTCTTTGCTTAGTATTGCTTTTGTCATGAGGGCTCTTTTTTGGTTTTATATGAATTTTAGGATTGTTTTTTCGAGTTCTGTGAAGAATGATGGTGGTATTTTGGTGGGAACTGCTTTGAATTCCTAGATTGCATTTGGCAGTATGGTCATTTTCACAATATTGATTCTACCCATCCAGGAACACGGAGTGTGTTTCCGTTTGTTTGTATCATCTATTATTTCTTTCAGCAGTGTTTTGTAGTTTTTAAAATTTTTTCGTAGATGTCTTTCACCTCCTTGGTTAAATATATTCCTAAGTATTTTATTTTTTGCAGTTATTGTAAAAGAGATTGAGTTTTTTATTTTATTCTCAGCTTGATTGCTGTTGTTGTACAGCAGAGCTACTGATGTGTGTACATTAATTATGTATCAGGAAACTTGGCTGAATTCATTTATCAGTTCCAGGAGCTTTTTTGGGGAGTCTTTAGGGTTTTCTATGTATACAGTCATATCATCAGCAAATAGGGACAGTTTGACTTCCTTCTTACTTATTTGGATGCACTTTATTTCTTTCTCTTGTCTGATTGCTCTGGCAAGGACTTCCAGTCTTATGTTGAATAGAAGTGATGAGAGTGAGCATCCTTATCTTGTTCAATTTCTCAGAGGGAATGCTTTTAACTTTTCCCAATTCAGTATTATGTCGGCTGTGGGTTTGTCATACATGGCTTTTATTACATTGAGATATGTCCTTTGTATGACAATTTTGGTGAGGGTTTTAATTATAAAAGGATGTTGGATTTTTTTCAAATGCATTTTCTGTGTCTATTGAGATGATTATGTAATTTTTGTTTTGAATTCTGTTTATGTGGTGTATTACATTTATTGACTTGTGCATGTTAAACCATCCATGCATATCTGGTATGAAACCCACTTGATCATGGTGGATTATCTTTTTAATATGCTGTTGGATATAGTTAGCTAATATTTTGCTAAGGATTTTTGCATCTGTATTCATCAGGGATATTGGTCTGTAGTTTATTTATTTATTTATTTATTTAAGACAGAGTCTCACTCTGTTGTCCAGACTGGAGTGCAATGACGTGATCTCGGCTCACTGCAACCTTCACCTCACGGGTTCAAGTGATTCTCCTGCCTCAGCCTCCTGAGTAGCTGGGATTACATGCACGTGCCACCATGCCCAGCTAATTTTTGTATTTTTAGTAGACACAGGGTTTCACTATGTTGGTCAGGCTGGTCTTGAACTCCAGACCTCGTAATCCACCCACCTCGGCCTCCGAAAGTGCTGGGATTACAGGTGTGAGCCACCATTCCTGGCCTGGAGTATTCTTTCTTTGTTATGTCCTTTCCTGGTTTTGGCATTAGGTTTTGGTATTACTGGCTTTGTAGAATGATTTAAGGAGGATTCCCTGTTGCTTTATCTTGTAGAATACTGTCAATAGGATTGGTACCAATTCTTCTTTGAATGTCTGGTAGAATTCAGCTAGGAATCCATCTAGTCCTGGACTTTTTTTGTTGGTAATTGTTTTATTACTATTTCAATCTCGCTGCTTGTTATTGGTCTGTTCAGGGTTTCTAATTCTTCCTGATGTAACCTAGGAGGGTTGTATCTTTCCAGGAATTTATCCATCTCCTCTAGTTTTTCTAGTTTATCACATAAAGGTGTTCACAGTAGACTAGAATGATCTTTTATCTTTCTGTGGAGTCAGCTGTATTATCTCCTGTTTTGTTGCTAAATGAGCTTATTTGGATCTTCTTTCTTCTTTTCTTGGGTAATCTTGCTAATGGTCTATCAATTTTGTTTATGTTTTCTTTTTTTTTTTTTTTTTCTTTTTGAGACAAGAGTCTTGCTCTGTTGCACAGGCTGGAGTGCAGTGGAGTGATCTCGGCTCACTGCAAGCTCTGCCTCCCAGGTTCACGCCATTCTCCTGCCTCAGCCTCCCAGGTAGCTGGGACTACATAGCCACCACGCTCGGCTAATTTTTTGTATTTTTAGTAGAGAGGGGGTTTCACCGTGTTAGCCAGGATGGTCTCAATCTCCTGACCTCATGATCCGCCCGCCTTGGCCTCCCAAAGTGCTGGGATTACAGGTGTGAGCCACTACGCCTGGCCCCTATTTATGTTTTCAAATAACCACCTTTTTGTGTCATTTATCCTTTGTATTTTTTGTTTCTTTGTTTCAATTTCATTTAGTTGTGTTTTGATCTCAGTTATTTCCTTTCTTCTTCTGGGTTTGGGCATGCTTTGTTTTTGTTTTTCTAATTCCTTAAGGTGTGACTTTAGATTGTCTCTTTGTTGCTTTTTAGACTTTTTGATGTAGGCATTTAGGGCTATGAACTTCCCTCTTAGCCCCGCCTTTGCTATATCCCAGAGGTTTTGATAGGTTGTGTTATTATTATCATTCAGTTTGAAGACTTTTTAAATTTCCATCTTAATTTAATTGTTAACCCAATGATCATTCAGGAGCAGATTATTTAATTTCCATGTATTTGCATGGTTTTAAAGGTTCCTTTTGGTGTTGATTTCCAATTTTATTCCACTGAAGTCTGAAAGAATACTTGATATCACTTCAATTTTCTTTTTTTATGATTTTTTATTATTATTATACTTTAAGTTCTAGGGTACATGTGCACAACGTGCAAGTTTGTTACGTATGTATACATGTGCCATGTTGGTGTGCTGCACCCATTAACTCGTCATTTACATTAGGTATATCTCCTAATACTATCCCTTCCCCCTCCCCCCACTCCACCACAGGCCCCGGTGTATGATGTTCCCCTTCCTGTGTCCAAGTGTTCTCATTGTTCGATTCCCACCTATGAGTGAGAACATGCGGTGTTTGGTTTTTGTCCTTGCGATAGTTTGCTGAGAATGATGGTTTCCAGCTTCATCCATGTCCCTACAAAGGACATGAACTCATCCTTTTTTATGGCTGCACAGTATTCCATGGTGTATATGTGCCACATTTTCTTAATCCAGTCTATCATTGATGGACATTTGGGTTGGTTCAAAGTCTTTGCTATTGTGAATAGTGCCACAATAAACATACGTGTGCATGTGTCTTTATAGCAGCATGATTTATAATCCTTTGGGTATATACCCAGTAATGGGATTGCTGGGTCAAATGGTATTTCTAGTTCTAGATCCTTGAGGAATCGTCACACTGTCTTCCAAACTTGTTGAACCAGTCTGCAGTCCCACCAACAGTGTAAAAGTGTTCCTATTTCTCCACATCCTTTCCAGCACCTGTTGTTTCCTGACTTTTTTATGATCGCCATTCTATCTGGTGTGAGACGATAGCTCATTGTGGTTTTGATTTGCATTTCTCTGATGGCCAGTGATGATGAGCATTTTGTCATGTGTCTGTTGGATACACAAATGTCTTCTTTTGAGAAGTGTCTGTTCATATCCTTCACCCACTTGATGGGGTTGTTTATTTTTTTCTTGTAAATTTGTTTGAGTTATTTGTAGATTCTGGATATTAGCCCTTTGTCAGATGAGTAGATTGCAAAAATTTTCTCCCATTCTGATGGTAGTTTCTTTTGCTGTGCAGAAGCTCTTTAGTTTAATTAGATCCCATTTGTTAATTTTGGCTTTTGTTGCCATTGCTTTTGGTGTTTTAGACATGAAGTCCTCGCCCATGCCTATGTCCTGAAGGGTATTGCCTAGGTTTTCTTCTAGGGTTTTTATTGTTTTAGGTCTAACATTGAAGTCTTTAATCCATCGTGAATTGATTTTTGTATAAGGTGTAAGGAAGGGATCCAGTTTCAGCTTTCTACATATGGCTAGCCAGTTTTCCCAGCACCATTTACTAAATAGGGAACCCTTTCCCCATTTCTGGTTTTTGTCAGGTTTGTCAAAGATCAGATAGTTGTAGATGTATGGTATTATTTCCGAGGGCTCTGTTCTGTTCCATTAGTCTATATCTCTGTTTTGGTACCAGTACCATGCTGTTTTGGTTACTGTAGCATTGTAGTAGAGTTTGAAGTCAGGTAGCATGATGCTTCCAGCTTTGTTCTTTTTGCTTAGGATTGTCTTGGCAATGCAGGATCTTTTTTGGTTCCATATGAACTTTAAAGTAGTTTTTTCCAATTCTGTGAAGAAACTCATTGGTAGCTTGATGGGGATGGCATTAAATCTATACATTACCTTGGGCAGTATGGCCATTTTCACGATACTGATTTTTACTGTCCATGAGCCTGGAATGTTCTTCCATTTGATTGTGTCCTCTTTTATTTCATTGAGCAGTGGTTAGTAGTTCTCCTTGAAGAGGTCCTTCACATCCCTTGTAAGTTGGATTCCTAGGTATTTTATTCTCTTCGAAGTAATTGTGAATGGAAGTTCACTCATGATTTTGCTCTCTGTTTGTCTGTTATTGGTGTATAAGAATGCTTGTAATATTTGCTCATTGATTTTGTATCCTGAGACTTTGCTGAAGTTGCTTATCAGCTTGAGGAGATTTTGGGCTGAGACGATGGGGATTTCTAAATATACAATCATGTCATCTGCAAACAGCGACAATTTGACTTCCTCTTTTCCTGATTGCATACCCTTTATTTCTTTCTCCTGCCTGATTGCCCTGGCCAGAACTTCCAACACTATATTGAATATGAGTGGTGAGAGAGGGCATCCCTGTCTTGTGCCAGTTTTCAAAGGGAATGCTTCCAGTTTTTGCCCATTCACTATGATATTGGCTGTGGGTTTTTCATAAATAGCTCTTATTATTTTGAGATACGTTCCATCAATACCTAATTTATTGAGAGTTTTTAGCATGAAGGGCTGTTGAATTTTGTCAAAGGCCTTTTATGCATCTATTGAGATAATCATGTGGTTTTTGTCTTTGGTTCTGTTTATAATATTTCAGTTTTCTTAAATTTATTGAGACTTGTTTTGTGGTCTATCATATGGTCTATCTTGGAAAAATTTCCACACACTGGCAAATAGAATGTATTTTCTGTGGTGGTTGAGTAGAATATTCTGTAAATATCTATTAAGTCCGTTTCTTCCAGGTTATAGTTTAAATCCATTATTTTTGTTGTTGTTGGCTTTCTGTCTTGATGACCTGTCTAGTTTGTCAGTGGAGTATTGAAGCCCCCCACTATTATTGTGTTGCTGTCTATCTCATTTCTTAGGTCTAGTAGTGATTGTTTTATAAATTTGGGAGCTCCAGTGTTAGGTGCATATATATTTAGGATTGTGATATTTTCCTGTTGGACAAGGCCTTTTATTATTATGTAATGTCCCTCTTTGTCTTTTTTAACTAGTGTTGCTCTAAAGTTTGTTTTATCTGATATAAGAATAGCTACTCCTGTTCACTTTTGTTGTCCATTTGCATGGAATGTCTTTTTCCACTCCTTTACCTTAAGTTTATGTGAGTCTTTATGTGTTTGGTGAGTCTCTTGAGGGCAGAAGATACTTGGTTGGTTCATTCTCATCCTTTCTTCATTCTGCATATTTTAAGTGGAGCATTTAGGCCATTTACATTCAATGTTAGTAATGAGATGTAAGGTACTATTGTATTTCATTCATCATGCTATTTGATGCCTTTATATCTTTTTTTATTGTATTTTTGCTTTATAGGTCCTGGATATTTATACTTTAAAGATATTCTATTTAATGTGTTTATAGGATATATTTCAAGATTTAGAGCTCCTTTTAGCAGTTCTTGCAGTGCAGGTTTGGTAGTGGTGAATTCTCTCAGCATTCTTTTGTCTAAAAAAGACTGTATCTTTCCTTCATTTATGATGCTTAGTTTCACTGGATACAAAATTCTTGGCTGATAATCTTTTTGTTTAAGGAAGCTGAAGATAGGGTACCAATCCTTTCTAGCTTGTAGGGTTTCTGCTGAGAAATCTGCTGTTAATTTGATAGGTTTCCTTTTATGGTTTATCTGGTGCTTTTGCTGCATAGCTCTTTAGATCCTTTTATTCATCTCGACTTTGGATAACCTGATGACAAAGTGGTTAGGTGATGATCTTTTTTGCGATGAATCCCCTAGGTTTTTTTGAGCTTCTTGTGTTTGGATGTCTAGGTTTCTAGCAAGGCTAGGGATGTTTTCCTCAATTATTCCCCCAAATATGTTTTCCAAACTTTTAGATTACTCTTCTTTCTCAGGAACATCTATTATTCTTAAGTTTGGTCTTTTAACAAAATCCTGTACTTCTTGGAGGCTTTGTTCATATTTTAAAATCCTTTTTTCTTTGACTTCATTGGATTGTGTTAATTCAAAAACCTTGTGTTCGAGCTCTGAAGTCCTTTCTTCTGCTTGTTTGATTTTATTGCTGAGACTTTCCAGAACATTTTGCATTTCTCCAACTGTATCCTTTATTTCCTAAAGTTGTGATGGTTTTTTATTATGGTATCTATTTCACTGAAGACTTTTCCCCTCATATCTTGTATCTTTTTTTTAAATTTCCTTAAATTGGACTTTACCTTTTTTTGATGCCTCTTTGATTGGCTAAATAATCAACCTTCTGAATTCTTTTTCAGGTAAATCAGAGTTTTCTTCTTGGTTTAGATCTACTGCTGGTAAGCTAGTGTGATTTTTTTTAGGTGTGTTAAAGAACCTGGTTTTTCATATTACCAGAATTGTTATTCTGGTTCTTTCTCATTTTTGTAGGCTATGTCAGAGGGAAGATCTGGGGCTCAAGGCTGATGTTCAGATTCCTTTGTCCCGTGGGATGTTTTCTTGATGTAGTACTCTCTGCCTTTTCCTGGGAATGTGGCTTCCTGAGAGCTGAACTGTAGTGATTGTTATTTCTCTTCTGAATCTAGTCACCCAGCAGGGCTACCAGGCTCTGGGCTTGTACCGGAAGTTGTCTGCACAGAGTCCTGTGATGTGAACCATCTTTAGGACTCTGTGCCATGGATACCAGCACCTGATCCAGTGGAGGTGGCAGAGGAGCAAAATGGACTCTGTGAGGGTCCTTAGTTTTGGTTGTTTAATGCACTATTTTCATGCTGGCTGGCCTCCTGCCAGGAGGTGGTGCTTTCAAGACAGCATCAGCTGAGGTAGTACAGGAAGGATCAGGTAATGGGCAAGGCCCTAGCACTTCCAAGAGAATATTCCCTTTGTCTTCAGCTACCAGGGTGGGTAGGAAAGGATCATCAGGTGAGGGCAGGGTTAGGCATGTCTGAGCTCAGACTCTCCTTGGGCAGGGCTTGCTGCGGCTGCTGTGAGAGGTAGGGGTATGGTTTCCAGGTCACTGGAGTTATGTTCCCAGGAGAATTATGGCTGCCTCTGTTGTGCCATGAAGGTTGTCAGGGAAGTAGAAAAAAGCCAGCAGTTACAGGCTTCACTTAACTCCCACACATATCAAAAGGCTGATCTGACTCCCACCATGCCCCCACACCACGAACAGCACCAAATTTGTTTCCTAGCAGTTGGCGAGCAGGCCTGGAACTTGTCCCAGGCTACCAGCCTCCCAGCTGAGAAAGCAAGCAGGACTTTCACGCCTCCCTGCCTGTTGAGTCTGCACACCAGATTCATGTCCTCCCCTAAGTTCTGGCCAGGAGACTTTGCATTCGGTTGGAATCGTTACAAAGTTCAGCTGGAGGTTTCCTTTTCCCTGTGGTCTTTTCCCAGTTCCTCTAGCAGTCCTCCCCAAGGCCTCCTGTGAGACAATTCAGAAGTGGCTCCCTGGGGACCCAGAGAGCCCACAGGGCTTTTCTTGCTGCTTCCTCTGTCTCTGTATTTTGCTCAGCTCTTAAAATTGACTCAGCTCCAGTTAAGGTCAAATTCTTTTCCCTTGATCTAGACCTTCAGGTTCCCCAGCAAGAGTGTGTGTTTGGGGATGGACGATCCCCCTTTCCCACTGTCACAGCTTGGGCACTCACCGTATTTGGACTGTTTCCCAGGTCCTATAGGAGCAATCTGCTTCCTTCAGAGGGTCTGTGGATTCTCTTGGCTTTCCTGGTATATTCTTGCAGTAGTTCTGGAGCAAAAGTTCATCATGTGAGTCTCCACACACTGCTCCGTTCATCTGAGCTGGAGCTGCAAGCTATTCCTACCTCCTATCTGCCATCTTCTTTATGTGCTATGGATGTTGAATCAGATTTATGAAGAAGCTTTTAATTGATAACAGTAGTTCTCATCCATTGTATCACTTCTGCCAAAGTCCATTAGTTGTTAGCACGTCACAAGCCCACCTAGATGCAAGGGGAGGAAAATAGATCTTACCTCAGAGTGGGGAGAGTGTCTAGTTCATGTTGTAGGAGAGCATGAAGGAAAGGAGATATTGTGATCATCTTTGAAAAATCCAATGCGTGGCTGGGCTTGGTGGCTTATGCCTATAATTCCAGCACTTTGGGGGGCCAAGGTGGGTGGATCACTTGAGGTTAGGAGTTTGAGACCAGCTTGGCCAACATGGTGAAACTCTGTCTCTACCAAAAAAAAAAAAGTGAAAAAAATTATCCAAACGTTGTGGCACATGCCTGTAGTCCCAGCTACTCAGGAAGCTGAGATGGGAGAACCACATGAACCCTGGAGGCAGAGATTACAGTGAGCTGAGATCACACCCTGCACTCCAGCCTGGGCAACACAGTGAAACTCTGTCTCAAAAAAAAAAAAAAAGAAAAAAATCCAATTCATTGGCTATTATCTATCCCTTATTTTCTATAATCCCTAATGTCAGATTTTTATTTGAATAGTGTAATGTTAGGATTAATTCTTTAAGATTTTTTTTGAATATTTTTTCTTTTCTGGACATTTTTATTATATTTTCTTGTTTATTTTGTTGACTTTATACTCCACTTCTAATTTAAACATTTTATTTTGCCATCGTGTTTTTAGTTTGGTTACTAAAATACTTAGATTTTTTTTCATTTTCTTAATGCTTTCTATTTTTGGCGACTGGTATAAATGTTTTGTTTTAATGATGCAATATCATAACATTTGTGAGCCTGATACATTTATATTTAAGAAGTCATCCCAATCCCATCAGTTTTCATTTCTGTATGTCATTTCTTTTTATTTTTTATTTTTATTCTGAAAAGAGTTAATTGAAAAATAAAAATTATATGTTTTATGGTGTACAACATAATGTTTTGAAGTATGCATACATTGTGAGATGGCTAACTTGAGCTAATTAACATTTGCATTATTGGGGTAGAGGGAGGGGGAGGGATAGCATTAGGAGATATACCTAATGTAAATGACGGGTTAATGGGTGTAGCACACCAACATGGCACATGTATACATATGTAACAAACCCACACATTGTGCACATGTACCCTGGAACTTAGAGTATAATAAAAAATATATATATAAAATAAACACAACAAAAATGAAAAAAAAATTTGCATTATCTCACATATTTACCATTTTTTTGTGGTGAGAATATTTAAAATCTTCTCTCTTAGAGGTTTTCAAAATACAATAGATTGCTATTAACTGTAGGTGCCATGATGTACAACAGAGCTCTTTAATTTATTTCTCCTATCTAACTGAAATTTTGTATCCGCTGACCAATATCTCTCCAATCTCCTTTCTCAACCCCAAGCCTCTGGTAACTACTATTCTACCTTCTGATTCCATTATTTCAATTTTTTTAGATTCTACCCACCCTGGCTTATTTTGTTAAGTGTAATGTATTTCTGGTTCAACCATGTTGTCCCAAATGATATAATTTCCTTCTTTTTTTTTTTAAGGCTATTACTCCATTGTGTATATACACTACTTATCCCTTCATGGGCAATTATGTGGACTCTCACTTGTTTCTTTTGTGTGATTGCTGTTCTTTTCACTAGAAAAACTGCTGATATGTAAAGGTCTTTCCTCTCACAGTGTTAGATTTTCCAGAGAAGCATTGACTGAAACTTTTCTTCAAGGAAGAAAGAAGACAACAGCTGAGACAATGTGAAAACCAGGTTATGAACTCTGTTTTGTGTTCATTTTATCTATTTGCCAACTGCAATTCACTTTCATCTTTAATTCCCACATCTCACTTCTGCCCTTCACTATACTTGGTGTCCTGAATCCACAGCACCACAGATCACTTTTTCTAGGAAAGAACTATTTGGTGTTCTGCCTTGAAGGTAGGTGCTTGCATTTGAGTGTTTTTCTCAATGAGAAGGAAAAAAAGAGAGTCAAAATTTCTCATATATCCACTTTCAAACTATATTCACCTAAATGTGTACTGTGATATATGCTTTCCTTATGACCTCTTCTTGATTCGTGCCAATGTATCTTCTGACTTCCTTGGGTTTTACAAGGCAAATCAGTTCACCTCTCATCATCATTTCTTTTCCACGCTCTTGTGGGGCAACTTCCACTACAGAGGTGCCATATCCCCATGTAGTTTCTGGTCTCCTAACTTTCCTGGAATCTCTTTTTTTTTTGTTTGTTTTTTCTGAGATGGAGTCTCGGTCTGTCTCCTGGAATCTCTTATCTGTTGATATTTCTTTTTCCATTATCTTGGTCTTCTCAGTATTATGTTTTTATTATCCAAAAACAAAGTAGATAAAAAGAGACTTATCCTACATCTTCAGTCAAGAAATCAATACCATCATATCTTACTAATAATTATTAAAACATACTAGAGCTGCCTAGTTTAAATGAGTTACAGATGATAGGGACTAAATATAAAAAGCAGCCATGTTTCTTATTTGAGTTTCTAATATCGAAGCAGAGCTGAATGCTACTCACACGAGAGAATCGGGGCTTATATTGTGTGGCATTGGCAATAGCTACTGTGGCACTCAAGAGACGAGAGGAAAAAGTGGGATGGAAGCCGCAGAAAAGACCTGTTGATGATCTGAAATGGACTAGATCCTGAAAAATCGCATAACCATAGTAAGAGGGATAAAAAAAGCACAAGGGTTTTATTAACTAGACTGTTTTTCTTTTCTTTTCTTTTAAAGAAAATGGTTCTAGATATTTATTAACTCTGGTGTGGAGTGGTTTCATTTTTACCTCGTTATTCAATTTCTGTACCTACAAAATGAAAATATCTATTGCTACCATATTTTAATTTTGCATATTGAATATATTGTAAACATGAAATTTGTGAGACAATGTCTAGCAAATAATAGGCCACCAAATGATTAATAGTACACAAATTAACAAAGGTTGTTGTCCCAGTTATAATAAAGGTAATTATTATGATGTGATCGTGAAGAGAAGGCATGAGCCCATCCATGTGCCCAGCACAGCTAATACACAGGTTCTACTTGTCTGTGTTCCTGGGAAAGGGCTTAGAGTCAGTGAGAAATATAGAAAAGAGAAAGGAAAAAGCAGTTATCATGTTCCTATAATGTGATGAGCATGTTATTGAATAATAATTATATTCTAAATGTATATAACACATATAAATGTGTTTAAATATATATATATACAAAATATATGGAGATTTACAAAGCTATCAGCTATATTTATATAGCTTAAAGCCATATAGGTTTATATGTACCTATATATACACACACTCATATATAGTTATATAATTATGAAGAATCATAAATATGTGAATGCTTCTTCACCCGCCAGCTAACTTAAGGAAAAAATTGTGATTAATAACTTGGAAGCCCCTTAGAGGTTGTATGTCTTCACATATATCCTTTCTCTCAGAAACTAAAATTTTGTGTCTGTTTTTCTTTTTCATTTTTACCATATATGTATGTATTTGTTTTGTTCTTTGGGCTGTTTACATTTATAAAAATGAAACTGACTACAGTTATTTATCTGTAAGTTATCATTAATTATTTTATTATTTTACTCAATGTGATGTTACTCAGTCTGCCAGTTATTGATTCCTTGCCTTTAGTTTTATATTCATCCTTTTTTCTGTTCTGTGAAAATAGATCTGGGCCTTTTACTATTTTTCTTTGTCAGCTGGCACAGTGCTAATTTTGTCAATAGGGGTTACTGGAGAGACGCTGCAAGAAGAAAGGGTTTTGTTTCCTGGTTTCTGCAGCAGACACAGCTTCTTCATTAATCAGCAGAAGTTCATGGAAGTCAACAGAAACACAAGTGGCTTTCTGCTTCCCCTGACACCTCCCTACTCCCAGGCAGTTTTGTAGTATACAGTCTCTTTTGTAAGTACAATTTTAACTTACAAATTAGAAGGCAGATTCCTATCAAGTCCTGAATTGTAGATTTCGAGAAAGTTCTGTGCGTGGCACCACAGTGAATTCTCTGCGTTCAGAGGCTATGACCTACCATCTGCTTCCCAACAAGGCCTGTTCATGGGGGGTGGTTCTAACATGGCTGCATTCTCCAGCCCTACAGGTAGTGACTGCTTTTTTTAAAAAGTTCTCTTTACTTCTTATTAGATCATATTGCATCCCTCCAATTCCCTGTTATAGTTTAAAATTCTTTATTTTAACATTTTATGATTTAAATTTCTTGGGGTTTCTCTCTTCTTATTAGACCCAGGCTGATATTCTTCCTTCATTTGTATAGTTCTTTTATTTGTACTACCCTGTGACATTTGTTTTTAATTTGTATTTCATATGCTTTTCCATGATCACTAATAAATTTGCATAACTGTTGATATATTTGTTGGCAAATAGCATTTCCATCTATCAGACTCTTTATATGTAATCTCATTTAATCCTCACTACAACCCTGGAAGATACATATTCTGTTTCTCATTTTATATGTCGAAAAACAAAACTCTGTTAAATAAAATGATTTGTCAAGTTAAATAATTTGTCTAAGTACAAGAAAGTAGTAGATCTGGAATTTAAAATATTGTCTTTCATTCCCCAAATCACTGTTTTGTTTCTAATACTTTATGCTAAGTAATGATAGACATGATATAGAAAGTGGTAGTTTACTGTTACAGTTTTACAAGGTAGTGCTTCATTTGTTTATAAACCAAATATGAAACTATTACAAAGATTTATTAAAAATATAATGAGCTCTTGATCTGGGCAGTAGGGACAGGAACAACAACAATAAGACAACAAAAAATCTGTTTTCCTTTAAGTAATCTAGGAAGGAAAAAGAGGGAATATAAATTATTTAAAAACTAGCTTTCTTATGAGTTTTTGAACTAAACTTATTCTGAATGTCATCACTAACCTCTAATATAATGGGTTTCACATAATATTGGGTCATTACATTTTTAAGCATCATCAAATATAACGAAGAATAATATATTTGAAAATCAGTTTGATAAAGAAAAAAATGTGAAATTCAGATTTAGATCAGGCTTCATTAAGAAGGCAAAAAAAGTCCCAAAGCCGAACTTGCCCATTTCTTGATTTGCAAATGAAAATTTTAAAAAACCAAATGACACAGAGATCAATGTGGGGAGATAATTCAAAAAGCAGCACCACAAGGGAGTTAAATATAATATAATTACATGTCAAATCCATGAGCCACACTCTCAGGACTGGAGATAGGAAATCAGCCAAGGTTATTCAAAAGAACAAGAGTAATATGCTCCCGTTTCATATTCTACCACTCCCAGTTTTATACCTAACTAGCTCTGCCTAAGAGCCAGACCGGACACCAATTTAAACATTAGCGAAAGTTCCCTGTGCAGTCAAGCAGTCCTCTCTTTCATCTAGTCTGACCTCTCTTGCTTGTGCCGTCTGCTTTTGGTCTCCTGTTGTTTTCAGTATTAAGCTCTCAAAATTGGTAGTGGGTAATGGTTCGTCTCTTATTAATTTAAAAAATATTCAAGGCATAAATAAATAAATGTTTTTTTTGAAAAAAATTCAGGCACTAAAACAGAAAACGGTTTGAACAGGGGTTGCTTCACGGCATCTTTCAAATTATCCTCATAGTTTGCTGCTTATTTACCTTTATGAGATTTTACACAACTAAAGATGATTCATTAGTTGGTCTTAATACTTTACGAAATATAGATCTCCAAGACTGCTTTTAATGAAGTCAAAAAGGTAATACTGAAACTGAATTGGAGTAGAATGACCTCCACTTTGGTGCATAGAGTGCGCTCTATACATACCAACAAGCTTACCGACCCACATGTAAACCTCAGTTTTCTGTTTTCCAAAAGTCACGTGTTATACACACGTACCCAATGGCCATGTTTCTTACCAGGTTTCTTGGTTAAGTTGAAATATTTTTATTTAAAAAAACAGAATCATATGTAAATTTTATTACATTTAAGTATAGGTTTATAATACACAAACCTATTTACCTGCAATTCATTTGACTAGTTTAGGTTCCAATGTGTATTTCTCATGCAATCTTTGCATATCGCACCACAATTGTCTTTCTTTTTTTAACGGATCTATGGGATTTATGGAATCTCTTGTTATTACGGATTCTCTCGCTAGACATTTAAAAGACTCTCCTGCGTTTTTAAGGTAACTGTGTGTTATTGCATAAAAAGAAAACAGATAAGCACCTAAGCGCACCTTAAGTAATTTAAAAAGTATTCATTTGGGCCACTTGCTAGCATCTTCTATGTTGCTGTTTGGAAATAGCTGATGTCTCTGTTTTACTCCCTGGTGTGTGCCAGGACCTTTGCTATTCCCTACCTCGTAGTCCTGACTGGCCATCTGTTTTAATGTCAAGATTAGGATTTATCTTCCTGTGATTTCCCATTAGTTTCCCAATTAAGTCTCCAAAATTCCAGCACTATCAATCCCAAGCTTTCACCCAGCGAGCCTGACATAGGTGGAAGATGATCAATGGCAAAAACCCAGACATATGCCACTTAGATATTGCAGAGTCAGAAAGATGTTCCCACTCTATCTAAATGCAGAATTTACTGTACACAATTCCATTCGCCTTACCCCAGTGATACCATGGCAGCAAGTCATTCTTCCTCATGAAAGTTTTAAGATGCTTGGTTCCCACACTGCTTGATGAGCAGGATTATATGCAGCCTCCCTGCCTCCTGTCCCTGCACATGCACACTCACAAGTATTGACATTTTCCTCCTTAGAAACTCAGATTAGCAGCATGTGACAAGTTGCACCTTTGGATACAATAGCATAAGAACCTATTTTAAGGAAAAACTTCTACTAGGGAATGTGATATAGTATTTCCTCACGGGAACATTTTCCTCTAAGGAACTTATAAATATATTGAGATGTAATAGTACAATTGTTTTCGATCCATTCAGAATCTCACCTTACATTATCTATGACTAGACAAATTGAGACGTTATAGGATGCTGGCCTGACAGCTCATGCCATCGGTGTTAGAATTTCATTTTTCCATAGTACTCGTTGAGTCCAGAAAAGAGCTGAGTGCCTCGTAGGAGCTATTCTATAACATAATTAGTAATTAAGCTATTATAATTACTAATTATGCTATTATAATTACTAATTATGTATTATAATTACTAATTATGTTATATAACAGCATCTAAAATATATATTTTTACAAGAAGATTAATTTATTTCTTTAAAAGATGAAAAGAAGACACTAATTTACTTGCAATACAGAGCTATACATATGAGCTATAGAATTAGTGATGCAGATATTTTAAAATAAACCAACTTTCATCAAACCCAAAGAGTGACGTGAACCAGACAACTAGGAAAATCTTTATGTACCTTTGAGGAGAAAATGGAACAGTGACTAATTTTGGGTAATTGCTTTAAGTATTACATTGTGGCAAACATTCATTTTGCCTGTCAAATGCCTCATTACCATTTTATCAAACCAAGACTTGAAAGAAGCAAACTAAGAATAACCCTTTAAAGAAGTAACGCTACCTGTGAATATTATTCATAATTTTAACATGCATAATAACTAATGTTTTAACTTGAAATCTACATCAGCTAGTGAATAATTTACTCGCTCTAGTTTGACCCTAATAAATTCCTCAATATGAAAATTAGTAATATGGCATTGAATACAGGTATATAATTATCTCCCTGAATTTATAATGGAAATATTTAAAAAGAACAAATATTCAATTATCTTGTTAGGGTAATTTAAGTTCATCCATAACCTCAACAAAAAACACAGGAAGATGGAATATTCTAGTGAAGACATAAAAGGTGCTTGGCCAATTTGATAGTCACAACTTTTTACTTTATATATTTACTCATATAATTTTACCATCATTTATTTATTCACTTAATGGTTGACACATTCATTCATTTAGAAAGCATATGCTAAGGAAGTACTGTGCTCAGGCTCTGTTCTAAGAGGCAGGGATGTTAAGTGGAGAAGGATGGAATTCTTGCCTCTTCTTTCTCCTCTACTCACCTTTTCAGTATTCTTGGGACCACCATATGGTATCAGTGGCATTCTCCAAGGATGCTGCTTACCTGATGTTGCCCTCAGAATCCTACCTTCCCTATTCAAGTGTAGTGCACCCTGTAACCTGTTTATAATGAGATTCTGAAGAGTTATTTTACTCTATATATTACAAAGGTGATGTTCTGGTTCCCTTTATGTGTCAACTTGACGGGGCCACAAGGTGCCCCTATTCATGACCATATATTCTGGATGTGTCTGACAGTGCTCTGCATGAGATTAACACATGAATGCAGAGACTGAGTAAAGTACACTGCTCTCAGCATAGGTGGGCTCATCCAATCAACTGACTTCATGAATAGAACAAAAGGCTGAGTTAAGAAGGAACTCCTCCTGCATGATTGCCTTGAGCTGGGTTATGGACTTTTCAGTCTTAAGACATGGACTGAAACATTGATTCTTCTTGGGTCTCACGCATGCTGGTTTTTGTACTGGAACTTATGTTGTCAGCTCTCCTGGCTCTCAGGCCTTTGGATTTGGACTCGCTCTCTTGGGACTCCAGCTTTTCTCAATATCTCTCTGTTTCTCTGGAGAACCCTGATTAATACAAGTGATAAAGCTATATATTAAAAATGACTTCACCACTCTCTCTCTCTCTCTTTCTGTGTGTGTGTATGGAAAGTATGTAAATTAGAGCATATTTATACATTTCAAGTGAAATGTTAAAATGAATATACAAACACACATATAGTAATTCTCAACTTCAGGGCATATGTCCCAAGTCCGCCAGTGGATGCCTAAAACCACAAACAGTACCACACCCTATAAAGATGGTCCCTATCTAATGATGATTCAACTTAAAATTTTTAACTGTATGATTGGTTTTTTGAGATGTAATCCCATTGTAAATCTAGAAGTATCTGAAGTTATGATGGTTTAACTTATAATTTTACAACTTTATGATGAGTTTATTGGAGTACAAAATGCATTTTTTAAATTTTTTAACTCTTTTATTTTAGGTTCAGGGGTACATGTGCAGGTTTGTTATATAGGTAAACTGCATGTCACAGGGGCTTTGTGGACATATTATTTTATCACCAGGGTAATAAGCATAGTACCCCATAGGTAGTTTTTTTATCTTTCCCCTCCACCGCTCTCATCCCTTTTTTCCCCTCCCATCCACCACTCTCAAGTAGGACTTGATGTCTGTTGTTCGCCTCTTTATGTTCATGTGTTCTCATTGTTTAGCTTCCACTTATACATGAAAACATGTGGTATTTGGTTTTCTCTTCCTGCATTAGTTTGTTTAGGATAATGGCCTTCAGTTCCATCCATGTTGCTGTAAAAGAAATGACCTTGTGATTTTTTATGGTCAAGTAGTATTCCATGTTGTGTATGTACCACATTTTCTTTATCCAGTCTACTGCTGATGGGCATTTAGGTTGATTTGATGTCTTTGATATTGTGAAAAGTGCTATGATAAACATACAGGTACAAGTGTCCATGTGTTAGAATCATTTAAAATTTGGGGGGTATATATCCAATAATGGCACTGCTGGGTTAAACAGTAACTCTATTTTAAGTTCTTTGAGGAATTGCCACAATGCTTTCCACAATTGCTGAACTAACTTATATTCCCACCAGCAGTGTATAAGCATTCGCTTTTCTCCACAACCTTGTCATCATCTGTTATTTTTTGACTTTTTAATGAAAGACATTCTGACTAGTGTGGAATGGCATCTCACTGTGCTTCTGGTTTGCATTTTTCTAATGATGAGTGATGTTGAGCATTAGAAGCATTTTTGACACAATATTTTACTTAGGATGGGGTTATAAGGACATAACCCCATTAAAAATGGAGGATCATTGCTATATACATGTACTGTGTATTTTTTTAAACAATATCTTAACAATACCTTTATCATAGGTAAGATTTTAGCAATATCATGCCTGTGATAAAGTTTAATTTACAAATTACAAACAATACTCTTGCACTTTGGGGCCATTACAACGTAAAATAAGGGTGATGTGGACACAAGTACTGTGATACTATGACAGTGGATCTGATCATTGAGATGGGTTCTAAGTGACTAATGGACGGGTCCTATATACAGCATGGATACACTGGACAAATGGAGGATCACATCCTGGGTGATATGGAGTGGAATGGAATGATATTTCATTATGCTACCTAGAATCGTGGCCAATTTAAAACTTGTGATTAATCTAAAATATTTCATTTAACATTTTCAAACCACGGTTGACTGTGGGTAACTAAAATCATGGGAGGTGGAACTGCAAATAAGGGAGGACTACTGTATATGTACACTAGGTACTGGGAAAAAATGTCTTAATCTGAATTTAAACTTACAATAAAAATATAAAATTGTAAAAACCCTTAGCCAGGAAAAATTCTTGAGATTTTTCCTCAACAGATTTATGTTCTAGTTTCCTTTGTAATTTTTTTTTAATTTTTGCTTTTATTTGTCCAACACAATTTCTTCTAGTAAATAAAAAAAGTAGAATTTTTAGTCTCAGACTGTACTTAGTGTTAAACATGTTAGGTAGAGTTAGTTCAAGGAGTTCTGGGGGAAGGTGGGAGAGGTCGGCCACCTTTACATGTAAACTTGAGACAATATTCCCTTTCTGCTTTAATGGGAGTTTATCTCTGTCTGTTCCATTTCACCTTCCGTATTCTCTGCAGCTTTGGGTGTATAGACAATATTTTACTCCTCTTGGTGATAAGTGTTACTTTGTAATTGGAATCTGAAGTGAGAATTTAACCATATTGGGTAGAAACATGGATATCATAACTCCTTCATTTAAGACTACTATCTTTTCATTTTAGAAATAGTTCTTGGTAGGGGGTGCTACTTCATCACTCATACCCATATAATATAGAGTACATTCATTGGAGGCCAATGGGAAATAAGATTATAGGTAAGGTAGGGTAAGCTGATGAAGGGTCTCAAACTCCAGCAGATATGGACATATCATGAACTACAGTGAACAGCATTTTAAAGTTTTATTTGGAACAGTGACATTAAACAGAAGTAACTGACTTGTTAGAAAGAAATAGTTTAACACCAGAACCTTTTGGATGCATTACTGGATGCCAAAGGACACTTCAACCTGAGATATTGCAGTTAAAGTATAATTGATAAAGAAAGCTACAAGGGGAATATGGAAAATAAATTTTTGAAAAATGGGGAAGAGATTTCATGCTAAAATATATTATTTTTTCTTTTCTTGAGAGGACTAAACACATCCTGTCCACACACACACATTTATATACACACACACATACATGTATACACTACAGACAGAACACATTTGAGAAGGACATTTATATTTACAGAAATGCATAGAATTACACTTCCTAAAATAAAAATCACAAGATGTTAAAGAAACATGAGAAGAAAAAAAAATATCGGCCAGGCATGGTGGCTCATGCCTGTAATCCCAGCACTTTGGGAGGCTGAGATGGGCAGATCACTTGAGATCAGGAGTTTCAGAGTTGTCTGGCCAATATTTTAAAACAAGAAAAAAGAAACAATATCAACACCAACTACAGAATTGTGATCAAATATATTTTAGAAGCTACAGTTTTAAAAATTTAAGCAATTTTGTTTAAAAGCCTATGATACACTATTATTTGTTGTGTATCTCCAAGATAGGGTTAATTTTGCAAAGCATATTTGAGTACCAAATCCTTCTTACATAGAACACCTTTTCTCGCTTATGTTCTATATAATGTTAATTTGGAGAATGACAACTGTGAACATCATAATTCCAACATAAACTGCTTTTCTTATATCTGATCAATATGGAGTACTGATCAATATGGAGTATGAAAGGAACCACCAGAATTTGAAACCTACTAAAGTAACTTTCATCATCCTGATTAGGGAATTCACCAATACTTATTTTTATTTTAATGAGTTCACATACATTATGCTCATACCATGTGTCAGAAGAAAAGACAGAATGGACAATTACAGAGCACACATTCTAGTATGTTATTTTCATACATGTAAAGTATATTGACCAATCTAGAGCATCTGTTTGCTTCTTTTCACTTTATCCTTTGTGATGAATATAAAGTTATAAATAAAAATTACTCCCCTGTGGGAACTGACATAAAAGGACATCTGAATCAATTTTGGAAGGTAGGCAAATATCATGGCTGTGTTCAACGATGAGAGTTTCCCTAAAATAAACAAGTTCCTCTTTTTGATTTCCATGTGCTATTCTTGATGTCATGGCTAAGATTAAGACTTTGGGTTCACATTGATCTAGGTTTTCATCGTGATTTGGCCACCTTTTAATTGTGTGATGTTGGGGAAGTTGGTCTCCTTCTCTGATCCTTTAATTAATAGTATGGTAAATGGGGTAATAACACCTGTCATTTATGGCTAGTGTGGTGGATTCTCATATGTAAAATACCTATATAACAATGAGCAGAGAGTGAATGCTTAATGTAAATGATGACTATGAAGAAGACTATAGTGATGATAAATAATTGAAGATTAATCTGCTGAAAACCAGAATGAATTAGGAAAGAGGGATTTGGATGTAGAAAAAATGCTAAGAGACTGTAATTCAATGACAATGAGAAGATGAAGAGACAACAAATTTGAGATATTCCATGACATAAACTACCAACATCTCTTAGTGATTAACATTTGAAAGGAGATGGAATTATGTATTTAGCTCACTGCAAGCTATTCACATGATGATGTGTATATTGACAATACTCTTCGTGGTCATGGGAAATGGTAGGTTTGGAGACTGGTCAGGAGGTGTTCAGTGGGGTGAAAATTAACAATATCCACCTGCCTTCTAAAAAGATAAATGCTGAATTACTTACTTCTCATGTTACTGCTTAGTAATACCCCAAAAAGGGTGTCAATAGTATCTACTGAAAAAAAGCAAGATCTAATTCTTTATAGTCAGTTTCTGTCATTTCTTTCCAAGTGTATATTTTGTTATGCGATGGAAATATAGAGTGCAATAGTAAACTTCCTCTTGGCATATTTTGTTTATATTCTAAAGCTATTCAGATAAGGTTGTGTTAGAAAGTGAAGTGTGTTCACTATTTCTGTGGGTAAATACTTGTTCAGTGTGAAGAGTAGAGCTTTCAAGCATTAGCCTTTTTGAACAGGATGTAGGTATCTATAATCCAAACGAATATAACTATACAGGAATTTTATGAGTTATTAAGCTCTTCTAATAACAAAAATACCTTCGCAATAATAGTGGTGACGAATTGTCCAAAAGTTCAGTACTTAATATGCTCTTTGTAACTTCTTGAGTCCATAAAAAGGAGCTGTAAACATTGGCTGCTGATCCTTGAAATTTGCAGTTGAGGAAGCAGACTTGTGTACAAAAGGAAATTGTGTAAAGTGAAATAAGAAAGGAAGAAACTAAAGCTTACATTAATGCAGTGTCTTGCTTGATTTCTTCACTTTTTTTTTTGTTTTTCTTCCCCCATTTTTGCTCTTTTTTTGATTGAAGGTGGGGTATATTATTTGGAAAGAATCCAAATTATTACTTTTTTAATTTTCAGAAATACCCAGATACAAATTGAAGAGCATCAAAAATAATTTGTGTCCATATATCTGTTTTGGTGTTTAAAATTGAACTGATTATGGCATTCAATAAAAACTAATGTTAATATAATAAAAATAATAATACTGTGCAAAAGTATAAAATAGTCTGCATTTCTTCATTTTTAAATTCAGGTACATAGGAAGAACTTGATAAAAACTCACTGAATTCAGAATAATGGCTCATGTAACTCATAAAATTGTGTAAATGACTATGGCATAGTTAGAACAATTAAAGCTCTCATTCTCAGACAAGGAAACTGAGGCAGAGATAATTAATTATCTTGCTCAAAGTTAGAGATGAGATTATGCTAACCAGATATATTTTGTAAAGGTAAATCCTCTAGTGATTCCTAATCTCCTTCTTAATTAATTGCTTAGGAAATCAACCTAGAAAAAGGAAAATTCTTTCTTAGAGCATTTGTTCTTACTCTTGGTTTTGTCAGCCATGCCTGCTGCTTTCTGCTGCTACTGCTTCTTAAGCCTCCCAGTGCTGATTCCCAAGACACAGGAGATCTGCAGTTTCATGCCTATGATGGTCATGCTGGTTGATTCCCCACATCATTGCTCCTTGGATCATTAATCTAACACAACCCAATAATCCCATTCCCTTTATTAGTGCCTAGCTTCAGATGGCCAACCAGTCCAACATGACACAACATCAAAGTTACTGAGGAAGTTGTCTTTGCTCCTAAACATAAAGACATAAAAACAGATGGGCCCTCTTTTCTTTATAGATGTTGCTATGTCTGCATATTGCACCTAAAAATTTGAAAGCTATCATATAACCATGTTAGTAAAGCTATTGTAAGGGCAATGTCCATCACAATCAAAGCTTCTTATAGATTTCCTATTACATGATATTACTGTTCTGTTGTACAAAATGCACTCTATTCACGAGAGAAAAGCTCAGTATTGCCAACTAAGACCCACTCGGCTATTGCTGTCATGTGATCTGTCTATATAAACACAGACTTTAAGAGAAAACTGGAAAAATCCAGTAAGTCTGCAGGCTATTTGGACATACGTGAGCTTCAGTTCTTTTCTTCTGGAAGTATGATCCCACCTAGACACAACTTAACTAATGCAGACTGTGGGGTCAGATGCCGAACTGTTGTGTTCCATTTCTTCTTGAATGACACTACATAATCAATGAATAAATTGAATTTAACCTTATCCCATATTTTGATGCTCCAACTTACTTCTTTCTTGTATATTTGAAAAAACAATTTCCAAGATGAGTTAAAATAAATAGGAAAAACATTGTCTAATGACACCAAAACATCCATTGAGAATTTTGTAAACTTTACCAAAACTAGTTTAACTGCTGTTCAGATGTGGCACCCATTATAGACATTCTTCCTTGTTTAGGAATTTGACACAATTTCTGTGTTGGCAGATGTTTCATTTGGTTTTTGTTACAATCATGTCAGAGCTTGATTTAACTAAAATCTGTTTCAATGTGTGACTGGCAGTCCAACAGCAATTCCCTAGCAATGGGGCTATATATCTGAGCTATTACAAACACCCATTGCCATGGTTTCTTAGAATCTGTTTCCTTTTTTCTTTTTTCTTTTCTTTTCTTTTCTTTTTTTTTTTTTTTTTTTTGGTTGTTCCCATGGGATCTTGCTTCATTAGCTGAAACACTGGCAGCAAAAGCACAAGGCAAGCCTGGAGAGGAATAATCTAGAAATTTACTTAAGTTTGAGATATCTGGCAGAGAGTAACAATCTAGGTGGAAGGTCATTTTAAGCAGAGAGACATAAACAAGGACTCTAAAGCCAAGAGGAAAATATGGATCCATAGGGAAGAATCTGCATTTGACAGGGAGAAGGGCATGGGTTTTGGAACTTAATAGATTTGGATGGAAAGCCTATGTCTCAGATTTTCCTGCCTTTGACTTTGCAATTTTATTTCACTATTCTGAGTCTCAGTTCTCTCATTTTTATAACTCAGAAAATAGTACCTATCTCAAGGAAAGGAGATTTCCTGAACAGCCTATATTTACTTTTAAGTGTAAGTCATGACTATTGTTATAGTTATTTGGGAAGTCTCTAAAAGTAAGAAGAAGCAAAATCTTATGTCCTGGAATCTTAGACAAAACAAATAATTGCAGTGAAGGAAGGAGTGTTTTCACTACTGACCCTAAGGGAGTTCATTTATGTCTTTTGTCATAAATGCATGCCAACAGCCTATCGGAAGTAAGGTGGTGAGGTATACTACTGATTTTTATTCTACCAAGTGAGAAAGGCCATGCATGTCTTATTTATGTATTCTTTACTTGGTGAACATTTTTAAGACCATAATTCTTAAAATTATAAGGCCAAATATGTTGCTTTCTAATGTTGTTAATTCTCTTCATAACTCACAACCATCTGATGTAGCACTTTTCCGTCTGAGGGCAGTGGAAATAACACAGTGTCCCTCTGTGCACAGAGGATAGGTTCTAAGACCCCAGTGGATGCCTAAAACCACAGAGAGTACCAATCCCTGTACATACTATGTTTATTCTTATTCATACATACCTATTAAAGACTTTAATTTATAAATTAGTCACAGTGACAGATCAACATCTCATAATAAAATAGGATATATAATAAAATACTGAAATAAAGGGTTTTTTAAAATTTTATTTTTTTAAGTCCAAATTTCCACCTTTTCATTTAAAGCAAGCTCTTTACAGCTTCTCTTTGGCATATCTGAATTGCCGGCTTTGCTACTCTAGCATTTTGGGGTCCTTATTCACTAAAAATGAGGGTTACTTGAACCCAAGCATTGCAATACTGAGACAATGTGGTAACTGAGAAGGCTAAGCTATTAACGCATGGGTAACCCACACGGCTTGGATATGTCAGACAAAGGAATGATTTGTGTCCTGGGTAGAAGGATGTGAGGCCGTGGGGGATTTTGTCACACTACTCAGAACAGCTAACAATTTAAAACTTATGAATAGCTTATTTCTGGAATTTTCCATTTTATATTTTCAGACCCCACTGGACTGTGGGTAACTGAAACCATGGGAAGTGAAACTGTGTATAAAGAAGGACTACCGTAAAAGGACACTTGAATTACAAAAATTGCACAATAGTGTATATCAAGAAACACTAAAAACAATAACTAGAAAATGTGTATAATCCAGTGACCAATGAATACATACGCACTGAAACAGTATTATATAAAAGTAGTGATGAAAGAGGAATAAAGTCAACCAGTCATTACAAGTGGGAGTAGCTAAATCTTGAGTCAGATGTTAGAAGAAGAAAGAAAAAGAGAAACTAACATTTTTTGAATATTGCTCTAATCCAGGTGTCATGCCAGGCACCTTAAACATGCCCACAAGTGATCCACTTAGTCTCTTCAGAACCCCGCGAGGCACCACTGTCATCGTTATTTTACACAAGATCAGTGCTACAGCCATGAGCTGGTAAATTGCAGTTAGAATTAGCATTAAACCCATGAGCTTCACTCTCCCCAGAAAACTATCAGTGCCCCACATGGAGAGGGCAGTTGATAGGATTAGGTGAGGGCATTTTCTGAAATAAAAAAGGGTAAATTTTAACATGTTTTATGGGAAATTTAATTAAGAGACCACCAGCAGTTGATCTGAGTTAGTCTGGCTAGAGTGGTAATCTGAGTTCATAAATGATAAATTAGTTTGGAGTGGCAAAGAGATGAAGATACTGTATAGAAATCCACATTAAACAGATAATAATCTGTCTAACATATATTTCTGTGAGTGTGTTTTGGTGGTAACTTTTCCTAATTTTACTGGAAAAGCATCAAAGGAAATCAAAGCATGCAATTCTGATGACATTAACAAGACTTTTTATTGATCCTTTTTCTAATAATCTGTAATATGAGAGAATTCAGTATGATGGCATTCCATAGTCTATCATCTTTCTTGGATTTCAGAAAAGATTATATTTTCATTGAGTAGCTCAAGGTTTCTCATTTATTACCATAATGTGTGGTTTCCATTCTCTTATTTGATTGGCAAGTTATTTATATGGTAAAAAAAACTCAGTGAATTAAAAATTCCTTGCAATAATTTCTATAATAAAATGTAATCATTTTCAGGTAATAGAAACTTGGGAAGAAAGAATGTAAACTTGGCGATTTACATAACTCCTGCCTTATGCTTTATCTCTGATCTACTCAGAAATGCCCTGAGAAAAGACAGCGTGGATGGGAAATGGGAACTAGGTAGAAAGTATTTTGATAAGGCTTATTTTTCCAACATTGGTAACTTGAAAAGAAAATTGAAATTTTAGAAAATCATGGGGATAATATTATGTATTTATTTTTCACCTCTATATCTATTGAAATTTAAGAATCATAAAACATGAATAAAATTCTCATATAAAAATCACACCAGCTTACAAGAATGCTGCTTCTCATGTGGTTGTATCAAAGATTTAGAACACGTTCAAGTGTTTTTAAGGTAGAGGTTGTAGTGTGGCCTGTAGTTTAATCTCAACCAGCAAATATGCTTTGTTTGGTCTGCATAATTTTACTTTAATTGCATCATGTAAATTTAATATTTATATAAGACTAGATAGATATCAAAGACGTTGGAAAAAATGGCTTAAATAAAGCTCCTCTCAATTTAAAATGATTAAAAAGAGTGTGGGAGCATGAGATTGTTTAAAATAAAATAAAACCAGCTGATGCAGACTTGCTGCCAAAAGAGAGAAACACCGAAGCTAAAACCCACGGCTATGACTTCTCGAGTTCTTGAGTTAACATGTATCAAAGTTAAGAGCTTGGTTAAAAATAAATAAATAAATAAATAATAAAATTTCCAGACTAGTTAACCAGAAATCATCCTCTGCAGATGTGTATGTTCTTAGAGAGAGACAGAGAAAACCGTTGTCAACTTTAATTTTCATATTTTCAGCCCAATTTGTCCTTAAGTGTCCCCAAGGAAGCTTCTGTGGGAAGCAGAACTATAATGAGAGGCTATGTACACATATTTATTATTGTCTTTAGTATCTGTATAGTCATATTAATAGCACTCCAAAGAAGTCAACATCCTAATTCCTGGAACCTGTGAATATGCTAGTCTACAGGTCAAAGACACTTGAAAAATGGAAGTGAGATTCCTAATCCTTAGTTACTAAACTGACATTAGGCTTGAGAGATGATCTAGGATTACCCAGGTGGTTACAATGATGTCAGAATGGTCATTAAAAGTTGAAGAGGGGAATGAAGAGAGAAACAAAGAGAGAGAGAGAGAGAACCAGACATGGCAGCATGAGAAAGACGGCCTGAAGTTGCTGATGAAAATGGGAGAAGGGCAAGAGCCAAGAAAGGTGGGTGGCCTCAAAAAACTGAAAAGAGCAAGGAAACAGACTTTCTCAGAGCCCCTTAAAGAAACAGGCTTGCAACACCTTGATTTTAGCCTTGTGAAATGAAAGTCAAACTCCTGACTTAAAGAACTGTGACCTAATACATCTGTTCTGTTTTTAGCCACTAAGTTTATGGTAATTTGTTAACAGCAGCAATAAGAATCAAATACATAGTTTCTAATTGAAGTTGAATGCTGTGTAAGAAATACATACAAATGTGGTCGTGGCTTTGGAATTTCGCAGTGGAAAGAGCCTGGAAAAATGTTCAGGAGCATGATAGAAAAAGCCTAGACTGACCTGACATTTCTGATGTTAGTAGAAGTACAGATTTTAAAGGCACTGTTGGTGAGGAATGGAAAAAAAAATAGAGAAGAATAACATTTCAGTAAACAAAACCTTTAAAGCATATTCCCTTCAAGAATACTGAAATTATTATGAACTGACTATTGATAGAAAGAGGTACATTAATGGCATTGCTGGTGAAGGCTCAGAAGAAAATAAAGAAAATGTTATTGGAAATTGAAGAAAATATTACCTTTGTGATAAAATGGCAGAAAGTTTAGCAAAAATGTGTAGAGCCGAATTTGTAAAAAGGGTGAGATTGGACATTCAGCTGAGATTTTTCCAGCAAAGCCTTGTAGTCTAGTCACTTCTCACTGCTTATAGTAAAATGTAAGAAGAAAGATAAATTGGGATACAAATTGTTAAGCAAAATGGAACCAGAAATTGGTGATTTGGAAAGTTTTCAGCCTATCCAATTGCAGAAAGCATGAAAATTAAGAGATTCACTGTCAGAAAGCTTGCTTTATGGAAAAAGCTGGGATAAAGCTAGAGAACCTCTTGCTAATACCTCAAAAAGATGAAAATGCCAGAGTATGCAGTCATTCAAAAGTCTCTTCTAATAAATTAAGCATGTGACTCATGGATGCTCCCAGCCATATAATCAGAGGTCAAAAAATTGAGGAGGGAATTTCCATGGAGATGATTCTTATCTAATGGAGTGAATCCCAGTGACATACACAGGAGACCCACATATTTCTTGAGAATTTTGTAATAGCAGTTACACTGCCAGCTTGGAGTATATTCCACAGTATACAGATGAGCTCAATGTAATTAGGAAATTTCT
The DNA here is from genome assembly GCF_028858775.2 of Pan troglodytes. Taxonomy (NCBI): domain Eukaryota; kingdom Metazoa; phylum Chordata; class Mammalia; order Primates; family Hominidae; genus Pan; species Pan troglodytes. The sequence goes on along the minus strand of NC_072411.2, from coordinate 24,010,648 downwards.
TAAAAGTGGAAGAGAAAGGCAACCAGACAAGCAGAATCCTGAAAAAAATAAAACAAAATATAACCAAAAGTTGCTGTCTTTGAAGATAAGGGAAGAATGAATGAGCCAAGGATTGTGGTTGGCCTGTAGGAACTGGAAAGGGCATAGAAACATATTATTTCCTAGACCAGAAAGAAACACGGTCCTGCAACACTTTAACTTTAGGCCAATGAGTTCTATCAGCTCTAACCTATCGTTCTCATTTTAAAAAATTTCTTCCAAAAAATAGAAAAGGAGAGAAAACGTGTCAACTTTTCTGTATGATGCCAGTATTACTGTGATACTAAAACCAGGCAAAGATAGCATGAAAAAAGAAAATTGTAGACAAGTAGATTTTATAAAATTAGATACAAAAATTTTCAACAACATATTAGCAATTTAAATCCAACTATGTATAAATCATTATACTACATGACCAAGTGATATTTATTCCAGGTATGCAAAACTGTTTCAATATTTAAAAATCAATGTAACCCACCATATCAACAAGTTAAAAAGGAAATATCATGTGTTCTTATCAATTGAAGATGAAAGATCTATATTTTTTTTATTAAAATCCCACACTGATTCATGATAAAAAGCTCTTACCAATAGAAGGGAAAGCCTTCAAATTGATAAAGACCATTTATAGAAACAACAAAAAGACAAGTAAGCAAAACCTACAGCCAGTATAAATAAGGGTGAAAACCCTTATAAGATTGAAAACAAGACAAGAATATCTACTCTCACCAATGTTGTTGAAATAAGTACTTGAAGTTTTACCCAGTTCAGAAAGGCAAAAAAAAAAAAAAAAAAAAAAAAAAGCTATGCAGATGGGAAAGGAAATAATACAACTGCTTTTATTGAAGATAGCATGACTGTCTGCATAGAAAGTCCCTAGGAATCTATAAAACAAAAGAAAAAAAAAACAAATAAGTCTTCTAAATCAAAACGAATGATATCAGCAAATTACAGGATACATGATCAACATATTAGAATCAATGCATTTCTATATACTAATAGTGAACATATAGAAACCAAAATAAAAGCAAAATACCATTTATAATTCATTAAAGGTAAATAAAATACTTGATGTGCTTATAAAACCATGCACAAAAACTATGTGCTGAAAATTACATATATGAATAAAAGAAATCAATGAAGATGCATGACTTGTTCATAAATTGGAAGGCTCAAAATAGTAAAAATATCAACCTAAGCCTTATACCATATAAAATTTAAGTCAAAATAAGTTATGCACTTAAATGTAAAATGTAAAACTATAATAATTTTATTGAAACTATGAGAAAATCTTTGAGACCTCCCATATTGGTCAATAGGTTAAAGAGAATTTCTATCAAAGCCTCAAAAAGGGTTTTTTTGCTGTTTTTTTTTGTACAGTAAGGTTAAGGCCTTAGAACAGCTAAAACAATATTAACAAATAAAAATAAAGTAGAAAGAATAGTTTAGTTAGGATAAAAACTCATTTTATGGCAAGAAAAATTAAGACAATATGGTATTGGCGGAAGAGTAGACATATAGATCAGTAGAACAGAATAGAGGGCCAAAGCGCACAGGAAGTTCTACACACCTATGCTGAAGTAATTTTTGAGAAAAGAACAAAAGATCAAAAGGCTAAAAATACATTTTACGGCAACAAAAATTAAGACAGAATAGTATTGGTGGAAGGGTAAACATATAGATCAATAGAGCAGAATAGAGGGTCAAAGAGCACAGGAAGTTCTACACATGTATGCTGAAGTAATTTTTCAGAAAAGAACAAAAGAAATTCAGGAAAGAAAATAGAAACTGTTTAACTAATGGTGCTGTAGTAATTGGAATTCCAGAGGCATAAACATCAACCTCAACCTAAGACTTATACTGCATAAAAACCAAGTCAAAATAAATTATGCACTTAAATGTAAAACATAAAACTATAATACTTTTGTTTAAAAAATGAGAAAAGCTTGGAGATCAATGGTTAGATAAAACTTGGCACTAAAAGAAAAATCCATTAAAAAATAGAAAACTTCAACCTCAATATATAAAAAACACTTATTCTGCAAAGGCCGATTTGAAAAGGATTAAAAGCAATGACTGGGAAGTGTATTTTCAATCTGCATTTTCTACAAAGATACAATATCTGTAATATAAAAAATTTCCCAAAACTCAATATTTTAAAAAAAAGAAAACAGCAATCCAATTGGAAATTGAGAAAATGACAAGATTACACATTTCCCTGAAGATATACACAGAGCATGCAAGCACAGAAAAAGATGCTCAACTTCATCAGCTATTATATAAAAGAAAACTGAAAGTCCGCAGAAATATTAATACATATTAAAAAGAAATGGTTAAAATTATATATATAAAATATTATATTATATATGTATAATATATAATTTATATATATATATAGAGAGAGAGAGAGAGTGTGTGTGTATGTGTGGTGTCAATGTTCCATGTTCTGCTTCAATGAGTAAAGAACTTGGAAGTCATCACTCCTATTCTCACAAGAATAACAAAAGCTAAAGAAGCTGAAAATAAACGACTTTTCCATCAGAGAATTGAGTTCATATAAAAAACTGTCTCCCCCACCACCAGAAAAATAGAAAGATAGGAAAATACAGAGAATCACAGCTTACCTCCAGCAAAAGCTGCTGGAGTCAGTAAATGGTAGACACACTTCAATGGCTATTAAAATTTGCTGAAGGCTGTGTGTGGAATAGCTTAAAAACTCCCAGCAGCCTAATCTTAGAGGGATCCTGACTGTTTTATGGCTTTTATTTCCAGGCATTACACTACTTTCTCATGAAGATAAGAGAATAATCTCTAGTGATTTGAATTTGAGCAGAACTAAAAGAAAGTAACCATTCTGAAACACATACAGAGGAAAAGTGGCCATTTTGAAAATTGCCGAGAGCATTCTGTTCTACATAATAAAGGCTAGCTATCAAGGGAAACTACTTTAACAAAGCCTTATTTAAATCAAGGGAAGGAAAGTTAGTCAATCACTCCAACCGCATGTTTTACCAAAACGCATAAGGGGACAAAAAGCTTAAGAAACTCTTCTGGAGGTCACAGCTAGAGACTTTGGCTTATTAAAAGAATGTAGATTTAATCAAAATATTATATAATGCTTTCCCTCTCCAATATCTAATCATCATAGCAACACAGATCTAGTATAATAGTTGACTGAAACTGAGAAATTTGCAAAAGACATATACTATTTAAGAAGGAGTTTCTAGGGAAACCCAAAGGGAAAAACACGAACTAAAGGAAGTTTATGCCTCTGACACCTACAGCTATAACAAACATTAAATGCTGCCCAGCTTCTTTCCAGTTTAAATAAAACTTCACATGAAAGATCTATTTGTCTCATCCTATTACTTGATATGTCATGTCTGATTTTTGACAAAATGTTATAAGGCCTTCTTACAGTCAAGGATAAACACAGTCTGAATATGTAAAGCAAACATCACAACCAGATTCAGATATGACTGAGATTTGGAAAACATCAGACTGGAGAATTTAAAATAATTATAATTAATATGCTGGAGATCTCCACTTTTGAAAGTGGACAACACATAAGAACATAAAGGTACTATAAGCAGAAATATAGAAACTCTAAGAAAGAATAAAAAAGAAATGTTGGCTGGGTACAGTGGCTCACACCTGTAATCCCAGCACTTTGGGAGGCTGAGGTGGACGGATCACCTGAGGTCAGGAGTTTGAGACCAGCCTGACCAACATGGAGAAACCCCATCTCTACTAAAATACAAAATTAGCTGGGTGTGGTGGCAGGTGTCTGTAATCCCAGCTACTTGGGAGGCTGAGGCAGGAGAATTGCTTGAACCTGGGAGGCGGAGGCTGCGGTGATCTGAGATCGCACCATTGCACTCCAGCCTGGGCAACAAGAGGGAAACTCCATCTCAAAAAAAAAAAAAAAGAAATGTTAGAAATCAAAAACATTTTCATAGGAATGAGGAAGTACACTGGATGCCACTAAGAAGAGAACCAATGAACATGAAGATATGCCAATAGAAAATTTATAAACTGAAATGCAAAGATAACATTTAACATTAATTAAAAATTATGTAATGTCCAAGAAGCTTTGGAAAAATTACAATGGTGTAACATATACATAATGAGACTACATAAAAGAGAAAAAAGAGAGGAAAAATACAAATAACAATTTTAAGTAATAATAAGAGATAATTTTCTAATATTAAAAACAGATATCAAACCATAGATCTAGGAAGTTCAGAAAGCAGCAACCAAGAAAAATATTTTAAAAATCCATAACCCAATTACAACATACTCAAACAGCAGAAAATCGAAGACAAAGAAAAAACATTGAAATAAGCCAGGGTCACCTTACCTATAGAGGAAAAGGAATAAACATTATATTAAACTCATCTTCAGAAATCATGCAAACAAGAGTAGAGTGAAGTATTTAAAGTGTAGAAACAAAACAATAAAAAACAAAACACCAACCCAGAATTTTATATCTAGTAAAATTATCCACAAAATGTGAAAGAAAAATAAAAAATATTATTAGACAAAAATTGAGAGACATTTCCTGTTTTGAAAAAAAAATGTTATAAGTAGTTCTTTAGAGAAGAAGAAAATAGTTCACACCAAAGACATGGATTTCTGGGTCTACAGAAGCATTAGAGAAGAAAAAAATGAAGGTAACATGTACTTTTTTTTCATCCTTATCTTAACTGATCTAATAGATAACACGTTTTCCTTTAAAATAGTAATAGCAAGACTGTGTTGGGTGAGTAGACCTTATGGATAAATGAAATTAATACCATGAGTGTTATAATGGAGGAAGGAACGAATTTGGAATATCCTTTTATAAGGTCAGTGTACTCCCTGTGAATTATTACAGCATTTTTTGAAAGTGGACTTATATTAGTTGTAAATGTTTACTGAAAACTATAGGGCAACTAAAAAGAGATAAATACTTAAATCAAATAAAATATGTCTAAAATTTAAGGAAAACTACAAACGATTAAAAATCAAAGAGTCTCTAAATAAATGGAAAGATATTTCATGTACATTGATAGGCAGAATCAATACTGTTAAGATGTCATTCTTTCTGATTTTTTTCTATAGATTTATTGCAATCTCAGATAAATTTATTGCAATTTATTTTGTATATATGAGCAAAGTGTTGCTAAGGTTTATGTGAAAAGGCAAAAGACACAGAATAACCAACATAATACTAAAAAACAAGAAAATGGAGGAAAACGAGAAAAACAAGAAAAGAAGAGTCATTATTCAGCTTCGAGACTTACTAAAAACCTACAATTATCAAAGCAAAATAAAAGACAAGTAATCAATGAAGCAAAATGGAGAGCCCAGAAATAATCAACTACAGTTGCATAATGACAATCAACTGGTATTTGACAAAGGAGCCGAGGCAATTAAATATAGAAAGAGTAAACTTTTCTACAAATGATGCTGGAACAACTGGCATCAACATTGAAAAAAAATGAATCCAGATATAAACTTTACATCTTTCACAAAATTAATGCATAATGAATTATTGACCTAAATTAAAATTCAAAATGATAAAACATCTATAGTGTAACATAAATGAAAATCTTATTTTTTATTTTGTCGATGAGTTTTTAGGCAATGCTGAAAGCACAATCTATAAAAAAACAACAAGTTGGATTTATTATAATTAAAATAGATTTGTGAAAGCAACTTGAGAGAATGAAAATAACCAAAGACTAAAGAAAATATTTTAAAACATCTACATAATAAAGCACTATTACCAAAAATATACAAATAACTCTTAAATCTTCACAATAAGAAAATTAACAACTAAATTTGTTTAAATAAGCAAAAGATCTGAATAGGTTTCACCCTAAAAATATACCATTGGCAAATTGGCATATGAAAAGACGCCTAGCATCATGTATCATTGGAAAATTATAATTTAAAACAATAATGAGATATCACTACCCACCTAATAAGGTGGTTACACTAAAAAAAAAAAAAAAAATGACAATGCCAAATGTTGGAAGGGATCTGGAACAACAGGATCTCTTTTATTGTTGGTGGCTGTGGCTAAGGCAACTTGTCAACTGCTTCAATTACCAAAACATGCAGCTACCATATGACCCACCAATTTTACTCTTTGGTGTATATTTCAGCAGAAAAGAATAGTTTTGTACACAAACATTTCTACATGAATATTCATACAATTTGGTTCATAATAGCCAAACTTGGAAACTGCTCAGATGTTTTTCAATGCCTGAATGGTTAAACAAACTGTGGTACATCCATACCATTGCTCCACAACAAAAGAAACAAACAATATACCTAATAACATTTATGATTATCCTGAGTAAAAAAAATCGATCCTGAAAGATCAAGTACTGTATGATTTCATGTGTACATAATTCATTAATTGAGAAGAATACCTAAGTGGTGAACAGGTTATCATTGCCCTGGATCAATGACAGGGCGAGTAATGGGTGCAGCTGTACTAGGGATTTTTGTGGTGAGGAATTATTCAGTATCTAAATTGTATTAATATTGATATCCAGGTTGTAGTACTGTACTATAGTTTTGTAAGATGTTACCATTTGGGGAAACTCAGTAAAGGGTACAAAGTTTCTCTTTGTATTATTTATTTTAACTTCATGTAAGTCAAAATAAAAATTTTAATTTAAAAAATAGAACACAAGGCAGTCTTCCCATGCTCTTTCTCAATTGAGGTGACATTAAGTGAATGTTTCCTGGCTAATTGTACACTGCAACAAGAAACCATAATTCATAGTGAATCACGTGGGCCAGGGAATCTAGTCGTGATATCCAACAACCAAGGAAGATAAGAACAACCCATCTCCCCTAGCCACGTGGAATAAAACAGCATATAAGAGTCATGACTGTGATGTCAGCCAGGCAAATCTGCTATGTGTGTCTTTGCTGTTAGATATATTCAGATTGCCTAACAGATATTCAAACTGGCTCATCCCCAGCACTCAATCCTTGAAATCCAAATTGTTTATATGGCTTTTCCCAAAGTAACATAGAAGTGTATTTCTTGGGATTACAACAACAAAAATAGTAGGACACATAGTTAATATTTAATTAAGGCTTATCATGTGCCAGACGTTTTTCTCATGGCTTTATATGAATGATATAATTTAATTGCCAACTAAGTTCATGAACGGGCTAAAATTTGAATGACATTTCTTCACTTGACTTAACTAATTTACAAAAAAATTTAGGTGACTTTTCCCATGATGAAACAGTTTGCACTAAATGATTACAGGTTATGAACTAAGCTAATATACTCTGGAGACTGTTATCACAATACTTTGCTCTATTGCCTTACAAAGCAAAACTACATAGGTCATTAAATGTTCGCTATAGAAAATTATTCAGAAAAAAATAAACACTAACATGTAACATTGCTAGAAGGCCCATTCTCACATTGCTATAAAGAAATACCTGATAGTGTGTAATTTACAAAGGAAAGAGGTTTAATTGGCTCTTGTTCTACAGGCTATATGGGAGCATAGTGGCTTCTGGGGAGGACTCAGGAAACTTTCAATCATGGCTGAAAAAGAAGCAGGCATGTCTTACATGGTCAGAGCAGGAGGAAGGGGGTGAGGAGGAAGGTGCCACATACTTTTAAACAACCAGATCTTGTGAGAACTCTATCATGAGACAGCACTAGGAGGATGGTGCTCAGTCATTAGAAACCACCCCCATGAATAAATAACCTCTCACCAGGCTCCACCTCCAACATCAAAGATTATAATTCAACATGAGATTTGGGCAGGCACACACATATGAACCATTTCATAGTTGCACCTAGGAGCAATAATATGTATTCATAACCTAGAAATTGAATATAGTTCTGATACTGAGTTATTTAGGCATTCTGGTAAAAGACAACAATGCACGTTATCTAAGGATCTTGAGTCAACTCCTTAACATGTATTGGGTTCTACATTAGAGGCAGGTCATTAAAGCAGCTAGAGACCAAGCTCTCTGGCACCAGTATATCAGGGATCAGAATTTGGCTCTGACTAAGGTCACATTACTTTACTTCGGTTGCCGTATCTGCATGGAGCGTCGAATATATGTCATTGGGTTATTGAGAGAATAAAATACGTGCAAAACATTGAAACAATATCAGATTAACTATGTTAGCATGTAAAATATGCAGTGTGAATTAAATTTTCAAATGCTGAATGTTTCTGGAAGAAAATAGAAGTGCTCCAATAATCCTAGGTAATTCAGTAGTCTTTGGTAAGATAATTAGTATGTTATTTTCAGTGAGAGAGGAAAGAATACATAATCACATATTCCAAGCTAGCTAGGTTTATGTAGTTCCATACTGGCCTTGAGCTAAGATGATTGCAGGAAGTAACAAAAAATGTGTTTGTGGGCATGCGTATTTGTGTTTAAAATAGGCAAAGAGTGTTTTTTGTACACCCAATAACTAAAATAATAAATAGTAGAAACATAAAGACTTTTTCATACTAATATATAAGATTTATAATAAACAAAATTTCCTGTTATTTTGCTAGTAATTTCTCTTCTTGGCAAACCTCTGCTTCTTCCAGACAATGTTTTCTCTTTGTTTCTCTCCCCTTCTGTCTCTCATGCTGCATGCTTTATCAAATGCCTGATCATTCTTAAATTTCTGTTCACATTCAAGACTAGAAAAATTGGAATGCGGATGGAGAGTTCTATGTTCTTGTCAATTAATAAATTCCTTTCTTGAATGAACCTTTAGGGAGCCAATCAGTAAGCTTCCCCTCAGCCACGCAGGATGGAAGACACAGCTCTTGGATGCTAACAACCACTAGCTGCCCCGGTTTGCTTCAGCTTTATGCATTTTTAAAGAATAAACTTTTGTTGTATTTGTGTAGGGTTTAACATCTGGATGCTGGGTTTTGTGGATGGAGGTGGATAAAGGGCATAATGTTTACTGTTCCATATAGAATGATTAAACTAATATCTACACTTTTGGACATTTCTTTATTGGATATTCCATTCATCTTTCCAGACTTCCTAAAGCCCAGAGGCTTGTGAGGGTTTTGCAGGAAGCAGACACCATCACCATCAAAGATATACCACACAGGTATATAAAGGCGGCCATTTCTTTGCTCTGAGTCATGTGCTAAGTCTCTTCCATCTTTTAACAAATCTTTCATATATGTATTGATTCTCTCTTGTGCAAGAGGTTCCTCTCTGTTTCCATTTGTGATTTTGTGTTTGTGCATTTGCTTTTAATCAAATAATGTATTTCTTTGTAAGAAATAAATGGTTTGGGCAGAAAAAGATATATTTGTGTGTGTTTTTTGCTATTTTGAAAGACCATTGATAATATTGGTTAGAAGTGCATAAGTTGTAACTTCAGCATTAAAAAAAAATGTGTTTGGGGTCAAATTTTAAAGACTCCAAATAATCTAACTATGTGTTGTGTCAGGTAAATGCCTTCTGGGACATCATCTCCTCTGCAAGTGGTCAAAATGGATTGCACAACCTTACAAGGTATGGTTTAAGAATTGGGCTTTATTGTGCAAGAGGAAATCTCAGAAAGCCAGATCGGCAAAATTAAATGTCAAAGTATCCTAAAGCTTTATTAAAATCAAATCCACATGTTACACATGCATACCATAAAATTCACCTGCTGTGCAATTCACTAGTTTTTAGTACATTCACATAGAAGTGCAATCCTCACCACAATTTTAGAACATTTCTGCGCCTCAGAAACAAACCCTCTACCCTTTAGCTACCATCCCCCTAGTCGCCCACCAACACAGCCTTAAGAAACCATTAATCTACTTTCTGTCTCCATAGCTTCTCCCATTTGGACGTTTAATATAAATGGATTCTTACAATATGTGACCTTTTTCGACCAGCTTTTTCACTAAGCATATTGCTTCAAGGTTCATCCATGTGGTGAGATGTATCAGTACTCATTTCTTTTTATTGCTGGATAATATTCCATTGGATGGATATACCACACTTTATTTATTCATCACTTGATGGACATTTGCCATATTTCCTCCTTTTGAATATTATACATAGTAGCACTATAAATATTTATGTAAAATTTATGTGGACATAGGTTTTCATTTTTCTTGTTTACATAACTAGGAGTAGGAATCCTGGGTCATATGATAATGCTATGTTTAATAACTTCATGTACTGCCAGACTGCTTTTCAAACTGGTCACACTGATATTCCCACCAATAGTGTTTGAAGGTTCCAGTTTTTCTATATACTCATCAGCGTTCATTATTCTCTATTTGTTGTTGTTGTTGGTGGTGGTGGTGGTATTTTGTTTTGTTTTGTTTCATTTTGCTTTTGCTATTCTAGTGGGTATGAAGTTGTATTTCTTAGTACTTTTGATTAGTATTTCCTGGATGAATAATGATGTGAACATTTACTTATGTACTAATTGGCCAGTTATATACTTTCCTTTGAGAAACGTCTATTCAAATCCATTGTCAGTTTTTAAATTGAATTATTTTCCTTGTATTATTGAGTTGTAAGAATTCTTTGTATTTTCTGGATGTAAGTCCCTTATTAGATGTATGATGTATGATTTGCAGATATTTTCTCCTATCTCCTGAGGTGTATTTTTATTTTCTGGTAGTGTCCTGTGAAGAATGCTCTTAAAATTTTATTTTAATAAAATAAACAGGTGCCAGGCATGGTGGTGGGTACCTGTAATCTCAGCTACTTGGGAGGCTGAGGCAGGACAATCGCTGGAACCCGGGAGGCAGAGGTTTCAGTGAGCTGAGATCGAGCTACTGCACTCCAGCCTGGGTGACAGAGCTGAACTCTGTCTAAAAAAAAAAAAAAATCATTTAGATTTTTTCTTTGTTGCTCCTACTTTTGGTGTTATATTTAAGAATTCATTACCAATTCCAAGGTGATGAAGATTTATTCTTATTTGTCTTGTAAGCATTTTATATTTTTAGCCGTTCCATTTAGATTTTTTATCCATTTTGAGTTATAATTTTCATAGGTTGTGAGACAGGTGCAAACTTTATTTTTTATTTTGTGGATATCTACTTTTCTTAGTACCATTTGTTGAAAATATGATTATTTCCTTCCTGAATGGTTTTTGCAACTTTATCAAAAATCTGTTGGTAATGGGCACATAGATCTCTTTATAGACTCTCCAATTCTTATCGACCTATGGATTTATTCTAATATTACTATCATACTGTCTCAATTACCTTTCCGTTGTAGTGAGTTTTGAAATTTGGAAGTATAAATCCACTATTTTTTTTTCCCCTTCAAGATTATTGAATCTATTCTGAATTCCTTGTAATTACATACATATTTCAGAATCACTTTGACCGTTTCTAAAAGAAGTCGGGCAGAATTCTGATAGAGATTGCATTGACTCTGTAGATGAATTTGGATTCTATTGCCATCTTAACAATATTAAGTTTTCTTCTGCATAATTATGAACCGTTTCCTATTTATTTAGTTCTTCTTAAGTTCTGTAGCTTTCAGAATATAATTTTTGCACTTTTGTGTTAAATTTATTCCTAAATATTTTATTATTCTTAATAACATGGTAAATATAATTGTTTTATTAATTCCATTTTCTCATTTTTCATTGTAAATGTATAGGAAAACACTTGGCCTTTGTATATTAACCTTGTATCCTACATCTTTGCTGAATTCATTTATAAGTTCAAATAAATTTTTGGTGGATCTGTAGGGTTTCCTATATACAAAGACTATGTTATCTGTAAAATAGAGATAGTTTCACTTCTTTCTATCAAATTTGAATTCTTTTTATTTCTTTTTTTGGTGTCTAATTGCTCAGGCTGTTCTTCACTCTTCATCCATCCATGGAGACCTTCAGCAGAATTTAGTGACACCTGAATATGGTGTGTATTTCATTCCAGGTGAGCAACTCCTTCTTGAGGCACTACCTTCTTAAAATACAAGCATGAAGATGATGGATGCTATTTGTTGTGTGCCAGCAGGCTGGGTACGGGCACCAGCTGCATTCCATTATCTGACTATAATAAATACCTTGGAGCCCAAGCTGTTTTGCAGTTCCTTGAAAGCTGAAGAAAGTTTGGCTTGAAAGCAGCCCTTTACACTGGAAAAGCAGAACTTATTACATGGTAATTCATTGTCCATACAACTTAGAGTGAGGTTCTGAGGTATTTTCACTCATTACTCCAAACTGTAAAATTAATAACATTGGATGGTCATTTGTTATATGAGCTTATTACTTATAGCTGGATGGTGCTCTTTTCTTGAAGCAACAACCTGAGCATGAACTTTATTCTGTAAGTTCACTTCCAATTTTGTATAAACCCCAGGGGATTTGAAACTTAACCTTCAGAAAAAGGAAACATTAATATTTCATCTAAAGAAAATTATTTTATGCTGTTTTTGCAACTTTGCTAAGTGTTAAGAATAACCTAGTCCCAATAATATTTTAAAGTTATAAAGGTGCAGTAAAACTTTAAAGACACACACACACACACACACACATGCACGCATGCACTCACACACACACACAGAGATCCCTACTCATTTAGATGGATTCACGTACCCAAGTAAATTCATAATATTTTGGGTCTCTTTTCTTTGCAAGTGATAATTCCAGCTTATGTTAACTCCTACATTTTATGTTAATCTAATCATGGTTCTAAGTGAAAAGTAACATGGATTCTTCTATGGGAAAAACTCTATGTAATAGATAGGTTTCTACCTACCTTCAATATTATATTTGTTTCTTTCATCTGTCAAACATCTACTCCAGAGGAACTGCTCATTTCATTGATTTATGAAAAACACCATGCACATTCTTATCTTCATACCGTGTCATTCCTTAACCTGCAAGCTCTTCCCTCATCGTAAGATTTAACTAAACCTTAACCTCTCTTTCCATTGCAGTTTATATCGTAGCTAATTCTTATGGCATTCCCTGGGTTTACAGGCATCAAGTATTCTCATTTTTGAACACCCATTCATTCACTCCTATAACATTCATGAAATACTGTATTTCTTCATTCATTCTGTAATGCAACTGTTATACCTTTTTCACATTTGGGTTAAAATATTATTAAAGAAACAACATTTCATGAATGTTACTTCAATGCTGAATCTGTTAAAAACACTAAAAATGTGTGTCTGTGTGTGTGTGTGTATATATATATACACATATATAACATATATATACACATATATACACATATATGTATATATACACACACATTTTTGTATAAAAAAGTATTATATATACATATATATTGTATATATGTATATATATAGCAGATATATATTATAAATTCTGTAAGTATATATGTGTGTGTGTATATATATGTATGTGTATATATATATACACACACACACACATACTTATTGAATTTCCTATTCAAAATGGATAATAAAATAATACTTTATATATGCTAAATGCCATTTGTAAAGGTTCCCTTTTCACAGAGCAGAAGGGTCCATGTAGAGGTATTGTTACCAAGGAAAGATGATGAGGAAGAGGTTCTATCCAGGCTTGTCAACTGATTATGACACTTCTACGCATACTTGGCTGAGAATTTCTAGGATCCTAAGCAAGACTTGGTCTACTTAATGGTGAATTCATTTGATCAAAATGCATTACATGCATTTTTATCTATCTCCCTAGAGATAGATAAAATCCAACAGTTAGATAAAAACTGCAATTTCATTGACTTTTCCAATAGGAAATAGCTAAAGCTACACATGAACACATTTATCACAGACAAACTTAATGTCGTCTTTTAGAAGCCTTCTTTATTGAATCTTAATCTGATGGTTCTTATGAGGTAATGCAAGGAGCTTGGTAAAATGCAGTTTACAGCCCCTTTTCTCAGGTGTGATATAAGAGCAATCTCCCAAAATGTCAGAGGTGGATAACTTAGCATTGACTCTAGCTCATAATTCTTCCACAATAAGGAATTCTGATTGACCCCTTTCAACTCAATGTCTTTCATAAATACGAAATCTAATTCAGAACTCAAATGCAGTGCAGGAAGTAGAAGACACCTGGGAATGGGCTATGAAATTCTTCACCCAAAAATGTTTAAAACAGCAGAAAAGAACATACAGGTCAGAATCTGGATTGATTTTAAGGGAGAGAAGCGGCTCAATTTCATCAAGTCATAAGATTTCACATCTGGCAGGTTCTGATTTGTGCATATGGAGCAGAAATGTTAATTTTTATTATCAGTTTTTGCCCCTAAATTCTTAGTGACTTGAATGTGAAAGGACTGGCAGCTTTTTAGGAAAAATTGTTTCACCACATTATTTATTATTACAAAATTATTTTATAAGGCTTTTTTAGTACTTGATTAATTTGTGAATGGGACAAGTTGAGTTAGCTTGTAACTTCATATTAATGTTTCCTAAATGGGCCCCATTAGGCAAGCAATAAAATTTGGAGAGAAATCAAAGCTGCTCACTCTACTCTTTCTCACATAATTTCAATAAAATTGGCAAAAGGATCCCAAATATTTTCACGTAAAAAGAGGTAAAGTCTGAGGCATTAGAAATGGTTAAATCATACTTACTTTGTTAATAATTAAGCTCAATATCATGCTCCAAGAAATTTGAGATTCGCTAATTTGAATAACATCATAGAAAAAAAAAGAGCTATTTTTTCCCCCGGTAGGAAATTTTACATTTTTACTCACCTTTGTGGCCATCATGTCACCGGTAGGGCAGTAGTCGTGGTTTTGAGCAACAGCAGTTTGGTCCCTAGTTTCCTCACACAAATAGGAAAAGAACAGATCTTACTTGCAAAATATTGTCTATGCCTGCTCTAACCTGTCTGAATTAGACTCAGTCCTGATGGACTGAATATTACAAAATTAGAAGGTTAAAATAGAAGAGCTTTATTGTATTCTGTGTTCAAAAGAACTGAAATCCAGGCTCAAACAGATATTTGTATACCCATATTCATATCAGCATTATTCACAATAGCCAAAGATTGCCAAATGTTCATCAAGAGATGATTGGATAAACAAAACGTGATATGTATTTATAATAAAATATTACTTAGCCCCAAAACAAAATTCTGATAAATTCTATAACATGAATGAAACTTGAAAACATTATGCTAAGTGAAACAAGCCAAACATGAAAGAGAGAATATTGTATGAACCCTTTTATATGAGGTACCTAGAATAGGCAACCATGTAGAGATGTAATTATAACAATTTACACGGGACATGGGAATGAAAAATGGGAAGTTATTGTTTAATGGATAGAGTTTCTATTTGGGATGATAAAAAATTCCGGAAATTGGCCGGGCATGGTGGCTCATGCCTGTAATCCCAGCACATTGGGAGGCCAAGGAAGGCGGATCACCTGAGGTCGGGAGTTCAAGACCAGCCTGAACAACATGGTGAAACCCTGTCTCTACTAAAAATACAAAAATTAGCCGAGCGTGGTGGTGGGCACTTGTAATCCCAGTTACTCTGGAGGCTGAGGCAGTAGAATCACTTGAACATGGGAGGTGGAGGTTGCAGTGAGCTGGGATTACGCCATTGCACTCCAGCCTGGGTGACAAGAGCAAAACTCCATTTCCAAAAAAAAAAAAAGAGAGAAAAAATTCCAGAAATACATAGTGGTAATATTTGCAGAATATTGTGAAGGTACTTAATGGCACTGAATTGGACACTTAAAATGGCTAAAATGGTAATTTTATGTTACGTATAATTTACAGCAATAAAAATGCAAAAGAGCCAATGTATTAATTTGTAAGTAAACATTTATATTAATATAAGATCCCAATGATTGAGATCCCAAAATATTCTATTTTACTAAACATTTATATACATGTTTCATGCATGTCAAATAATCTTCTAAGTGCTTTAGGAATTTTAATTCATTAAATCATTATAACTTCTATAAGAAGTAGCTATTATTATTATCCCAGTTTTCCAGGTGAAGAAATTGTAGTACAGAGTCTTTAGGTAATTTGTCTAAAGTCATACATCTAAGGAACACTATATCCAGGATTCAAACCCCTGCTATGTGGCTCTACAACCTATACTCTTCATCACTGTGCTATGTAGCTAGAACTCCTTGGTTACCTGATTATGAGATCAGAGAACAAACAGATCCTTCATTTTAGAAAGCTACTTTTAGCATACATTTGGAAAATTATTCTCATTTTCCTGATAATCCAAATGACGCATTTGCTCTTTATCTTGTTTACAAACTCAATTTTTGCAAAATTCAAATGTTTCATAGATTAATTTTTTTTAGTAATGGGTTTATGATTTATCTTCTGGATGTAATTTTAGAAATCCTTTTATACCCTGTATTTAGCTACTAAATAGTTGTTTTGTTTGCTTGATTTGCCTTTTTTTGTAATCTAGAATTTTAAAAATCATTTATTCAATTAAACCATTCATAAGTGTGTAATATATGTAAATAATTATAATACATAGGAAGAGTCACACATGTACCTACCCTCAAGTTTATCTACCAAAAACACAGACATATGAAAACATGCATATAAGAGATTGTAGTGGAAGAGATAGAATATAAGCAAAGGGATATCTTAAAACAACTTGCCATACACAGAAAGCTGTAATGTATTTATTTGCTGGAGTAAATTGTAATAGGTAGAGGGTGGCAGAGCTAAAACTAGAGAGAAAAGAGAGGCTCTAGATTATGGAAGATCTTGTAAAATATGTTAAGTAGTTATTATAGGATTTCAGTTTGTTATGTCTGACAATAGATAATGAGAGCTAATGCTTATGGTCTTCTTACTTTGTGCCAGATAGTCTTCTAAGCACTTTAATTGAACTTACTTATTAAATATTCATACCAACTCTATGAGTTAGCAGTGAATATTATCTCATTTTGAGATGAGAAAAATGCAACAACAGTGAGTTTATTTAATTTACTGTAGTTCACAAGGTTAGTAAATGGAGGAGTTAAGATTCAGAAAGTCAGCCTCCAAAGCCCCCACTCTTAACCTTATGTGATATTGCTTAACATGATCAGGTTATTATTAATTTTATCAATTACTCTGGGGATAGAGAATATATTTTCTCAGAATTGAGTCTTAAATTCGTAAGTGCAAGCCAGAATTATGGCCTCAGCCAAGGCAAGAGGGATGAGAGGTTGAAGAGGAGGCATAGTCATGGGAAAGAAGAGGACATACTTTAGAGGTAGCAAAAGGAAAACTGGCTGTGGATTGGATATGAGAAGTGAGGAAGAGAGGAATTAAGAAGGAATCGTAGGTTTTTTAGTTTAAACAAGTGAATTGATGTCACCCAAGTAAGGTAAAGAATATAAAAGGCTGACATATTAAATGTCCTTTGACTCTGAATCACCAAAAATGTTTGTTAGCATTCCATCAATGTCCACATTATGAAGAAAAACAAGAAAAATACATCTAATTTCAAATTCACAGCCCATCTCTAGCAATTGCTTATGACTTGTAGTCGGTTGTCAGTAATTTAACATCTAGCCTTATGTTCTTTTATGCATTTTATATTATTTTAATCTGAATCCCATCATTCATAATTTTATCTTGTTTCATGTTTTACTCAAACATCTTTATCTTTAAAAGAAGCTTAAGCTTTGTTTCTTTCTTCTCCCAATTCTATCCCCAAAGGGAAGTTTTGATAGGTACCAAGAGAAAGCATTATAGTAGCAGTTGGAGGGGTTTTTAGGAGTAAATGAAATTAACAAAGGGAAATATGGTTTTTTTACAGTATGCTTTAAATAAAGCAAAATTAACAGGTATGCCTGTAATTTGATCGTCTTTTCTTTCTTTCCTTCCTTCCTTCCTTCCTTCATTCCTTCCCTCCTTCCTTCTTCCCTCCCTCCCTCCCTTCCTTCCTTTTCTCTTTCTCTTCTCTCTCTCTCTCTTTCTCTCTCTTCTCTCTCTCTCTCTTTCTTTCTCTCTCCCTCTCTCTCTTTCACCCATGCTGGAGGGAGGTGGTGCAATCATAGCTCATTACATTCTCAAACTCCTAGGCTCAACAGACCCTCCCGTCTCAGTCTCCTGAGTCACTGGGACTACAGAAGTAAGCCACCATGCCAAGTTAGAATTTGATCATTTGACATGTGTGTAAATGAGTCTACCCACGCCTTTTTCAAAATACAGTTGACCCACCCCCATGCAGTAGAAAATTCTTGATATAACTTTTAACTCCCCAAAACCTTAAATACAAATAGCCTACTGTTGACCAGAAGCATTACTGATAATGTAAACAATTGACTAACAAATGTTTTTTATGTTATATGAATTATACACTGGATTCCTATAATAAAGTAAGCTAGAGGAAAGAAAATGTGATTAAGAAAATCATAAGAAAGAGAAAATGTATTTACTATTGATTAAGTAGAAATGGCTCATCATAAAGATCTTCATCCTCACCGTCTTCACATGATGTAGGCTGAGGAGGAGGGGGAAGAAGAGGGGTTGGTCTGACTAGCTCAAGGGTGGCGGAGACAGAAGAAAATTTTAAGTGGACCCTTGCAGTTCAAACCCGTTATTTAAGGGTTAATTGTATGGAACATTTTCATAACCACAGAACATTCCCTTTTTCCCCTCTACAGGCAATCAGCCACTCCCGAAACAGCTACTATTCTGATTAAAATCACCATGGATGACTTTTGTCTGTTCTAGAAATTCATGCAATTAAACAGTATGTACTTTTTTGGGTCTGGCTTCTTTCACTAAATATAATGTTTTTCAGATTCTTCCATGTTACGTTATTTTCTCTCTTTTATATTTAATAGAATTCCAATGTTTGAACCTGCCACAGAACATTTATCATTTTACTTATTGACTGATAATTTTGGCTTTTTTGAATAAAATTGCTGTAAACATTCATGTACAGGAAATTTTGTGGACAGACACATGCATGTTATTTCTCATAATCAAAATCCTGAGGGGTATTGTTGGGTCATACGCCAAATAGGTATTTGTTTGAATTTTTTTAAGGTAACAACTTATTTTCTGAATTGATGGTTCCGTTTTACACTTCTACAAGCAATGTATGAGAGTTTTAGCTGTTCTTTACCCTCACTAATAATTTCTGCTGTCAGACTTTAAATTTCAGTTATTGTAGTAGGTGTGTTGCAGTATCCCATCATGGTTTTAGTTGGTATTTTCTTGATGAATAATGCCTGTAACTCATTGGCCATACATATATCTTTTTTTCAAGAAGTTTCTATTCAAGTATTTTACCAATTTTTGTTTTTCTATTATTGAATGGTAATAGTGCTTTATACATTTTTGATACAAATTCTTTATTAAATGCATGTATTATATTGTATTGTGAATATTTTCTCCTAGTCTGTGGCTCACCTGCATATTTTTCTTAACTATATATTTTGATGAACAAAAATGTTTAAATGAGGATGCAATTTATCCATTTTAATAAGTAATGCTTTCAATGTGTTATTTAATAAATATTTGCTTACCAAAACTGACACAAATATATCCTATGCTTTACATCTAGGAACATAATAGTTTAGGGTTTAAAGTTTAGTTCTTTGTTCCCTCTTGCATTATACATGTATATCATGCGAGGTAAAGGTCAAGGTTTGCTTGTTGTTATTTTCCCTTCAAAATAGATACTCAGTAGTTGCAGCACCATTTGTTGAAACGTTTTCCTCCCCCCAACTCCTGCCTTAATTTATATTGGTGCTGTCCTTGTATACCAAAATTTATGTGTAGATTTACTTCTGCTCTACTCTATTCTGTTGACTTACTTGTTTATCCTATCACCTATATTATACTGTGTTGATTACTGTAGTTTCATTTTATACCTTAAAAGTCAAACAGAGTAAATATCCCAACCTTCCCCATCTTTTTCAGGATAGCCTGTTATTCTGTTATTTGGAGATCCATAACAACTTTAGAATCAACCCAACCATATATTCCAAAAAACCCTACAATTTATATTCCTTTTGTTATATACCCAGTAATGGGATTGCTGGGTCAAGCAGTGTTTCTATCTTTATGTCTTTGAGGAATCTTCACACTTTCTTCCACAATAGTTGAACTAATTTACTCTCCCACCAGCAGTGTATAAGCATTCTTTTCTCCACAACCTTGCCAGCATTTGTTATTTTTTGACTTTTAAGTCATAGCGATTCTGACTGGTATGAGGTGGTATCTCATTGTGGTTTTGATTTTCATTGTTCTAATGATCAATGATGTTGAGCTTTCTTTCATGACTGTTGGCTTCTTTAGAAAAGTTTCTGTTCATGTCCTTTGCCCACTTTGTTATGGGGCTGTTTATTTTTTTCTTGTAAATTTGTTTAAGTTCCTCATAGATGCTAGATATTAGACCTTTGTTGGATGCATAGTTTGCAAAATTTTTCTCCCATTCTGTAGGTTGTCTGTTTATTCTGTTGACAGTTTCTATTGCTGTGCAGAAGCTCTTTAATTAGATCCAACTTGTCCATTTTTGCTTTTGTTGCAATTGCTTTTGGTGTCTTTGTCATAAAATCTTTGCCAGTGCCTAAGTCTAAATGGTATTGCCTAGGTTTTTTTCCAGGGGTTTTATAGTTTTGGGCTTTACATTTTGAGTTAATTTTTGTATATGGCATAAGAAAAGAGTCCAGCTTCAATCTTTTGCTTATGGTTAGCCAGTTATCCAAGCACCCTATATTGAATAGGAAATCATTTCCCCATTGCTCAGTTTTGCCAGGTGTGCTGAAGATCAGATAGTTATAGGTGTGTAGCCTTATTTCTGGGTTTTCTATTCTGTTCCATTGGTCTAGGTGTCTGTTTTTGGACCAGTACCATGCTGCCAGGTTTTGGTATCAAGAAGATGCTAGCCTTATAGAATGGGTTGGGAAGGAGCCACTGCTCCTAATTTTTTTGTAATAGTTTCAGTAGGAATGGTTCCAGCTCTTCTTTGTACATATGGTAGAATTCAGCTGTGAATCCATCTGGTCTGGGGCATTTTTTGGCTGGTAGGCTATTTATGAGTCCCTCAGTTTCAGAGCTCATTATTGATCTGTTCAGGTATTTAATATCTTTCTGGTTCAGTCTTGGGAGGATGAATGTGTCCAGGAATTTATATATTTCTTCTAGATTTTCTAGTTTACATGCATAGATCTGCTCATAATATCCTCTGATGGTTTCCTGTATTTCTGTGGGTTTGGTGGTAATATCCTGCTTGTCTTTTCTGATTGTGTTTATTTGAAACTCCTCTCTTTTATTCTTTATTAGTCTAGCTAACAGTCTATTTCATTAATTTTTTTCAATAAACCAGCTTCTGGATATATTGAATTTTTGAATGATTTTTCATATCTCTATCCTTCAGTTCAGCTCTAATTTTGGTTATTTCTCTTCTGCTAACTTTGGGATTTGTTTGCTTTTGATTCTCTGGTTCTTCTAGTTGTGATGTTAGGTTCTTAACCTGATATCTTTCTAATTTTTTATGTGGGCATTTAATGCTATAAATTTCCCTTTTAAGAGCTCCTTAGCTGTGTGCTGGGGATTCTGGTGTGTTGTATCTGTGTTCTCATTAGTTTTAAAGAAAATATTGATTTCTGCCTGAATTTCATTATTTACCCAAAAGTCATTCAGGAGCAGGTAATTCAATTTCCATGTAATTTTACGGTTTTGAGTGAATTTATTAGTCTAAATTTCTAATTTGATTGTGCTGTGTGGTCTGAGAGATTATTTGTTATAATTTCAGTGCTTTTGCATTTGCTGAAAAGTGTTTTGCTTCTGATTATGTGATCAATTTTAGCATATGTGCCATGTGGGAATGAGAAGAATGTATATTCTGTTGTTTTTAGACACAGAGTTCTGTAGATATCTATCAGGTCCATTTGAACAGTGCTGAGTTCAGATCCTGAATATCTTTGTTAATTTTCTGCCTCCATGATCCATTTAATATTGCCAATGGGGTGTTAAGGTCTCGCACTATTACTGTGTGGGAGTCTAAGTATCTCTGAAGGCCTTTAAGAACTCGCTTTATTAATCTGGGCACTACTTTGTTGGCTGCATATGTATTTAGAATAGTTTGATCTTCTTCTTGAATGGAATCTTTTACCATTATGTAATGCACTTCTTTGCCTTTTTTGATCTTTGTTGGTTTAAAGTCTGTTTTATCAGAAACTAGAATTGCAATCTCTGCTTTGTTCTGTTTTCCATTTGCTTGGTAGATTTTTCTTCATCCCTTTATTTTAAGCCTATGTGTGTCATTACATGTAAGATATGTCTCTTGAAGACAGCATGCCAATTGGTCTTGTTTCTTTATGCAGCTTGCCACTCTATGTCTTTTAACTGGGGCATTTAGCTTATTTACATTTAGGGTTAGTATTGATATGTGTGGATTTGATTTTGTCATCATGATGTTAGCTGATTATTATGCAGAACTGTTTATGTGTTGCTTTATAGTGTTACAGGTTTGTGTACCTTAGGG
The DNA here is from genome assembly GCF_028858775.2 of Pan troglodytes. Taxonomy (NCBI): domain Eukaryota; kingdom Metazoa; phylum Chordata; class Mammalia; order Primates; family Hominidae; genus Pan; species Pan troglodytes. Next base: position 23,988,200 of record NC_072411.2, on the reverse strand, counting down.
TGTTCTTGCAGTGGGTGGTGATGGTCTTTCCTTTTCATATTTAATGCTTCCTTTGGGAGCTCTTGTAAGACAAGTCTAGTGGTAAAAAATTCCCTCAAAAAAATTTCAGATTTTTGTCTGAAAAAAAATCTTATTTCTCTTTCACTTATGAAGCTTATTTTGGCAGGATATGAAACTCTGGGTTGGAATTGCTTTTCTTTAAGAATGTTGAATATTGTCCCCCATTCTCTCCTGGCTTGTAGGGTTTCAGGTGAGTCATATGCTGTTAGTCTGATAGGCTTCCCTTTGTAGGTGACCTGACCTTTCTCTCTATCTCCCTTTAACATTTCTTTTTTTATTAAGATGTTGGGGAATTTGATGACTGCTTGTCCTGTGAATGATATTCTGAAGAAGTATCATACTGGGGTTCTCTGCATTTCTTGAATTTGAATGTTGGCCTCTCTAGCTAGGTTGGGGAAGTTCTCATGCAAGAGATACTGAAATATGTTTTCCAACTTGGTTTCATTCTCCCCATCTCTTTCAGTTACACCAGTGAGTTATAGATTTGGTCTCTTTACATAATTCCATATTTCTTGGAAGTTTGGTTCATTCCTTCTTATTCTTTGTCCTCTATTCTTCTCTGTTTGTCTTATTCAGAAAGACAGTCTTTAAGCTCTAATATTCTTTTCTCTTCTTGGTCTCTTTTGCTATTAATACTTGTGTTTGCATTATGACATTCTTGAAGAGTGTTTTTCAGCTCTATCAGTTTGGTTACATTCTTTTCTACACTGGCTATTTTGTCTGCCAGCTTCTGCATTGTTTTATCATGATTTTTAGCTTCCTTGTATTCTGTTATAATATACTGCTGTAGCTCAATGGGTTTAATTTCTATCCCTAGTGTGAATTACATTTCTATCATTTCAGCCATCTCAGCCTCAGTCAAATTCCAGATCCTTACTGGAGAGGTGATGCGGTCATTTGGAGGAAAGAGGGCACTCTAACATTTTGAGTTTTCAGGGTTCTTGCACTGATTCTTTCTTATCTTTGTGGAGTTATCTACCTTCAATCTTTGAGGTTGCTGAGCTTTGCATGGTTTTTCTTTTCTTTTACCCTATTTGATGACATTGAGGGTTTGATTGTGGTATAAGGTGGCTTCAGCTGAGTGGCCCTGACTTTGTCCTCTGGCTCCTCCAGGTTTGGAGTTCATTGTGCTGGAGGTGGGGGACAGAAGTGTGGTAGCCGCAGCAAGGATGCTAGCAGATACAGAGGTACCTGCTTCTCTGCAGGTGTTCATCACAGTGATGGAAGCAATAAAGCTTGAAGGGAGGTGGAGGGCCCCTGCTGGAGACTGTGTGTGCTGTTGCACTGGAGATGGTATTGGATTGGGGTGGGGTTCTGGCCAGCACAGGTCTGGGTGGCTGATCTGTGCCCCACAAGCAGGAGTGATTGCTCAGGTTGTGAGAGAATCTCCTGTTATCTTCCTAGAGTTAGTGCAAGGGCAGCGTGCTGGCAAAGGAGGGGTTTTTAGGCTCTTCCTGCCAAGGATCCATCTTTAAGGTGTTCAGTAGGGATGGTGGGGGCTTATTGCACTCCTGCATACTGGTGGTACAACTAAAGCAAAACCTGACTGGACAGACACATGCCAGCAAAGTGATGTGGGGAGTTGCTGTGGACTCTGGGGAAGCTGCAGTGTGGGGAGGGAACATGTGGGCTGATGCACAGCTTTATGGGATCTCGTGTTGGAGCTCTCCACCACTCATGCATGGTCCACCAGTACAGAAGCTATGAGGTGGGTCCCTAGGGCACCTAAGTCTGTTCTTCAAGCAGGCTAGGCCAGACTGGGGCCCTGGGAGAGCCAGCAGACCAAGGAGTGCTCAGATCAGACCAGCCCCATCTGATGTGCAAGACCACCCTGCAGAGATTAAGTCTGACAGTTCCCCTAGGGCTAAAGATTCTTTTGGGACTAAGTCAACCCCAGAGAGATGGCCATCCATGGCTGTGTTCCACTATACATGTTTCTGCACCAATCCCTCTGGGCTCCACATCAACTAGCTTACTGCCCCCACCACTTTGTCTATTTCCTGGGGGCCCCACCCCAGAAAGATGTGAGTCAGCAATTGCTCAAAGCAATCAGCCCAGGATGAAGGGTCTGTGCTCTGGACCCAAGACAGGGGTTCCCTGTCTAGGGATGAGCAGTGCGGGATATGTGGGACCCATGGGAGGCAGACTGGCCTCCTCTCCTTGTGTCAACCGCAGCTTGTTGGAGGTGTGGATAAGGTGCTTCAGGTCTTTGTTCTGGCATTAGTCTTAAGCTAGTGAGGAGAGTTCCACTACAGTGGCAGTGGTGGAGAGGCTTTCAGTTGTCCATGGAGGCTCTGCACAGGGAGTTACTGAGTTGCTATTGGTTCAAAGCTCTGGCAGGGGGTGGTTAGAGACCCAGGCCTGGAGGCCCTGCCCAGTTAGAAGATACGGGAATGGGCATCCATTTAACAGTCTAGCCACTTTTCCGTAGGGCTGCTGCAGTATGCTGGGGGTCTGCCCCAGTCCCTAGTAGCCTTGGATTGTCCAGTACCTAGAGGTATCACCAGCGAAGGCTGTGAAACACCAGAGGTGGCAGTCTTCCCCTCTCTCTGCGTGCTCTGTCCCAGCGAGGTATAAACCTGTTGCTGGCCCAAATGCACCTGTAAGAGGGGGCTGGAGACACCGGTTGTGAGGTCTCGTCCACTGAACAGGAACAGCATAGGGGTCTCTCTGGCAACGTTTTTGTAGGGCATCTGTGCTGTGCAAGAGGACTGCCTCCTCCCCTGTTGGCTTGGATCCTCCAAGGCCTGAAGGTTGGAATGGCTAAGTCACACAAACAGCAAAAATGGCAGGCCACTCCTCCCTTTGGGAGCTCTGTCCCAGGGAGGTTTCAAGACTGTTTGTTGGAGAACACTGTCAGGGCTGACCGAAGGCCCCATTTGGGAGGTCCCACTCAATGAAGAAGAAAGGGATTGAGAACCTGCTTTAAAAAGCAATCTGGGCACATTTTTTGCAGAGCAGCTTTGCTATGCTGGGACATTCCTTCCACTCCTGGTTGGCTTGGACTCTCCAAAGCCCAAAGTTTGAAACAGCTAAGTTCTCCAAACAGCAATGATGGCGGCCTGGCCCTTGTCATGGAAGCTTCCTCTCAGGGAGATTAATGTTGCTACCAGTGGCTGGTTGAAATTCCAAGCCAGTGGGTCTTATGCTGTCAGGTGCTGTGGAATTGGGGCCTGCACACTGTTGCTGCTCACCCCGTTGGCTTCAGCCTCTTTCCTAGCGGGTATGTACAGGGGTCTAACCTTCCACTTTGCAGTTGCAACTACTTTTTCTGGGAAGCCCAAAAAATCCCAGTATCTAAGGCTCCTGGGTTTTTGCATGTACCTGAGTGGCTGCTCTGCCAAGACTCCATGTAGCTCTGTGTGTCAGACCGAAGGCTCTGGTAGAGTGGGTTCATGACCCAAGGGTTGCAAGATCTGTGGGAGAAGCATGAGTTCCTAGAGTTGTACATTCACTCATCACTTCCCTGGGTCGGGGAGGTTTCCTTGGCTCCATGTCCCTCCTGGGTGGGTCATTGTCCTGCCTTGCTTTTCTCCATTCTCCAGGGGTAGAGTTGTTTCCTTGATGAGACGCAATGCCAGTACCTGCATGTTTCAGTTGAAGGTGCTGTATTTATTCGCCCCTTCTGTTCCTGTCTGGAGAACCACACACACTGGCTGCTGCTCCTATTTGGCCATCTTGGCCACACCAGTAAAACTTTCTCTTGCTGGAAGGAAGCATTTTTAAGAATAGAATTATCTGATGTATTTCAAACTGGTTGCTTCTCCCCTCTTCTTGCTAGAATCAGGAGGATATTTTGTTCTAATCTTCACGATGAGAACCAGATACAGCTCCTAAAGGGAAAAGTCAAAGAAGTGTGGGTGCCCCAACTTGCCTGGCCTCCACTGGAGTTTGTAACACTCAGACTTGTCTATGCTAAGCCTACAGTCATTTTTCAGTTACAGTTTAGGTTTTCCTATACTGGTTGTTTGTTCCCACAGAGTTTTCAGATGAGTTTTCCATCAGTCAATTGTGAATCTTTGTACTTGGCTCTTTGTTTCATCAATGTTTGGAGGCAGTGGCTTAATCTGTAAACTCACATCTCTGATGTGTCTAAGAGAACACATCTGTTATTAATTTTTCAGTTTGTTCAGCTTTTTACTTGTTGTTAGGGTGGAGTGATGACTTCAAAACTCCTTTTTATGTCTGTTTTCAGTTATCTTTAGAGTATTCATAATTAACATTCTAAATTTACAACATCTAGTTTAAGTTGACATCGAGTTCACTTCAATAGCATGTATTAACTATGCTTTTTTCTAAATACAGCTCTTCTTTTTAAGTTATTATCACAAATTACAAGCATATACATTAAGCTCCTGATAATGTAGACTTATAACTACTGTTTTAAGCTTTGTCTTTTAATTTATGTATGAAAGCAATAGTGTTATGTAGCAAAAATACAATACTAGGTTTTATATTAATCTATATATTTAAAGAGATCTTCATTCTTCATATGACTTTGAGGTACCATCTAGTATCTCTTTGTTTCTGCTTAATGAAATTTCTTTAGTGTGTCTTGTAGAAAAGGTCTGCCAGCAATAAACACCTTCAGCTTTTGTTTAGCAGGTAATATCTTAATTTCCCTTTCATTTTTGAAAAATAGTTTTGCTTGATACAAAGTTTTGGTTGACAGTTCCTTTGTTTTTCCCTTCTTTCAGCACTCTAAATATATCCTCTTACTGCCTTCTGGAATTCATGGTTACTGATGAGAAATCTTGTTAAGAATCCCTCATATATGCTAAGACTCTTTTGTCTTGCTGCTTACAAGTTATCCTTGTCCTTGTCTTTTGACAATTTGATTATAAAAAGTCTCAATGTTGCTTTCTTATTGTTTACTCTGTTTGGAGGTCATTGAGAAACTTGAATTTGGGCATAAACGTCTTTTGTATTTATAAAGTTTTAAGCTACTATTTTTTCATATATCTGTTTTTCCACTTTTCTGTTCTCCTGGGATTATGATTATGAATATATTCGTATGTGTGATGGTGTCTCCTAGCTCCCTTGGAGTTGATTTTTCTTTTTTTTTTTTTCTTTTGCTCCTCAGAATGAATGATTTGAATTGCCCTTTCTTTAGTTATATTCATTCTTCTGACTGCTCAACTATGCTTTGGGGATCCTTTAGTAAATTTTGTATTTATTGTATTTTCTGCTCCTGAATACTTTTTATAATGTCCACCTCTTTACGTATTGATATTATCTATTTATTGACACACAGTTCTCCCGTTTCCCTTTAGTACTTTGTCCAGGTTTCGTTCAGCTTTTGAGCATATTTAAATAGGTAATTTAAACATTTGTATCTATTAAATCAATGTCTGGGTTTCTTAGAATGGTTTCCTGTCAATTTATTCTTCAACTGGGCCATAATTTATTGTTTCTGTGTATGCTTTGTATTTTTCATTGAGAACTGGATCTTTTGACTGTAATGATATAAATCTCAAAATTCAGATTCTTTTCCTTCCCATGGATTGGTGATGTTACTTGATGCCCCTGCAATCATCTTTTTATTTGGTGGCTTTTCCAAATTATTTTCACAAAAACTATTTTTCTTATTGTATGTAGTCAATGATGACTCTCTTCCATTACTTCATGGCGAGCAGTGCTTTAACAGAGATTTCCTATATTGTTTGGATCCAATGTAAAATTTTTTAAAAATGTGTTTATCTTTTCATACCTTCTTAGACTGATATTACTGGTAAAGCTGCTTCAGCCTGAAGTCTTGAAACAGTGGCCAGTCTCTGTGCCAGACACTTAGCAATCACAAGCAATTGTCAAAACATACACCGTAATTTTTGAAGTACAATATACCTATCATCCACCCTAGCACCAGCAATCCACACTGGAATTGTCGGCCCCCATCCACGTGGTTGTTCACTATGGGACTGAAGGGTAGAGAATGGGGGCCATTATAGAAAACAGTGAATTTCACTGTAATGGACCCTGACTCTTTCTTCATAAAGCTATCATCTGGAGACTACAAGTGTCCAAATAGACTCGAGAATCCCAAAGTAGTTTCTCTAGATACTTCTTGTCAGTTCAATAACTGTTTTGGTAAAGGTACTAAGTTCTGGAGCTTCTCACTTCGCTATCATCTGTTATGTCATTCTAATTTTCTGCTTTCTAAATAAAGATTGTGTTAATCTTATAAAGTGAGTTTTGAAAAGTTGCTTTTTCTCTATTTTTCTGAACGAGTTGGTGTAAGATACTGTTGTTTTATTGTTAAATATTTGATAAAACTCAGAAGTAAAGACATCTCATTTATGTGGGTAAATTAAATGTTTGTGTGTGTGCATGCTTTTAATAATCCAATATTTATTTCTTTAAGGAGTGTAAAGTTATGCATTTTATTATTCATGGTGCGTCAATTTTAAGTAGTACTTTTCTAGGCATTCCTAATTTTTTTTTAATGTCAGTAAAATTTGTAAAAAGTCTTCTTTTTCACAAACTGGAGATGTGTGAATTTTAGTTTTTCTCTATTTCTCCACATTTTTAATTTTTTTAATATGGTAGCATATGTCATTGACTTTAAACATTTCTTCTTCATTAAATATAGGCATATTGATATTTAAAATATATTCTAGTGTTTCGTTTGTCTACATCCATAATGTTGCTATGAACATGAGTGTACCAATATTTCTTTGAGTCCCAGTTGTATTTTATACCTATATTTGCAAGGGGAATTTCTGGATTATATGGTAATTCTATTTTATATTTATTTATTTATTTAATAGCATATTGATACTATTCTTCATGCTATTTGCAGTGCTTTACACTCCCATCAGCAATGCATGAGGGTTTCAATAGTTCTACATCATTATCGAAACTTATTATTTTCTATTTTCATAGTAGATATTCTAATTCATGTAAATGGTATGTCATTTTGATTTTGATTTGCATTTTCCTAATAATTGGAAATGTATTTTTTGGTAAAACATGCACACACATACATGTAACATTAGAGCTACCCTTAGATCTACTCTTTTAACACATATTTAAATATGCAGTCCATTATGGGTAACTATGATCATGATGTTATACATTAGATCTCTAGAATTATTTTATCTTTTATAACTAATACTTTACACTCATTAAACAATAACTCATTTTCCCTCTTCCCCTACCCCTGGCAACTACCCATCATTATAATTTCTACTTCTAGTATTTGACTACTTTATATACTTCATATAAGTGCAGTATTTATCCTGCTGTGTGACTGAGATTTTTTTTTTCTACTTAGCATAATGCTCTCAAAGCTCATCCATCTTATGGCATATGATAAGATTTCCTTCTTTTAAAGCAGGGGTCCCCAACCTTTTTGGCATGAGGGACCAATTTCCTGGAAGACAATTTTTTCATGGATGAGGTGGGTGTGGAGTGGTTTCAAGATGAAACTGTTTCACCTCAGGTCATCAGGCATCAGATTCTCATAAGGAGCCCGCAACCAAAAACCCTTGCAACATAGATCCTTCACATGTGCACTTCACAATAGGGTTCACATTCCTATGATAATATAATGCTGTACCTGAACTGACAGGAAGCGGAGCTCAGGTGGTACTGCTGCCTCACCAGCCGCTCACCTCCTGTTGTGGTTCTTAATGGGCCACACGCTGATACCAGTCTGAGGCCATGGTTTAGGGATCCATGTTTTAAAGGCTTAATTATATACATAGATATAGACGTCTATGAGATATATATCATATTTCGTATTATATCATATATGATGCATGTATATAATATATGTATCATATATATCATATACATATCATTTATATCATATACATATCATATATATTTTTTCTCTATGCATTCATCTGCCAGTGGGCATTTAGGTTTCTTCTACGTCTTGGCTTTTGTAAATAATGTTATAATGAACACAGCTGTGTAAATAAATACCTCTTAGATATCTTGATTTCAATTCTTTTGGACAAATATCCAGTACTAAAATTGTTGGATCATATGATAATTCTATTTTTAATTTTTTGAGAAGCCTCCCTATTGTTTTCCATAATGACTATACTAATTTACTAGGGTTTCGTTTTCTAAATATCCTTGCTAACGTATTGCCTATTTATTTATTTTATTTTTGCAAAAGCCATTATATATGTGTGAAGTAATATCTCATTGTGGGTTTAATTTGCATTTCCCTAACAATTAATGATGCTAATCATCTTTTCATATACCTATTGGTCATTTATATGTCTCTGTTAAATAAATGTCCATACACATCCCTCTTAGTTGATTTTGTGCTGCGATAATGGATATCTGAGACTGGGTAAATTATAATGAACAGAAATTTATTGGCTCACAGTTCTGGAAGCTGGGAAGTCTAATATTGAGGGGCTGGTATCTGGCAAGAGATTTCTTGCCCATCATCTCTGGTGGAAGGGCAAAGAGAGCATGAGAGAGAAAGACCAAAGGAAAGTGAACTCATCGTTTTATGAGGAACCCACTCTCATGATAACAAACACACTGTTGCAATAACAGCATTAATCTATTCATAAGGACAGACCCCTCATGGCCTAATTAAATCTTAAAGATTCCATATCTCAGTACTGTTGCAGTGCCAATTAAATTTCAACATGTGTTTGGCCAGAGACAAACATTCAAACTATAGCAATGTTCTTTGCCCATTTTAATAATTAGGTTATTTGCTTTATGTTTGCTTATATTTCTTTGCTTGGTTTTTATTTGTTTTTTATTTTATTTTATTTTTATTTTTGGCTATTGAGTTGTAGTTCTTTATATATATTGAATACTAACCCCTTATTAGATACATGGTTTGCAAATATTTTCCCTATTCTGTATGTTGCATTTTTAATCTGTTGATTTTTTTTCTTTGCTCTGTAGAAGCTTTTTAGTTTGATGCAGCTCCACTTGTGTATTCTTGTATTTGTTGCCTGAATTTTCATTGTCATATAAAAAAATTACCAAGATTAATGCCATGAAACTTTTCACCTGTTTTGATCTAGAAATTTCATATTTCAGGTGTTACATTTAAGATGTGGGTCCATTTTTATTCTTTCATTTGTGAATATTCAGTTTTTCTGACACCATTTGAAGAGATAATCCCATCCCCATTGTGTATTCTTGGCACCGTTGTGAAAAACAAGGCTAAAAGTATATATATGTGGGTTCATTTTGGGGCTTTTTATTCTGTTCCATTGGCCACTTTTATGACACTACCACACTGTTTTGATTATTTTAGCTTTGTAATGTATTTTACATCAATAAATTTGAGGCTTCCAGCTTTGTTTTTCCACAAAACTCTTTTGGCTTGTCAGCATCCTTTGTGTAGCCATATGAATTTTAGAACTGCCTTTTTCTATTTCTATAAAGTGTGCCATTATGATTTTGATAGGGATTGCACTGAATCTGTAGATCACTCTTGGTATATGGACATTTTAACAATTTTAAGTCTTCCAGTTTATGAATATGCAATGTCTTTTTTTTTTCTTAAATTCTTTTGTCAATATTTTGTAGTTTTCATTGTTCTAGTTTTTCACCTCTTTGGTTAAGTTTATTTTTAAGTATTTTTTAAATTTTTGTTATTAGTTTATAATTAAATTGGTTTATTAATTTTCATCTCAATTTGTTGATGGTTATAAACGCAAATGCACAACTAAATTTTTGTATGTTGATTTTGAATCCTGACACTTTACCAAATTTATTAGTTTTAAGGTTTTTTTAAAAAATTTGAATCTTAAAGAGTTCTTCTATATAAGGTCATTTCTTCTACACACAGAGATAATTTTACTTTTGCCTTTAAAGTTGAATTCATTTTATTGTTTTTCTTGCCTAATTTCCATCCTGGCTAGGATACTAAATAGAAATGGTAAGAATGAGCCGTATTTTTTTGCTCATGATTTAAGGGGAAAGGCTTTCAGTTTTTTACCACTAAGTAAAATGTTAACTCTGGGCTTTTCATATATGGTCCTTTCATGTTGAGGTAATTTTCTTCTACTGCTAGTTTGTTGAGTGTTTTTATCATGAAATTGTGTTAAATTTAGTCAAATGTGTTTTCTGCATCTATTAAGGTGATCATTTGTTTTATCCTTTGTTATGTTAATGCAGTGTATTACAGTGATTTATTTTTGCATGGATTTAAATAAATGAAGGAAATGTTGGCAGAACTAAAGAGAGGAATACACAACAACACAATAAGAGTAGGAAATTTCAATAATCCATGTTCAATAATGGATAGAGCATCCAGACAGACGATTAATAAGAAAATGGAAAACTTGAACAACACTGTAGATCAAATGAACCTAACACACATGTATAGAACATTCCATCCAAAAGTAGTTGGCAGAATTCACATTCTTCTCAAGTACACATGGAACATTCTCCAGGATGGATCACAGGTTAAGTTACAAAACAAGTCTTAGCAAATTAAATTGACTTGATATCAAATGTATTTTCTCATTGCAATGGAATAAAGCTAGAAATTAATAGTAAAAGAAAAACCAAAAACTACAAATATGTACAAATTAAACAGCACGCTCTTGAACAAACAATAGGTCAAGAAGAAATTAAAAGTGAAATTAGAAAATATCCTGAGACGAACAAAATTAAAATACAGCATACCAAAATTAACAGGATGCAGCAAAAGCAGTACTAACAGGGAAATGTATAATAATAAATGCCTACATTAAAATGGAAACAATCTCAAATAAAAATCTAACTTTATGCCTCAAATAACTAGAAAAATAAGAACAAACTAAACTGAAATTTAACAGATAGAAAAAAGTAGTACAATTATAGTAGAAATAACCAAAATAGAGGATAAAAAGAACACTAAAAAAACGCAACTAAAAGTTTGTTTTGAAGATATCAATAAAATTGGAAAACTGTCACCTACAGTAAGAAAATAAGACAGAAGACTCAAATTAAAAAAATAGAAATGAAAGAGGAGACATTAAGCTGAAACCATAGAAATACAAAGTATCAGATGGGACTATTGTGAATAAATAAATGCCAAAAAGTTAGATAATCTAGAAGAAATGAAGAAATTCCTAGAAACATACAGCCTATGAAGACTGAGTCATGAAGGAACATAAAACCTGAATAGACCAACAATAAAGAGTTGAATCAAAAACCTCCAAACAAAACAAAGTCCAAGTTCAGATGGTTTCACTGCTGAATTCACCTAAATATTTAAGAAAGAAATGTAAATCTTTCTCAAACTCTTCCAAACATCTGAAGAGGAGAGAATGCTTCCAAGTTCACTTTATGAGATTATCATTGCCCTGATATGTAAACCAGACAAATGTAAAAGAAAACTACAAGCCAGTATCTCTGATGAATATAGATACAGAAGTATTCGAAGGAATACTAGCTAATGGAATTTAATGGCACACTAAAAGAATCTTACAGCATGACCAAGTGAGTTTTATTCCTAGGATGCAATGATGGTTCAACATACCAAACACTCTTTATGTGATGTTTGTTGTTATCTATTAGAATTGCATTCACTGCAAATCAACACAACCTTCCGTTAGGTTAATCTCAAGACTCCCCTTTCCATACCTCTAATCTCTCTTAGAATGTGGATGAACCAGGATCTAGGATTTGGGACATTTAATTGGAAAAGAAATTGGATTAACAGTGTATTATTGTACGGCATCTATTTGATTTACAGTGGCCATTGTGGAGGCCACTTCTTTATTTTTTTCTTAGCATCCTTTACTGCTCATTTGGCTAATAAATACAAAAAAAGAGTGGAAACTGGTTGTCTCCCCACTCTTCTTCACAAAATACTTTAGAACAAATATGGGAACCAGAATAAAGAAAAAAATACAACTACAATTGATAGTGTAAGCTCTACACCTTAAGAAAAACCCATTTCTTAACACCTTTCTACTTACCTTTTGAGTATTACTATGGGCTGCTTTAAGAAAAATGGCATCTTCAAAAAGACTTAAGTTAAACATAATGGGCATGCATTACCTTTTTAAGCAGTGATCTCACCTCAGGTGGATATATGTCCAAAGAGATGTATGACTGTCATCAGTTAATTATCTACTTCTCTTCCTGTGAGAAAGAGAAAACAAGTTATTAGAGTGAGAATATAAAAGTGTTTATTTTACACTAAGCTATCATCCCTTGATAATTATCTGGAAGTCCCATCTGGTGTGACAATAAAGAAGAAAACCGACCCATCTTAACAACAAAGACATGTAATGACTTATATTTGTAAAATGCAAAGAAACTAAGTGATCAAATGTAAAATGTTATGTAACTTTTTCAACATACAACACAGTGAATAAAACATAGTAGGTACATAAATTTATTTCAGCTTGACATGGAAAGTAAAATGAAAGAATATACATAGACTGGTGTATTTATGTGACCTTTTTTGGAAAAGGTAGCTTTTCCATTTTAAGTAGTGAAGAATCAAGTATATTTATTGCAATTACTGAGCCAAAGATATGACAAAGAGCTTTTATTCTTTAAAGGGGCTATAGGTGTTGGCCAGTGTACATCCCAGGTAAGCCTTGACTGGCTCAATGATGTAAACTTTCCAGGAGCATGCACTAGGAAGAAGGTTAGTACCTCTGATGCCCAGTGCTCTTGGGTCTGATCATAATGGAGTGGTAATGGGACTAACTGGTGTGAAGGTTGTGTAAGGAGAACTCTGAAATGCAAACCTGCTTATGTGCTATTCTGCCTCAACTTTAGCATTATTATAAGAGTTTTCAGCCCTCTCTTCCTATTTTAACCTACAGCCTGTGTGTATTTGAGCCATCAAACCAATTGAGTGGAGTTATGTAGTGGAAAGGTTTCAAATGAGAGTTTCACTCACATTTAAAAAGTCATATTACTGTAGCTTTCTCTGCTTAGCCTTGGGAAAAGAAAAAAAAGCCATATATCAATATCTAAGTGCTGCAAAAAGCACGCCATGCACTTTCTCCTTTAACTGCTTCATAAAACTGAATTTCTGTCTACAGAACAGAAGCTAAATATGAACTCATTCTGTAAGGTCAGAAAGAGTAATTTTCTTTTTAGTGTTCCATATGGCTAAATTTCACATAAAAATCCTCATGTGACTAAGACTAAGGCAATTTCTTGTGGTGCATCACCAAATACAAGGAAAATTTCAGGAAAAACTGAGAAAATACATGAGTTAGATCAAGGTATTAACTTGCTGAATCTCTTCTTAATAATAGTGAATATTTAATATGTGCTAAGAAGTTTGAGACACACAAAAGTCCAAACCTATGACAGTGCACCGAATTATTAAGTAGATAACACCAATATGAGAGAAGAATAGTTTAAGCAAGGATACAATAATATGCTATAAATATCACTAACTTTGATAATTTCACCCAGTGAAAATATATGTTTCAACCTTGGTTATATCTTTTGAAAATAGTATATATCCAAACAAACATAGCTCCCTCTCAGTCATTTAACTGCTATCTCTAGTCATTTCTTTTCCATATCAAGAACTGTTACTAGCCATACATGAGGGACCAATAAATGCTACTTCTGTAGCATTTTCTATCATTTAAAAATTAATGTTATATGCAATATCTCTCTAAGATCATGGCTTACCCTAGGTTCTCTGATCTGTATGTAACAAGCTTGGGTCAAAGCCAAAAATATTTCTAGGTTATAAAAACAATAAGACTAGAGATTGGTACCAGATCTGGGTTTTGGTAAGAATATGGCAGTGGCTTGTATCAAGTTTTAGCAATTTTTTCTCCCCAGAGTAAGGCTCACTTGCATAATTGGAAGACATCTGATGATTTTTGCATTGTCAGGGTGCTATTTAACCAATTTGGAGAACCAAATTATCTCTGCAAGGACCACTTGGTCTCTCGATAAATGGTTCTCCTTGACTTGTACTATAAAACTTTCTTTTAGCTTATGTTGAATATTAGGGGGTTCACACAAAACATTTCATTCCAATTCATCAGGAAGTCATAAAAATATTATTCATTGCTTCATTTAGTGTCTTCTGTAGAAAGACCAAAAAAGAGAAAAAAATAACCATCATATTTAAATGCCAAGAAAATATCTGTTCCCTGGAAAAGCTTTCATGATTTTCCTTTGGACATTATGAATCATGTAACTCACTGCTTCCATTTTTGCTTTGGCCTTCCAAATATCAGAGTTAAATTTATGATTTGGTTTAAAAACTGTGAATTTCTCTACAGCCTGGATATTATTGTGTTAGAGTTCTAGTCCCAATTTCAAAATGGATTTGATATTCGTTTGTATCATTATTTCCCAATCTTCTATTATTTTTTGCTTCATGTTAGATTATCCAAATCTTCTAACAAAGAATATGAAAAATTCAAAATAAGTAATAAGAAGTTCAATTATTTAGAATTTTAATGATTATTTGCTATGACAAAGTAAACATACTGTAAGGATTTGAACTTTTTACAGGAACTTTGCTTTGCCTATCAAAAGGTAATTTAGAGTTTATGAATCTAGATTTTTGACAGAGACAGTTTCATGAATTAAAAGGTCAGTTCTGCTTAGTTACTACTATTTTGAAGGCGAATTCGATTTTAGAATCTGATTCAATGACTCAATCATATTTTCCTTCTATTTTTATCTCTCTGAGCCATTTTCATGCTTGTTGGATTAAATATCTATAAAAGAATGCTTGGCAAAATAAAAAATATATATAATAAATTGAGTACAATCAGCTCTCCACTTCATTCTTGCTTTGAAATGAAAGTGATATAGCACTATCACTGTAAAAAGTGACAGGGCAGACAGAGGCTTATTAAAAATGTATTATCTTTACAGTTTTACATGCATTAAATATGTCAACGCTTTTCCAATTCTTTTACTTTTTCAGCCTGAAACAGAAGGGGATTCAACAGGGGAACATCTTTTGTGCCAGGACTCAGCTGAGTTATTGCATTTCCTAATCCAAAAAAGCAGATTTCATTATTTTACGCAAAGACAAATCTTGTTAAATGTCCGTATTATTTTTTCTTCTGAAAAGAAAGAGTCTACTCCTTTCTAAAACCACTTTGCAATTATTAAAACATATAAATTAAAAAAAATTGTCTGTAAACTCTAAGTTTGTTCAGAAGCAAAATATCAACCTCACAATGAGAAAATGAGTTTGAGACCACAAACCTAAATTCCAGAGCCATGGTGGGATTTGGGGTTGATGCATAGGAAAATGAAAAGCCATTCTATAGGCTCGGAAGTGTTCATTCTACTTGGGCTGACTTTCATAAGACTGCCCTCCACTGACTGTACAAAATTCTCTATCGGGGAAACATGCCTCTGGCTACTATATCCCTGCAAGCCGCTGTGATGCTGTGATATAAAGTCTGTATCGAGCCCTCTTACCCCGAACATATTACCCCTCAGATCTTAATATTTGTGTAAGCAGTTAAGAGCTTGGCACTACTTTCACAAGGAATTTGAGTTTTAACAATAACAATAAAATATTAGTAGAGTGATCTTCAAGAATGCACTGTGGAAAAATTTAAAAGAGTGGCAGACCCCAAATCATGCCACATAGAGAATCACCTAATATTGATGCTGTCATCTCAGACCACAAATCCAGGACAATGAGGAGAGGTTTCCTTTGCTAATGAAGATGTAATAATGTGGCCTTTAAATTGGTATTTTCTCTGCATTGCAGTGAAAATATTGTAACAACATAAATGCTTAATTGGTTAAACTAAGTGTTCTCTACAACAACTACCAGGTAGCCATTCAAAGGGATAGTGTAGAATAATGTTTATTGGGAAAAATGTGCAAGATAAATGACTGACTAAGGTAGAGGGCAAATATACAAAAAACTATTTTCCAAATTTTCTAAAAGTAGCATGGTAATAACTGCATGTGGAAGAAAATACTCAAAAACCTTTATTCTATTTTCTTCTTAAAATAAAAAAAGACAATTTACTTTTCTCTTTTAAGTAACGTTTCTCAATGAAAAAGAAAAAAATCTACTTTTCTTAGTTCTCACTTATATTTGAAGAATATTCTAATTTAGAGACCTAATTAGATACCTAATTTTTTTGATGAATCTCTTATCCCTTTTCTAATTAAAATTTAAGATGTATGGGTCTCACCTGAATACCTCAGGCCTATAGCAGTGATTTAAACAATAAAAGCAATAATACACTTCAAGTAGCAGTGATCATCCATCTCTATCAAAGAATCTTACATCAATAAACCACACACTGATTTAAGAATATCAATTAGGCCTCTTATAGTTTAGCGAGAAGTTGAAAGCTGCCGTCTTTTTTCTGAATCTGTGTCAAAGTGATTGAGCCACTGATATAAGAAAGGCCCCTAATATGAGGAGGGAAAACAATTGCAGCGAGAGAGGAATTTTTTCATAGTGCTAGATTCTAAAGAACAAACATGACTTGGCAGCTCATCAGCACATGAACTTTTTTCACTAAACAAATCTTGGGCAGACAAATATTGCCCCAAGATGAGAGAATAACATGCACATAAGCCCATATTTTAACACTACGTTGGGAGATAATGGTGACGCCACATTTCAGCCATCAAAGATGTTGTGGTTTTGTTGACATGGTGAGCTTTCTGCCAAAATAAACTAGTGAGGAAAAAGGGAATTCTCTTTTGTTGGCCCTTAAATATGAGCTCCACCATGAGAATGGAGCAAGAAGTTGCCTTTAGGCCAATAGTCTTGTCTGTTTTGTTGACAATCTAACATGTGCCATGATTTTTCCTTATGGTATTTTAGTTTATCTGTGTAGTAACCCTATAAGATGGGCACTATTAATTTTACAGAAATGGGAGTTGAGATTTAAAGGGATTCTCTTATTTCCTAAGAAAAGGTAGAGCCTAGAAGTCAAATTTATATCACAGTGTGGTGAGGTTAAAGGGAACATTTCCTGAGACTATAATATAGATACTGGTAACATCTTCAGAAGATTTCTACAGTTTTCATATTTGTGGACTAAATAAATTATTTTCAGTTAACATAAAATAATAACATATTTCCAACATGAGATTCATCATAAAAAGCCTACTTTCTCTCTTTTCTGACCAGTTTCACCTATGATATTTATAATATACCCATGACCCATTTCCAATCTGTTTATTCACAGTACCACTTATTACCTATGTCTGAATTGCTTTTACTCTCCTGTGAAATTTCATAGAATATTTGTTTATACATATATTTATTAGTTAATGCCTTTCGGAATGTGTTTTCTTACTTTAGTTCACTCTTACATGGTCTCTTTATCTTACTTAATTCTAATCTGCATTTTACTTGATATAAATATGTTAATAACATCGACCATTTTTTTTCAATGTTTACTATTAGTATGTTGCAGCAAAGTTATTAAACGTATTAAAATATCACTTCATGTAATAACCATAAAACTTCTGGGGCTGATAGTATTACCCCTTTTTACATTTTAGAAAAGTTCGGTGAGATTTAATAAAGAGATTAAATGCTTGTGATATAGTTTGTACATTTGTTCCCTCCAAATCTCATGCTGAAATTTGATCCCTGATGTTATATATGGGGCCTGGTGGAAGGTGTTTGGGTAGGCAGGGGCAGATACCTTATGAATGGCTTGATGCCTTCCTCAGGCTTATGAGTGCGATATTACATTATTAGTTCCCTTTTACTGTGATTGTAAAAAACGCCTGGCCCCTCCTCCCCGCTCTCCTGTTCCCTTTCTCTCATTACATCATGCCTACTTCACTCCATCTTCCATCATGACTTCAAGCTTCCTGAAAGCTGGTGCTACAGTGCTTGTACAACATGAAGGGCCATGAGCAAAATAAACTACTTTTGTTAAAGAAATTACTCTAAAGAAAGTCAGGTATTTCTTTACAGCAAGACCAAACAGACTAATACAGGTAGTATATTGTGGTGGAGGAAAAATATTTCCTAAATTAAATCTGAAGAGGAATTGCAAAATTAAAAAATTAGATGTTTGGAAATGATCTGAGAAGTCACTAAGTGGCATATTTTTCTTACTGCACTCTGCAGCAGCTACCAGTGATCCATGATGCTATCCATTAGGGGAAAATCAATGAGCAGTAAGAATTCAAGGTCCCCCACTTCCTAGTCTATTAAAACACTTTTCCTCTATCTGTTATATATTGTGTAAATGTACAATTTCATTTAATAAAAGTAATCTAGGCTGCAACATTTTGGAAATGGACAACCAAACCTAATAGTGAAATATAACATAAAGGTCTTTAGTTGATCTGTTAATGTTTGCATTTCAGTTATTCCAACAATTAGCTAAGGTCCAATATTCTCCTCTTTTAAAAGACAAAAATTATTCTTATCTCAGTAGATTTTTAAAATAGGTGTAAGAATGCATGGAAATACAGAAATATGTGAACAGTACCTAAAACCCAACAACAAGATGTTTCAATTATTGCCTGATTACCTTTATCCTCCCAGAACATCCCATCAGGTGACATTGCAGATGTTTCAATACACATAGTGAGAGGGAACTCATTGTCTATAGGGAAGAAATCCACTTCTACCTTTGAATAGTGCTGGCTGATAGCAACACTAATTATATAACAATAAAAATTATAATAGAAATATGAGTATACATTATTGCTTCTATTGCAACTAAAATTGAAGTAGTTTCTCAAACTTCTTTTCCAGTTCTTTGCTTGGCATTTTCCCTCATTTTTTGGTCTCTTTGGAAAGCATTATGTGATCCTGCAATGCCTTTGATAAACTGCCACCTGAAGGCAGAAGTTACTTGTAGTTAGTAGCACATTCATTGGATTTCAATTTTGCCTTCTAACATTTTATTTCAAGCATTGTTTATCCTGCATTTTGTCAAGGGAATGTAGAAGAATCTTCTTACAGCACCTTTCCCACATTCACATTTTATATGAATGTGACTAGTGGGTCTCCATGGCAGCAAAAGTAAGTAAGCTCATTCAATCTCAGAGGTTCAGTATCAAATTGGTAGAAACATGGCATCTCCTCCCACATATTTCTCACTCATATACCCTAGGCCTGTCTTTATTGAAAAAATAGCAAGTTGAAAAATAATACATGAAATATGCTGCATTTTTTAAAAAGATATTTTCTGAATCCCAAATAATACAGGCTGATTTTAAAGACTTTGAAATTTTTAAAGTGGAGATATAAAAATACAGCATAGATATGTTAAAAAATTAAAAATTGTCCATAATCACATAACCCAGGTTTAAACATGGTCAACATTAAGATGGGTTTTCTAGGCTTATGGTGTTGTTGTCTACCTCATTTTAATGTTTTTGAGGTCATGCTACAGAAGTTTTTATAAGCTGTATATAATATTATGCCAATAATTTTCTATATGATTAAAGATACTAACTAAGGCTGAATGCAAAACATATACAAAAATCAGCTTTAAAAGTTTGAAAATTGTTTAATTTCCTTCTAAATTTATATCTTTATTTATTTATAAATATATATTTCTTTATAAATAAATATATATATTTATATATTTATGTATTTATTTATTTGACTTGATCAAGTTTTAGGTTCTGAAAAATTCTAGCTAATTAATGAAACACACACACATTCTGTCTACAAACTGACAACATAATAAAAAGAGTTTGTATTGCACCAGATAAACTAACAATTTTAAGAAAAGTTTAAGTTGCCATTGGTTATAGAGTCTTATTTTAAAGATATTCCCATTTGTTCAGCCCTAGGGAGATAAATGTACACATTGACATCTAGACTACTAGGAAGGACACTAATATTAGGTCCCAGGACTTCTCATCTTTCAATTATTCTAATTTTCTTTGTAAGTTTTATACTTTGCAAACAAATTTCTCCTTTCTGTATTTTTCAAAACCCTGAAAGAGACATTAAATTGTATTAACTTCATTGATCACTCATCTGAATACCTAATAATTTATACAAATGGCAAGAGTTAATTCTCACACATGACAATTTCAAGACCAGAGGCAAGCTTCACAAATCTCAAAAGGGATTTTTCTGCCTATCTCTCTTCTAATGCATATCTTTGACCCAAATTACTTCTCGCAGGAATTACCCACTTTTATCTTTTGAACTTCCTATTATAAAGAATGAACAGAGAAAAATATGTGTATGTTGTGTGTGTGTATACAAAACAACATTTTTGAAAGAAAAAACAAAACAAAACAAAATTGGTACCTATACTTAGGAAGCCAACTAAATGTAATGCTTTAAAATATTCCAGAGAAGTTCTCACTGCCAGACTAAATAATTAAAATTCTCTTCCTCTTATTTCTTACTGAATATTTAAAAGAATCCCTTAAGTCCTAATTTATCTGCAGCTTAGTCTAAACAAATTCAAGAGTGCACACCCACAAGAAAGCAGAGAGTGTTTCCCACACAGGAAGTGATGCATTCTTGAAATGGAGAATATTCCTGATGGGAGGAAACAAAAGTTGGTTTTGGAAATTTAGTTCCTCCCCTCATTTAGTAACATAATGCTGAATTGCTCATCTGAGGTCAATATAAGAATTGGCGCATTCAAAAG
This sequence comes from Pan troglodytes, assembly GCF_028858775.2. NCBI lineage: Eukaryota > Metazoa > Chordata > Mammalia > Primates > Hominidae > Pan > Pan troglodytes. The sequence continues at coordinate 23,967,636 of NC_072411.2, read as the reverse complement.
GCTAATGCCAGAGCCTTTTATTTTCTAACTGGCTGCTTTCTCAATCAAAGTTTTAGGTATTACAACATTGTCTAGGAGTTCACTTTTCCATTTGTATATAAATATGTAACGTTAAGGAGACATGTTACTCTAATAAACTTATTTCATGCTATGCCAGGTTCTTTATTCCTGACCTAAGTACAACTCTGCACGCTGAGAGCTCAGTGGATAGTATGTTATTTTCTATGTCTGTGTTTGTAACACTTTCCCAATAATCCCCACTTTATATTTATAATGTATAGTGTTGGTAAGGCATGTGTCCCTGCCTCATAGCAAGACTATTTATTCCATCAACAAATGTTTAGCGGTCAGCTACCAAACATCAGGCAAAATAGCAAGGTCTTGAGATACAGTGATGAAAAGATTCAGATCTTTACAGAGAGCATGGTTCAGTAGAAAGAAAATAAACTATTATAATACAACTCTAGTTACAAACTGTGTTATAGAACACTAAAACTTATTCCTCCTGTCTAACTGTAATTTTGTACTAATTAATCCCTATTCCTTCTATTCCCTCCATTCCTTAGCTTCTGGTAATTACTATTCTACTCTCTACTTCTATGACATCAACTTTTTAAGTTCCCGGTATAAATCTACAGAGAATGTAACAAACATTTTTGTGCCTGGCTCATTTCACTTAACATAATGAACTCCAAGGTCATCCATGTTGCTACAGATGACATCGTTTAATTCTTTTTGGTGGGTGAATAATATTCCCTTGTGTATGTATGTCTCATTTTCTTTATCCATTCATTTGTTGATGGACACTTAGTTTAATTTCATGTCTTGGCTATTGTGAATAGTGCTGCAATAAACAAAGATATCTCTTTGGCATACTTATTTCCTGTCTTTTTGATATATACTCGGTAATGGGATTGCTGGATAATATGGTATTTCTATTTTTCATTTTTTAAGAAATCTTTGTACTGTTTTTCATAATGGCTCTGCTAATTTACATTGCCACCAACAGTGTGTGAGAGCTCCCTTTTCTCCTTTTCCTCACGAGTATTTGTTACTTTTGTCTATTTATTTATTTATGTATTTATTTTATTATACTTTAAGTTCTGGAGCACATGTGCAGAACGTGCAGTTTTATTATATTGGTATACACATGCCATGGTGGTTTGCTGCACCCATCAACCCATCACCTACATTAGGTATTTCTCCTAAAGCTATCTCTCCCCTAGGCCCCCACCCTCCAACAGGTTCCGGTATGTGATGTTCCCCTCCGTTTGTCCATGTGTTCTCATTGGTCAAATCCCACTTATGAATGAGAACATGCGGTATTTGGTTTTCTGTTCCTGTGTTAGTTTGCTGAGAACAATGGTTTCCAGCTTCATCCATGTCCCCGCAAAGGACAAAAACTCATCCTTTTTTATGGCTGCATGATATTCCATGGTGTATATGTGCCACATTTTCTTTATCCAGTCTATCATTGATGGGCATTTTGGCTGGTTCCAAGTCTTTCCTATTATGAATAGTGCTGCAATACACATACGTGTGCATGTGTCTTTATAGTAGCCTGATTTATAATCCTTTGGGTATATACCCAGTAATGGGATTGCTGGGTCAAATGGTATTTCTAGTTCTAGATCCTTGAGGAATTGCCACACTGTCTTCCACAATAGTTGAACTAATTTACGCTCCCACCACCAGTGGAAAAGTGTTCCTATTTCTCCACATCCTCTCCAGCATCTGTTTTTCCTGATTTTTTTAATGATCACCATTCTAACTGGCGTGAGATGGTATCTCATTGCGGTTTTGATTTGCATTTCTCTAATGGCCAGTGATGATGAGCATTTTTTCATATGTTTGTTGGCTGCATAAATGTCTTATTTTGAGAAGTGTCTGTTCATATCCTTTGCCTACTTTTTGATGGGGTTGTTTTTTTCTTGTAAATTTAAGTTCTTTGTAGATTCTGGATATTAGCCCTTTGTCAGATGGATAGATTGCAAAAATTTTCTCCTATTCTGTAGGCTGCCTGTTCACTGTGATGATAGTTTCTTTTGCTGTGCAGAAGCTCTTTAGTTTAATTAGATCCCATTTGTCAATTTTAGCTTTTGTTGCCATTGCTTTTGGTGTTTTAGACATGAAGTGTTTGCTCATGCCTCTGTCCTGAATTGTATTGCCCAGATTTTCTTCTAGGATTTTTATGATGTTAGGTGTTACGTTTAAGTCTTTAACTTACCTTGAGTTTTAATAATAGCCATTTTAACTGGGGTGAGGTGATATCTCAATGTGGTTCTGCTTTAAAGTTTTTTGATGATTAGTGATGTTGGGCATTTTTAAAATATACCTACTGGCCATGTGTATGCCTTCTTTTGAAAAATGTTATTTCCGATCATTTGCCCATTTTTCAGTTGGATTACTTGGTTTATTTGCTATTGAATTGAGTTCCTTATATTTTCTGGATATTATTCCTTTGTCAGATGTATAGTTTGCAAATATTTTATCCCATTCTGTAGCTCATCTCTTCACTCTGTTGGTTGTTTCCTTTACTGTGCAGAAGCTTTTTAGTTTGATGCAATTCCATTTTTCTACATTTGCTTTTGGTGCCTGTGTTATTGAGGTCTTAGCCAGAAAAATCTTTCCCAAGACCAATGTCCTCAAGTGTTTCCCCTATGTTTCCTCTAGTAGCTTCAGAGTATTCACTATTACATTTAAATCACTAATCCATTTTGAATTGATTTTGGTGTATGGTGAGAAACAGAGGTCTAGCTTGATTCTTATGCATATGGATATCTAGTTTTCCCAGCACATTTATTGAAGAGAGTTATTTTCCCAATATATGTTTTTGACACTATTGTCAAAAATCAATTGGCTGTGAATGTGTAGTTTCATGGCATTTAACATTTTTGAACAAAGGCTACTGCGCCTAAAAGTGAGGATATTTCTAACTCATAGTCTGGGGATATCCTTTAGCAGAAGTGCTGTCATTGCAGGAGAGGAGTCTTCCAAGCACAAAGAATAGCATGCAAGATGATTAATGAAAAAATTCTGCAGAAACCTACTGAAAAATTATGGTTTATTAATATGAAGGAGAAGTGGCCCAGGAATGACCAGGTATTATGGACTGAAAGTGTGTGTCCCCAGGAATATTCCTATGTTGACACCCCACGCCCTAATGTAATGATATTAGGAGGTGGGGCTTTCGAAGGTAATTAGGTTTAGATGAGATACTGAGGGTGTAGCCCTCGTGATGGGAATAGAGTTTTCACAAGAAGAGACACAAGAGTGTCCCTTGTCTCCCTACCCTGATGCCCTCCACCCTCCCATCTCTACTTCCTATCATGTGAAGACACAACAAGACGACCATCTGGAAACTGGGAAGCAGACTCTCACCAGACACAGAATATGCTGCACCTTGATCTCGGACATCCCAACTTCCAGATCCATGAGAAATAAGTTTTTGTTGTTTAAGCCACCCTGTCTGTGGTATTTTGCTATGTGATCTTGAACTGATTAAGACACAAAGTATTACTGTTTTTAAAAAAATACCAGATGATTTTCATGTTCTAGTGGTTTAAGAACTAGTCTTTCAAAACATTTTAAAATTCTTAGGTATGTGTGTCAATCTTCTCCTATTTTTTCCATATGCTATTCTCTAATCTTTCCTTTTCTTAAGTGTCTATATTTATGTGATATGTTTCTGAGAGGAGAATCCCATCTTCCAAGCAGCTATGATTATGACATTTAAAAAAAATAAAACACCAAAAGTGACAAAGGACTCAGTGGTTCTTTGTGTGGCAGAAGATTAACTTAATTAGCAAAGAATACAGAGGAAAATAAAGTTAAGGCACTGTTGCAATGAAATAAACTACAGCTAAACTACAGAGAAGTGGTTATAAATGTAAGTTAAAAAAAAGGAGGGGACATTTGAATTATCCTTACCTTTGGGCAATAAAATAAATCATGATTAGATTCTGAGATACTGAGATCTGCTCACTTATTGAATGATAGATATGTACAATTACCTTGTTATTAACAAAATAGAATGAAAGTGCTAAATGGAAAATTCAACCAAAAAGAAAAGGTGCCAATGTTAATAATCACAATCTTTTTTAATTATTATTATACTTTAAGTTCTGGGATACATGCGCAGAACGTGCAGGTTTGTTACATAGGTATACATGTGCCATGGTGGTTTGCTGCACCCATCAACCCGCCATCTACATTAGATATTTCTCCTAATACTATCCCTCTCCTAGCCCCCCACCCCCTGACAGACCCTTGTGTGTGATGTTCCCCTCCCTGTGTCCATGTATTCTCATTGTTCAGCTGCCACTTATGAGTGAAACATGTGGTGTTTGGTTTTCTTTTCCTGTGTCAGTTTGCTGAGAATGATGGTTTCCAGCTTCATCCATGTCCCTGCAAATACATAAACTCATCCTAGTTTATGGCTGCAGAGTATTCCATGGTATATATGTGCCACATTTTCTTTATCCAGTCTATCATTGATGGAGATTTGGGTTGTTTCCAAGTCTTTGCTCTTGTGAATAGTGCTGCAATACATATATGTGTTCATGTGTCTTTATGATTTATAATCATTTGGGTATATACCCAGTAATGGGATTGCTGGGTCAAATGGTATTTCTGGCTCTAGATCCTTGAGGAATTGCCACACAGTCTTCCACAATGGTTGAACTAATTTACACTTTCACCAACAGTGGAAAAGTGCTCCTGTTTCTCCACATCCTCTCCAGCACCTGTTGTTACCTGACTTTTAAATGATGGCCATTCTAACTGGTGTGAGATAGTATCTCACTGTGGTTTTGATTTGCATTTCTCTAATGACTAGTGATGATGAGCTTTTTTTAAATATGTTTATTGGCTGTCTTCTTTTGTATAACTGCTTTTTTTCATATAACTTTTGTATAAAAGTTTGTATAACTGTCTTCTTTTGAGAGGTGTGTGTTCATGTCCTTCACCCACTTTGTGATGGGTTGCTTGTTTTTATCTTGTAAATTTGTTTAAGCTTTTGTAGTTTCTGGATATTAGACCTTTGTCAGATGGATAGATTGCAAAAATTTTCTCCCATTCTGCAGGTTACCTGTTCATTCTGACGATAGTTTCTTTTGCTGTGCAGAAGCTCTTTAATTTAAGTAGATGCCATTTGTCTATTTTGGCTTTTGTTGCCATAGCTTTTGGTGGTTTAGTCATGAAGTCTTTGCCCATGCCTATGTCCTGAATGGCATTGCCTAGGTTTTCTTCTAGAATTTTTATGGATTCAGGTCTTAAATTTAAGTCTTTAATCCATCTTGGGTTAATTTTTGTGTGAAGTAAGGAAGGGATCCAGTTTCAGTTTTCTGCATATGGCTAGCCAGTTTCCCAACACCATTTATTAAATAGGGAATCCTTTCTCTATTGCTTGTTTTTATCAGGTTTGTCAAAGATCAGATGGTTGTAGATGTGTGGCATTATTTCTGATGCCTCTGTTCTGTTCCATTGCTCTATATATCTGTTTTGGTACCAGTAACATGCTGTTTTGGTTACTGTAGCCTTGTAGTGTAGTTTGAAGCCAGGTAGCAAGACACCTCCAGCTTTTTTCTTTTTGCTTAGAATTGTCTTGGCTATATGGGCTCTTTTTAGTTCCATATGAAATTTAAAGTAGTTTTTATCTAATTCTGTAAAAAAAAAGTCAATGGTAGCTTGATGGGGATAGCATTGAATCTGTAAATTACTTTGGGCAGTGTTGCCATTATAGCCATTTTCACACAATTGATTCTTCACATCCATGAGCATGAAATGTTTTTCCATTTGTTTGTGTCCTGTCTTATTTCCTTGAGCAGTCATTTGTAGTTCTCCGTGAAGAGGTCCTTTACATGCCTCATAAGCTGTATTCCAAGCATTTTATTCTCCTTGCAGCAATTGTGTATGGGAGTTCACTCATGATTTGGCTCTCTGTTTGTCTGTTATTGGTGTAAAGGAATGCTTGTGATTTTTGCACATTGATTTTGTATCCTGAGACTTCGCTGAAGTTGCTTATCACCTTAAGGAGATTTTGGGCTGAGACAATGGGATTTCCTAAATATACCATCATGACTTCTGCAAACATAGACAATGTGACTTCCTCTCTTCCTATTTGAATACTCTTTATTTCTTTCTCTTGCCTGACTTCCCCAGCCAGAACGTCCAATACTATGTTGAATAGGAGTGGTGAGAGAGGGCATTCTTGTCTTGTGCTGGTTATCAAAGGGAATGCTTCTAGCTTTTGCCCATTCAGTATGATATTGGCTATGGGTTTGTCATAAATATATCTTATTATTTTGAGATAAATTCCATCAGTATCTAGTTTATTGAGAGTTTTTAGCATGAAGGGATGGTGAATTTTATCGAAGGCCTTTTCTGCCTCCATTGAGATAATCATGTTGTTTTTTTCATTGGTTCTGTTTATGTGATGGATTATGTTTATTGATTTGTGCATGTTGAACCAGACTAGCATCCCAGGTATGAGGCCTACTTGACCTTGGTGGACAAGCTTTTTGACGTGCTGCTGGATTTGGTGTGCCAGAATTTTATTGAGGATTTTCACATCAATGTTCATCAGGGATATTGGCCTGAAAATTTCTTTGTTGTTGTTGTTGTTGTTGTTGTTGTTGTGTCTCTGGCAGATTTTGGTATCAGGATGATGCTGGCCTCCTAAAATGAGTTAGGGAGGAATCCCTCTTTTTTTTTTCTTATACTTTAAGTTTTAGGGTACATGTGCACAACGTGCAGGTTTGTTACATACATATACATGTGCCATGTTGGTGTGCTGCACCCAGTAACTCATCATTTAACATTAGGTGTATCTCCTAATGCTATCCCTCCCCCCTCCCCCCACCCCACAGCAGGCCCCAGTGTGTGATGTTCCCCTTCCTGTGTCCATGTGTTCTTATTGTTCAATTCCCACCTATGAGTGAGAACATGCGGTGTTTGGTTTTTTGTCCTTGCGATAGTTTGCTGAGAATGATGGTTTCCAGCTTCATCCATGTCCCTACAAAGGACATGAACTCATCATTTTTTATGGCTGCATAGTATTCCATGGTGTATATGTGCCACATTTTCTTAATCCAGTCTATCATTGTTGGACATTTGGGTTGGTTTCAAGTCTTTGCTATTGTGAATAGTGCCACAATAAACATCCTTGTGTATGTGTCTTTATGGCAGCATCATTTATAATCCTTTAGGTATATACCCAGTAATGGGATTGCTGGGTCAAATGGTATTTCTAGTTCTAGATCCCTGAGGAATTGCCACACTGACTTCCACAATGGTTGAACTAGTTTACAGTTTCTATTGTTTGGAATAGTTTCAGAAGGAATGGTACCAGCTCCTCTTTTATCTCTGGTAGAATTTGACTGTGAATCCATCTGGTCCTGGGCTTTTTTGCTTGGTAGGACACAATCTTAATCTTTAATCTCAATTATAACAAATAGCCTCTTTTGGGAGTTTACTATGTGTAAAGCATTATACTAAGTACTTATCTGCATAGCTCCTTAAATTCTCAGTATAATCCTAAGAAGCTACTATCACTATTTTTTCTATTGTGTAGATAATAAAGCTAAAAACTATTAGAAGTTTAAAAAGTGACACAAGTACCTTAAATCTGTAAATGTTTCCAGGAATCAAGAATATTTTAAGTCATTGCTATATATTTCTTTTGCTAAATAAATACCATATTTTACTTCTTATTAGATGATTTTAAAATATATTTTGTTAACAAAGAAGAAAGAAAAAATACAATGTTTTTCTTCTGAGAGTAATTGTATACTAAATTGATTTATATCATTTAGGTATTATAAAATAATGGCAACAACATTAATATATTTTACTAACTAAAAATAGAACCTAAATTGGGCAAGTAGATTTCCTCCAATAAAGCTGAAAGTCATGAATTGTAGAGTAGGTGCTATAAATTAGAAATTTAGTTCACTACAGTTCATCAGTGTTGGAGACATGCACAATGTGCAACAAGAATCAATGACTCTGCCTCTTGAATTGAAATTAGTTGATTAATGACAGACTACATTACTGATTTTTTCCACTCCTTGTGTGATCTTGTTAATTAGAAAAATTCCTCTTGATCATTGAAAATGTGACATAAATTCACTTTCCTTCTGAATATGTTGCCCCAGGACAGAAATAATTTCATATTTTGAAAAACATGCACATTTCAGAATTGACTCTTCTTATCAGGTCACAAGTGGTATTAAGTGAGCCAGCTTCTTTCTGTGTTGTCAACCACTAGCAAAAGTATCAAGAACCGCACTCAATTAAGTGAGATATAATCCAACCTTAATGTTGTTTTGGGTAAAATCGTTAAAATGTACATCCTTTTGCCGTAATTGACATTTTGTGTCTATTCAAACCAAAAAGTTTCCATGATTACACAACACAGAAAGGAAAGGAACAGATTCAGTATTTTATTATGAAATTAATTAAGATACCCTACTCTCCAAACCCTACAGACTTATGTTGTACAATTGAAATATGTTTCATACACATAGAATACAATATCCTGGCATGTTTAATATATACAGAGAGTCATAAATAAAATCATTCATTTGAAATATCAATTGTTCCATAATACAATAAACTCAAACTATGGATTTAGAGAATCTTACAACTGAAATTGCCTGCAAGTTTTTTATGAAGATTATGCTTTTGGAGTAGAATTCATTGCTGTTATCTATTTTACTCAGAAGCTTAGTGCTCAGATGGCCCTTATTCAAAATAAATTATTTGCTGTTGTCAAATGAACAGTTGCACCATTCAATAAGTATCCATTGAAACCAGATATGAGACTCAGTACATGAGATGAATTTTGAACAAGAAAGGAACAGGATTTTTCTTAATTTGGAATCTCAAATTAGGCAGATGATACAAAAACTAAATTAGCAATCACAGTGCAGAGTAATAAATTCAGTAGAAAGGAAAGTACAGTGTGCTATAAAAATATGTATAAAGGATACATAATCGTGGCCTTAGAAATTTAGAAAAAGTTATTTTTGGAGGCAATGGTTGAGCTGAGACTCAACAGTCAGTTAAGAGTTAGCTTGATGAAGAGGTGAGACAATGGTGTTTCATGTATAAACTGCATATACAACCTTCTAAAAACGGGGAAGGAACATGAAAAGTTCAAGAAGCAGAGAAAATCTGAATGTACCTGCATCTTAGTGTATTAATGGGGGTATAACAAAAATGAGATGATAGAAAGATAGGATACAAATCATATGGTACATTTTAAATGATATTTTAGCTTAACCTGTATCCTAAAACTATGGGACACATGTAAAAAGTTTTATTTGGGGCAATAAAATAAGTTTATTCATATTTTAATCTAGATATAGGCAGAAAGCAGGAAACATGGTAATGTTATTATCAGTTGCAGATATTTAACTTGGATTTCAAGTTTCAAACTCGATTAAAAATAATTTGAACTCCTATGCTTTAGTTAATTTTGTGCTGCTATAATAGAATACCACAGGCTGGGTAATTTACAATGAACAGAAATTGATTGGTTTAAGGTTCAGGAGTCTGGAAAGCACAATATCAAGGTGCCAGCTTCTGACTAAGGCCTTCTAGCTGTGTCATAACATAGCTGAAGATGTCACAGGGTGGAAGTGCCAAGAGAGCAAAAGAGAATGAGCAAGAGGCAGAGAACACACTCCGACCATAAGGAACCCACTTCTCGGATAATAACATTTGTACATTCATGAGGGCAGAATCCTTATGACCCAAAGACCTCTTAAAAGTCCCATCTCTTACTATGGTTACAATGTCAATTAAGTTTTAACATAAGTTTTGGAGAAGACAAACATTCAAATAATATCATCTCAGTTCATCTACATGCAACATACTAGGCCATAAAAATACACCTGGAGTCACAGAGACCTTGATTAAAATTACAGGTTGAAACCAGTTGGATAACCTGGATGAAGTATAAAATCTCAAATAACTTCCTTACATGTAAAAATAAATATAATAATGCCACCTTATAGTTTATAACTTTTTTAATGAAATTAAATAAGATAACATATATGTACACATACATAAATAGAATGATCACATGTAGATAAATAGATGATAGAAAGATAGATAGATAGATAGATAGATAGACAGACAGACAGACAGATAGATAGGTAGATAGATAAAGAATAATCCCTTAAGGCTGTGAACAGATAAGTCATATCTGTTCCACAATCCTCTGGCCCCACTCTCCTTAACAGGAATGTTTCTTTCAGTAGTAAAATACTATACAATATTTCCACAAAATTTACTTAAAATTATAAGTAGGTTTTTTTTACCTGCTAATGTTTTTAAAATGAAAAAAATCTTCATCTTAACGATATAGATAGCTATGTAAAGTATACTTTCTGAAAGCATTTATGTCTGTTAACAATTGTAACCTGATGCCTAGAACAGCAACTGACATGCAATAGCCAAATATTCACTAAATGCATTTCTTGCTATTCAGATGTTTTCTTTAATAGTTACCTCCAAAAGAATGGTTTATAAAGTAATTATGATTTATAAGCATATATAGATTATGATATCGATAAAAAGCATAGAAACATAAAATATGCGAATATGTACACATATGTATATATACGCAGCCCCTGTGATAGCTTCATGTACTGGCAAATAAACATTCTTAGCCAAATAATAGGACAACCACTCTATTTTCCAAGACCAATAACAAAAGGATGAAGCCCATATTTTTGTGAATAGATTAGTTGAAATGAGTACATTAGTGGCTCCTAAACACACAAATGTATTACAATTAGAGAATTATAAATCAAAAGTAAAGATTATAAATGAATATTTATGTAAACATATTAAATAAAATATTGCAAATTAAATGTTAAAATGCATTACAATTGTTTATTTAATAATTCAGTTAATTTGTCACTCACTTGAAAAAAAGTTAAAAAATCGAAATCCAAGAAAAAATAGTTTAGGCAGGAAAGTCAGTAACAGAAGTTTTAGGATCACACCTATGCAGGCAATGTAAAATATAATTATCTTATTAAAAGGGAAACTCTGAAGAGGGATGGTGAGAGAAAAATATCTCCTAAGAGAATGCATATTCATATAGAAAATAGCATGACTAAAATAGTGAAGTCTTGATATTTTTTGTTGGTAGAAAAAATGGAAAAGAAATAATGGTCCAACTATGAGGCAAATTAAATTGTGACATCATTTTGATCACCTTACAGTGATATAAATTTAACACATTTGTTCTATAACACTTGTCATACCTCCTTTGAATAGCAATGACTGGATGACAAAGAAGTAAAGAATATTCTGTCTCACTACTTGGTCCTGCAGTGAGTAGCATCTACATTATAATAATGTATATTAGGACCCACAATTCAAATAATATAAGTGTAAATCATATTTATTTTAATTCAAACATTTTAGTTGTGCATAACACAATAAAAACTCAAAGTATAGTCATGATAATAAGGACTTGACTCAATTGACTTGGAAGTCCCAGGGTGGACCTTTATTTATGAATTGCCGAATCTAAGGACCCTTATTACATGTTCAGTTCTACTTATTTATTCATATTAGCTGTAATCTCCTCTGTCATTAGTATCATCCTACAATTAAGCTTCCTGAATATTGCAGAAAAGGTAGCTTCTACCAGCTCAAGATTTACAGTCTTCAAACTTGGAATCCCCAGCGGAATCAGGCATTGTTCTCACTCAGGAAGATCTGTTGCATAGGCCTCCAGTGATTATGGTTGCCATGGCAATGAACTGCAATGAATGATTTAACATGGAAGACACATGCTCAAACAGAGATCAGAAGAGGAAAGAAACTGTAATTTTTTTTTGAGACAAAAGAGGCATTTCCTCAAAATAATTAAACTGTCCAAAAAGAAAATTGTTGATACATTGTGTAGTAATAATGTAAATATCATGACAACTGACACAATGTGGAGGATGAAGAGAAATAATGACCAAAGTGCTTTCAAAAGTATTAACTTGTTAGTCATTTTGCCTAATTCGGAGTTAAATGATATGATAAAATGATCAGAAAATTGAGGCTTAATCTGTAAAAAATTTGGAGATTTTGAATAGGATTTTGGAATCTACATAAAAAGAATGAAATTGACATTCTAGTAGCTCAAGCTCAGATACCTGAATGTAAAATTTCATTGGATGGGAATGTAAAATCTCATTTGTTTTTAACAACAGGTTTTTCTAAGAACACTATAGAATTGGTCTACTCTAAAACAGAAAAATAAAAGATGTGGAAGCAGAGAAGAACAAACAGCATAACTGAAATATAAGATACAGAAGGTCTAGCTTATGTGTAACTGGATTCCCATAAGGAGAGAAGAGGCACATGGAGCAATAGCAATACCGGAGAAATAATGCAGAAGATGCTCAATGCTATAGAAAGATATTAAGCCGGTAGTTTTAGAACTACCTCTACCAAAAAGAGTAAACACAAAGAAAATCTTACTTAGGCATATTACTGTAGCAATTACAAAGGCTTTACCTGACTGGCTTCGTGTGATTATTGAGCATGTGGGTATCCAGTACTTCAAGCAACATTTTTTGAAAAGGCTATTTGCTTCTCTTCATCAAATGTTTAGTTGCCCTTATCAAATGTCAATTGACTGTAACTACAAGGGTTTATTTTTGGAAAATGAATTCAGTTTCATTGGTCCACATGCCTATGCTTATGCCAGTGCATATGCTGTTTTGATTAATGTTGCTTTGTGTTAAGTTTTGAAATTGAAAGGGGTGAACCTAACAAGTTTGTTCTTTTTTCACAAGATTGTTTGGTTATTCTAGATTCTTTACATTTCCATAGAAATTTTAATATCAGCTTTACATATTCTGCAAAATTGTCAGCTAGGATTTAGATAGGGATTCTGTTGAATTTTTTAATCAATTTGGTGAGTGTAGCCCTATTAACAATATTAAATCTGATTCATAAATATTGGATGTCTTTCCATATATATAGATTTTCTTTAATTATTTTATGTACATTTTTTAGATCTTAGAGTACAAGCCTGTCATGCTTGTTACATTTATTCCTACGTATTTTATTCTGTTTAATGCTATTATAAATGGAATTGTTTTCTAATTCTAGTTTTGCATTATACATTGCCAATGTGTAGAAAAATAAAGAATTCAGTTTTGTAAATTGACCTTGTTTCCTACAAACTTTTGTTCAACTTATTTATTAATTTGAATAGTTTTTGTGGATTCCTCATGATTTTCCATACAAAAGACCATGCTATTTGCATATAGAGAGGTTTATTTCTTCTTTCACTATCTGGATGGCTTTTGTATTTCTTCTTCTTGTCTAATTACCCTGGCTAGAATCTCTATTATAATGTTGACTAGAAGTAGCAAGAGTACACATCCTTATCTTTCTTATTTCTTATATTAGTGGAAAAATAGTAAGTATGAGGTCAGCTTTGGGTTTTTGTAGGTACTCTTTATCAAACTGAGGAAGTTCCCATTTATTTCTAGTGTGCTCTGTTTTTATTGTAAATGCTTTAGATTTAATTGCATGTTTTTTCTGTATTTGTTGAGGTAATCAGGGTGTTTCTACCCTTTATTATTTTAATTTGTGTATTGCATTTCAGATTTTAAATAGAACTTGCATTGATGGGGTAAATTCTACTTAGTTATAGTGTATAATCTCTTTTTATATATTGCTTAGATCAATATAGAAGTATTTTTTGAGAATTTTCAAGTCTATATTAAAGAGATATTAGTGTATAGCTTTTTTTCTGTGATATCTTTGCAAATTTTGGTATCAGAAAAATACTGGCTTCATATAATTAGTTGAAACAATTTCTTCTACTTTTAAAAGAGTTCGTGGAGGATTGGTATTAATTCATCATTAAATGTTTCACCAGTGTAACATATCTGAGCCTGAACTCTTTGTGAGATGGTTTTAAATAGCTAATATATTATTGAAATTGTTATAGGTCTGGGCACATTTTTAAATCTAGGATATATTACTTCTTGTTTGTCATAATTAATAGTATTTTCTTATAATTATTTATATTTCTATAATGTCAACGATGCTCTCATTTGTACTTTTTATTTTAATAATTTGAGTTACTTTTTGTTAGCTAATCTGTTTACAAATCAATTATACTGGTTTATGCTAAAGAACCAACATTTGATTTACCGATTTTGTTGTTTTTCTCTCTTTAATCCCCCCGTCTATTCTAATCTTTATTTTTACTTCCTTCTGCTTCTTTGGGTTTAGCTTGTTCATCATTTTATAGTTTCAGAAGGTGAAAAATTTGGTTACTGTTTGATATTTTGTTTTGTTATTAAATATAGTCATTTGCATTATTAATCCCCTCTAAGCACTGCTTAGCTACATCTCAGACATTATATTTATTGTTTTTATTTACATTCATCTCAATTATTTTCTAATTTCTTTTATTAAATATTTCTAGGCTCACTGATTATTTAGCTATGAGCTATATAATTTACATATATTATTAAATTTCCTATTCTTCCCTCTGTTTTTACTTTCTAATTAATTACGTTGTTGTACAACATACTTTCCATTATTTTAATTAATTTAACTTTACTCAGATTTTTTTTTAATGGCCTAGTTTATGGTCTATCCTGGAAAATATTCCAAGTGTGATTGGGAAAATGTGTATTTGTTTCTGTTGAAACATTCTATAGATTTCAGTGAGCGCTAGCTGATGAACAGTATTGTTTGAATCTATTTCCTTTTTGATCTTCTGGATAACTGTTCTATCCATTATTAAAAGAAGGATATTAAAGTCTGAAACTACTATAGTTTTTCTATTTTTTTCTTGAATTCTGGTATTTTTTAAATGCACATTGGGGCTCTTTTTATTTCATGTATATGTTAATAATTTTTCCCATGGATTATTTTATCATTATAAAATTCCCCCCTTGTCTCTAGCAATAACTTTTGTCTTAAAGTTTATTTCGTCTTAAATTAATGAAGCTTTCAGTTTCTTTAGTTACTATTTGTGTGATACATCTTTCTCTAACATTTTACTTTTGAACTTTGTGGTTTCTAATCTGAAGTATATAGTTGAATTATGATTATATAATTTGTGTTTGTTTCTAAATGCATTGTGCCATTCTGCTTTTTAATCATGTATGTCATCGATTTATTTCTCTGTGATTATGGATAAAGGAAAATTCATGTCTGCCATTTTGCTATTTTTTTCTGTCAGCGTCTCAGTCTTGATCATTTCAGTTAACCTGTCTTTAGTTCTGCTGATGTTTTGTTCTGCCATCTTTATTCTTTTGATGAGCCTCTTTACTAATTTCTTTCTTTCAACTTCACATTTTTTACTTGTGTCCTTTTATAATTTTATCTCATCTTATATTATTTTATATATTTGATGAGGCATTTTTGTCATTTTTTTCTTTAATTTTTTAGACTTGGCTTTCTTTACTATTTTCAATAAATTTATAAACTCTAATTTGAAATATTTGTTTAGTAAACTCAACATCTCTTCTTTCTTAGGGACAATGGCTATTGATTAATTTTTGCTTCACTGTATTTTTCTTTTTATTTGCATTCCTCATAATTTTTTTCAAATCATGGAAATATTAGAAAATAATATGCCATCTCTGGAAAGGACATTCTGCAGATTCTTTGGGTTTGTTGTTTCTCATAAGGTGTTGGTTGTTGTTGGTTTTGCTGTCTATTTGTTGTTGTTGTTATTTAATGTCTTTCCTGGACTAATTTTATAACAGCTGAATTCCCTGCAATGTGCATCCATTGAAGTCTCAGCCAATACTTGTATATCGATTTTCTCATAATTTCTGCATTGTTTTCGGGGACTCTGTATGTACGTTAGAACACCTCTTTAAGGCTCAAGAAGTTTAAAACACTACCTTAGCCATCACTTCCTAATTGTACATGCCCTTGAGGTCAGACTGAAGCTTTATCAGGTATTTCTTGGCCATTCATACAGTTCTGTACAAGCATTCAGGCCTCTGTAGGCCCAAGAATATAACATAATACCTATACACCACACAAAATAAATTTATGATCCTAGACTTTCAAGTGAAAAGAAAATAGGACACTAAAAATGATATAGATAATATAATTTATTAAAATTATAAACTTCTATTAAACAACTGATATATTAAGAAAATGGAAATATAAATCAGAAAGTAAAAAACTATATTTCATTTTACATACATGATAATAGATTCTTGTCTATGACATATAAAATTTACTACAAACCAATATAAATGACAATAAAAATTGAGCAAAATATCTGATGAGTCATTGTACAGAAGAGGATGTTCAAATGAACAATAGACACACAAGACAGTGGCTAACATTAGTTATAAGGAAAATGCAAATACAAGAACATGAGGTATTATTATACAAACACAAGGTTATGTCAAGATTAAAAAAAATAAAACCCAGACAATATCAGTGTCTGATGAGGATTTGTAGTAATTGGTACAATCTTTCTGAAAATGGTTTGGCTATGTTATTAAAGGTTGTCATATTACATTCTATGACTCTTCAATTCCATATCTAGCAATATACTAAGAGAAATGAGTGGTAACAGCTTCCAAAATATTTGTATTATGATGGCTCCAAACTGGAAATAACTCAAACATCTGTTAGTAGTAAAATGCAGATTTTACTTTCAGGTATATTTATATAATGGGGTATTACACAGCAATAAAAAAGTCACTATTAATAGGTGCAACCACACACATAAATCTCTAACAATAATTATAACTCTATATTTATTAGTTTGTTACATTAGAATTAATAAAATGTCAAAATATTTAAAAACTATAAAGCCTAAAATTAAAACATAAATGTGATCGAAGTTTTGGCAGGAAAAATATTTTTAATCTTTTAATTTATGTCATGTTACACTATCACGACTTTTGTTTTTATGTGCATGTGTTATATGTGGTATAATAATGTGTGTAAACAATTTTTAAATATTTATATTTGCATAGAAACTAATCTGAGAATATCCATACCAAACTCCTCTTTTGGTAAGAGGTTTAACTGACAAAATATTTATAAAATTAAAAGTTTCATTTTATACAATTCCATGAGATTATTACCAAAATACAAATTGCATTTATAATATGAAAAATAAATTAATAATTGAATCTTACGATATGTGTACCATTACAATTAGTAATCCAATAAAATCTATGGCTTAATCAGTTAAATCAAATCTATGAGAAGAAAATGAACATGAAAATACAAATTGACAATTTGACTCACACCTAATTGATTCATTGGCTATTTTTGAAAGCTGCCTTTCTTCAAAGGAAGAGACATACTTTTTGGCTAATATTATAATGTGTTATTCATTTTGTGCTTAGTTTTCAAAGCATATCTAATAGTTGGGTACTATTTTCTACATTTTATTAACAAAAGGTTCAGAATAGGAAACACTAATAATTTCTAAGGCTCACAAACATGCTGGCTTCAACTGCCAGATGAACACACATTGAAAGTATATGTAAACCAATAACCTTTTCACTATATCAACCTACCTTTCTTTATTTTTTTACCTATTCATTTTTTGAAAAGAGATTTATTTCTGTGTCTATGAAGACACATAATCAAAAGCAGATTTAAACAGTATTTGGACAATTAAAAATAATCTATTATTTAAAATATTTTCACTAAAAACTTGCCATTGATTAAATTGATGACAGTGTTTCAGTTTCTAAATCCAATATTGGTCAAAAACATTTTATGTCCTCTATGTTTATAGAATGAAATCTAAGATTCTCATCCTGATATTCGATGCCCTTAAAAATTGTCTTTATTTATTTATTTTTTCTAGAGTAAATGTAATGTCTCCTTTTCTCTACTTTTGCCTGAGAGATTCCTCATTGTTCAAAGTCACATCACACTGATGTCTGCAAGCATGCTTTGGCTTGGTTTATTTTCCAAATAGTAATTACCCTTATTTCTCTTTTTATTGTGTCAAATTGTTCTCATACTGAAAGCCCAAGTAACCAGAACAGCACCTAATACATCCAAATCACGTGCACATACTTTTATTTGTTTAAATGTTTTCTCTTCACCTAAATTACTGGAGACCAGAGTTATTGGTTTTCTTTTTCCATCTCCACCTTGCATTTCCAGTACCCAGCTAGCCTAACATCTAGCTGCCAATCAATAAATATATGCTAAATACAAAACATGTAATTTCCCATCTACTACATAAAGGCTTCTAGCTATACTGATCTCTCTGTTTGTTGTCATTATGCTATTTCCTTTAAGGGCTGTACCACAGAATTCAGTGCTTTTTAAAAATATAGCTCAATCTAGCTTTCTGAAATTCTACCTACTTAAGTTTTCTTGGCTAGATTATACCTTTTTTGGAGAGCATATTAATCTTTATCATAGAATAAATTGAAATGTAAACACTATGCTGGAAAAATACGTGAAAAAACGAATCTGAGAAAAAAACTATTGTTAATGTTTAAAGAGTTCAATGGTTAGGGATTTTTAATGTTTAAACTCATGACCTTTCATTCTTGCTTCATGGTTGTTATACCTTCAAATCTCTTTGACTGCCTTAATGATTACTTTTTGAGACTTTCTTCTTTTCCTTGTAGAGTATCTATTTTTTCCACTTTGATGTATTTCAGTTTGATTTTTGGTGTTTATCTTCCATGTTAGAGGCTTTTCTTAGAAATAAATGTTTATCATGTTAAAATACTGATAATGTTGGAATGCAACCTCAGCATAACCTATCTTGATTAGTAGAGAAATTGGTACCTAGAGGAGGGTTGCTACCATAAATAAAACATGTGGCATTAGCTTAGCAGCCAAATTATTGGTACCAAGGAAACTATATTTAGGGAAAGTGGAGGAAAAGTGATCCATTTTCAGCAGTAGCTAAACATGATGTTGCCCTCAGTAACTTGGAAAGCCAGCAATGAGCGTGATACATTTTTAAGATCTAGACGAGGTTGAAAACCAAATATTAGTGGTGTATGTTGGTTTCTGCTGACTTCATTTGACAATGGACAGAAAAGAACAGACAAGTTCAAAAAAAGCATTTGACTGTTTGCAAGCATAACAGGGAAAACAGGAAGTTCAGAAATTGGGGACTTAAGAGGTTAGAAAATCTATTGCTTTTCGATCTGAAAACGTAAAAGCTAAAACTTAAAAAAACCGTTTATATAAATCGACTTCAACACAACATTTGAAAATACATTTCAAAGAATAGATGTGCTAAATGCCTAATACAAACATAAGGACCTAAAGGTAAACTTTACTATAAATTCAATAAATGCAAATGATGTAAACATCGGATTTATTAGCAGTTTTCTTCTTAAACTATATATGCTTTTTTTATTAATAAGGTAACACTAACCAAAATCAGTGTAAAATGTCAAATTATAACAAAGTTATAAAGCACTGTATTTATATATTTTGGTCCATTGATCCCATGTTTAAGATCACAACCTGAGTAAAAATTTGGAAATTTGAATGAAAATTTATAGAATAATAATTACTACAGCATGATTTATAATGTTGGAAATATAGAATGTGTAATGATAGACAATAGAGACTTGAAACAGTGAGGAGGTAGGAGGGGGTAGATGGAGAAAAATTACTTAATAGCTACGATGCATGTTATTCAGGTGACGAGTATCCTAAACACCATGACCTCACCACTACACAATCTATGCTTGTAACAAAATTGCTCTCGGAGCACATACATTTATAAAAATAAAAAATTAAACATAAAACAAGGAAATATGTAAATAAATGATAACATACTAATAACAAATTACGAAACTTTGTAAAGTGAGAATGTTGAAGACCATTTTATTGACATAAATAAATGTTTATTCTGACTTCTTATTTTAAAACGAGTAAACAGAAAATGCATATTATGAAAGAGAATACTCTGTGTGGTATGATTATTAATAATTTTTCCATTCTTATTTAAGCTATCATACATTCTGTATTTTTTCCTGAAAATATAATGTATACCTTTCAGTTATACATACACATATTAGGGAAGGCTATTAAGACATTCCCGTGAGTTCTATGCTTCAGGCAAAATACATACTAAATCATATGCTCATGCATTCTTGTTTTTTTTTTTGAGATGAAGTCTCACTCTTCTCGCCCAGGCTGGAGTGCAATTGGCACTGTCTCGGCTTACTGCAACCACTGCCTCCCGGATTGTCCTGCCTCAGCATCCCGAGTAGCTGGGATTACAGGTGCCTGTCACCATGCCCAGCTAATTTTTGTATTTTTTGTAGAGACAGGGTTTCACCATGTTGGCCAGGCTGGTCTCGAACTCCTGACCTCAGGCAATCGACCCACCTCTGCCTCCCAAAGTGCTGGGATTACAGGTGTGAGGGACCATGCCTGGCCTCTCATGCATTGTTTATACATGAATATACAGTATGGACATCACATCATGATCCCATCTATCACTCCCATCATGAACTAATTTTACTCAATCTTATCTGAAATTTACCTGTCTTCTGATTATAATCTGTCTTCCAATGGAGATCTACCTAAAGAGAGAATATTGATGATTTATATTTTAGTTCTTTTGATATGCTGCTGTGTAAATGATTGGCGTTTGGAGTTTTTTGTCATTGCTTATTAACTACATGGATTTGAGATATCGCTAGAAAACAGATCTATTCTGGTGGGCTGACCAAAATTTTTTCTGTTTACAAAACAGCTTCGGCATTTTGTAAATTCACCCATGTAAAAGCCTTTTAAGAAGACTCTGAAAGCCAGAGAGTTGTTATTTTCAGAGACTAACCTCCTCCGTTCAAATTCCAAATACAATATAACCAGATAATTAGTTGTATAAGCTCTGGCCCTCTGCTTGCTGGGGTATGTGCCTGGTCCCATCCTTCCTCATAGGCACGTGAATTCTCTGTGGCTCAGTTTTCTATAATGTAAAATAAAGATAATAATTTTGCCTAACTCACAGTGTTGTGAAAAAATAAAAAGTTAATGTCTGTAATGTCCCTAGAATAAAAACTAATATACAAATGTAAAACAGATAGATACATATTGTTTTTACTATCATATTATTATATTCCACTTCCCCAAATTACTGCTTTCTTTTAGGCAATATTTGTGTATATTCAGTTTCTTCCACTGGTGTTTGCTTTCAGTGTATGGACAATGACCATTTTATTTCTTGTGTCAGTCTATTCATCCATCACTTATCACAGTGATGTGCACATATTAGGCACTTGTAGTACCTATGTACAAGTATTAATTTTCATTGACTACATACATAAGTAATGCATATGACAAGCCCTTGACAAATAATTATTTAAAAACTAGATAGCAGCAATGCTCATTGTTTTTACTATAGCTTTAATCCTGAAAGTCTTCTCATTAAATTATTTTCATGAAGATACATTTTTCTTGGTGTTATTAATTTTTTGTTTATATAATCAGGGAATTATATGTCTTCTCATTTTTATTAAGAAATTTTCAAAAGGCACAGCTATTTGTATGTCTAATGATTATGCCAACAATTTGTGTTAATTATGAAAACTCATGAATCAGAAATTGGCCCAATGAGAGCAACTTATAGCTAAGGGGAGTAAATTAAAATAGGAATATGATTTAAGAGATATGGAAGGGATTAATGGTTGTTTTTCATAACTAGATTGTAGTTTATCAAATAAAATTTTTATTATTGAATTTCAAACATGGGCAATGTAATCATAATGCTTACTTATCAGAATAAGCCTAAATCACTGAAAGGTGGTTTAGGATCAATTTTTGAATCCAAAAAGAAATGGTCAATGTTGTTAAATGGATTGCTTTGATTTTTAGTTCGTTTGGAGTCTTAGATAACTGAGAATCTTCCAAGGCATACTTCTGTACTAAGGAAAGAATATCATTAACTAGAAATTATATATATATGTATATGTATATATATTAGTCATATTGGTAACAGTGAGTTGACTAAGCACAACCTAATGGGTGTGCACACCAACAGTGATTAGTGGTTTACATTTTCAAATGCAGCGAAAGGGTTATCTACTACTAATGAACAATTCAACTACACAAATAGGTATTATGGGGAAATACAAATTACCCTGAACGATTTGAACCACTAGAAAATAATATTACCATACAAACCATTCTAATTAGCTCACTCAAGGCAAATTTATTTTAGAGCATATGCTAAATATGAAATGCTAGCATTTTTTGTTCTTTAAAACATTCCAGTTATGGTAGACTGCCCTTTAGCCATTTTATTTTATTATTTCCAATTCTTAGCTTTTCTTTCTTATTTAGGTTGAGAATTAGTGTTTTTACTTAGAAACACTTTTCTTATTTGCATCCCAATTACATTTTGTGAACTATTCTAATAATATATAACATATATCCCTCAGCTTGATTCTGTTCTAAATTATTGTGTAGCATTTATACCTCCCATAGGGACCTAGAAATAACATTTAAAAAGTAAACTCCTGAGATATTTCCCAAATTTTGCACAGTGACACACTAGTTCTACAGGATATTAGTTGCCATTCTAAAGAATGTTAAAGTATACAAGTTTCTTTACCTCACGTTGGCTCAGTGTCTTGTATTTGTAATTCCACTGGAAATTTATAAGGTAGGATGGGGTTATAATATAGTATGCAGTATTTTTCAGTCATGTTGGCCACAGGGTGATATTTTTATAGAGATAGTTTACAATAAAAAATATTTTGAGGAATAAGCTGGAGAGATTTTGATTTTGAAATGAAGCAAACTTTGCTTCTATGGTATAATATGCTGTAGAAAATAATTCTTAGCCGGGCGTGATGGCTCATGTCTGTAATCCCAGCACTTTGGGAGGCTGAGGTGGGTGAATTACCTGAGGTCAGGAGTTCAAGACCAGCCTGGCCAACATGGCGAAACCCCATCTCTACTAAAAATATACAAATTAGCCAGGTGTGGTGGCGGGCGCCTGTAATCCTAGCTACTCAGGGAGGCTGAGGCACGAGAATCGCTTGAACCCGGAAGACGGATGTTGCAGTGAGCCGAGATGGTGCCACTGCACTCCAGCCTGGGCGACACAGCAAGACTCTGCCTCAAACAAACAAACAGAATTCTTGGTCAAAATTCTTGGGGTTTGGGGCTCGTGTTGATTTTGTCCTCTTTCTTCATTTTCTGAAACCCTTCACATTCCTTTACTCTGACTTTTCTTCCATCTGGTTTCAGGTTGGAAACTTCCACATCTGCTTTTTCCACTTGTTCTTTTCTGAAAAGAGCATTACATGTATCTCATATTTCCAAGTTTGCCTTTACCATAAAATTATGATGTTGCAATTACTTTGATAGTGAAAGAATTGAAGGGTGTAGAAAAGTGGACATTAGAATCAGGCAATTTTGAGTTCAAGTTCTTGGGCTGTCCAGTCTTGGCTGTGCATTCCATGATTCAAGTCCCCACTTTTCCCTCTCTGGGCCTCCTTGCACTGATCTCTGTCTGTGGAGTGGCATGAAATGCTTCTACAAATATCTCAAGGAAGCATGTGTTTATGCCATCAATAAAGCAAGACCATACATAAATAAGTAAATGCCAATTTGAAATAATTTGATTTTCACAATGCAAATAAACGACTAGTTTAAAATGGCAATCATGGAAGTTTTTTTTTTAAGTTCTTTCTTTATTTTAGGGACTAGTGTTGTTATTCCGTTTTGAATTCCACACAAGGAAATGTTCCATCATTTTTAAGTTGCCAAGGCCACTAGGAATCTACATTTGTCTTTTCTGGGTCTCTTCTCTCTACACTGTACCACATGCCCACTTGCTTCAAGTCCTCTGCATTTCTCCCTCTCATACATTTTGGGTTGTATCCCTGTTTCCTACCTTGATGTATCTCCAGCTCTTTCCAAGCATTTTCTTAAACATTCATTACAAAGCTGGACTCATCTAAATTTTCTTTAGAGTATCAAGGTGGGAGTAAGTACTGAGACAATAAAAAAGGAGTTTCTAAGACAAAAATAAGCATATACCAGCATTAGTAAATATTTTAAAAATATATTCGGACGGGTGCTGACTCATGCCTGTAATCCTAGCACTTTGGGAGGGCCTGGCGGACAGATGACTTGAAGTCAGGGGTTCGAGACCAGCCTGACTAATATGGTGAAACCCCATCTCTACTAAAAATACAAAAACTAGCCAGGTGTGGTGACATGCACCTGTAGTCCCAGCTACTCAGGAGGCTGAGAAAGGGGAATTGCTTGAACCTGAACAGCAGAGGTTCCAGTGAGCCAAGATCGCATCATTACACCCCAGCCTGGATGACAGAGAGAGACTCCATCAAAAAAAAAAAAAAAATCTCTATCTGTCTCTCTGTCTATCTATCTATCTATCTATCTATCTATCTATCTATCTATCTATCTATTCTGCCCCCCAAACCTGGTTTTGTTTGACTATGCATATGAACTATAAGAAATGCCCTGTCTATGTCTATTTCTGAGAGTCTGTCTTCAGGTGTAAATGCCTTGATGTAAACTTAGCAAATACAGCATATGCAGAACTAATTGTGAGATTTCTAAGAGATTGTCACACTCAGTGGAAGTTAATGAAGTCAGCAGGTAATGGGAATGATAAATACAAAACAATTAAGTTAAACACATATTTAGATTTCTAATGGCTCTGACATTATAGGTAGATATCAGCAGATGAAAAGTGTCTACTTGAGAAATATCAAAAACTTTGCAAGATTCTCGAAAGACACAGACAAGTTACTAGGAGTTTTTATTCATCAGTATATTCTCTAATATTGCCCTGAAAGATTCAAAAGTCTTTAGAGTTACAATATTTGTATGGTTAGTAGAATTTCAGAACTGAGGGGACACTATTAAGTAACGTTCCAATTCCCTCACTTTTATAGAAATTTTTTCAACATCAGGTAGTAATTAAGTTGCATGATTAGAACAAAGTATATTAGGTAACATTGCTTTTCATTGTAAATATAGAAATTCAGCTATAATGACTTGCTTAAATAAAAGGTTATTATTATTATCATTATGTAACAAATAATCTAAAAGTAGCCAGTCCAATTACTCCTCAGAGGTCATTATTTGAGGATATCATCAAAGATCTAGGCTATTTCTTTCTTTCTTCAATGCTATCCTTAGCAAGTGACTTTCATCTTTGTGGATCCAGCATGGCTCCAGTTCCTTCAAGCATTTTGTCACATTCCAGGAGGCAAGAGGCTGAAAAGGTCAAGTTTAAACATCAAAACAACATAAAAATCTCTTCACCATTGTCAAAGATAAACAAAACTGGACAATAAAGTGGTAAGGGCAGATTTTAATCAGTAATAAACTGTTGCAATAGGGAAGACGATGCATTTTGAACTGAATTCAGCTTCTGTGTGTGCAGAGTTAATTGGGTACTTCCAAGGTAAGAGGGCGTTGGAAGCGGGAACTCTGGAGGCCTTAGCTGAGTCAGGGAAGCAGACATTTATGAAAATCAAGAAGAGGGTATGAGTCCTAGTGAAACCCATCTGGATTTGTTAACTGGGCTTATGTGAAATTAGGCTCCTACCCTCCACAGAGGGCAGGAGTTTGGGGCCCTGTCTCCCGATGTTGACTGGAACAAATAGCAAATTTTTCTGGCAGCCTTGAGATTTCTGACGCAGGAACTTACAGAAGTTGCAGTCGTCACCCTAGGGATGCAGTACTGAGTTGTTAGAAAATTGTTCATGTTTTTTAACGGGATAGTGGGGGCCAAATTATTTGTACTAACAGCCTACAGTTTCCACAGGTCAAGGTTGAGGCCTAGTAGAGAAGAAGGCCGAGAGGAACCAGCCGCAGGTCTGGTCAGAGAGTCTTTGCAACTGTATTTTGTCTTTTCATTTCAGATGAGAAGTCTCATGGGTTAGAAACGCAGCATATGAGGATAGCATGGCTATCCCCATGGCTGTGAAATGGCATTTTTCTCATCTATAGAGATATAAACTTTATGAATATTTATTGGACATTGAGTGTTTTTTAACTGTTGTTTTATTTGTTACTGTTTTTACTAAATGTCTTCACATCCTTTGCACATGTTTTTCTATTGGGTTTTCTTTTTTTCTTTTTTCTTTTTTTTTTCTTTTTTTTTTTTTTTTTTTTTTTTTTGAGACGAGTCTTGCTCTGTCGCCCAGGGTGGAGTGCGTTTCGGCTCGCTGCAACCTCCGCCTCTCAGGTTCAAGTGATTCTCCTGCCTCAGCCTCCCGAGTAGCTGGGATTACAGGTGCACACCACCACACCCAGCTAGTTTTTGTATTTTTAGTAGAGACGGGGTTTCACCATGTTAGCCAGGCTGGTCTTGAAGTCCCGCCATATGGCAATCCACCCCCTCAGCCTCCCAAAGTGCTCGGATTATAGGCATGAGCCACCACGCCTGGCCAGGTTTCCTTTTTTACAATATAACTTTTTAGATCATGTAAGTGTGTTCTCTACGTGTGATCTAGATTACAGTTTTTATGTGTGTTGAAAATATTTACCCTCATTCTGTAGCTTAAATTTCAGCTTAACTTTTATACAGTCAAATGTATTCATATTTTTCTTTTCATGTATATAAACAAATCTTTTTGGCTTTTTTATTTAATAAATGGTATCTTTTCATCCCTTCACACATTTATTTAACATACCATGTTGCCATTATCTACATACACTTAACATAGGACTTTGGAGATATGACTACATTTACCATAGCTTTTTATGTATAAAAAATAATTTGGCAAAATATCTTTTACAAATAGGGACCTACATCACTTCATATTCTGTAATTCTAATTATTAATAAATTATCAGTAACAGGATAAAGAATGACTTATGCACTGGAACAAGTATCAGTTGTCAACATTATCTATTATCATTTTATTCTAATACAGTAGTAGTAGAAAATACATTGTATATTTGATATGATGCTCACATTATAACAACTTAAAATTAAAACAGCTTAAAGTTAACTAAGTGATAAATAGAAAAGCGTGTCTCTTCATTAACCTTTTTAATAGGCTACTGAAATCTCAAGATGCAATAAAAGCTTTAGACTAAAGATATTTCAGTTTTGAAAAAATTTTACATTTGAATTACTGAGTGTTCTGGATTTTGGTTAATCAAAGATACTATGTTTTCTATAATTGCTAAAATGTCTAAAAATTCTATATGAAAGCACATTTGATTATATCATAACCTCTTAGCATTCTTTTAAAATCAGATTTACCTCTTCAAGAAAACTGGGAAATGTCAAACAAATTTAATATTTAGATGTCCTTCCAACTGAAAATCCTTTGTTCTCCATTTGTAAGGAAACATTTCCAACATATTAAAAACAGGAAATTATAAAATAGACTGTTAGCTTCCTAGGTCTAAATTTAATATTTTGGAAAATATATGTTTTATTAACATATGTATATATTATTTGTTGTCTCTTTTTTCTATATCTCTGATACAGCTAACTACCACAATCTCCATACCTTTCCACTAGAATTTTGTGCCCATCATTGCCATCCATGATTTTAACTTAATGATGGGGTGTGTGTGTGTGTGTGTGTGTGTGTGTGTGTGTGTATAAATAAACATACACACATCTCTTGAAATAATGAAAATGATATGATATTGTACTTTTTTGTGTGTGAATTGCCATTTTCCCTCAACATTGTTGTAGGATTTGTTTGTGTGGATATGTTTATATAAAGTTCATTCATTAGCTGCTTTGTAGGATTTCTATCCAATGTGTAAAAATCAGTATATTTCTGCAGTCCCCTAAATTTAGCAAATTAAGATACTTTTATTTTTTCTGTATTATAAAAAAAAATCACATGCATTGGGTATTTGCTAGAGTAAACTCTCAAAAGTGATTTTTTTGTTACTGATCCATGTGGTTGGAAACATTAATATTCCTGATTGTGTAGCTTTATTTATGCCATTCCCCTACATTCCTGCCAACACATCAGACTTTGAGAAAACAAATAAACAGAAATGTCATTTCCAATTTAATTCCACTGTGGTCAGAAGACATTCTTTTGACTATTTATATCCTCTTAAATTTATTGAAGTTCATTTTGTAATCTAACACATGGTCTATCTTGGAGAATGTGCACTTAAAAATAATGTATAGCCTGTTTTGGGGTGGGGTGTTTTATAGGTGTCTGTTAGGTCTAGTTGGTTTATAGTATTGTTCAAGTCTTCTATTTCATTTTTAAACTTTCTAGTTTTTCCATTCATTATTGAAAGTTGGGTATTAAAGTCTCCAATGATTATCATTGAATTGTCTCTTTTCCCCTTTGTCAGTTTTTGCTTCATGTGTTTTGGTAATCTCTCATTAAATGCTTACATGCTTACAGTTGTTATGTCTTCCAGATTTGCTGACCATTTTAGCTTTATATAATATCCCTCTTTATTCCTAATAACACTTCTGTTTTAAAGCCTTGTCTTCATTTTTTAGGGATGCTCTTAAAAAAACCACAAAATAAAAGGCTTTAAAAATATACATTTATTTTCTCACAGTTATGGAAGCTACAAGTCCAAAATTAAGGTCTTAGCAATTTTAATGTCTTCTAAGGGCTCTTTCCTTGGGTTGGAGTTGGTCGCTTTCTTGAAATGTACTCATGTGGTGTTTCCCCTGATCATGCACACCCCTGTGTTTCTCTGTGTTTACAATTTCCTCTTTTTATAAGGACACCAGTCAGCTTAAATTAGCACCATCCAAAAGGGCTCATTTTAACTTAACCATCTTTGTAAAGGCTTAGCTCCAAATATAGTAATTGTATAATGCTAGGTTTAGAGCTTCAAAATGTGATTGTTTTGGGTGGGGCATGGTGTGGGACATAATTCATCCCAAAACAAGTCTATTTTTTCTGATTACTATAGCTACTCTGGCTTTCTTATGCTTACATTTTAAATAAGATATCTTTCTCATTCAGCATTTGTTTCTTTGACTCTAATTGTGTCTCCTATAGACAGTATATAGTTGAATTGCTTGGTTTTTAGAAAATCCAGCCTGACAATTTTTATCTTTTTGTGGAATTATTTATTTTGTTCATATGTAATATTATTACTGATACAAGTTAAATATTTAGTGTTATTGATATAGCTGTATTTGTATCTGATATTCTACTTTTTATTTCTACATGATTTACCTTCCACTGTTCTTCCTTTACTGTTTTTTGTTACATGAAACAAATGTTTTCTAATGCAGATCTTAATATGTTTATTTTTACTATATTATATTTACTATATTTATTAATGATATTAATTAAATTATATACATATTAATTTATAAAAATAAGCTTCATATTATATTAGTCAGTTCCATTGATGTATGAAAACATTATGACTATATATCTCTATTCTTCTTACCCTCTTTCATCTATTATTTTATGTTTAACATTTATCAGTGTTTCACTCTCACATTTAAAAATACATTTTTATCTCTTGTAAAATACAGCTTTGCTCATTTTAACTACCTCTTTTGTTCTGTCATTTGCAAACATGTTGCACATATGTTGTATTTCTACAGACCCAACAAGAAATTATATGCATGTAATTTTATTTAATTTCTTTTTAAATAAATTGAGAAAAGCAAGGAGAAAAATGAATCAAACTGTCTTTTACAATTATATGATTAGATTTTATTAACCAATGCTTTTTTTCAAATGTGGATTTGAGTTATTATCTCTTGCTTTCAGCCTGTTTAACATCTGTTAGTATTTTTTGTAAGGCAGGCTTATTAGCAACAAAAATAATCAGTTTTCTTCATCTTGAAAAGTCATTATTTTACGTTCACTTTCAA
Organism: Pan troglodytes; assembly: GCF_028858775.2. Classification (NCBI taxonomy): domain Eukaryota; kingdom Metazoa; phylum Chordata; class Mammalia; order Primates; family Hominidae; genus Pan; species Pan troglodytes. The sequence continues at coordinate 23,937,831 of NC_072411.2, read as the reverse complement.
AAAATAACTACATAGGATTCTTGGTTAATAGTTATTTTTAAATGAGCAATAAAAATATATTATCCCACAGCTATCTTACCTTCAATGTTTCTACTGAAGAATCAGCTGTTAATCTTATTGAGGTTTACTTGTAAGAAACAAGTTATTGTTTTCTTGTTGCATTTCAGATTTTCTCCTGGTCTTTGACTTTCAATATTTTTACCATCATGTGTCTATTTGTGAATCTCTTTGTGTCTTGTAGTTTGTTGAATTTTCTGAATGGGTAGATTGTTGTTTTTTCAATAAAATAGGGAAGTGTTCAGGCATTATTTCTTTGAAAAATATTTCTTCTCCTTTCTGTCTTCTCCTGCTGGTCCCTTCCTTATGCATATATTGGTGAACTTAATGGTATCCCAAATTTTCCTGGGGCTCTATTTTTCTTCATTATTTTTCTCTCTGTTCTTCAGTTTGCATGATTTCTATTAGTATAACTTTGATTGTAGTTGTTCTTTCTTCTGTTTGTTGAACTTTACTGTTGAGGTTCTCTATTGATTTAAAAAGATTAGCAACTTTACTTCTCAACTAATTGGTTGCATTCAATAGTAAATTGGACACAGCAGAAGACTGGGTTAGTAAACTTCAAGATAGAAATTATCCAAACAGTGAATAAATAACAATTAAAACATAAAACACAATAGGGTTGAATGAACATGGACTGAAGTCTCAAAGGGAAGAGAACAAAACAGAGCAGAATCAATATTTGAAGACAATTATTAAGATTTTTAAAAATAATTAAGGCTATCTACCCACACGTTTCATAAGCTCAGCAAAAAAAGCAGGATAAAGATCAGGCAAAATGAAACAATAAAACCTAAGAAAAGGAGGAAAAAAACTGCTGAAACACCATAGTCAATTCCTGAAACCAAAACAAACAGAAGAATCTTTAAACCATCCAGAAAAAAAATAAATATAAACATAATAATAAGTAGTCAAGTAAACAGAATGATATAACAATCCTAAATAAGTATTTATCTAAAAATATGTCTTAAAATATATATGATAAAAAAGGTAGAACTAACAAGAGAAACAGAAAAATCTGTATTCATAGCTGAAAATTTTTGGAGATGATAGAATAAGGAGGCAAAAATATCTGGAGTAGGTACACAGATGAACTGATCAACACTATTAACCAATATGGACTATTTAATCAAGCAATGATGAGAAAGGTGGGAATAGTAGATACTTCTGAAGGATAGATTTTAAAAAGTTGTAAGACACCTTATGAAATATAGAAAGGTTCTATATGCTGTCTGGGTGAATGACACATGGCTGTAAACATATAAAAACATCATTAAGCTATGCACACAAAAATATTATACTTATGTACTTTACAGTTTTCTGTTATTCTTCAATTTAATAAAAGATAAGTATGTAACTAAGAATAAAAAATTAAACCCAGAAGTGAGGAGTAAGATGCTAGAAAGAATGGCAACCAAATTACTTGTGCTTATTAATAATTATATAAGCAAATATAGAGAATTGTTGACCTCAATTTACGGAGTGAAAAAACAAGGTAATAAAAATAAAATACTGGAATGGAAGGGATTGTAAGATTTAAAGCATTCTAAGTTCCTTTTATTTGGTGGCTGTGGGTGGTTAAATTAGTAACTTCCAGCCTTCTAAAATCAAATATGTCTATTAAAATACAAAGCTAGCTCTCTCGTTTCAGGAATGGCAGACATGGTAATTCAAGACAACTGTACCAGTGAAGACCCTAGAAAACAGTATTTGCTTAAACCACCAAGACAGACATGATTGATCAGACCTTGATTCAGGAGAATCAGATACCCAGACACATGGGCCATATATGTCGGCCTCCTTTTAACTTAGAATACTATATAGCATCTAGAAGAGAGGCTGAAAATTCATTTCACAAGTCTTCATAGTAATGGGGACAACATTGGAATCTAGGCCAGCCAAATGCATGGCAAATGTGTGCTGTATCCTGAAACCTCTAAAACAATATTCTTTGAACACTTGAGTATATTTAAGACAGCATTCTTAAATTCTTTGTCAGCCATCTGGTCATCTCTATCATTGTTAAATCTTTTTTCTATTGACTAATTTCTTTTTTTCTGGTCATAGGTCAAATTATTTGGCTTATTTTTATATCTAGTAATGTTTGACCAGGGGATGGATATTGTTAATAGCATGTTGCTTAATATTTACATTTTATTTTCCTTTTTGAAAGTGTGATATGGCCTTCTTGCCGGGAGGGTGGGCAGGCAGTTACACTACTTAGAGTGTCACTTGATCCTTTTGAGGTGTTCTTAAAGTTTCTTATGGCAGGAATAGAGCAGCCTTCTTTGTAGGGGTAGCTTAGCCCTGTATACTGTGCTTGTTTTCTCATCACAAAATAAGGGTAAGATAGCAATAGTGCTTACATTACAGAGTTATTCTAATAACTAAATTATGTAATCTATAAAATCTCTTAGAATGGTGCTCTGTTCCCCTGTTATCTATTATTAATACTATTATTTATGTCATTATATTATTTGAACCAGTAGAGAGAAGAAAGGAAAAGGAGTAAAGAAAATGCCATCAATAGAATTAAAAGCAACGAAGAAGGAGAAGAAGAAGAAGGAGGAGGAGGAGGAGGAGGAGAAAAATCAATTAGAAAGTTTGGATAAAAAGAAAGCATATATATAACATGTTTTATAAAAATTCAAATATTTAATAATCATATAATTAAATCAGTTACAGTAGAAAATTAAAATAAAAATGGTTTTCTAATGAAAATAAATTCCAAATATATTCTACTAATAGGTAATACTGCTAAGAACATAGAAATAAAAATTGATAAAACTCTTAATATAAGATGAAATAGACTTAAAAATAACATTATTGGGGTAAAAACTGTGCCCTTGTATCATTCCTCTTTCTTAACATATAATATATATAATATAACATAATGTACTCCAGACTTTCAGCATCTCATTCAAGTATGATTCTTAAACATCATCATTCACAAATTTCTTCTGGCTAAAATGACGAGCTGATCATCTAAGCACAAGTTAAATCTCAGTAAGTGCCTGTTTATCTAAAAAAAGAAGAAACTTAGAAGGTCTATGGGACTTATATTCTTGAATTTCTAAAATATTTTAAGATTTTAGAGATTAAATATTTAATACTAACATTGTTTTCTGATAACAATTTAGCTAACAATGCACTATTACTCTTTACTACTACTATTTGCTATTACATGGCATAACAGCATCATAGGGAAATAGCTTATATCTGGTTGAGTACAGAAACATTCAGTATGATCATTTTCAATTCATAACCATTTGTGATTTTATTTGTTATATTATCATTTCTATCTCATCTGTAGATAAGTTTAATTGTTCAAATTTGGGTTAACCATCTAGTTTTTCCATATTAATTTCCAAGTTAGAGATATATAATTTCTTAAAGTGGAAACACTCATTTCTAGAGAAGTGCAAATGAAATCTTTAATTAGTTAATTTCAAAATGGCTATTCCTAGCTATAGTCATTAACAGCCCTGCTATGCCTTATTCATAATATGCAGAACTTAAGACAACCAACTTTTATGCCTAATGCTTTCAATGATTAGGTTTCTCATACAATGAATGAATTACCAAAAGAAGAGAAAATTAAAAGTGAGTTGAGTAAATTGAGTATTTGCATCTATTAATGTAGTATTGGAGAAAAGTTTCTTTATTTAAATTTATGAGAAAGAAAAAAGTCAGAAAAAATTCTCCAGAAGTATAGAATGCTTCTCATTATAGCCTTTAATATTTTTGTTTTTTTAAAATTAGATAGTCAGTACTTTTAAAATTCCAAATCCAGTAAAAAATTACCTTTTGGGTTTCATCTGGCAAACTACAGATTTAAAAGACAAGGCTTTGGTGGAATTACTCTTAGATTGACGTTTTGGAAGAGTCTGGAATGTCAGGACATATCAGGGTCTGTTGGTAAAGGCATGACCAAAGCAATGCAAATTATGTATTGAAACTTTTAGCAGACTATGTTGGAATTATCCAATAGTCTCTGCCTACTCTCTTTGTCTTTCTAGGATTTGTGTGTTTAACTAACTCTATTTTCTTTAGTTTAAAATTGGCCACAGAGTGTCTAAATAGACACATGTATTATCAGCTGAATCATCATTTTGGATCACCAAACTGATGAAATTTGACTCATGCCTCCACACACCACCAGTCAGTCAGCCCCGTGGATTCTCCCTGCTCGATGGGGATGTATCGCACTCTTGCTAGGCCCGGACTTTAGAAGCTCTTTTTCAGAAAGATAAATAAATAAAATTAGTTATAAAAGTAGATACTTATTTAGAAAGATGAAAGTAATCACAAATACAATCCTTAAAAAGTTGGCAAATACAAAAAGAAAAAAGTAATATTTCTTCTGCAAAATCCAGAAAGGTAGAATAATTATTCAATTAACCTTCTTTTTACACAACTCTATGATATGTTTTTACTAAACATTTTAAATTTTCAGTCTTTGATTTCCCTTTATACAATTTTGTCATGCTTTTTACAGATGGAACAAAATATTTTCCTCTTTTTTCACTTTCCTTTAGCATGACTGATTTATTTTTTCATAAATATTTCTTTAAGTGTGACAACTTGGTAACATAAAAAATCAGATTACTCTAAAATTTGAGAAAAACTATTAGTTTTTTTACATCTGTAAGATTTTAGGACATTTTCTTAATAATTATATGTGCAGCGACTATTGCTATATACTCTCAATTAAGGATTGCTTACTAACCATATTGCCAAGCTCTGGTGTTCCTGGGTAAATCCATCCTGGCTGCTAGTTACCTCTCACATTTCTTCCTTTTCTGCATTTCCACTAGAGAGGCCTAAATTACAACATTCATTATTTCTCCTGAATACCTTTGCACATAGACTAAAATCTAAACTTCACAATGGAATAAGAATAATTTATCCACCGCAGCTCTTCAAGGCTTCTCTAGAGCTTTTGTCCAAAATTTCTGAGTTCCACACGTCTTATCAGATATAGTCCTGATGTTCCTCTCTAGCCCAATAGTTTTTATCACTTGATGAATAACAGAATCACCTGGATAGCTTAAAAAAATCTCACAGAAGCCCAAATGCATATACTTATTCCTGAACATAAAAAATATATTTAAGGCACCTATGTGCTTGTAATTACATAGCCACAATTGGAAATCTCTGTTAAAACTGATCTCATACTGTCCTCTTTTGTGGGATCCTTTACCTTATCTGGACATAAGAGCTTGCAATTTATGAACTAATATTAATATTTTGAGTCTTGAAATACATTCCAGCAACTTGGCTTGGATGCCCCTTCTCCACCTTGGCTATGATCTTGGAGACACTCCTGACTGTGCCTGCAGGAAGGCACAGGCTAGTTTCCCCTATGACCCCTTCCCGTGAATGTTCCAGAAGTTCCACCATCCCCTTACGTATGGGGTTTTGATAAGCCTCTTGATGACCCTGTTACTCCTTCTATAGTTAATCCCATTCCTCACCTTGTTATCTATCCCCATATGGTAATGACTTGAGATTGCACCATTTAATAGTAGACAAACAATTTACATTGGCATAAACATTGCTATAATAATGTCTTACTTTTCTAACAGAACATAAATAATAATAATAAAAGCCTTCAGAGTCCCAATGCAAACATACACTTTCCTTTGTTCTTAAATTATTTTCCATATTTTATTTTCTACCCTATTTTTTGAGACCCTTCAAAACTCACATGAGCATTAGTTGCTCTAAGACACTTTGGTAGAGTGAGAATGAGGTTAACCTACAAGTTCACAAAGATCTGTGGGAGTTTCTCCTTCATTCACAAGGAATAGTAGCCTCCTATGAGCAAGGAAACTTTCTATGAATGATCTAGACTCTCTCAACATTTACTGCTCTAGACAAAAATTCAAGAAGAGGCTGAGGTGCTGAAGATATCTCAAGCCAGTTCCTTCTGGTTTCCTTCTTTACTTCTGGTGTATAACTTCTCTCTACACATTTCACCTCTTCATCACCCAGAATGACTTAGAAATAAGACTGAGGCCAGACTATCTTTAGAGAACAGTGAGATGTGGGGCTGGAGGGGAGTATGGAGAGTCAGAGAAAGACAAGGAAAGTTCATAAGGTAATATAGGGAGAGAAAAATGCCAGGAATTGGGTCATGTAACTTTGGGTAAAAATTGTGTTTTAAAATGTCAAATATATTTCTTACTGCAGGAATTGTTAAGTCTCTAATAACAAAATTATAAATCTTTGAGAACATAAGATAGCAGATCTTTCAAAACAAATTTAACCTCTTAAATTTTTTTTTTTACATTACCACTCCATTATTATACCTTCACTCAGGTCCTCTTATTCTCTCCTTTGATATCCTGCCTTCCTTGTTGTTGTTCAAGTATATCAGACATGATTCTGCCTCAGAATCTTTTTTACAAGCTATTTCTTCTTCCTGTACATGGGTAATCTCATAACTCTTTCAAACATTCACTCAAATATGATCTTGCAAATAAGGCCTACCCTGACTTAATGATCTAAAAATCACAACTTTGTCATATCAACAACTCCAGATATTCTTTACTCTAATTTTATATATATATATATGTATTTAGTCTGACTTCTGGCACTGGTCACATATTCTATGTTACAACTCCAGAGTGTGGCACCTTTATACCTTTATGCTGTTCACTGAAGCCTGGCACATTATCTAATACATAGTAGGCATTCACTTGGAATCCCTGCATGTCTTAGTGTATAGCTCAGACATGTGAAAATATACTTTTGTTATTCTGGTTAAAAGCACTGTAAAAATAAGACTCCCAAAACTAAAGATTGATTTTGAGAATAGAAGATGAGACATAAATACAGTCTATAATTTTTCTCATTTTTCTCAGGCTTAGCAAATTTGCTATCATGGAAACATCAATGATACACACAAACCACTGTATTTGGAAAAGGGTCAATAAAGTGCAGAAACTCCAATTTTACTGATAGTTGATGAGTATTAGCTGATTGACAGTCTTAGATAGTGACCCCAGCAGAACTCATCAGTCATCCTTTGTCAACATATCAAGGTATTTTATTTGATATGAAGGGCATGATTTGGTGCAAAAGATTTTTCATTTCCTTTCCTATTTGGAACCAATTTTTTCCTTACACCATCTGCCCATAGGCATACTTCTCAATAATTTATTTTAGTTTCCTTTGTTCAGCTGCCCCTTGACATTTTGTATATCCTAGAAGTTGATGGTCTCTAAATGTCTGAAGTAAGAAAAACCTTTTCTGTAATCGTACCCTGTGTGCTGATTCTATGAAACATAGTAAAAAAAGGTAATAGACTTATTTCTACATTTTCAGATAAAACTCACTCAATTCTTTAGTTCAAGTAAATGCGAAAAAAAATTATACCCTAAAAATGTACACTTCATGACAGATTCCTTTGCTCTTTTAGGAAAAACTCACTTATATTTGCTTTTTCTACTTGAAATGACAATGTCTTATTTCATGTATTTGCAAACAAAATTTAATGTACATGAACTATTCAGCCCTCATAGACACATAAATGTGATGTGATTACTTATGAATGGGATGTCTCACTCACTGATAATTATCAATTCAAAATAAGAGGTAAATAAACCCTCTAATGCCATGTTTCTCAACCTGGCCCCAAAACACTGACCCTAAAGATGGTCTTCTTGCTAAAGCTAAGGCACCTATTGTCTTTGCTGAAAGCTCACTATTCCAGCACTCTTCATTATTTTATATTACAAATTCCAGCCAAACACTTTGAAGGGTCAGTACTTTTCTTCTTATCAGAATTGATACCTACTCTTGATGTGCATACGTCTATCTTGCTTCCAGTGTGTCTGCTTGTGCAACTTTCTGAAGTCTTATAGGATGCCCAATACAAAAACATGAATTTTAAATGAATTTTCTGCTGTCCAAGAGACCATTTTCTGTCAGAGAAGGTACAAGTACGCATACCTGGCCATAGAGGCCATTTGTCTTATCATATACTACACCTCTGAAAGTAGCTAAATTAATACAATAATGGCATATTCTGTTTAAAATAAACTGAAGCATTCACTTGCTATATCCCTTAAAATTTGAGGGGCTGTTCACTTAGATGTAATATTTATATTATACCAACAATCTATACATGAAACTGTGTCCAAAAAATAAGAGTACATGGGTCAAAGAAGCAACAGGTAGAAACTTCACATCATCCTTCCCCCAATTCTTAATGTATGCATCCTGCATTGGTAATTGAGGCTAAATTGGAAGCATTTGTTCCTAGAAAAGGCCATTTTTACAAGGGGACACAGTTTGAGTTTCACTGAACCTGCACTTATGACTATTGTGTAGCCACTTGAGCTATGTATTGTGTCAGTCGACTAACAATCGATGACATGCATTAAGATATGGATGGAGTGACTAACCCAAAGACCTAAGGTAACTCAAAAATAGTAGCAACAAAGAGCACACATGGAACCCGAAAGATTAATCTCTTGATGTTTCCATGCCTAATTATTATTGTAAACATATAAGTACAGCAACCACAGCCTTAAAAAGGGTAAAGTAATCACTCCCAATCCCTTTGGGGTAAGGTCTGGGGTACTCTATCAGCCAAGAAACCTAGATGTGCTGAAGTGCTCACTGAGTGTTAGGAAAATCAAGATTGGATGGTGGTATAGGAAAATGATAAAAACCAATGACTGACTTTGACTTGTTGTAGCATAAAGAACTTTATCTTGTTATACTATCTCTCCTCTGTTAAGTCTTGCATAGATTTTGTGGTTCTGTGATGGATAGGACTCTATGTAAGGCAAAAGGGGATCTGAATGTTGCAACAGACACATTACAGAATAGGATGCCTATGGTGTCCTATCATATGTCCTCTTTCTCCACCGTGTTGCTGCTACAATTAATTGCACATGGGTATAAGGGGAAAATGTGTCACCTCAGTACAACTTTGTCTCTCTGCTCAGGACTTTTGGATACTTGTTCACCCAATTTGACTCATGTGCAAACATGTGGTTAAATGCTATATACAGCTGTCTTTAAACAATTGAAAACAGGAAAGGTTGCAAACATCTCTGGAGTTGACAGTTCTAAAGTTTCTTCCATGCAGCTCCTGAGTGGCTCTTCACCTGATTGCAAGTCCCAATTGTCCATAGCAAAGACCAACTCTATTATGTAGTTATTAATTATCTTAGCTCCTTCCTCATTTCATGCCAGTTTCCTGCTTCTGTTTCTTGGGATCACTTAAAAAATAAACCACATAAGACCGTGTCTCAGAATCTGATAATAGGGTAACAAAGCTGTTGAACCTGTTGCAGTTAACCAAATAAAATATCTTACTCAGATGGCAATGTTGTTTAGAAATATTCTCAGGAAGATACTAAGTTTATCCCAGGATTATACATTATTTATATACTCAAAAAACCAATTAATGAATTCATATTTATTTATAAACTTAACTTACTCCATCTCAATTATAAAACAATTTCAGAAATTATTAGAACTCAGACTTCAAAGTGTTGGCTTTTACATTCTGACTAATGATGATTTGAATAAGAAAACTTTAGTATGTTTCAACATATTACCTGAGTTTTGAATTCTAGTGATATTCTGATAAAATACAGTTTCCCAGAATACAATTTCCTAAGCCAATACTATTCTGATAAAGACTCCACTGTGCAAGCCCCTCAGGTCTCTAAAGAAACTGGTTGAATGACATCCCCACTACAAGTTGTCTTAGCTACCTTGTTGTTGAATGCCTATCTATGCTGAAAGCTTACATGAAAAACAGAAATGTACATATATTGAACCCAATCCCATAGTGAGGACTCTGTCAGTTTCTATGTATAACTATTTTAATTATACATTTAGGGTCAGGTAATAATATTGGGCCAATTATGAGACAAACGTGGGCCAAAACTTTATCATCATCTTGTTCTCCATAAGATTTCATTCCAACGGTGACAGTATTGTGCACACCTGGTTTCAATGTCAGCTCAGACCCTGTATTCCATAGCCCTCAAGCAATCCAGGTATTCTGTTTTCTCTATTATATGGATATTTTTGAAAATAACAAATACATATGGAGAAGAATTTGGGGAATATTGCTCATATATGCATAATTTGTAATAAAAGTCTTTTTTTTCTGAAAAGCTGTTGGACTTCCCTTTAATCCATGGGTTCTAATTCTGAGAACATAGATCTGGAAACCAGGCAAGAAATTATAATTCTTCCAATATGGCAGCTGATTTTAGCTTTTGGCTCACCAGACTTCAATTGCTCCTGGTTACAATACAGTAATTTCAAGTAACATAATACTCAAACTACTTAATTTATCTTATCTCTGGAAACATTATTATCTATTAGCAAAAATTTCAGACCCATGCAGATCAAGATACCATGATTGCTTCTCTAGCACTGCTGCCTTCATTGGTATTTACTTCTGTCTTGCCTTTTTTGGTTCAAATCACTACCTAGCTTTGGCTATTTTGGAACTCCATAATCCCATGTGACATTGGGGTGTGCAGTTTTAACGGAGCATCTCTATTGCCAACACTAACATACATCAGAGTTTCTTAAAGGTGCCAGAAACTTTGTCTTATGAATCATTATCCATGAATCCCTTATTGCCTTAAGGTAGTAAATGTCATCTGGTCACTTCCAGGAAGCAGTCAGGTAGAGGATTCTTTAGACTGTAATCTATTTTATCTGTTCTCACCTATGTCTTTGAAATCTTTTCTCAACATTCCATAAAAGTCAGTTCTGGCACCACCATATACTTTACTGAAGTAAAGCAGCAAAAGACCATCCTAGTAGCATAGTACAACCAGTTTCAGATGTCCTTGAATTATGTTAACCCAATCCATGAAGGAGTGTTTTCAACCAATAAAACTTTTCTTTTTTTAAATTATATTTTAAGTTTTAGGGTACATGTGCATAACGCGCAGGTTTGTTACTACTATTGCAAGGACAAAAAACCAAACACCGCATGTTCTCACTCATATACATGTGCCATGTTGGTGTGCTGCGCCCATTAACTCATCGTTTAACGTTAGGTATATCTCCTAATGCTATCCCTCCCCTCTCCCCCTACCCCACAACAGGCCCCGGTGTGTGATGTTCCCCTTCCTGTGTCCAAGTGTTCTCATTGTTCAATTCCCACCTACGAGTGAGAACGTGCGGTGTTTGGTTTTTTGTCCTTGCAATAGTTTGCTGAGAATGATGGTTTCCAGCTTCATCCATGTCCCTACAAAGGACATGAACTCATCATTTTTTATGGCTGCATAGTATTCCATGGTGTATATGTGCCACATTTTCTTAATCCAGTCTTTTCTTATCTAGCCTCGTAATGTATCCTTTTTGACTCAGTATCCTCGAGATCCACTTTCACATATTTTCTTAGCTCCTGCCATTGTACTTTCACCATGACTACAATTTTGGAGGGCATATAAACTACCCTAGCAGGTGCCTGGACTCAGTAGAAATATGCTAAGAATTAACCTACTGCCTAAAGTCAAACGTAAGAGGCAAGATAGACATTGGTAAAGGCAGACATCATCTTTGGAGAATTGTGCCTTACATTAGACCTTGACAAAAATCACTCAGTGAAGAGTGGTGGTTTTCCCATATCAGCCAGACGAGAGGTTCCAGGAAGTTTAAGGATATCAGACATGTAAATCCACATAATTCAAATCCATTAATAGTTTCTTTCTCTTTCTTTTTTGTGTTCCTGAATTTTGCATAGAAGGTCTATGGATGTAGTTTATTATGAAACATGTGTAGTTCATTATGACATATACTTTAAAAATGTATATATAAATAATAACCCATGAGCTAGGTTTATTCCAATATTTTATGATAGGCCCAATGTTTTAAAGAACCAAGCAATTTAATTTACAGCTGTAGTAACACAAAAGATTAAAAATAGTATATTCTCTATTACACACACAAAATGATGAAATTCAACATCATGCAATGATAAAACAAAAATATTTCTCAGTAACTTAGGATTAGAAACAAACCCCCTCAATATAATAAAAGGCATTTATAGCTAATATCACATTTATTGGTAAAAAATTGAATGATTCTTCCCTAAGATATGGAATAAAGCCCATAATTTCTATCCTCACCAATAGAAGATCTACACAGTGACATGTGGCAAGAAAAAAAAATACAGATCAGAAAAAATATGTGCTTTTTCATATGGCATAATTATTAATATAGAAATTCCTAAGGAATCTACAAAATTGTTGTTGAATTTAATTGTTGAATTTAGAAAAGTTGCAGAATATGAAGTCAACATAAAACCAATTATATTTCTATATAATAGCAATAAATATGTTTAAAGAGAAAGATTTCTTTATAACAGAGACAATAATACTTAGCAATTAAGTGAATAAACTATATGGCGTCTCTCTGCAAAACTCTGTGGAGAGTACTCAAAGAAATGCCAAATAAAGTGAGGCTATATTATGCTTATAAATTGAAAGGCTGTGTTGCTAAGATGTCAGTCATCTTAAATTGCCTTATATATTCAATGCAATACAAAGATATTCTAGAATTTTTTTTAAATGACAAGAAAACTTAAAATCTATTTGGAAATTCAAAGTATATGGAAGAATCAAATAGTTGTGAAAAAGAAGAAAACAATTGCTTGCCTATACTACCTATTATGAGAATAAACTATAGTAATCAAGAAAGCATAGTTATAACAGATGGAAAAATAATTAGAACTATGGGACAGAATAGGAAGTCTAGAAATAGACTTAGATTGTAAAATAGACATATATGGTCAAATGATTTTTGACAAATTTGAAGGAATAATTAAAAGCAGAATGTATAGTCATTTCAAAAATGGTGCTGGAAAAACTGGATATCTATATTTAGTGAGACATCAATACCTATTTTGAAGCAATAATTAAGACTTTATGGATTAGCATATGAATTGACAAATGTGGTAATATAAAAGAATCAATTCCAGAAATTTACATCTACATATAATACTAACTGATTTATGAAACATGTGACAAGGCTATACAGCAGATATGGATTTTTTCAATAAAGGTTTAAATCAATTAAGTTTCCATATAAACAAAAAAATACTAGTTCCAATTGGATTATTGTGGTATAAGGCCTACAACTAAGGCCCACTATTACGTGCTACCTTGACCTCTGGCAAAACCTGGAAGTGGGGAGGTCAAATGGTGTAACAGCAAGATCCCTCCCCACCTTGCTCCCTTGGAAAGAGCCTTTAGAAAGGCTAAACAACTTTCCTTATCAAGGGAACCAGGCACAGTTCCTGTTTATCCTTGAGTAGCTGATTTCAGTTTCCAACACATTTAAAACAAGCCTATCACACTCTCCTATGGTATCAGTGGACAATTACCCTCTTGATATTACTAAGTCTGCCTCTCACAGCCCCTGGGTTTTCATTCTGTTTCCAGGTAAAATCTCCGTGAGAAACTGCATGGCATGTCCTACTCCCTATGCTGTGAATATATGTGACTAACACATTTTTGTCAATCTCATCAGTGCACTGTTGAGTGTCACGTGCTTGGAGATCCCCATAAGTCTCAGGTCATAATGCCTCTTTTAGCAAAGGGATGAATGGGAGGTGATTAAAACATTAGTAGATAGAAATGTGAAGGATAAAATAATAAAGCTTTTATAGCAAAACAAAGGAAAATACCTGATGCCATTGGAAGAGGCTCATATTATCTTAAATCTGACATTAACATCTACTACCTCTAAAGAAAAAAATTGGTGTATCTTAAAAATTATAATATTTGTTCATTGGAAGACACAATTTAGAGTAAAATTCTAATCACAGAGAGAAAAGTATTGATACATACAGCTAACAAAAGATTTGCATCTCAAACTTACAAAAAATTCATAAAATCAATAATCAATCAAAACAGATAAATACAGTAAATGTAAGCAAAATTTGGAATAGGCTTTAAAAGGCAGCTACTTGAATGACCATCAAGCCTATAAAAGATATTCAACATCATTAGTCCTCAATGTACTTTTTCTAAACTAATTGCACACCTAAATGCTGGTAAAAATATAGAGCAACTGGGCCTCACATGTGCTAGTGGTGGGAGTAGATATTGTTTCGATCTTTTTTTTTTTTTTTTTTTTTTTGAGACGGAGTCTTGCTCTGTCGCCCAGGCTGGAGTGCAGGGGAGCGATCTCCGCTCACTGCAAGCTCCGCCCCCCGGGTTCACGCCATTCTCCCGCCTCAACCTCCAGAGCAGCTGGGACTACAGGTGCCTGCTACCACGCCAGGCTAATTTTTTTTTTTTTTTTTTTTTGTATTTTTATTAGAGACGAGGTTTCACCGTGTTAGCCAGGATGGTCTCGATCTCCTGACCTCGTAATCCTCCCGTCTCGGCCTCCCAAAGTGCTGGCATTACAGGCGTGAGCCACCACGCGCAGCCTGTTTCAATTGCTTTTTATGGCAGTTAGGTAGGATACAAGAAAAAGGGCATTTGCATACTGAAAATAATATACATATTATATTTATATATATAACCTTATTGATAGCATAGTCAATTCACACGTTTTGCATGTTATATGTATTATTTGAAAATAAAATTTTACTAAAAAATTCATAAAGTAGAGAAAATACATTTGCTATTAAGTGGAAGTGGATCATCATAAAGATCTTTATCCTTCTTATCTTCACATTGAGTAGACTCAGGAGGAGGAGGATGAGGGCCTTGTCTTGCTGTCTCAGGGGTAGCAGAGGCAGAAGAAAATCTGGGTATAAGTAGACCTGTGCAGTTCAAACTCGTTTTGTTCAAAGGTCAACTGTTCAAAAGTCTTGTGTGTGTGTGTATATATAAACAAACACAAGAATGTTCATACATCACTATATGTAATACCTAACCATTTGAAACAACCCAAAAGTTCATTAACATCAGAAAGGATAAATAATATCATATGCATTCAATTAAATAATGTGAATCAAAAGCAAAAAGAATTAAATTATATGCAACAACATGAATAAAACTCACAAACTGTTGAGGCAGAAAAGCCAGACATAGAAGTTTGCATATAGTTTGCATGAGTATATTTATGTCAATGTAAAAAGCATATTAATCTTTGTCATTATAGTGGTTATTCTAATATGTTGCATTGGGTGTGTATTGAAGAGAATAGATTATGAATGCTCTAATTGCTAATTACATGAATATTTGATAATGAGAAAATTAATCTAGTGTATTTATACTACTTTTCCGCATATATGTTATATTCTAATAGTATACTCTTTCTTTAGACTATAAATATTGAAACTTTAGGCAAATGAGATTTAGTACAATAAGGGTGGTTTAACAATCAACAGTCAAAATAGAGTAAGTTAAATACTGGATATTTTAAATCCCTTATTGAAACCTTATTTAATATTAAATACAATTATAGCTAAAGCTATGTTTTCTGTAAAATATTAAGCCCTTTCATAGAGAGAGAAAGTGAGAGAAAAGAGAGAGAGATCCTTGTTTTATAAATGAGAAAATTAAGTCACAGGGAATTGTCCCATAAAAAACATAGTTGAATACACAGTTGTATCCCAGGTCCATTTCATTCTTTCCACTGTATTAATTCAGTTTTCATTGAAAAGTTCACTTAAATTATTTATCATGAAAGAAAACAGAAAACTTAATTGTCTATATTGAGTAAATTTATTCTCTCATATTTCACTCAGCTTTTTATTTCAGTTTGTGCTCCATGTCCTCATTAAATACAAAAGTGCTAACCATACCAGATTTATCTTCTTTTGGAATGTTTCCTTTAAAAAAAGTATGCGTATACACTTGCTTAAATATGAAAATATTTTATACTTTAAATGATAAGAGTCAAGAGGAAATTATATCTATGTTGGGATTTTAGCAATTCATTTTTAAGGGTCTGTGGGTGTAATTATTTCTGAATTTTTATGTATAAAAATATATGTATTTAGTTATAAGTATTTAGACCATAATCACCAGGGCTCATTAATTTATACAGCTGTTTTGTGTGTATTGGTTTATTCTTCTTAAAAACACATAGGGCTTAGAATTAAATAGGCATGAAAAAGATTATTTTCTTCCCCTAAGGCTCTCTCTTTTTGTTACCAACAGCAATCACTTTCACAAAATGAGAATTGAATTGAGGAACTGTGAAGGCAAATAGACCATAAGCACGTTTAAATACAAGGATTGAGTAAGCATTATATATTTAACACTTGTAATATTTCTCTCTTTAGCAGGGATTTGTGATTGAATAGAAGGCCTGTAGTGACGTTATACTATCACCAAAACTCTCTGCCTTGTCATTATTATCAATAGCATTAAGAATAATGATAAGAATTGTCAAAAACAATAGCTAGCATATCACCTCTAACTGTCAGACTATCAAGTACTACATTTTTTTCTCCACTGTCTCTAATAACGTGCTTCAAACAATTCAATCACCCATCTTGGACTAACAGTCCTTTGATCCCACTAATTATTATGGCTGTCAAAGCTTCAAGGCCTCTCTTTCCTACTGAAACAGGCCAGATTCTATCACTGTCTTACATATACTCTTCCCTGACCCCTTTGTTCTTCATAATACATAATAATACAACAACCCTGACTGCATTCATCTCTCTATCAACCTTGCATCTGTACTTTACAGCCGAACTTAGATTAGGGGGAAAATACCATGCAAATATGATGACTTCTATGGTTTGACTATAATCCCCAAAACTCATGTGTTGGAAACGTAATCCCCAAAGCAACAATGTTGGAAGACAAGGCTTTTTTGGAGTGTTTAGGTCATGAAGGCTCTGCCCTCATGAATTAATAATGTTGCTATAAAAACGGCTTGCAGGAGTGGGTTCACTCTCTTCTGCTCTTTCTGCTACATACATAAGGATACAAAGATTTTCCCCTCTAGAGGATACAACACTTAAGACACCATCTTGGAAGCAGGGACTAATCATCTCCACATTGCTAAATCCAATGGTAAATTTTCAAATTCAATCTTATTTAAATTCTCAGGAGCATTTAGCATACTTGATAATTTCCTCCATTTTAACATTTTTTTCTAAACTATAGAGACACCATCCACTCTACATTACTGGCAATTCTTTTTCAGTCTTCATTTTTCCCCCTTATCTCTCCAACTTTAAAATATTGACATACTTCAAGGTCTTAAAATCTCTACTCTTACCATCTCATACAATCTTGTTTTAAATGCTCAATTCTCCTGGACTCTAAGCTTTTATTTCCAGCCAAGACCTCTATCTTGAACTATACTGACTTATATTCATTGCCTATGCAACATTTAGAATTAAATTTCTGATGGACTTCAATTCAATTCAATGTGCCCAACTAAAATTCTAATTGTTCTTCCTACCCTGGTCATTTCAATCTTAGTAAAATATGATCCCATCCTTCCAGATGCTATTTCTACCTATATTAGTCACACATGATCTAGGTTATGCCACAGTAACAAAGAGCCTCCAGAATTTCAGTGAACTGGAACAACAAAGTTCATTCTTCTCTTTCATGCTACATCAACTTTGAAGTAGGCTAAGGACCTACCCCATTTTTTCCTTACTTCAGAATCCACACTGATGGATTCAGTATCTGTGACATTGCCGGTTTTGGCAGGCAGATAAAGAATATTTGATGAATTAAATATTGGCAATTCAAAGTGCCACCAAAAAGGATCACATATCCCTTCTATTCATATTTCAGTGGACAAATACATGTATGAGCCTATACCCAAATGCAAAGGGTATGGAATACATATCTCCTATGTATCAAGAAGAGGAAAGAAAATCCATTAGTTTGAGAACAATCAGAAATATTTGGTGATCTATATTAATGACTACATTATCAGGCCTAAATTATGGGAGCCATCATTGACTCCTTGCAGCCACTGTGTGTTTCCAGTCCTGTGACGAAGTTCCTGGGCTTTCTTTCAAAATATATCCAGAATCTGGCCATATTGTCCCCTCCACTGCCATCACCCTGGTTCAAGCCACATCATCTCTCACCTTTTTTACAACAGTAGCCTCATAATTCACCTTCGTCCTCTGTTCAAACACTAGTATTTTCTCCTCTCATTCTAAAGTGATATGCTTTTACTCTGGACCACAGATCTATAAGAACAGGACCCCCGCTGTATCTCTGACCTCGTTTTCAATACTTTCCATCTGATTCATTCTACTCCAATGCACCAGCTCTTTATTGTAGCCTTAATTCAAAAAGAGTCTTCCTCAGGATCCTTACCCTTGCCGTTCTTGCTACAGAGTGATCTTCCCTAGGATGCCTGTATGGTTCATTGCCTCTCTTCATTCAGGAAATCTTTATTCAAATACCACTTTTTCAATGAGAACCTCTCTGAAAACTTTTTACAAAATAACCTTCCTGCCTTGGCATTCTCCATTTTCCTTACTTTATCTGTAACCTCATCATGTGACATATATTTGCTCTTTGGTTTATTTCTTGTTTCCATCCTTTAATGCATAAGCTCATGAGGAAAAAGTGTGTCTTGCTCACTAATATATAGCTCCTAGTATTTTCTCTGTATAGTAGATACTCAAATCATACTTGTAGAATCCATAAATGAATGGAAAAATAGCCGCATATTTATGCAGCAAGATTTTTAAATCTTATATTCTAAATACTGTGTTAGGTATAGCTGTGCACTGAAATGTAATACAATTTTCAATGTCAGCTTACTTTTAAGTGGAAACACAAAGAGTGCAAAAGACGATCACAAAAAAAACAACTAACAACTCTGATAGTTTAAACTATAGCTGTGAAAGAATACAAGATGTGTTTAGTTTTGCCAATGGGTTTTAAGCAGAAGAATTGTGGGACCTTCCAGAAGTTTATGCTTCCACCACACTTTCTCTTCCTCATTACCCTCTGGAAGCAGATAATGCAGAGGATTGTCCAAAGGACTGGGTGGGGCCTGAGTCCATGAACAATTTTATTCATTATGCATCTTGTGTATATGTAATATTTTAGCTTAGTATCAAGAATAATGCCTACATTTTTTCCACTGGATGAGAGTCATTAAGGGGGCCTAGAAGAAAGAACAAATTTGGGAAGGGAAGGTGGGAAACGACAAGCTCACTTCTTTCACTTGCTGATTTTCAAGGTATGTGGCATACTCAAGAAGATACATCTATATCTGAAGCTCAGCTCAGAGATTGAGATAGGGACTTTTGACCATCATAAATATACACAAGTTAAAACTCACATGTGGTTTAACCTAAATATGATAGTTTAACCTAAGGGAGTGAGTAGTGAGGATAAGGTCAAGAATATAACTAGGGAGAGATACCAAAAGAAAAGGAACTTGAAAAAGACTTTCCATGCATCGTGTCTAATATTCTATTAGCCAGGAAGAAAAGTACTTTTGCCCTCATATGAGGAGTAATGGAGCAGACATTTTGTCTTTATAGACTCCAGACACTAATTTATAATGTGTAGAAAAAGTTGTTTGAATGTTGCAAGACATGAATACCTGATAACCATATTTATGTTACAGAAGCTCAAAAATATTCACATTAAAAGGCTTATTTAGACCACAGTATTTTTAATTAAATTTATTTTTGTAAACTGCTAAATATTCCAATTAGAGTTGGTATTCAATGGAAAAAAAACTGAGAAATATACCTGTCAGCAGACTGTGGCAATTGGTACTTTACTGTCTACAATACAAATACTAGTTCATCTTCTTGAGGCTAGCTTAAACCCCCAATAACACAAGGGGCCAAGCACGCAAACCATGCTTTTTTAAAAATGGAATCCAACACTAAATTATAACTTCACTGAACACAGTGACATTTCCTTTATTTATTGCAGCATCTCAAGTTCACAGTTCTTTTTAAAAATTACTTTTTATTATTTTGGGTACATTATAGTTGTATACATTTATGAAGTACCTACGATGTCTTCAAACAGGCATACAATGTGTAATAATCAAATCAGAGTCATTGGGATAGCCAAAATCTCAAGCATTTATTATTGTGTTAGGAACATTACAATTCCACTGTTTCAGTTATTTCAAAATATACAATAGATTACTACTAACTATATTCACCCTGTTGTGCTACTGAATACTACATTTTACTCATTCTATCTAACTATATTTTTGTACCCATTAGCTATCCTCACTTTATATCACCCTCCTTATTACTTTTCCCAGCCTCTGGTTACTATCATTTGACTCTCTATCTCCATGAGTTTAATTTTTTTAAATGTTTGGCTCCCACATATGAGGAAGAACATGGAAAATTTGTCTTTCTGTACTTGGCTTATTTCACTTAACATAATGTCCTCCATGTCTTGGAATGCATGTGGATATATAAGATACATGTTAAATAAATTAATGCAACAATAAAAGGGAATTTATTAGTTTTGTCCCTATCTGCATTAACTAACATTTAGCTGCTATTTAGAATAGAGATATTCTTGCCCCATTATGGCCTCAGATAAATTCATATAAAATATTAAATGATGACCCCAGCCTAAATGTTGCTCACTCTTATCTAACAGCAGAGTGTATGCATGTAGTAAATAAAAACTCTTATAGGTTCTGAACTCTTCTTCCATTCTCCCTTTTTAAATTGGCATTTTACAGAAGGCAAAGAAAATCTTCCTACAATTACATCTATATGAATCTAAGTTCCTCTTCAAGAATACAAAACATTAATACTCTATTATTAAAACAATACTATAATACAAAACTTAGATTAAACAAATATAAAAGAGGTTATTCATAATTACACAAATCAAAATAAATTGTTGATTTTAGAATTCTGATATCCTGAGGAGAGGGCAATCCATGTAATTGTCTTTTCATACATTAGTCTTTCTTTTTTTTTTTTTCAGACTGGAGTGCAATGGTGTGATCTCAGTTCACCCCAACCTCCGTCTCCCAGGTTCAAGCGATTCTCCTGCCTCAGCCTCCCGAGTAGCTGGGATTACAGGCATGTGCCACCATGCCCGGCTAATTTTTTATTTTTAGTAGAGATGGGGTTTCTCCATGTTGGTCAGGCTGGTCTCGAACGCTCCACCTCAGGTGATCCGCCTGCCTCAGTCTCCCAAAGTGCTGGGATTACAGGCTTGAGCCACCACGATCAGCCCATACATTAGTCATTTTTAATAAAATTTAAAGATGTAATTTCTTTAAATGTACTTATCTGTACTTTTTCTTTCCCTCTCATGGAATTCAGTGAAACTTCTCAAGTATTGGGTGAAGAATTATTTATCATGGGTGCCAATATATTATATTTCACAGTTTTGTTTCCTCTAACAATAGCACAGACATTTGTCTCTCTAGATTAGTTAATGAGAGTGAATAGTTATATTGTAGATTTTCAATTTTGCTTTTAAATGATTTGTCACAAGAAAATATGATGAAACTTAGTAACTGCTTGAACTATAATTTAATAACAGAGTCTAAACATTTGCAATTTTTGTTACTGCTCTAAGTTACCAAGATTCAGTGGTAGAAAAATTTATATTAGTCTGAGTATGCTAAGTATTTTACCATGTATGCCACCTACTCCAGCACAGTTGGTGGCTGAGAATGAAGCGATCTAGAATCTGCAGTAGAGATGCAGAAAATGACAATTAAGTGCAACTGAGACATGAGAAAAAGCTAAGAGTTCTGTTATAGTTTGCTCAGGCTACCATAAGAAACTAACACACAATGGATAGTTCAAACAGCAGAAATTTATTTCTCACAGTTCTTGAGACTAGAAGTTCTAGATCAAGGTGTTGGTGGGTTTGGTTATTCCTGAGGCATTCCTTGGCTTACAGATGGCCACCATCTGGATATGTCTTCACATGGCTATTTCTCTGTGTGCACTCATCCCTGCTGTCCCTTTATGTGTCCAGATGTTCTCTTATTACAATGCCACCAATCATGTTGAAGTAGGATCCCATCCTAAGAGTCTCATACTAACACAATCACCTCTTTAGTGACTTTATTTCCAATGTAGTTCCACTCTGAGATATTGTGGGCAAGAAGTTGAACATGTGAATTTGTGGGTGAGGGGACACAAATCAACCCATAACAAGGTCTATAACATGTCCAATTAATTTCGTCTTTTTGTAAGATTTCCCAGGAAAAGACCCCAGGCAGAATTCTGCAGGAAGTGTTTCTTAAATTTATAATGCAAAGAATTGAATCCAAGTGGCACAAGACATGAATTGCAGTGAAGGCTGTGCTGTGACACGCAGAGAAGTCTTTATTTCCCCACTTCTATCAGACATTGGCTTAGGCTGCTGACAAGGGGGCAGGAATGATCTTAGGGAAGGTAGCAAAGCTTTCTATCTTATGCATATAGAAAGTAGGAGTGGGCAGAGTGACAAGCAGAACAGTATCACATTCAAAATGAAAATATAAGCTGTTTCACAGGAACGCAAGAGCCCACTCCAAATTTCTATCTTCATAGGATCCATTTTTAGAGATTACAGCTACATTAAAACATCAAAATTGTTGTAACGTTAGAGTACATTTTACCATGATTCTAGTAATGGTCTGAAAAGAGACACTGTTATTTCCTGAAAAAATTCATTAACTTTCTAAGTATTTTCAGGATGTAGGGAATCTTAGCAAAGATAAGATCATTCCCGCCCTCTTGTCAGCAGCCTAACCCAATTTCTGATATATGTGGGGTTATAAAGACTTCTTTCCTTCAGGCAAGGTGGAGCAAATATGAGTGCCACCCAGCTCCTGCACTCCTACAAAATCAGTTAATGTTTTCATTTTGAATGTGATACTGTTCTACTCCTCCCTCTGCCCACGCCTACTTTCTTCAATCCCTACAGGTGTGTTGCCTCAGAATGTTCCCTAAGCATATTTCTGCATGCTGTTTTCTATCTCGGTGTTACTATCGTAGGATAGAAAGCTTCGCTACCTCCCCTAAGATCATTCCCACCCCCTTGTCAGCAGCCTAACCCTCGGAAAGCCAAAATAAAGTATCTGTAACCTACGGACTTTTATAAAGTTCTCATCATCTATTGTTATTTATATAGAAGTTCAAAAAAGGAAAGTGGAGTGATAGTAGAAACAGAGTTGACTGTGATATTAGGCAGGCTACTCAGCAATTTTACACTTGTTTGAACAGTAACAAAGTATTTAATATCTGCAAGTTCTAGTTTCCACATCTAAGGTAACACTAATTCTTTTTTTTTTTTTTTTTTTTTGATATGGAGTCTTGCTCTGTTTTCCAGGCTGTAGTGCAGTGGCACCGTCTCGGCTCACTGCAACCTCTACCTCCCAAGTTCAAGCCATTCTTCTGCCTCAGCCTCCCAAGTAGCTGAGACTACAAGCACCACCACACCCAGCTAATTTTTGTATTTTTAGTAGAGACAAGGTTTTGCCATGTTGGCCAGGCTGATCTCAAACTCCTGACCTCAAGTGATCCACCCACCTCCCAAAGTGCTGGGATTACAGGCGTGAGCCACTATGACCTGGCTAAGGTAACGCTAATTCTTAAATTAAAAAGTTGTAAAAAATGTAAAGGGAAAAAGTACTGAAACTAAAATTTTGGCACAAGAGTCTTTTAATTAGTAGGCATTCAATAAATCAGGATTTGTCAAAGGAAATGGGACAAAAGTGAGCAATGTGGACTTGTTTGCCCCTACCTGTCACTAAGGGGCTCAATATTACTATGAGTAAAAATAGATGTGAGTAATTATACCATTAGAATGATTCTCCTTTTGTATGCAAGTGACCCTGACTCTGATTCTGACCAATGCCAGCTTTGTTACAAAAGGAAAATATAATGGACTACAAGGAGAATGACTGTTGGTTTTAAAGGAGGAGATGAACAAACATGACTCAGTAAAAAAGCAATGCAAGCATCTAGAAGGCAATAGCAGCAGTGGTATGAGTGTAAACGTCTTTGTTTAGATTATACCTATTATTTATGATATGTTTTGACTATGTCCCCACCCAAATCTTATTTTGAATTCCCACATGTTGTGGGAGGGGCTTGGTGGGAGGTTATTGAATCATGGGGGCAGGTGTTTCCCATGCTTTTCTCATGATAGTGAATAAGTCTCATGAGATCTGATGGTTTTCTAAGGGGGAGTTTCCCTGCACAAGCCCTCTCTTTGCCTGCTGCCATCCATGTAAGACGTGACTTGCTCCTCTTTATCTTCCACCATGATTATGAGGCCTCCCCAGCCACTAGGACCTGTAAGTCCATTAAACTCTTTTCTTTTGTAAATTGCCCAGTCTTGGGCATGTCTATTGGCAGCATGAAAACAGACTAATACAATTTAATAACATCACTGATTTTCAGGATCTGTCTTCATTTATTCTGCATTCCAAATCCTAACATGAGAGAATTCAGCTGGCCTAGATCAATCACCAATATCTAAGGAAGTAACCTTAGTTAAATGGCATAGTCACTGGGTGCCTATCCTCATAGGATCCATTTTCAGAGGTTGTAGCTACATTAGAACATCCAAACTGTTGTAATGTTAAAGTACATTTCACCATGATTCTAGTAATGGACTGAAAAGAGACATCATCATTATTTTCTGAAAAATTTCTATAACTTCATACATAAACATTTTCAATTAAGCTTCATTAAATCATTCTTATGTGTAAATATTCAAAGTTTTTATGTCAGTATCATTGAGATAAAGAAACTGAAAAAGAGACAGGTCAAGCTATTTACCACAAGTAATTCAATCAATAGATATCATAGTTAAAATTGGAGTACAGGGAAGATAAAGGCTAACTTTTTATTATCTCCTGCACATTGTACCCCCACAAAGGAGTTGGATTCCTACAAATGTACATGGAAACTAGTTACAAACTAGTGCTTAAATCAGCAATAAAGCTGAGCTAGAAGGATAGGGCTGTACCCATGTTTCTACCACATTATACTGCCATTGCACCCCAGCACCCACTCACAGGATGGAAAGGGCTGGTCTGTTCATGAATGTACACATTAGAAGCTCCATTGCCCAGGGCTTCTGGTTTCTCCCCTTCAGTCTGCCCTGAAATGCTCCTAGAACTCTGGAAACCACCCTAGGAAGAAATGGGCAAAGGGGACCAACACACCTGTGATTATACCATTCTCTAAGTTTTCTCAGTGAATTCCACTGCCCTAATTTCTGGTGAGGATTTCTTGGTAATGGCCTCACCATTGCCCAGTATATGCTTTATTATTAATGTCAGAGATGCAAAGAAAATCTTCAAATCTAGTTGGTGTTTTAAAAAAGCAGAAAGAGAAGAAATAAATAATTTACAAATGTGTAAATAAAAATAGTAGGAACAATGCATATAAAAATTTTAAAAACTAATTTTTGTTCCTCTGGAGTGAAAAAAGAGTCAAAAATGATTTCCCCAAATTTGCTTAACCATAATTACACTGTTATAATGGGGGAACAAAGGACAAAATTATTGATAATTTTGGAAAGGCAATTAGACAAAATTCACTAGACAATATAAATATGTCCTTTCTTGTTTGTACAGTGGTTCCATTTGAAGAAATATGTCAAGTTGAAATTGTCATGAAAAGTATAATATCACACAAATGTCATTTTTTTCTGTGGTCTTTAAAAGAGAATTACTGAAAACAAACTACAATTTCAGCAAGATGGTAATAAAAATGATGTTAATTTAACTTAATTGAATGGTATGCATACATTAGAAAGGTTATCCATACAGCAAAGTCATAAGTGAATATTGTATAAAACATAATGACACAAGAAAAGTCAGAACACTCTGTATGCAGTAGGATATTAACTAGGAAGAACAAACCACGAAAAACTGTTTTATTCTGATGCTGGGTGATGGGATTGTATGCTAATTTGAAACAAAATTTTCTTCAGTCTATTCTATGTGTTAAAACAAGCTTGCTCAACCCACAGCCTATAGACTGCATGTGGCCCAGGATGGCTTTGAATGTGGCCCAAAACAAATTCGTAAACTTTCTTAAAACACTATGAAATTTTTTCACAATTCTTTTTTTTTAGCTCATCAGCTATCA
The DNA here is from genome assembly GCF_028858775.2 of Pan troglodytes. Classification (NCBI taxonomy): domain Eukaryota; kingdom Metazoa; phylum Chordata; class Mammalia; order Primates; family Hominidae; genus Pan; species Pan troglodytes. The sequence continues at coordinate 23,911,769 of NC_072411.2, read as the reverse complement.
TTAGTGTTAGTGTATTTTAGGTGTGGTTCAAGGCAATTCTTCTTCATCCAGTATGGGCAAAGGAACCCAAAAGACTGGTCACCCCTGTGTTAAAGTTTATTTAATAGTCATATGTTCATATATATTTGGTTTATTTTGAAGAACATTGGTGAAAAAAAAAAAAACAGTGACTCTGTTTATTCACCCTAAATCCATTCAAATATTTGGATCTGGAAAAAGTTGTGCAGTGCACTAAATAAATAAGTAAATGGGTTAGCATGTGAACACTAAATAGGGACGTGAATCAGCAGGCAAAAAGTTCCACTTCCACTCAAAGATGGAAATGCTGGGTAGTTTGACTGGCTCATGACTAGTATCACTGTCAGCAAGGCTATGAGTTAGGATGAGCTTGTCTTTAATGCCCTCTCATCTTCCTTTTAGGTCATACCATGGCACCTTATCAGGCGTGGTGCTTTCTTTTGTCCCCGAAAAGTTTGTTCTCTGAGATTAGTTGCTAATCTATATTGAGGTACTAGGTGACCCTGCCTAAGGAGATAATGTCTTTTTTATTTGAATAAAACACTTCTCAAATTATTGATCTTCAGAAAATATATGTGTTAGTTAAGTAGCTCAAGTGTCATAGAAAGCTATTAGAGTAGATATATTTAATGCCTCTCACAGAATTCCTGAAAATGCATTCATTCACAGATATCTCTTTTCATACGGATAAGCTTGTCATCTTCCCTGCTGGAGGCTGAGATTGATGTGAAGACCTTACAGTTTGGGGCAAAAAAATGTAAACTGAAGTGCTAAGCAACAAATCCTATCAGCTATAAAGAGCATTAAAGTCCCATTACTGCTACTTTCTTGGAAATAGTTAAAGGAGTCTCATAAATATGAGCAGAAATAAAATTCAGAATACAAAAGAAAGCACCTCTATGCCTACAGGTTTCCTTTCAAGCATTGCTCTACATTTCTGGGTTGAAGAAGAGGAAGAACAACTAAATATTCAGACCCAAGTTCTTCTAGTCGCTAATGTGTGGACTTTAAAAGAACACAAAAGAACTTAGGTTGAAAGAAAAATTATCACCCTGAAAGGAGAAATGTTACTCCAGAATCTGAAGTGACAGGAACTTCTAGAGGGATATTGCATCTGAGCTCTGCTTACTTGGAGCAGAAGTCACTGGTAATAAACTGGTAGCAGCAGATAAATGGCCATTCTGATTCATTCCTAAGAACTAAGTGAAAACTAGCATGAGAGTTAAAAATGCATTAGGGGCAGCAGTCTTAGGGAAGTCTCTTAGTTTTCATGTACTTTACTTCCAGGAATGCCATCAGGTTCTCATGATAAAAATCTTTTTTTTTTTTTAAGTTTAAATGTTTTATTATAAAAATTTAAACATATGCAAAAATAGAGACTAATTTAATGAACTCTATTAACCCATCATCTGGTTTTAACAATTATTAACATTTTACTAATCTTGTCTCTTAAAGACATGCACTTTTAGAATTAAAAAAATAGTGATTAATCACATGACATATAAATAATTTTTCTATCATTTTCTACAATGTTGTCACCCTATTATTTTGTACATGATAATATTTTTTGAAGGTATTTATTGAAGATTCAGCTGGACTTTGATTTTTCTTAAAAAACTAGACTGTCATTTAAATGACATTTCCAATATATTATGATTTCTTTTATTTATTTATTTATTTTTATTTTTTATTTTATTTATTTATTATTATTATACTTTAAGTTTTAGGATACATGTGCACAATGTGCAGGTTAGTTACATATGTATACATGTGCCATGCTGGTGTGCTGCACCCACTAACTCGTCATCTAGCATTAGGTATATCTCCCAATGCTATCCCTCCCACCTCCCCCCACCCCACAACAGTCCCCAGAGTGTGATGTTCCCCTTCCTGTGTCCATGTGTTCTCATTGTTCAATTCCCACCTATGAGTGAGAATATGCGGTAGAAGTTCTGGCCAGGGCAATTAGGCAGGAGAAGGAAATAAAGGGTATTCAATTAGGAAAAGAGGAAGTCAAACTGTCCCTGTTTGCAGATGACATGATTGTATATCTAGAAAACCCCATTGTCTCAGCCCAAAATCTCCTTAAGCTGATAAGCAACTTCAGCAAAGTCTCAGGATGCAAAATCAATGTACAAAAGCCACAAGCATTCTTATACACCAACAACAGACAAACAGAGAGCCAAATCATGAGTGAACTCACATTCACAATTGCTTCAAAGAGAATAAAATACCTAGGAATCCAACTTACAAGGGATGTGAAGGCCCTCTTCAAGGAGAAGTACAAACCACTGCTCAAGGAAATAAAAGAGGATACAAACAAATGGAAGAACATTCCATGCTCATGGGTAGGAAGAATCAATATCATGAAAATGGCCATACTGCCCAAGGTAATTTATAGATTCAATGCCATCCCCATCAAGCTACCAATGACTTTCTTCACAGAACTGGAAAAAACTACTTTAAAGTTCATATGGAACCAAAAAAGAGCCCGCATCGCCAAGTCAATCCTAAGCCAAAAGAACAAAGCTGGGGGCATCACACTACCTGACTTCAAACTATACTACAAGGCTACAGTCACCAAAACAGCATGGTACTGGTACCAAAACAGAGATATAGATCAATGGTACCGAATAGAGCCCTCAGAAATAACGCCACATATCTACAACCATCTGATCTTTGACAAACCTGAGAAAAACAAGCAATGGGGAAAGGATTCCCTATTTAGTAAATGGTGCTGGGAAAACTGGCTAGCCATATGTAGAAAGCTGAAACTGGATCCCTTCCTTACACCTTATACAAAAATAAATTCAAGATGAATTAAAGACTTAAACGTTAGACCTAAAACCATAAAAACTGTAGAAGAAAACCTAGGCATTACCATTCAGGACATAGGCATGGGCAAGGACTTCATGTCTAAAACACCAAAAGCAATGGCAACCAAAGCCAAAATTGACAAATGGGATCTAATTAAACTAAAGAGCTTCTGCACAGCAAAAGAAACTACCATCAGAGTGAACAGGCAACCTACAAAATGGGAGAAAATTTTCGCAACTTACTCATCTGACAAAGGGCTAATATCCAGAATCTACAATGAACTCAAACAAATTTACAAAAAAAACCAAACAACCCCATCAAAAAATGGGCGAAGGACATGAACAGACACTTCTCAAAAGAAGACATTTATTCAGCCAAAAAACACATGATAAAAATCTTAAAAAAAAAAAAATCCTCTTTTAGCCCTGGTAGGAAGAAGGAGCAATTATTGCAAAATACACTTAGATCCTTTTGCATAACAAAGACCTTCACTCTAGAAGAAAAGACTGCAAACATTAGCTCAGTTGAGGAAGAACAGTCTTGCTACTCCATCCCCTCTAGCTTTATATCTCACCTAAGTAGGAGGGAACATGGTCAACAAGGGTTAGGGACTGACACTTAATCAAAATGTTATAAAACACTGCTCTTCCACACCTTACCACCACACTTAAAGGGACCCAGTATAATAAGATAATTTTAGCTAAAAGAGCTTCAAGATTCAGACTTTGTCTGAGAAGTACTTAGAGAAGACCAAAGTCAAGAGGGGAGGCATAAACAAAGATAGTAGAGAGATTTGAACAATTTTATACCTACAGCTACATAAAACAGAAAACACAGCCCATTTCAGATGGTTTACAAAAATCTTCAAGCTAAATGTTTTTGTTGTTGTTGTTTTTCTCTGTCTCTCAGGCTGGAATGCAATGGCACAACCTCGGCTTACTGCAACCTCCACCTCCTGGGTTCAAGTGATTCTCCTGCCTCAGCCTCCTGAGTAACTGGGACTACAGGCACGCACCACTACACACAGTTAAGTTTTGTATTTTTAGTAGAGACGGGGTTTCACCATGTTGACTGGACTGGTCTTGAACTCCTGACCTCAGGTGATCCGCCCACCTCAGCCTCCCAAACTTCTGGGATTACAGGCGTGAACCACTGCTCCTGGCCCCAAGCTAAAACTTTATCTCAATTCTTAGCACCTTCTGCAATGGGTGTCCTTTTAACAACAAAAATTTAAGGCATAAAAAAATGGCAAAATTAGTCTGTAGAGACTTGAGTCTACTTTAAAAAAAAGCCATAGAGAATAAATAAATATAACCCAATTTAACTATTAAAGCTGAGATAAATTAAAAGTGAAATATGGTTAATGAAAGACCTTGCCAACACCAACCAAAAGAAAACAGAAGTAGCTTCTGTTTTCAATTCCAGACCACGTAGAATTTAGAATTATGAAACTTATCAAGGATAAAGAGGAGCATTGCATAATGATAAAAGGTCAATTCTCCATGAAGAGATAGCAATACTAAATGCGTATGCACCTAAAAAGATGGTGTCAAAATCCAAAAGGAAAACACTGATAAAAATGGATAGAACTGTTAGGAGAAAGAGGGAAAACTAATATTATAATTGAGGACTTTAGCATGCTTTTCTCAGTAGTTGACACATTAAATAGACAATAAGAATATAGATAACTTAAGTAGCACTGTTAATCCACTTAATGAAACTGATATTTATAACCACCACAATGTTCAACATCCATCCACAAACAAACAACATACACATTCTACCCAAGCTCATATAGAACATTCACAAGATAGACAACATTTTGGGTCCGAAAATACACATTAACAATGTAAAAGAATAAAACTCATAGGAAATATTACTGAAATCAAAATGAAATTTTGTAGTGAATTCCGTCAAACATTTAAGAAAAACGCATACCAATTATTCATAACCTCTTCCCTAAAATAGAAACAGAAGCAACACATCATGATTCATCCTATGAGGCCAGCATTATTCTAACATTAAAGTAAGATACATTTATTGGAAGAAAGGAAAACTTAAAACCAATGTCTCTTATTAATGTAGGTGCAACATTCTTAACAAAATATTATCAAATCAAATACAATATATAAAACTATTATATACTATGACTTATTCTATCTGTTCAAGTGGAACTCTACTCTACATCTACTCAAGTACTACTCTACATCTACTCAAGTCTGTGCAACATTAAAAACTCCATGAATGTAATCCATCATATCAATAAAGTAAATAAATAAAGCCATATGATTATATCAATTAATACAGAAAACAATTGGAGAGTTATTTGAGCATGAAATCATGAGAAGCTCCACTGACCTGCTTCCCAGTGAAATTGATAAAAATTATTTAAAGAAAATCAGTTAAAAATCTCTGGCAATTGTTCTGAGGGCCCACAGTTAATGAAGAAATATCTGTTCAAGATAATCTATAATAATTTGCTAAGAAAACTGAGTCTGTGGTATTTTAGTCAAGAACCTTCCATGCCCCAACCTCCCAGATGAGCAAGATGACAACTCCTTTTTAGGCTTTAGCATATATAAACACAGGAGTCCCTCTGTCCCAGCTCCCAGTCAGAGGGGTTTTGCTCTGAAAGGTAAGAGTTTGGCTTTCTTATTGTATCTCAAGTTACTTGGTTTTGAGGATAAGACTTTGGTATTTGTGTGGTCAAGAGGTAGGAACTTCCTTCTTCTATCCATTTCCATTTTTGGAACTGAGGTTCTATGTGAGTGCGGCATATTGAGGAAACTGCAGCCCAGATAACGCTTTCCTTGACCATGACTCAGTGGTTGAAAAGGAGCAATGCTATATTTGGATGAGGAAATGACTACAAATGGTAAAGTCATAAGCATAAGAATGTATTGTTAAATTTGTAATAGTGATAGGTATAATATGGATAATAATAATATCACTAAAAGGAGAAGAAGAAATAGTTATGTAAGGATAATATTTCTCTATTTCACTGGAATTTGACAAGTATTAATATGAAGTTAATTCTGATAAGTTCAGATGCATTTGACAAATCCTAGAGAAATCATTAAATTATAACTCAAAAAATAATAAAGAAATTATTAAACAAGTTAAAGGGCATAATAGAATATATATACTCAATCAAAAGGCAACAGTGAGGAGAAATACATGAATACAATGATATTAGACATATGGGAAACAAAAAGTAAAATAACAGATATAAGTACAGGCATACCTCATTTCATTTTCATTTTCATTTCATACCTCATGCTTTGCTTTATTATGCCCGACAAACATTGTGTTTTGTACAAATTGAAGGGTTGTAGTAACCCTGAGTTCATATCTCTTTCCAACAGCATGTGCTCACTTCATGTGTTTGTGTTACATTTTGGTTTTTCTTGCAATATTTCAAATATTTTCATTATTATTATATCAGTTATGGTGACCTGTAGTCAGTGATCTTTGAAGCTACTATTGTAATTGCTTTGTGTCACCATGAACTATCACCATGTAAAATGGCAAAAGTAGCTAATAAAATTCTGTGTGCGTTCTTACTGCTACATGGACCAACTGTTCCGCCATCTTTCTTCTTCTCCTTGGGCCTCCCTGTTTCCCAAGACACAAAAATATAAAAATTAATTTACCCCTAAAGGTCTCTGCATTTTCAAGTAAATGGAATCGTTGTATGTCTCTCATTTTCAGTCAAAAGTTAGAAATAATTAAGCTCAGTGAGGAAAATATGTCAAAAGCTGAGATAGGCTGAAAGGTAGGACTTTTGTGCCAGTTAGCCAAGTTGTGAATGCAAAGGAAAAGGTATTGAAGGAAATTAAATCTGCTATTCCAGTAAACACACAATAAGAAAATGAACAAGCATTATTGCTAATATGAAGAAAGTTTTAGTGGTCTGGATAGAAGATCAAACCAGCTCCAACATTCCTTAAACCAAAGCCTAACCAAGAGCCAGGTCCTAACTCTCTCCAATTCTATGAATGCAGAGAGAGGTGAGGAAGCTATAAAAGAAATGTTTGAAGATAGCAAAGTTAGTTCATGTGGTTTAAGAAAAGATGCCATATCCGTAACATAAAAGCACAAAGTGACATGTACCCCAGAAATAAAGTATAATAAAAATAAAAAATAAAATAAAATTAAGTGTTCATCAACAGATGAATGAGTAAATAAAATGTGGTATATATATATATATATATACACACACACAATACAATACTATTCAGGGGAAAAAAGTGCAAAGTGAAGCAGCAAATGCTGATGTAAAAGCTGCAGAAGTTATTTAGAAGATCTAGCCAAGATCATTAATAAAGGTGGAAATATTTTTTAAAAATAGATTATCTGAAGTTGCTTATCAGCTTAAGGAGGTTTTGGGCTGAGATGATGGGGCTTTCTAAATATACAGTCATGTCATCTACAAACAGACAATTTGACTTCCTCTCTTCCTATTTGGATATCCTTTATTTCTTTCTCTTGCCTGATTGCCCTGGCCAGAACTTCCAATACTATGTTGAATAGGAGTGGTGAGAGAGGCCATCCTTGTCTTGTGCTAGTTTTCAAAGGGAATGCTTCTAGGTTTTGCCCGTTCATTATGATATTGGCTATGAATTTGTCATAAATAGGTCTTATTATTTTGAGATGCATTCCATCAATACCTAGTTTATTGAAAGTTTTCAGCATGAAGGGCTGTTAAATTTTATCGAAGGCCTTTTCTGCATTTATTGAGATAATCACATGGTTTTTGTCATTGGTACTGTTTATGTGATGGATTATGTTTATTGATTTGCATATGTTGAATCAGGGATGAAGCTGACTTGATTGTGGCGGATAAGCTTTTTGATATACTGCTGGATTTGGTGTACCAGTATTTTATTGAGTATTTTTGCAATTTTCTTTTTTTGTTGTTGTGTTGTGTTTCTGCCAGATTTTGGTATCAGGATGATGCTGGCCTCATAAAATGAGTTAAGGAGAAGTCTCTTTTTCTTTTTTATTGTTTGGAATAGTTTCAGAAGGAATGGTACCTGCTCCTTTTTGTATGTCTGGTGATTTCGATCTGGTGATTTCGACTGTGAACCCGTCTGGGAGAATTCGACTGAATCCGTCTGGTCGTGGGTTTTTTTTTTTTTTTTTTTTTTTGGTTGGTAGGATATTAATTACTGTCTCAATTTCAAAACTTGTTATTGATCTATTTGGGGATTCGACTTCTTCCTGGTTTAGTCTTGGGAGAGTGTATGTATTCAGGAATTTACCTATTTCTTCTAGATTTTCTAGTTTATTTGATAAAGGTGTTTATATTATTCTCTGATGGTAGTTTGTATTTCTGTGGGATTAGTGGTGATCTCCTCTTTATCACTTTTTATTGAGTTTTAATTCTACGCTCTTTTCTTCTTTATTAGTCTAGCTAGTGGTCTATCTAGTTTGTTATTCTTTCCAAAAAACCAGATTCTGGATTCAATGATATTTTGAAGGATTTTTTGTGTCTCCATCTCCTTCAGTTCTGCTCTGATCTTAGTTACTTCTTGTAGTCTTCTAGCTTTTGAATTTGTTTGCTCTTGCTTCTCTAGTTCTTTTAATTGTGATGTTCGGGTATTGATTTCAGATCTTTCAAGCTTTCTGATGTGGGCATTTATGGCTATAAATTTTCCTCTTAACATTGCTTTAGCTGTGTCATAGAGATTCTGGTAAGTGGTGTCTTTGTTCTCATCGGTTTCAAAAAACTTCTTTATTTCTGCCTTAATTTCGTTATTTACCCTGTAGTCACTCAGGAGCAGGTGGTTCAGTTTCCATGTAGCTGTGTGGCTTTCAGTGAGTTTCTTTTTTTTTTTTTTGAGACAGAGTCTCACTCTGTCACCCAGGCTGGAGTGCAGTGGTGTAATCTTGGCTCACTGCAAGCTCCACCTCCTGGGTTCATGACATTCTCCTGCCTCAGCCTCCAGAGTAGCTGGGACTACAGGCACCCACCACCAAGCCTGGCTAATTTTTTGTATTTTTAGTAGAGATGGGGTTTCACTGTGTTAGCCAGGATGGTCTCGATCTCCTGACCTGGTGATCTGCCTGCCTTGGCCTCCCAAAGTGCTGGGATTACAGGCTTGAGCCACCGAAAGTATCTGGATGTCTATTACATTATTTTCATAAATATGTTATTTTATAAATATGTCTATTTTTATAGTGTTTTACTTATATATACTCATTGTAAACACATTAATTTGATTATTTCAGGTTATCCTATTGCCTCTTTTTCAAAAGAATTCCATATTAGTTAAAATTATCATGTTACAGTCATTAGAAGCTCAGAAATAGTACAAGTCTACCAGTTTTACTTGTATCCTAACTGTTTTGCACCCTAGAAACTACTAATTAAAAGCAATGCAGTTTACTATGTTTGTGTTGGTTCCTGCTTATATTGAGATTAGTTGAAGAAGGACAATGAGGATAGAGGATGTGCTGTGTTGCTTTGCACCTTTGACTTCATTCTTGAACGGTGTAAGAGATTGTTTCTATTAAAAGACATTTGGAATGACCCTATCCTGTTCCCCTCCTCTCCAGACCTGCAAGAGAATACACCATCACTATATATAAGCACACAGCTAAAAATACCCCAAGGCAAATATACACACATCATATCAGAAAAATGAATAAAGCAGGTAGGTGAGATCTACTGAAGACATCGTTGGAGAAAACAAATCACTCTTAATGTTCACATAACTCCTTAGATCTTCCATTGAGCTTTAATCATTTAAAGATGCACATTCTAAAAAGAAAAAACACATTAGCAGATAGTAGTAATGAATGACCTAACAAAAGAGGTGACCAATATTGAAAGAATGACACAATAAAATTAACGACTCACACAAGAGTGTCTGCAAAATATGAACTATAAGAGGAATAACATAGACTGGTCCAGAATATAGAACATGTTTACTGGCTAAATATTAAAGCCAGTAAACAAACATTAAAGGGTTAATATCATTGTAAATAACATGTTATAGATTTCAGTGCTGTAGATTTATAGATTACAATTTGTTGATCAACAGTATACAAAATACATTTAATTTACTTGAAGTATTTTTATCAATTCTTAGTTGAAAAAAATCCCCAGTAATGTTTTAGATATATGTATGTGTGTATGGGTTTGTGCATGAAACTGGGCTCTTTCTAGTTATATACTTTTTTTTTTTTTTTTTTTTTGAGACAGAGTCTTGCTCTGTCACCCAGGCTGGAGTGCAGTGGCATGATGTCAGCTCACTGCAAGCTCCACCTCCCGGGGTTCACACCATTATCCTGCCTCAGCCTTCCGAGTAGCTGGGACTACAGGTACCCACCACCACGCCCAGCTAATTTTTTGTATTTTTAGTAGAGATGGGGTTTCACCATGTTAGTCAGGATGGTCTCAATCTCCTGACCTCGTCATCCACCTGCCTTGGCCTCCCAAAGTGCTGGGATTACAGGTGTGAACCACCACGCCTGACCTTGAGTGAGTTTCTTAATCCTGAGTTCTAATTTGATTACACTGTGGTCTGAGAGACAGTTTGTTATGATTTCCATTCTTTTGCATTTTCTGAGGAGTGTTTTACTTCCAATTATGTGGTCAATTTTAGAATAAGTGCTATGTGGTGCTGAGAAGAATGTATATTCTGTTGATTTGGGGTATAGAGTTCTGTAGATGTCTGTTAGGTCTGCTTGGTCCAGAGCTAAGTTTGAGTCCTGAATATCCTTGTTAATTTTCTGTCTCATTGATCCATCTAATATTGACAGTAAGGTGTTAAAGTCTCCACTACTACTGTGTGGGAGTCTAAGTCTCTTTGTAGGTCTCTAAGAACTTGTTTTATGAATCTGGATGCTCCTGTATTGGGTGCATATATATTTAGGATAGTTAGCTCCTCTTGTTGCATTGATTCCTTTACCATTATGTAATGCCCTTCTTTGTCTTTTTTGATCTTTGTTGGTTGAAAGTCTGTTTTATCAAAGGTTAGGATTGCAACTCCTGCTTTTTACGCTTTCCTTTTGCTTGGTAGATATTCCTCCATCCCTTTATTTTGAGCCTGTGTGTGTTTTTGCATGTAAGATGCGTTTCCTGAACACAGCACACCCATGGGTCTTGACTCTTTACCCAATTTGTCAGTCTGTGTCTTTTAATTGGGAGCATTTAGCCCATTTACATTTGAGGTTAATATTGTTATGTGTAAATTTGATCCTGTCATTACGATGCTAGCTGGTTATTTTGCACATTAGTTGATGCAGTTTCTTCATAGTGTCATTGGTCTTCATACTTTGGTGTGTTTATGCAGTAGCTAGTACTGTTTTTTCCTTTACATATTTAGTGCTTCCTTCAGGAGCCCTTGTAAGGCAGGCCTGGTGGTGACAAAATCTCTCAGCATTTACTTGTCTGTAAAGGATTTTATTTCTCCTTTACTCATAAAGCTTAGTTTGGCTGGATATGAAATTCTAGGTTGAAAATTCTTTAAGAATGTTGAATATTGACTCCCTCTCTCTTCTGGCTTGTAAGGTTTCTGCAGAGAGATCTACTGTTAGTCTGATGGGCTTCCCTTTGTAGGTAACCTAACCTTTCTCTATGGCTGTCCTTAACATTTTTCCTTCATTTCAACCTTGGAGAATCTGACAATTATATGTGTTGGGGTTGCTCTTCTCAAGGAGTATCTTAGTGGTTTCCTCTGTATTTCCTGAATTTGAATGTTAGCCTGTCTTGCTAGGTTGGGAAGTTCTCTCAGATAATATCCTACAGTGTGTTTTCCAATTTGGTTCCATTCTCCCCATCACTTTCGGGTATACCAATCGATTGCAGGTTTGGTCTTTTCACATAGTCTTATATTTCCGGGAGGCTTTGTTCATTCCTTTTTATTCTTTTTTCTCTAATCTTGTCTTCATGCCTTATTTCAGTAAGATGATCTTCAATCCCTGACATCCTTTCTTACACTTCATCGATTTGGCTGTTAATACTTGTGTATGCTTCACGAAGTTCTCGTGCTGTGTTTTTCAGCTACATCAGGTCATTTATGTTCTTCTCTAAACTGGTTATTCTAGTTAGTAGGTCCTCTAGCCTTTTATCAAGGTTCTTAACTTCCTTGCATTGGGTTAGAACATGCTCCTTTAGCTCAGAGGAGTTTGTTATTGCCCACCTTCTGAAGCCTACTTCTGTCAATTTGTCAATCTCATTCTCCCTCCAGTTTTGTGCCCTTGCTGGAGAGGAGTTGCGATCATTTGGAGGAGAAGAGGCAATCTGTTTTTTGGAATTTTCAGCATTTTTTCACTGGTTATTCCTCATCTTCGTGGATTTATCTACCTTTGATCTTTGAGGCTGATGATCTTTGTTTGAGGTTTTTGTGTGGGAATCTCTTTTTGCTGATGCTGATGTTGCTCCTTTCTGTATGTTAGTTTTTCTTCTACCAAGCAGACTCCTCTTCTGCAGGTCTGCTGCAGTTTGCTGGAGGCTGCAAAGATTGCTACCTGCTCCTTTCTCTGAAAGCTTCACCCTAGAGGGCCACCAGAGTGATGCCAGCTGATGCTGTCCTGTATGACATGTCTGTCCACCACTTTTGGGAGTTCTCTCCCAGTTAGGAGGCACGGGGATCAGGGACCCACTTGAGGAGGCAGTTTGTCCCTTAGCAGAGCTTGTGTGCTGTGCTGGCAGAATCCTGCTTGTCCGGATCAGCTGCACTCTTCAGAGCCAGCAGGCAGGAAAGATTAAATGCGTTGAAGCTGTGCCCATATCTGCCCCTTCCCCCAGGTGCTCTGTCCCAGTGAGATGAGAGTTTTATCTGTAAGCCCATTACTGGGGCTGCTGTCTTTCCTTCAGAAATACCCTGCCCAGTGAGGAGGAGTCTAGAGAAGCAGTCTGGCCACAGCTGCTTTGCCACACTGTGATGAATTCCACCCAGTCCAAACCTCCTAGCCCCCTTAGCACTATCAGGAGAAAACTGCCTACTAAAGCCTCAATAATGGCAGATGTGCCTCCACCCACCAAGCTTGATTATCTCTGGTTGACTTCACATTGCTGTGCTGGCAGTGAAATTTTCAAGCCAGCGGTTCTTAGCTTGCTGGGCTCCATGGGAGTGGGACCCACTGAACGAAAACTACTTGGCTCCCTGGCTTCAGTCCTCTTTCCAGGGGAGTGAACGGTTCTGTCTCGCTGGGGTTCCAGGTACCACTGGGGTACCAAAAAAACTCACGCAGCTAGTTCGGTGTCTGCCCAAACAGCCACCCACTTTTGTGCTTGAAACCCAGGGCCTTGGTAGTGTAGGCACATGAGGGAATCTCCTAATCTGCGGATTACAAAACTGTGGGAAAAGCATAGTACCCAGGCCGGGTAGCACAGTCCCTCACAGCTTCCCTTGGCTGGGGGAGGGAGGTCCTATAGCTCCTTGCATTTCACAGGTGAAGCAACACCCACCCTGCTTCCGCTCACTCTCTGTGGGTTGCACCCACTGCCTAATCAGTCCCATTGAGATGAATCAGGTACCTCAGTTGGAAATGCAGAAATCACCCGCCTTCTGCATTGGCCTCACTGGGAGCTTCAGACTGGAGCTGTTCCTACTTGGCCATATTGGTCCCTCCCAGAATGGCTTTTGTTAAGAAGAAAAGTAATAATAATAATAATAATAACAGATGCTGATGAAGCTGCAGAGAAAAGGGAATACTTATACCCTACTGGTGGGAATGTAAATTAGTTCAACCACTGCAAAAAAAGTTGGGAAATATATCAAATAACTCAGAACTGCCATTTGACTTAGCAATCCTATTACTACGTTCATGGAAGCGGTGTTCACAATAGCAAAGACACGGAATCAATGCAGGTGCCCATCAGCAATAAATTGAATAGAGAAAATGTTGTATGTATGCATCATAGCCTACTACACAGTCATCTGAAAGAATGAAATCATGTCCTTTGCAGCAGCATGGAGAGAGCTAGAGGCCATTATCCTAAGGAAATTTACAAAGAAACAGAAGAAACCAAATATTATATGTTCTCACTTATAAGTGGGACCTAAACATTGGGTATGAAAAATACGGGGACAATAGACATGGGGGACTACTAGAGGGGGAAATGAGGGAGGCAAGAGCCAAAAAAACTACCTACTGAGTACTATGCTTACTACCTTGGTGATGAGATAATTCATGTCCTAAATTTTAACATCAAACAAACTACACATGTAATACCTGAATCTAAAACAAATATTGTTATTATTATTAAAATATTTTTTGAGACAGAGTCACCCAGGCTGGAATGTAGTGGTGTGGTCTCAGCTGAATGCAACCTCCACCTCCCAGGTACAAGTGATTCTTGTGCCTCAGCCTCTTACTCGGGAATTATAGACACATACCACCACATCCAGCTAATTTTTGTATTTTTAGTAGAGATGGGGTTTTGCCACATTGGTTAGGCTGTTTTCAAACTCCTGACCTCAAGTGATCCACCCATCTCGGCCTTCCAGAATGCTGGGATTACAAGCATGAGCCACTGCACCAGGCCAGTCATAATTATTTTTAAAAAGAAAATAATTCAATTAATAATAGTATCAAAAGAACTGAAATATTTAGGAATAAATGTATCTAAAGAAAAAGAAATGAATGTACTGAAAACTACAAATCGTTATTGAAATAAATAAGGAAGATCTAAATAAATTGAAAAAATATCCCATATTCATGTATTAGAATACTTAACATTATTAAGATGTCAGTACTTCACAAATTGATACAGATGCAATGCAATTAATCAAAATCTCAACTGTCTTCTCATAGAAATTGAAAAACTGTATCTAAAGTCCATATGTTGCAAGGTACCAAGTATAACCAAAACAATCTTCAAAGACAAACACAAAATAAGGAGAGTCACACGTCCCAGCTTCAAATTGGCACAAAGATAACACATATAGATCAATAAGATAGAATTGGGAAACCCAAAATATACCCATACATCCATGGTCAACTGATTTTTTTAAAGAGATGGGGGTCTTCTCTATTGCCCAGGTTGGAGTGCAAAGTGAGATTGCAGCTCACTGAAATGCTGAACTCCTGGTCTCTGGGGATCCTCCCACCTCAGCCTCCTGAGTAGCTGGAACTACAGGCAGGTGCTGCCATGACCCAATAATTTTTAAAAATTGTTTTATAGAGAGGAGGTCTTGCAATCTTGCACTGGATAGTCTCAAACTCCTGGGCTCAAGTGATCTTCTCACCTCAGTCTTCTGAAGTGCTGGAATTACAGGCATGAGCCACTGCATCCAGCCTAATTTTTTACAAGTGTGCCAAGTCCACTCAATGGAGAAAGAATATTCTTTACAACAAATGGTACCAGAACAACTAGATATCAACATGCAAAAAGTTGAAGTTGAATCATATCTTACAACATGTATAAAAATCAACTCAAAACGGGTCAAAAATCTAAATCTAATACTTAAAATTATACATTACTTTTTATTGTGGCAATATAGACACGACATAAACTTTACTATCCTAACCTTTTTTTAAAAAAATTTTAAGTTCTGGGATACATGTGCAGAACGCGCAGGTTTGTTACATAGGTATACATGTGCCATGGTGGTTTGCTGCATCTATCAACCCATCATATAGGTTTTAAGCCCCACATACATTAGGTGTTTGTCCTAATGCTCTCCCTCCCCTTGTCACCCACCCTCTGACAGGCCCCAGTGTGTGATCATCCCCTCCCTATGTCCATGTGTTCTCATTTTTCAACTCCCACTTATAACTGAGAACATGCAGTGTTTAATTTTCTGTTCCTGTATTAGTTGGCTGAGAATGATGGCTTCCAGCTTCATCCATGTCCCTGCAAAGGAAATGAACTCATTCTTTTTTATGGCTGCATAGTTTTCCATGGTGTGTATATGCCACATTTTCTTTATACCATCTCATGCCAGTCAGAATGGCTATTATTAATAAGTCAGGAAACAGGAAATGCTGGCGAGGCTATGGAGAAATAGGAATGCTTTTACACTGTTGGTGGCAGCGCAAATTAGTTCAACCATTGTGGAAGACAGTGTGGAGATTCCTCAAGGATCTAGAATGAGAAATACCATTTGACCCAGCATTTGAAATACCATTTGAACCAGCAATCCCATTACTGGGTATATACCCAAAGGATTATAAATCATTTTACTATAAAGACACATGCACACGTATGTTTACTGTAGCACTATTTACAATAGCAAAGGCTTGAAACCAACCCATCTTAATCATTTTCAAGGGTACAGTTCAGGGGTATTAAGTATTTTAAATTTGTTGTTCAATCATTACCACTATCCATCTCCAAAACTCCATTCATCTTGCAAAGCTGAAACTCTGTGCCCATTAAACAGTAACTACCATTTAGTCCATTCCAGCAGTGGCCGCCAACCACCATTCTACTTCTGGCTCTATGAATTAGAGTACACTAGATACAGAACATAGGAAATGGATTGTAGATCTGAAATACAAAACTATGAAACTTCTAAAAGATAACATTAACAAAAATCTTTGACTTTTGGTTAGTCTGTGAGTTTTTTGATACAACACCAAAAGCATGTTCAATTTTTTAAAATGACAAGTTGGACTTTATTAAGATTAAATCTTCTCCACAAGGAACATTTTTAAGAGCAGGCAAACGTAAGCCACACTGGGAGAAAATATTTGCAATACATCTATCTTATAAACACCCTTCAAATCTCAACGACCAGAATACAACCCAGTTTTAAAATGGGCAAGATGTGGAAAATGCAATGAAAAGATAAGTGGATGCGATAGTTTACTGAGAATGATGGTTTCCAATTTCATCCATGTCCCTACAAAGGACATGAACTCATCATTTTTTATGGCTGCATAGTATTCCATGGTGTATATGTGCCACATTTTCTTAATCCAGTCTATCATTGTTGGACATTTGGGTTGGTTCCAAGTCTTTGCTGTTGTGAATAATGCCGCAATAAACATACGTGTGCATGTGTCTTTATAGCAGCATGATTTATAATCCTTTGGGTATATACCCAGTAATGGGATGGCTGGGTCAAATGGTATTTCTAGTTCTAGATCCCTGAGGAATCACCACACTGACTTCCACAATGGTTGAACTAGTTTACAGTCCCACCAACAGTGTAAAAGTGTTCCTATTTCTCCACATCATTCTCAGTAAACTATCGCAAGAACAAAAAACCAAACACCGCATATTCTCACTCATAGGTGGAAATTGAACAATGAGATCACATGGACACAGGAAGGGGAATATCACACTCTGGGGACTGTGGTGGGGAGGGGGGAGGGGGGAGGGATAGCATTGGGAGATATACCTAATGCTAGATGATGAGTTAGTGGGTGCAGTGCATCAGCATGGCACATGTATACATATGTAACTAACCTGCACAATGTGCACATGTACCCTAAAACTTAAAGTATAATTAAAAAAAAAAAAAGAAAGAAAATTGATTTAAAAAAAAAAAAGATAAGTGGATGCAAATAAACCAAAGCAAAATATCTTCTGCATTATCTGTCATTAGGGAAATACAAAATAAAATAATAATGAGTTACCACCAATATTTTTAGAATGGATAAGTTCCCTATAACTGACAATGCCCAATGCTAACGGGGATGTAAAGCACAGGCACTCTCACTCATTGCTTGTACAATGCAAAACGATATTAACAACTTTGGACGGTAGTTTCGCAGTTTCTTTCAAAGCTAAAAATAGTTTTACCACGTAATACTATAATCACGCTTCTTGTTATTTACCCAACTAGTTTGAAAACCTATGCCCACTCAAAAACATGCATGTGCAAACATTCATAGCATCTGTATTTATGATTTTTTTTCTTTTTTTTTTTTGAGATGGAATCTCGCTCTGTCGCCTAGGCTGGTGTGCAGTGGCACCATCTCAGCTCACTGCAAGCTCCACCTCCTGGGTTCACGCCATTCTCCTGCCTCAGCCTCCCAAGTAGCTGGGACTACAGGCGCCCGCCACCACGTCTGGCTAATTGTTTTGTATTTTTAGTAGAGACAGGGTTTCACCATGTTAGCCAGGGTGGTCTCGATTTCCTGACCTCGTGATCCGCCTGCCTCAGCCTCCCAAAGTGCTGGGATTACAGGCATGAGCCACCGCGCCCGGCCTGTATTTATGAGTTTCAAAACCTGGAAGCTACCAAATCCACTCTCAATAGATGAGTGGATAATCAAACTGCAGCACAGCTAAAAAGGGAAGTGAGCTAGCCGGCTCGGTGGCTTATGCCTGTCATCCCAGCACTTTGGGAGGCTGAGGCAGGAGGATCACCTGATGTTGTTAGTTTGAGACCAGCCTGACCAACATGGAGAAACCCCATCACTACTAAAAAATACAAAATTAGCTGGGTGTGGTGGTGCATGCCTGTAATCCCAGCCACTCAGGAGGTTGAGGCAGGAGAATCACTTGAACCTGGGAGGCAGAGGTTGGGGTGAACTGAGATCACACCACTGCACTCTAGTCTGGGCAACAAGAGTGAAACTCTGTCAAAATAAAAAAAAATAAAAAAAAGTGAGCTATCAAACTACACACTGACATAGATGAATTTTAAGTGCCTATTGCAAATTGATAGATGCAAACCTTCAAAGCTTCAAAGCTATATTCTATAAAAATAGTTCACAGATGAGAAGTTGTCAGAGATTAGTGGTTGGGGGTGTTAAATAAATGAAGTGCAGAGGATTATTTAGGATGGTGTAACACTCTATATGATACTCTAATAATAGAAACATGACACAATTTTTTTAAATTCCATGCATGAAACTTTACATCACAAAGTGAAGTATTTAAACTTACAAAATCAGGAATTCAGAGGATTCAGTGGTATAAAGCAAATGTGCCAAAATAATCTGTGTCACAAATGCATGTGACCAATTTACTGAAGGTGGGGAGCAGAGGTGCTGGACTAATAACTTGGAAATAAGGAGAGTCAGAATGATTGAAATCCAAAGGAAACCTACATAATCAGTGTACTCTTCTTGATAAAGTCATTTCCCATGGTGTATAGGTTACCAATTCTGGAACCACTGTAAAACATATATACTAGAAGTAAACAAGTACATGGATGGCAGATAGTGGGAGCCAAGTTTCTCACAATTGGAATGGAAGAGTATAAGTAAGCAAGAGTAGTAGAATAAAATGATTCATATAGCAACGGATTTGAGTTGCAAAATTTCAGTGTGAATTCTCCTAAAATCAGTATATCAAGTTTCTACTGCTGCCACAGCAAAGTTTCACAAAACTCGGTGGCTTGAAATAAAATAAATCAGTATCTTAGAGTTCTGTAGGTGAGAATTCAAAATAGGGTTTGTTCTTCAAAATCAAAGTGTAGCAGGATTGCATTCCTTCTACAGGTTCTAGGGGAGAATTCACCCTCCTGTTTTTCCAGCTTCTAGGGGCTGCCTATATTCCATGGCCCTGGTCCTGTCAACCACCTTCAAAGCCAGCAATTGCATCACTTAGGCCTCTCCTTCCATCTTCCTGTCTTTTCCTCTGACACTGACTCTCCAGCCTCCCTCTTACAAGGACCTTAATCTCATTTTAAGATTCCTAACTTAATCACATCTTCAAAGTTCTGGCTAATACACACACACACATGCACACGCACACACACACACACACACATATATATGTATTTCCTCAATCAGTTGAGAGAGACTAGAAGCAATGACTCTCCAGTAACAACATGCATATTTTATACTCAGATTCTGATTTCTAATGTCTTTCTCCCATAAAAAGGAACAAGGGCTTCTTGGAGAAATGGCTGACTCTAGGACTGAGACAGAAAATGTATAAGTCTAGGGTGTAAGAAAGTAAGAAAGTGCTAAGCATGCAAAACCAAACAATGATTGGGGGAGTGGAAGGACACAGAATCCACTGAAAGAGCTCTCAGTCACCAATCTGGGCCAATTTGAGCAACAAAACTAACTCAGTATCAGTGAGTCTGTAATAACACAAATAACTATTGAATAGAGTTGAGAATATACAAACCTCTCCTGCAGAAGAATTCCACATAATGCGTTAGTTTTCAAGGAGGTAGAGAATAATTCCCTACTACTTGAGCGATTCAGAAACCAAATAAATTGTTCTTTAAGTATCTCCATTACAGAAAATGTTCTCCAAATATGTTGAGTTTACTTGGAATGAGAAATGAAGATTATAACCTAGGATGCCACAAGGGCATACTGTGAGGGAAGGGCAAAAGGAAGCTTTTCCTAGCAAAAAGGGAGAGGGTCACTGCTTAGAAAGGGAGAGAGAAGCTGCTTAGAAATAGCGTTCATTGGTTCCAGAGATCCAAAGTCAGAGTGGTTATCAGTTCATTGGTGGAGATGCTGTTAACTGGGCAAGTATTTTTTGACAATATCTTGTCTGAATTACTGCAGTTCTAGGGAATGTCTAAGGAATATCTACCTTGTCATAGAAATGTTAGTATATGTGTGAAATATGTAAGCCATGAAAAGGACATGCGTGAAGGATGTACAGGAATTTCTTGTGGGGTTTTGGAATGTTCTTGGAAACAGTGCTTATCCCGGATATGTAGGTATAGGCTTCCTCTCTTCATGCTTTCCTGGCCCTATTTTGTCTGGGCCTGACAAAAGTCATTTTTCCCTGGCACCTACAACTTTCACCCATATTAAACACCCCCCCGCCTTTTTTTTAAATTTTGGGTTATTGAATAGATCTTATTAAGTTTTTGAAGTTTTTGTTTGTCATGCTATTTGGTCCATTCAACCTCTTGATGTGCTTATTTTGTTTGTCTTTTATTTGTACTTTAATGGTGGACAGTATCTTTCAAGATTATTTTATTAAATCCATCAATCCTAAAGATATGATAAGTAGATGCTATTCTTGTTTTTGTTTTTAGTTCAACTATCAGTGATATGCTTTAAGTTTTTCAGTGATTTAGATATTCAATCCAGAATTGAGAAGACCACGCTTCCTCTCTTTAATTTCTGCCATTACAACATAAAGTCTGTTTATTCTATTTCTAGAGCAGAAATATGTAAAATTATTTGAACATTCAAGATTTCCCACTTCTATTAGTTCTCTATTCCCACCTAATTAATATTCTAAAAGACATAACATAAATATACTGAGTGTCCAATATTCCTAATTCTATATAATAATCATGTTTATATTATTTTTTCCTCTACTTACAAATAATCTTTTTCCAGCTGAACTTTAAATTTAGTATCCTAGTTTACATTAAACAAATAAGTATATTATAATTATATTTATTATATCATTATTAAAATGTGTGCATATGGCTATTAAATGGTTCTTTGTATTTAGCCCCAACATCTGAATTCCTTCTTTTAAAAGAAAAAAGAAACCAAACTATAAAACCTAAACATAATCTCTTCGGACCACAGAAATATTTTCTTTTTGATCACCCATAAAGGTTCATGAAAATGGAAGAAATGAACGTCCTTAAATTTGGAAAATACATCAAAATGTGTTCAGGTAATTGGAATGTGTGTGAATTCAAGATAAGAATGAATAAACTGGTGAATTTTAAATAAGTGACGATATTTTCACAGAAAATTAAATATCTAGTCAGTCCTCACTCAGGGAAACAGGAATATGATTATGTAGCTATCTAATCTTCTTAAAGCAGGGTTAAAATTCATGTCAAGTGTTTTGGGGAGAAATGATTCCTTCTTAAAATTGTCTTTACTAAATTATTGAAAATATATCTTAACTATCTACGCCTCACAGGAATGTCCAGACCAGTTAAGATGACATAGGCTCATCTCTTCCTGCTCTTCATCAACTATACTTTCTGGATATAAGGTAATATACAGGCAAAGGAGAATGCTAAGCAGAAAAAAATAAAGGCAAACTGGTTAGGGATTCTAGAAACTTAAGAAAAAATAGAGCACTAATGAATCTTATGATTCCACACATAACAGAAAAATGGTGACCCTGGCCCAGATTTGCTGATTCTCAACAACACAAAACCACCCAGGTATGCACATATTTTCATTTAATGGGGGTTCCATCTACATTAATAAAAAGATCAATGATGATCTGTTCTATGGGAAATCCCACTGACAATAAGTGTCCAGAAAAAGTGCTCTTCTCTCCTGCTGTGCCTGGTACTCACTTCCATACAGAGAAACCACACAACTGAAAAACATAGACAAGGGAAATGTCACCATGACAAGTGTCCAGTTCAGGGAAACTCTGTCACTGCAGTCTTAAAACTCTCTTAGTATACAAAGTGACACTAGGAAGCCAGATGATCTCAAAAATGGTGATCCCAAAAATGGTGATCCCAATTAAAAAAAAATTTGGGTAAATGACTCAGTGTTTCTCTGAGAGAGGCCTTGACACTCCCTTGACCCATTACAGACATGAGGCAGCACAACCAGAGAAGTTCCATTATTTTCCTCAAGCAGCATCAGTAGGGAGCAGTAAGAGCTCCAGCAGCATGAAGTAAAATAAGTAGACCAAATTGCATTAAAAATATTCCAAAAATTAGAATGTCATAGGAATACCAGCCCAAAAAATACATCAGAACCTGTGTTCAAAATCTTCATGGTGATTGTGTGATAAAATTTAGAAAAAACTAAAAAGAACGTGAGGTTTCTGAAAACAAGAGACAAAACACTCAGTACAGAAAAGACAACCACCTGTCATGCAATGAACAAGAAAAATTATCTTATGAATATGAAAAGACAATTATATGACATAAAATAAAAATGAACTAGATATTTAAATTTTCAAATGATTTTAAATCACCATCCTAAAAATTAATTCAGCAGAAAATTTAAAAATTATCTGTAAACAAACAGACAAATAACATCTCAACAAGACATGAAAGTTATAAAGAAAATGCAATGAAGCTGTAGAACTAAAAATTAAATAACATAAATTTGCTGAATGTGCTCAATGATAGAATAAAATGGCAGAAGATAGAATCCGCGAACTTGAGGGTGGGCTCATATAATTTATTCAAGCTGAACAATAGAGAGAAAATAGACAAAAGATGACCAAAGACTTGTGTATAATTATAAAGTATCCGAAATTCAGATTACTGGAGTCTCATAAGAAGAGGATAAAGTGGAAATGACACACTATTTGGAGAAATATGGCTGAAAGCTCCCTAAAGTTTGGGACAAACATAAAAATACAAATTTAGAAAGCTTAAAAATTTCAAATAGAAAAAAATGAAATAAATCTATTTTAAGACATGTCAAAATTAGAATTTTGAAAACTGTAAACAAAGGAGAAATCTTTAAATCAGCCAGAGGTAACTGATGCATTGGCTATTGGTGTACACTAATTTCATTGAAGACATTCATGACCTGAAACCATGGAGGTCAGAAGGAAGTGGCATAGTATTTTTTTCAGTGCTAAAAATAAAGAATTATAAGCCATATATATATAAATATATATATATATATATGCCATACATTGGGGCCATATATACATATAATAGCCATAATATATACACACATATATATATACACACACACATATACACACACACACACACACATATATATATACACACACACCACATACTGGGGCCATATATACATATATGGCCATATATATATATATATATATATAGCATATATATATAGAATATATATAGCATATATATAGCATATATATAGCAAATCTGCTATATATATAGCAAATATATATATAGCAAATATATATATAGCAAATATATATAGCAAATCTGCTATATATATAGCAAATATATATATAGCAAATATATATATAGCAAATATATATATAGCAAATCTGCTATATATATAGCAAATATATGTATAGCAAATCTGCTATATATATATAGCAAATATATATATAGCAAATCTGCTATGTATATATATAGCAAATATATATATACCATATATATATATATATATATATATATATATATATATATATAGCAAATCTGGTGAAAGTTTTTTTAAAACATAAGGAAGAAATAGAGGCAATGTCAGATAAAATATAACTACAATTTTCTGTCACAAGCAGACAAACAATTAAATAATGACTGAAGGAAGTTCTTCAAACACAATGAAAGTCATAAAAGAAGAAATCTTGGAGCATCAGCAGAGAAGCAAGAAAAACAGAAAGTAGAAATGTTAGTACCTATATAAGACTATCCTTCTACTAAATTTTCTAATTTATATGTGATAATTGCAATAAAATTTAAAAATTATAATCAAGACAATAATATTTAAAATTCTGAATGGAAGGCAGATCTAGAGAGTACTTAGGTTTTCATGTTTTCATACTGCAATCAAAGTAAACAGTGATGTCACATAAGTATTTGGTAAAAATTAGAGTTAATTCTGAGAAATCATAAAAGTGGCACACTCAAAAGTCCTCCAAATAAATAAAGATAAAATTTTAAAGAAAAACGTTTAAGTAACTCATAAAAATGAGAAAACAAAGCAACAGGAATACTAGTACACAAGATAAAAACAAGATATAATCTTTACAACATCAAAAATTATGTTAAATGTAAATGGTCTAAATACACATATTAAGGAAAGAGATTGGCAGAGTGATTAAAAAACACAGCTCCAAATATGTGCTGTTTATAACAAACTTAGTTCAAATGCAACAAAAGAGATAAATTGAAAGTAAAAGGATGAGAAAAGGCATATCATGCTAACTTTAATTTTATAATGCAACATTGTCTATATTAATATCTGATAAAATAGAATTTAGAATAAGAAAATTACTAGAGGCAAAGAGGGACCTTACATAATGATAGAAGCATCAATTCTCCTAGAAGATATAATGATCCTGGATATGTTTTCCCTCAAAAGTGTAGCCTCAAAATATAAAAATTTGTTTTAAAGAAATAGAACAAATAGAATGAAAGGAAAAGTAGGAGTATACACAGTTATAACTGGGGACAGAAACACCTCTCTTTAAAGAATTATTAGGCAGGTATCAGCAAGCATATAAAGGATCTGACCAACATAATCAACAAATGGTATTTAATTAAGACATAGAAAACTCCATTCAAGAATAGAAAAATACATAATTTCAAGAATACATTAAATATCCACCAAGTTAGACCATATTGTGGTACATAAAAGTAGCATCAACACATTTAAAATAATTAATATGGTACAGAGTAAGTTCTTGGACCATAATAGAATTAAACTAAAAAAAAATAGTTTCACAGAGATAATGAGAAATTGTCTAAATAGTTAGAAATTAAACAGTACACTCAGAAATACTTCATGGTTCAAAGACCAAGTTGAAAAGAAAATAAAAAAGTAATAATTAGAACTCAGTGAAACGTATATACAACATATCAATATCTGCAATGAGAGAAAAAATTATGGACATAAATTCTTATATTAAAAAAAGGAAAGATCTTAAATAATCTAAGTCCTGTATAGGGAAATTTTAATAAATAAGCAAATTAAACCAAAAGCAATTGGAAGGAACAATAAAATCAATAAAACAAAAATGAGAAACATTTATAAAGTAATTAAAACAAAACTTGGCACTTTGAAAAATTTACTACAATTAATAAACCTCTAGTAAGACAGAGAGGGATGTAAAGAAGACATAAATCACTAATATCACAAATGAAACAGGAAATTTCAGTACAGATTTTGCATTCATTGGAAAAAGATGAAAGAATACCTCAAATTAATTTATTATCAGTAAGTTGAAAATCCCAAACTACCAAAATTCAACTAAAAATAATAAAATTGAGTTTATAACTTAAAATCTTTTAATAAACAAATCTTCAGGCTGAAATGCTTTCACTGGACAATTCTACCACGTGTTAAAACTGAATTAATCACACGTTTACACAATTTATTTCAGAAAATGGAAGAAAAGGGAACATTTTATGAGGCTGTACTTATCCCGATAACAAAATCAAACAAGGACAATGTAATAATAAAAATAATCAGAAGAAAAGTACATGGAGAAAAATACCTATGAAAATCTAAAGACTTTAAAGGTGAAAAATAACTAATTTTTAAAATGAAAACAGCAATAAATAAAAATTGTATGGCAACAAGATGGAAACTAGAAGCAATGAATGTGTGCTTCTCTCATGGAGAGGAAACAAAGAGCTAGTGAACACTGACAATGTAGGCTGATCATTTGAGGCACCACAACAGGATCCATCATGGCAGCATGGGGACACAGAAAACAGAGAGGAGTGAAGCTGGGCACCAGCTTGTCTGGCCTCAGCATGCAGCCAGAAGAACCTCTCCAACAAGGGAAAGGGTGAGTGAGTGAAGGTTTAGATCACAGGAGGATTTGACCTTACCTGGAGCTGAGTCAATTTAGAAAGCTGAACAAAATACAGGATTAGAGAAAGAAGCTGGAAACGCCCTGTGGGTTCTCTGGGTCCCCAGGGAAGCTGTCTCTGACTCGTTTCATGCAGGATCCTTGGGGAGGACTGCCAGAAGAACTGAGAAAAGACCACGGGGAGAAAGAAACCTCCAGCTGAATGTGGTAATAATTCTAACCAAATGCAAAGTCTTCTGGCTAGAACTTGGGAGAGGGCATAAATCTGCTGTGCAGACTCAACAGCTGGGGAGAGGGGAAAGTCCTGCTTGCTTTTTCAGCCAGGGCTGGTAGCCTGGGGCAAGTTCTCAACCCAGTTCCTGGAAGCAAACCAAGTGCTGCTGTTGCGTGGAACACAGTGGAAGTAAGACTGGCCTTTTGGGTTGCGTGGGAGCTGGGTGAGGCCTGTAACTGCTGGCTTTCCCCCACTTTCCTGACAACCTGCATGACACAGCAGAGGCAACCATAATCCTTCTGGGAACATAACTCCATTGACCCGGGAACCAAACCCCTATTCCCCACAGCAGCCATAGCAAGCCCCATCCAAGAATAGTCTGAGCTCAGACATGCCTAGCCCTGCTCCCAGCTGATGGTCCTTTGCTACCCACCCTGGTAGCTGAAGACAAAAGACATATTCTCTTGGGAGTTCTAGAGCCCTGCCCACCACCTGATCCTCCTTACGCTACTATAGCTGATGCTCTCTTGAAAGCACCACCTTCTGACAGGAGGCCAACTGACACAAAAATAGTGAATTAAACAACCAAAACTAAGAACTCTCACAGAATCCATTTCACTCTCCTACCACCTTCACCAAAGCAGGTGCTGTTATCCATGGTAGAGAGACCTGAAGACGGTTCCCATTACAAGATTCTGTGCAGACAAGCCTCAGTACCAGCCCAGAACCTGGTAGCCCTGCTGGGTGGCTAGCTCCAGAAGAGAAATAACAATCATTAGAGTTTGGCTCTCAGGAGGCCACATTCTTAAGAAAATGAGAAGAGTACTACAAGGGAACACCCCATGGGACAAAAGGATTGGAACAACTGCCTTGAGCCCCTGTTCATCCCTCTGATACAGCCTACTCAAGTGAGAGAGAAAAAAAATTCTGGTAACGACAAATCAAGATTTGTTAATACACCCCAAAAGCACACCAGCTCACCAGCAATGGATCCAAACTAAAGAGAAATATGTGATTCCCTGAAGAAGAGTTTAGAAGGTCAATTATTAAGCTAATCAAGGAGACACCAGAGGGAGGTGAAGTCCAATTTAAGAAATCATAAAAAGATACAAAATATGAGGGGAGAAATCTTCAGTGAAATACATAGCATAAATAAAAAAACAATCACAACTTCAGGAAATAAAGGAAACAGAGAAATATAAAATGTACTGGAAAGTCTCCTCAATAGAATCAAACAAGCAGAAGAAGAATTTCACAGCTCAAAGGAAAGGTTTTCAAATTAACCCAATCCAATGAAGACAAAGAAAAAATAATTTAAAAAAATGAACAAAGCCTCCAAGAAGTTTAAGATAGTGTTAAATGACCAAACCTAAGAATAATTGGTGTTCCTGAGGAAGGAGACAAATCTAAAACTTTGGAAAACATACTTGAAGGAATAAAAAAAGAAAACTTCCTCTTCCCCAGTCTTGCTAGAGACCTAGGCATACAAATAAAAGAAGCACAAAGAACACCTCTGAAATTCATCACAAAATGATCATCACCTAGGCACATTGTCATCAGGTTATCCAAAGTCAAGGTGAAGAAAAGAATCTTAAGAGCTAGGAGGCAAAAGTGCCAGGTAAACTATAAAAGAAAACCTACCAGATTGACAGCAGATTTCTCAGCAAAAACCCTACAGTCTAGAAGGCATTGGGGTCCTATCTTCAGCTTCCATAAACAAAACAATTATTAGCCAAGAATTTTGTATCCAGTGAAACTAAGCTTCCTAAATGATGGAAAGATAGTCTTTTTTCAGACTAACAAATGCTGAGAGAATTCCCCACTACCAAGCCAGCACTACAAGAACTGCTAAAAGGAGCTCTAAATCTTGAAACAAATCCTGGAAACATGTAGTAAAAACATAACGTCTTTAAAAGCACAAATCTCACAGAATATATAAAAGAAAATACAGTAAAAAGAAAAAGTATACAGGCAACAAATAGCACAATGAATGGAATAGTACCACACATCTCAATATTAACATTGAATGTAAATGGCCTAAGTGTTCCACTTAAAAGATACAGAATGGCAGAATGGATAAGAATGTACCAACCAAGTATCCACTGCTGTTGAGAGACTTACCTAACACATAATCACTCATAAAAAATTTAAGGTAAAGGGAAGAAAAAAAAAACTCCATGCAAATGGACACCAAAAGTGAGCAGAAGCTATCCTTACATAAGACAAAACGAACTTTAAAGCAACAGCACTTTAAAAAGACAAAGGGGGACATTATATAATGATAAAGGCCTTGGTCCAACAGGAAAATATGACAATCCTAAATATATATGCACCTAACACTGGAGCTTCCAAATTTATAAAACAAGTACTACTAGATATAAGGAATGAGATAGACAGCAATGCAATAATATTGAGGGACTTGAATACTCCATTGACAACACTAGACAGGTCATCAAGACAGAAAGTCAACAAAGAAACAATGGATTTAAACTACACCAGGGGAAGTTTTCTTTTTTTATTCCTTCAAGTATAACAGATATATACAGAACATTCCATCCACAACCACAGAATATACATTCTATTCATCAGCACATGGAACTTTCTTCAAGATAGATTATAGCATAGGCCACAAAACATGTTTCAATAAATTTAAGAAAATTGAAATCATGTGAAGTCCTCTCTCAGAACACAGTGGAATAAAACTGGGAATCAACTCCAAAAGGAACCTTCAAAACCATGTACATACATGGAAATTAAATAACCTGCTCCTGAATAATCAATGGGTCAACAATTAAATCGAGATGGAATTATAAAAATTATTTGAACTGAGTGATAATTTTGACACAATGTATAAAAACTTCTGGGATACAGCGAAGGTGGTGCTAAGAGGACAAAGTTCATAGCCTTAAATGCCTACATCAAAAAGTCTGAAAGAGTGCAAATAGACAATCTAAAGTCACACTTAAAGGAATTAGTGAAACAAGAAAAAACAAACCAAAATCAAGCAAAACAAAGGAAATAATCAAGGTCAGAGCAGAACTAAATGAAAGTGAAACAACAACAAAAAGATAAATGAAACAAATGCTAGTACTTTGAAAAGATAAATAAAATTAGTGCACCATTAGCAAGATTAACCAACAAAAGAAGAGAAGAAATCCAAATAAGCTCAATTAGAAATGAAACGGGAGATATTACTACCGAGACAACAGAAATACAAATGACCATTCAAGGCTACTTTGAACACCTTTATGTAAATAAACTAGAAAACCTAGAAGAGATAGAAAAATTACTGGAAAGATTCAGCCCTCTGTATTAGTCCATTTTCATTCTGCTGGATTCTGTGAAATACTTTTTCTGCATCTCTTGAGGTGATCATGTGATTTTCATTTTTAATTCTGTTTATGTGGTGTATCACATTTATTGACTTGCATATGTTCAACCATCCCTGCATCCCTGGTATAAAACCCACTTGATCATGGTGGGTTATGTTTTTGATATGCTGTTGGATTTGGTAACAACAACAACAACAAAACTACAGACCAATATCCATGGTGAACATAGATGCAAAAATCTTCAACAAAATACTACTCCGAAAAATTGAGCAATAAATACTTCTTCCTAACTCTTTCTATGAAGCCAGCATTAAACTGATACCAATATCTGACAGAGACATAACAACAACAACAACAAACTTTGGTTCAATATTGCTGATAAACATAGAGGCAAAAACTTTCAGCAAAACACTGAGATAATGAATCCAACTCTACATAAAAAAAGTTATCCATCATGATCAATTGTGCTTTATGTCTGAAATGCAAGGTTGACTCAATATACACAAATAATTATTTGTGATTTACCACATTAAAAAACCTAAAATCAAAAGAAGAAAACCACATGGCCGTAACAATAGAGGCAGAAGAGACTTTTAATAAAATCAAATGTCCCTTCATGTTAAAAACACTAAAAAAACAGGCATTAGGGGAACATACTTTAAAATAAGGGCCATCTATGACCAATCCATAGCCTACATTATACTGAATGGGCACAAGCTGAAAGCATTCTTCTCGAGACCTAGAAAAAGACAAGAAAGGATGCCCACTCTCACCACCCCAATTTAACATATCTCTGGAGGTCCTAGCTACAGAAATCAGGAGAGAGAGAGAGTGAGAGATCCAAAATTGGAAGAGAAGTCAAAAAATGTGTGTTTGCAGATGATGTAATTCTATACCTAGAAAGCTCAATTGTCTTTGCCCAAAATGTCCTACCTCTGATAAACAACATCAGCAAAGTTTCAGGATGCAAAGTCAGTGTATAAACATCAGTAGCATTTCTACACCCCAACAATGTCCAAGGAAAGATCCATATCAAAAATGCAATTCCATTCATGATAGCCACAAAAGAATAAAATATTTATAAATACAGCTAACAGATAAAAAAAATCTACAATAAGAAGTACAATACAAAGTACAATAAGAAGTACAAAACACAGCTCAAAGAAATCTGCAATGATAAGAACAAATGGAAAAACATTTCATACTCATGGATAAAATGATCAATATTGTTAATATGGCCATATTGCAAAGCAATTTACAGATTCAATGATGTTATTACCAAACCAATGACATTCTTCATAGAATTAGAAAAAATTATTTTAAAATCCATATAAAACCAAAAAAGAACTTGAGCAACCAAGGCAATCCTAAGCAAAAGGATAAAAGCTGATGTCATCATGTTTCCCAACTTCAAACTATACCACAAAGCTGCAGTAACCAAATCAGCATGGTACTGCTCCAAAAACAGACACGTAGACCAAGGGAACAGAATAGAGAACACAGAAATAAAGTCACACGCGTACAACCAACTGATATTTGACAAAGTTGAAAACAATAAGCAATGAGGAAGGGAATTCTTATTTAATAAATAGTCCTGGAATAACTGGCTGCCATATTCAAAAATTGAAGTTGGACCCCTTTCTTACACCATATACAAAAATCAACTCAGGATGAATTAAATACTTAAATGTAAAACCTAATACTATTAAAATCGTGAAAGACAACCTAGGAACTACTATTCTGCACATAGGCCTGGCAAACATTTCATGACAAAGACACCAAAATAATTACCAAAAAACCATTATGATTGACAATAGTCCCCTAACTATACTAAAAAGCTTCTGCAAAGCAAAAGAAGCTATCAGCTGAGTTAAAGACAACCTACACAATTGGAGAAAATGTTTGGAAACTATGCATCTGAGAAAGGTGTAATAATAAACATCATTAGCTATTAAATACATGCAAGTTAAAACCATAATTAGATATTATATGCTATCAGAATAAATAATTATAAATATATATGTCCAGATATATATATCCATATATAAATATATATCCAGATATATATATATCCATATATAAATATATATCAGTTAATATGACTTAGCCATGTATGTAGAGATACATGAATCATTTCATGACTATTTTATTTGTGCCTATTATAAATGGCATTACTTTTTAACTTCTTTTTCAGTTTATTTATTGTGAGCATATGTATATGCTACTGATTTTTTATGTTGATTTTGTATCCTGCAACTTTACTGAATATATCAGTTCTAATAGTTTTTTTTGTGTGTGTGTGTGTGTGGAGTCTTTAGTTTTTTCTAAATATAGGAAACTACCATCTGCAAACAAGGGTTATTTAACTTCTTTCCAGTTTGGATGTCCCGTATATCATTCTCTTGTCTAATTACTGTAGCTAGGACTTCCTATTTTTTATTGAATGAAGAACAGTGGTGACAGTAGGCATCATTTTCATATTCCAAATCTTAGAAAACAAGCTTTCATTTTTTCCCCATTCAGTATGATAATAGCAGTGGGCCTGCCCTACATGGTTTTTATCAGATTGAGGTATCATCTTTCTATACCAAGTTTTTTGAGGATTTTTATTATGAAGGATGTTGAATTTTATCAAATGGCTTTTTCAACATAAATTGAAATGATCATATGGTTATTCCCTTCACCTCTACTTTTCTGAGTAGTTTAAATAGAGTTAGTGTTAGTGCTTCCTTAAATGTGTGTTAGAATTCAGCAGTGAAGCCATTAGGTCCTGTGCTTTTCTTCACTAAGAGACATTATTATGGCTTTGATCTTATTACTTGTTATAGGTCTTTCCAGGTTTTTGGATTTCTTCATGCTTTGATCTTGGTAGGTTTTATGTGTCTTAGAATTGTCATTCCTTCCAGATTTTCCAAATTATTGGCATATAGGTGTTTATAGTAGCCACTGATGATCTTTTGAATTTCTGCAGCATCAGTAGTAATTTCTCCTTTTTTATCTCTGATTTTATTAACTTCAATTATTTCTCTTTTTTTCTCATTCTGGCTAAAGTTTTGTTAATTTTGTTCAACTTTTCAAAAAAACTTCTTATTGATTTTTGGATTGTTTTCTTATTTCAATTTCATTTATTTCTGTTCTTTACTATTATTTTCTTCTACTAATTATGGGTTTGTTTCACTCTTGCTTTTCTATTCTTTAAAATTGATATGGTTTGGCTGTGTCCCCAGCCAAATATCACCCTGAATTATAATAATCCCATGTGTTAAGATGGGGGGCCAAGAGGAGATAACTGAATCAAGGGGGTGGTTTGTCTCATACTGTTTTCAGGGTAGTGAATAAGTTTCATGAGGTCTGATAATATTATAAATGGGAGTTCTCCTGCATGCCATGTATTGTATTTTCTGCTGATATGTGAGACATGCCTTTGCTCTTCTTTTGTCTTCTGCCATAATTGTGAGGCCTTCCCAGCCATGTGGAAGTGTAAGTCCATCACATCTCTTTTCTTTATAAGTTACCCAGTCTCAGGTATGTCTTTATTAGCAGCATGAGAACAGACTAATACAGTAAATTGGTACCAGTTGAGTGGGGTGCTGCTCTAAAGATACCTGAAAATGTGAAAATGACTTTGGAACTGGGTAACAGGCAGAAGTTGGAACCGTTTGGAGAGCTCAGAAGAGGACAGGAAGATGTGGGAATGTTTGGAACTTCCTAGAGACTTGTTGAATGGCTTTGATCAAAATGGTGATAGTAATATGGACAATGAAATCAAGGATGAGGTGGTTTCAGATGGAGATGAGGAACTTGTTGGGAACTAGAATAAAAATTACTCTTGCTATATTTTAGCAAAAAGACTGGTGGCATTTTGCCCTAGCCCTGGAGATTTGTTCAAGTTTGAACTTGAGAAAGAAGATGATTTGGGGCACCTGGCAGAAAAAAGTTTAAAGTAGTAAAGGTAACTTGGATGCTGTTAAAAGCATTAAGTTTTATGTATTCACAAATGTAAGATTTGGCATTGGAACTTATGTTTGAAAGGGAAGCAGAGTGTAAAAACTGAGAAAAATTGCAGTCTGATGATGCTATAGAAATGAAAAACCCATCCATTTCTGAGGAGAAATTCAAGCTGGCTGCAGAATTTGCATAAGTAATGAGGAGCCAAATTTTAATTCCCAAGAAAGTGGGGAAAGTTTATTCAGGGCATGTCAGAGGTCTTCAGGGCAGCCCCTCCCATCACAGGCCTGGAGGCTTAGAAGGAACAAATTGCTTCATAGGCCAAGCCAAGGGCCTTGTTGCTTTGTGAAGTCTCAGGACTTGGTGCCCTGCATCCCAGCCATGGCTAAAAGGGGCCAACATAGAGCTCAGGCCTTTGGTTCAGAGGCTGCAAGCCCCAAGCCTTGGCAGCTTCCACATGGTGTTGGGCCTGTGGGTGCATGGAAGTTCAAGAATTGAGTTTTGGGAACCTCCACCTAGATTTCAGAGGATGTATGAAAATTCCTGGATGTCCGGGCAGAATTATGCTGCAAGGGTGGAGACTTCAAGGAGAACCACTGTTAGAGCAGTGCAGAAGGGATATGTGGAGTCAGTGCCCCCACTAGAGTTCACACTGGGGAACTGCCTAGTGGAGCTGTAAAAAGAGGGCCATCATGCTCTAGATTGCAGATTGGTAGATCCACCAATAGCTTTCATTGTCCACCTGGAAAAGCCACAGGCACTCAATGCCAGCATGTGAAAGCAGCCAGAAGGAGGCCTGTACCCTGCAAAGCCACAGGGGAAAAGATGCCCAAGGCTATGGGAGCCAACTTCTTGCATCAACATTATCTGAATGTGAGACATGGAATCAAAGGAGATTATTTCAGAGCTTTAAGGTTTGACTGTCTCGTTGGATTTCAGACTTGCATGGAGCCTGTAGTCCCTTAATTTTAGCCAAATTTTCCTATTTGGAATGGGTGTATTTAACCAATGCCTGTACCCACATTGTATATAGGAAGTAACTAACTTGCTTTTGATTTTACAGGCTTATAGGCAGAAGGGACTTACCTTGTCTCAGATGAGACTGTACTGTGGGCTTTTGAGTTAATGCTGAAATGAGTTAAGATTTTGGGGGACTGCTGAGAAGGCATGATTGGTTTTGAAACATGAAAACATAAGATTTGGAAGGGGCAGGGGTGGAATGATATGATTTGGCTGTGTCCCTACTTAAATCTTACTTTGAATTATAATAATCCCCAGGTGTCAGGGACCAGGCAAGGCGGAGATAATTGAATCATAGGAACAGTTTCTCCCATGCTGTTCTCATGGTAGTGAATAAGTTTCACAAAATCTGATGGTTTTATAAATGGGAGTTCCCCTGCATACCATGTATTGTATTGCCTGGTGCCATGTAAGATGTGCCTTTGCTTCTCCTATGCCTTCCACCATAATTGTGAGACCTCCCCAGTCATATGGAAGTGTGAGTCTATTAAACCTCTTTTCTCTATAAATTACCCAGTCTCAGGTATGTCTTTATTAGCAGCATGAGAACAGAATACAAATATGGATTATTAGGTTGTTTTTTAAAGTTTTTCTTCTTTTTTAATGTAGGCACTTGCAGCTATAAACTTCCCTCTGATTACTGCTTTTGCTGTATCTCATAGGTTTTGATATGTTCTTTTTCTGTTATCATTTGTTTCAAAAAATATTTAAGTCTCCTTTTTAACTTCTTCATTGACCCTCTGGTTACTCAAAAGCATATTGTTTAATTTCCATGTATTTGTATAGTTTCAAAAATACCTCTTGTTATTGATTTCTAGTTTTATTCCATTGTGGCCAGAGAAGATGCTTGATAGCATTTCAATTTCTTTCAATGATTTAATAATTGTTTGTGACATAACATGTGGTCTGTCCTTGCAAATGATCCATGTGCTGAGGAAAAAAATGTGCATTCTACAGCCATTGGATGAAATGTTCTATAAATATTTATTTGGTCCATTTGGTCTATAATGCAGATTAAGTCTGATGTTTCTTTGTTGATTTTCTGTCTTGAAGAACTATACATTCCTCAAACTGGAGTGAAATATTGAGCTATTATTGTACTGGGATCTCTCTCTTTAGCTCTAGTAATATTTGCTTTACATATCTTGGTGCTCCAGTGTTGGGTGTAAGTATTTTTAAAATTGTTATATCCACTTACTGAGTTGACACCTTCATCATTGCATTGCGAGCCTCTGTTTTTTCTTAAGTTTTTCTCTTGAAATCTCTTTTGTCTAACATGAGTATAGCCACTCGTGCTCTTTTTTAGCTTTTATTGGCATGGGATATCTTATTTCATCCCTTTATTTTCAGTCTGTGTGTGTCTTCATAATAGAGAGTTTAGTCCATTTACATTCAATATTATTATTGATAAACTATTGCTTACTTATGGCATTTTATCATTTGTTTTCTGCTTGTTTTGTGGTGTTCTCTTCCTTCTTTTTTTCTTCCTGTTTTTTATTTTAGTAAAGGTGGTTTTCCCTGCTGAGATGAATGGGTCTCTTGCTTTTTTTGTGTGTATGTATCCATTGTATGTTCTCTGGTTTGAGGTTACCAGGAGGCTTGCAAATACTATCTTAAAACCCATTACATTAATTTGATATCAACTAAACACTTCATAAACAAAACAAGCAAACAAGCAAAAATAAACCTAATAAAGGCTGTATGCCTTAATTTTGTCCCCTTGACTTTTTAACATTTTGTTTATATCTTATTGTACTGTCCATCTCTTGAATGGTGGTTGCAGTTGTTATTTTTCAATGGTTCATCATTTATTCTTTCTACTCAAGACAAGAGTAGTATACATACTGCATTTACAGTGCTATAATATTCTGTGTTTTTCTGTGTACTTACTATTACCAGTGAGTTTTGTATCATAACATGATATTTTACTACTAATTAATGTTCTGCATTTTCCTAATGTAAGTACTCCCTGTAGCATTTCTTGTAAGAAAGGTCTGGTGTTGATATCCCTCAGCCTTTGTTTGTCTGCAGAAGTTTTTATTTCTGCTTCTTTTCTAAGAATTTTTTTTACCAGATATACTAGTCTATGTTCTTCAGCACTTTAAATATGTCATGCCACTATCTCCTGGCCTATAAGATTTCCACTGAAAAGTCTACTGTCAGACATATTGGAGCTCCATTGTATGTAATTAATTTCTTTCCTCTTGCTGCTTTCAGGGTCCTTTCTTCATCCTGGACTTCTGGAAGTTTAATTATTAAATTCCTTGAAGTAGTCTTCTCTGAGTTAACTCTGCTTGGTGTTTTATAACCTTCTTATATTTGGATATTGATATATTTTACTGTGTTTGAAAAGTTATTATTTATTTGAATAAACTCTCTTCCATATCTCTTTCTCTATCTGTTCTTTAAGGTTAACTCCTAGATTCACCCTTTTGAGGCTATTTTCTAGATCTCGTGAGTGTGTTTCATTCAGTCTCCTCTGACCGTGTATTTCTATTTATTTTGTTTTTGTTTGTTTGTTTCCCGAGACAATGTCTCACTCACATTGCTCAGGCTAGAGTGCAATGGCATAATCATGGCTCATTGTATCCTTGACCTCCTTGGCTCAGGTGATTCTCCCACCTCAGCCTCCTGAATAGCTGGGATTACAGGTGCATGCCACCAAGCCAAACTCATTTTTTTTTTTTTTGTAATTTTACTAGAGACAGGGTCTCACCATGATGCTCAGGCTGATCTCAAACTGTTGGGCTCAAGAGATCTGCCCACCTTGACCTCCCAAAGTGCTGAGATTACAGGCATGAGCCACTATGCCTGGTCTCTGATTATGCATTTTCAAATAGCCCATCTTCAAGCTCACTATTTCTTCCTCTTGATCATTTTGGCTGTTAGATGACTCCGATGCACTCTTCAGTATGCCAATTATAATTTTTAGCTCTAGAACTTGTGCTTAATTCTTTTAAATTATTTCAATGCCTTTCTTACATTTATTTGATAGAATTCTGAATTCCTTCTCTGTTTTACTTTGAATTTCTTTGAGTTTCCTCAAAACAGCTATTTTGAATTCTCTATCTGAAAAGTCACATACCTCTGTTTCTCCAGGATTGGTACCTGGTTCCTTATTTAGTTCATTTGGTAAGGTTATGTTTTCTTGGATGGTCTTAATACTTGTAGAAGTTCATCTGTGTATGGGCATTAAAGAGTATTTATTGTAGTCTTCACAGTCTGGGCCTGTTAGTACCCATCACTCTTGGGAAGACTTTTTGTGTATTCAAAAAACTTGAGTGTTGTGATCTAAGCTGTATCTTCTTTACCAGGGACCCCAAGCCCAGTAAGCCTGTGCTTTTTGAATACTCATAGATGAACTGCCTTGATGGTCTTCAACAAGATATGGAAGAATTATCTGGATTGCCAGGCAGAAACTTGTTTTCTTCCCTTACTTTTTCTCAAACAAGAGGGGTCTCTCTCTCTCTCTCTCTCTGTTCTAAGCTACCTGGAGCTAGGGTTGGACTGACACAAGCACCCCTGTGGCTACCACCTCTAAGACTGCAGAGGGTCAGACCAACACAGTACGGGTCTGGCTCAGGGCCTGCTCTAACCACTTTCTGGCTACCACCTATGTTGCTCAAAACCATGCAGCTCTATAATCAGGAAGTGGCAAAGCCAGCCAGGCCTATGTCCTTTGCTTCAGGGCAGCAAGTTCCCACAGTCCCCAGGCAGGTCCAGAAGTGCTGTCTGGGAGCCAGGGACTAGAGTTATAAACCTTAGAAGTCTACCTGGTGCTCTATTGTACTGCAGCTGAGCTAGCATTCAAACCACAAGATGCAGTCCTTCCCAGTCTTTCCTGCACTCCTTGACTGCTGCCTGTTAAGATCCATGGGAGAGTACAGCCTGACTACCACCAATGTTCCCTTGAGACCCAAGGATTCTTCAGTCAGCCTGTAGTGAAGGCTGCCTGTTCTGTGTCTCACCTGTCGGGGCAGAGGGCTCGCCTCTGGAAAGACCACATCCAGAAATGTTGTCCAAAAGTCAAGGCCTGGAATTGGAGACCCAAAGACCCCATGTGGTGCTCTGCACCCCTGTGGCTGAGGTGGTCCACAGGGTGTAAGACAAATTCCCCTTTACTTTTCCCTCCACTTTTCTGAAGCAGGAGTCTCTCACTGCAACCACTGCAGTTGGGAATGTGCTGAGTCTCACCTGAAGCCAGGAAATCTCATAGTCTCACCCAAGGTTCTTGATGTTGTACCTGGGATCACTGCTTGTTATTGAGGGACCAAGGGATCTTCAGCTAGCAGGTGATGAAGCCGTGCCAAACTGGGTTCTTCTATCGAAGGTACGTGGTTCCCCTCTGGCCCACTATGAGTCTAGAAAAGTTGTCTGTTAGCTAGTGCCTGGATAGTGGTTTCCCATGGCTCTGACCAGTGCCCTATTTCTACTACAGCTGAGTTGGTGTCCAAGCAGCGAGGCAAAGTCCTTCCAAATCTCCTATCTCCTCTCCTCAAGAAGAAGGAAGAGATCTCTTTTGGGACCATGAGCTCTGCAGCCTGGGGTTAGGGGAGAGTTGATGCCAGCACTCCCTTAGCTGCTTCTGCTTATATCTCCATAGGTCACGTGGCCCCCAGTCCACTGGCTCTGGGACCAGTTTAGCACTAGGACTTGCCTAGGATTTGCAGTCCTTGTGGCCAAGACTGCCTTTCAACTTCACTTGGGGCCCCAGAGCATATTAGTACATGGTAGCAAGGCTTTCAAGAACTCAAGTTCTGACTGCTGGGAATGGTGTTTGCCCTCTGGCTAGGGCTAGTTTAAATGCTCCCTCTGTGGGCAAGCATCAACTGAGTTTGGTCCAGTTTTGCTTTCCGCTATAACAAGGGCAGCCCTGAGAATAATGCCTCATAATTGTTGGCTTTCCCTCACCTCAGCATTCAGAATCACTCTCTGCACCATGCTGTCACTATCAAGCGATGGGGGAGGGGTGGCTTCAGTGATTCAAAACTGTTTTTTCTACCTCTTCAGTGTCTATTTTAGCGATATGAACAATATGAAGTTAATACCAGGTACTGTGTGTGCCCACCTGATTTTTGGCTCTTATAAAAGTACTTTTTTGTGTGTAGATATTCTCCTTGAATGGGGGGATGATTCTATTCTTCTATCTTGCTTTGCCCCTCCTTTCGATATTATTAATGCACTTATCTAGATTTGGGTAGGTGGAGTGGAAAGGTTGTAGTTCACAGTTCAATTGGATGGTTTTTCAGGTTGATATTTAATAACACCAACATTAAAAAATAATTTGT
The DNA here is from genome assembly GCF_028858775.2 of Pan troglodytes. NCBI lineage: Eukaryota > Metazoa > Chordata > Mammalia > Primates > Hominidae > Pan > Pan troglodytes. The sequence continues at coordinate 23,871,872 of NC_072411.2, read as the reverse complement.
CCAGCTACCTTGAACCTATAAATAATTTGATTAAGAATGTGAACAAGAATATGCCGGTAATGAGAATGTTATCCAATGCAGGTTAAAAAATAAATCCAATTCTTTAAGAAATGCATTAGGAATATGACTTAGTATAAATAAACTTGTCAAAACACATGGAATGCCAACAGATATCATAAGTTGAAAATCTTACTTTACAATGATAAAAATTAGAGTAGTTCAGAAATTATTGGAAAAGAGATGTCCAGTATAGTTTATTGTCTTATATCATCAGATAATACTACACTGTCCTGTAGTAGTCTTCATTTTATTGTTAGTTGTTGAAATATAAAAAAGTTGATGATACAACATCTTTGAAGCTTTCTAGCTCATGTCAGACCATAAATCTAGAAAATTCCATACTACAAGTTCACCTTCCACATCTCCACCACTGCCCAATGTGTATAAAGTCTTTCTTGAGAATCCGGTTATATAGTAGCTTATTACAAGTGTTTGATGAGGATAATCTTTTGCTAGAGATGTAAGGCGACAAAATTTACAATTATAATATACATATTTTAGGATAACCCTCTTGAAAATATCCATCAATGTATATATATCCTTGTAGTAAAGCATCAGTGCCATGGAACAGTCATCATATATCTGTGAAAAGTATATTTTACAAGCTATTTTAAATTTCTTTCTATGATTGAAGGCTAGATAATGTAGGAAAGGGAGAAGTAACATAATAAATTTATTTGCCTTCAGATAGATTTTGACTCTATCCAACACAAAAATTTCTCTTGATGAACTAGAATCATACATTCATGAGATTAATTATTTTATTTTATTTTATTTACTTCTCTTTCTTACTCATATTTGCACCATAGCAGTCTGCATGTTGAGTTGTACATACTAGATGTTCAATATGTGCTTGTTGAATTAATGTACAAATAAAATGACCATATTTGGCCTGTCAGTTATATCTTTCAGTTATGTCTTTTCAGTCTGTCAGTTCTACCTTACACTTATGTCTTTTCAGTTTATCTAGAAAAAGCTCAACTTTTATCTGCAACTGTCTTTCCAATCATTATTTAAAGACAGTTATTGCTTCTCCTAATTACATTTTTCTCTACAGGTTAAATGTTGCTAGTGCCTTCCATTTTGTTCCATAATATAATTTTTGCACTATCATGGCCACTTGCTACTTAATGTGTTCCAGTTTTTCATTTGTTTGATTTTTTAAAATTTTCTTCTTAATACATTGGAACGTCAGTCAATTGCCATTCCAAATCTGTTCTACCTCACTTCCACATTATAAGCTCAAGTTTATACTAGGAATAACTGTTCATTCAAATATTGTGTTTTTTTCTCTCTCTTTCTCTCTCAGTACTGTCTCCTACTCTTGTTTTGATTATTCAACCATATGACTTGAGAAAATGTCTATACTGTTATTTCTTTCAATGTTGTTTATGACTAAGACATAACAAACCCCCTGAAAATATTTGTCTGAAACTAAGCTGTCTACTACAGAAGATAGTAGCCACATATTGCTATTGGGCAATTAAAATGTGGCTAGTTAGAAATCTGATGCTCTGTAAATAAAAAAATATTTAATTTCAGATGATTAATAAAAAGATGTAAAATATCTCAAAATTTTTGTGTAGATTACATGATAAATAATATTTTGGATAAATTGACTTAAATCAAATATAGTATTGAAATTAATTTCAACTCTTTCTACTTACTTGTTATATATGTTTATTAGAAAATTTAAAATTATATAGAAGTTTGCCTTTGTGGCTCACATTTTATTTCTGTTTGATAACAGTGGCCCAAAGCCACATATGTATCCAGTAACAAATAGGGAATAAAGGTCAGTTTCTCTGATTTTCAGGTCATGTTAACTATCACGTTAACTACATCTGTACATTGTGGCTTGAGAAGAAACCAAATTCTAGGCATTCAAGTGCCTACGGAGGTCTATCTTTATTGCAAATGTTCTATAGTAGAATCACCATTTTCTGTCCTGAGTAATCTCACAAATTGACTTCCTTATGCTGAAGAAATGAAAAAAGATAATAATTGGAAATGTTCTGTCTGTTAGGATTCTTGAGGCAAGATTGGCTCATATGTACCTTACATTGATTCCTATTTGGAACCTGTTTTAACAAATTCCCTTGGGAGAGACCCAGTGAGGGAATCAAGTCCTAAGTGGCACTCTAACTTTTAAGCCTTAGTACAATGTCATGTGATACATTAAAGTCTAATTTGTTCCTTCATTGAAAATCACCCTACAGCAAGGTTCTGACTATAATGCTCTTTCTTAGATCCTTTCCCAGGCACATTTTGCAACATACAAATGAAATAAAGATATGATTTGTTCCCTCATTTTGCTGGATTCAGGCTTGCAGTGGATAGAAGTTTACTTTTATCTTAACATTGGAGGTTGCCCCTAAGGCTGCTGAATAATTAAGGTCCATGTTTTCTGTAGTTCTTCAATAATAAAATACATAAGAAGGCCCTTTTCTACCATTAATAACAGAACACAGTGTTAAGGCTGCTGCCTAGAAAAGTAGTAGCTTTCCATTAACTAAGGTTGACAATTACATCGCACCTTTCTTCTCTTAAATTTGCAAATTCCTTGATACCTCATCAGTTTGAAAACTCATCTGCTTCTTGTGACAGAGGTGATATTTATCTAACAGTTAAAGGTGATCTTTAAGAGAAAATTACAGTTTTATATCTCTCTTTGTTAAATAAGTTTCCAATTTATATTAATCTAAGTATAGATACTTTATGCAGAGATCTTAGTTAAAAACTTTCTGCATTGTACTAACAGTTTAGTTTAATTTTCACCGATGTCTCAGAATGTTATTGCTCAAGTTTGAATGATAAATTTTCTTCTCCATTCCTTACCAACTGCTCCTACTGTATGTTACTCTTAGGTTCACTGAACATCTTTATTATGGCATGCACATATTTGCTAAATATGGATGTCATGACTTAAACCTAGTGACTACAGAACATAACATGCCTAAGGACAAGATACAATAAGCCCTGACAAGATAATACATTGAAATATTTGATATAAACTGATGTTCCCTTTATTCACTATTATCTTTGCTGAAAAAGGTATGGTTTGCACAGACCACCCCTCACACACACTCACCTGCATACACACATGCACCTGTGCATGCATGGGAGTGCACAAACCCACACGCACACATACATATATCTAAAACATTATTGGGGATTTTTTTTCAACTGAAGAATTGATAAACAAAAAATACTTTAAGTAAATTAAATTTATTTTATATACTGTTGATCAACAAATTGTAATCTATAAATCTACAGCACTGAAATCTATAACATGTTATTTATAATTGATATTAACCCTTTAATGTTTGTTTACTTGCTTTAATACTTAGCCGGAAAACATGTTCTATAATCTGGACCAGTCTAGGTTATTCCTTTTATAGTTCATGTTTTTCACACACTCTTGTGTGGGTCTTTGATTTTATCATGTCATTCTTTCAATATTGGTCACCTCTTTTGTCAGGTCATTCGTTACTACTATCTGCTAATGTGTTTTTTCTTTTTAGAATGTGCATCTTTAAATGATTAAAGCTCAATGGAAGAACTGAGTAGTTATGCGAACATTAAGAGTGATTTGTTTTCTCCAATGATGTCTTCAGTAGATCTCATCTACCTGCTTTATTCATTTTTCTGATATGGTGTGTGTATATTTGCCTTGTGGTATTTTTAGCTGTGTGCTTATATACAGTGATGGTGCATTCTCTTGCAGGTCTGGAGAGGAGGGGAACAGGATAGGCTCATCCCAAATGTCACCCAGGCTGGAGTAAAGTGGCATGACCTTCCTGCAACCCCCACCTCCTGGGTTCAAGCGATTCTCCTGCCTCAGCCTGCTGAGTAGCTAGGATTGCAGGCAAGAGCCACCACGCCTGGCTAATTTTTGTAATTTTAGTAGAGAAAGGGTGTCTCCATGTTGGCCAGGCTGATCTTGAACTCCTGACCTCAAGTGATCTGCCTTCCTTGGACTCCTAAATTGCTGAGATTACAGGCCTGAGACACAGTGCCTAGCTAAAACTTTTTTTTAAAGAGGAAAGATATGTTTCCCCAAAGGGAAGAATAACTAAATTGCTCTTTCAATAACTCCAAAGCATTTGATAGATAATGGGAACATATTCTTAAACTGATTCAGAAAATATATCCACATAAACTATCATTCAAGAATGTTAGTAATTCTTTTGAAAAATAAAGCATGAGGACATGTGACTCAAACCTGTGCTAAAAGATTTACTAAAAAATTCATATGAAGAGAAAAAAATATCCAAAAAGATAATAAGAAATTTAAGAACATTCTGAATAAACAAACAAATAAATGAGTTAATTTAAATGAAAATTTATATTTTTCCCTTTGATGTTATACTTTTTCATTTACTGTGAAGTATCTAGCTTATGAACACTCAACTTAGTGATTTTATTCCATTTCATTTCTTCTCTTCTACAGTGAAATAAAACAAATGAGTTTGTTTGGTTTGGATAGTAAGGAGAGCTCCTTATTAGGAAGAAAAATAAATGTCATAAATGTTATGCTGTAGTGCTGGAATGTTAATTATTTAATCATTTTGCAATATGTGTGACATCTTAATCCAAAAACAAATAAATCGGGAAGGAGATACAAAGTCCACTCAAGTGCTCTTAATTGTTAATATGTAAACAAATTAGCTTATTAAAATATGGGCTTGAGTAATTCTAAGTGGTGTTGAAGAGCCTGAATCTCCTATAAACTCCAGGTAACACTGATTCTTTGTTGCTCTGAGCATGTGCAGAGTGGCAAGTGTCTCCATATGTCCTGAACAGAGTAATATTTACTTACAAGCTTCATAATAATACAAAAAAAAAAACTACCAAAAAAAAAACTTTACCTAATTGTAAACACTGTTTTGTATTTCCGTGTTGAATTATCATTCCCTTTTGAAATCCTACCTTTGAAACTTGCCTTCTACAAGGCTGGAGGGCCAGACATCTTACCTGGTATCATGTCAGATAAACCACAAGTCATTTACACATGCTTTAAAATTCTAGTAGTGGTGGAGTTTTTTTATTCCTACTTTAACTACAGTCAAATTCTCATTTCTCTCTCATGTAAGTAAACTACTTGACAAAAAGAGATAATGCAAAATAATTTCACACAAGTGTGGGAATATTTCACTGAACCTTCTCATCTTCTCATGCTTTTTTCTCTCTTTGCCTTCCTGTTAACTAACTACTGCAGTTCTCAAGTCTCTAATTAAGTAATTAAGCACATGTTTTGGAATTATAATATGTAGAATGCTTTTAACATTACAGGTAAAACAATACGAATGAGGTTAATTGTATTTTTTTCTGCAGTAAAGGAAAACAATGCCAGATGGGATGAAACAATTTGTTCCTAAGTCTGAGGCAGTTCATAGTAACAGATTTGTGAAGAATACCAAAAGCTTCAGAGATGGCTGTCATTAGATAATACTATGATATTGGATAATTGGGTGATTACACTATTGGTGTCAAAGGATAGAATAGTAAGGTGTTTAAGGATAAGTGTTCTTGAAGTTCTATTGTGGTTTAAGGGAACTAATTTGAGAGTGTTTTGAAATGGCCAATAAAATTCTGCCATTATAATTTTAAATTAAATTTCGGTATCATATGAAAGCTACAAGGATTAAGGAGGCAAATTTATGTAATAGAAGAGCTAGGCTTATATTTCATTCCAAATAAGATGAAAATATGCTTAATATTCCAGAGGCTTGAGGTTGTACCTTCTTTTCTCTTTCCGTGTTGTCAGGCTGTGTTTGACTCCATTCGCCAGTCTCAATACCGATACTCAAAATTCTCCTAGGATTGAGCGTTACATGCATCTTCCACATTATTAAAACCATTTGGAATAATAATTCCACAAAGAAAAGAAGATCAGAATGTATTTAAGGAACAAATCAATGATTTTTATTTTCTAAGATAATTTTTTATGGATGAAAAATGTGCTCAGTGTATTTTAAATAATGGAAGATGTCAAGAAGTTGAAACTGGTTGAGTCAAGGAGGTCAAACTCACAGTTTGAATTGCCAGCACTAGAAATGGCAAATATCACAAATTCCTAACATATTTTATTAGTTTGTAAAAGCAAATTCAAATTTTTATTGGCTGTTTGGATTTTTCTCATATTCAAAGTCGAGCTGTTTATCATTTCTAACCTTTAAGTGTTCTCATGTGGAACAATTGAAAACACCTCCTTGTAAGTTTTAGTTTGTTGATCTAGGCAGAATCTCTTCAAAGTCAATAGCTGTTGTTTTAGTTTCTATTTATAATGCCTGGAATGAGGCTTTACATGTATGAAGTATTTTAAATGGAGTTTCCAAACCTGATTTGAACACATATCTGACTTGGGCAATGAAAATTAAAATCAGTTCAATTTTTACAGTCAAAACTGGTGGGTCTTTACTGATTCCCATCTATGGCCAGTTGCAGTCCTGGATTTAATCTAAAACACTCAAGGTAGACATCTGCCTTGAATTATCCCTCTTTAAGAAACAATAAACTAGAGTCCCTGTAAATATAGGGATTGTAATCTTACTGGGCTCTGGCCCTAGATTACAGCCACCTCCAAAGTAGATGCCATCATTATTATCCTCTATCATTTATCATCATCATCACCATTATCACCAATAAATGTTGTTGAGTACTAAGTATCAGATTCTGTGCAAAGGTCTCTGTAAGGATTATTCCACTGAATTATAACTGCAATACTATATAGACGAACTGATAAAAAAAAAAAACAGACATGGAACACTGAGAGGATTTAAACAAAGGTCTATAAAACCAAAGTGTGAATTTATATTACTTATGCATCTCTATATACTCTGCAGTGCAGACAGAAGGCAAACTCTAGAATTTAAAAAAAAAAAAAAACTGTAGAGTTGACCCAGTTGGCATCTTTCAGATAATAATATTTGTGAAGTTCCACATTTCTTTTCTCTTCCATAGTCAGCGCATTTTCATGATTAGATGGAAAATACTTTCTGACAAGTAGTTGAAATTTTAGTGAGATCTTTTATAAAACAACTAGATTTAGTGACTGTCATAAGTCCTTATATTGACAGTATACATCACTTGGAATCATCATCTTATAGAAAATAATTGGAAACTCTTCAGTTGGATTTGTCCAGTTGTGTATTCTTTAAATGCTGCTTGAATATTATTTTTCTCTTGTAATGAAAAAGTTAAAAAAAAAAGTTCTGTGGCTTATAAACAGTTGAAGAGACTCAAATAAAGACAGCTTGGATGTACAAACTTAACATTTTTATTTAAAGAAAACAGTCAATAAAAATAACTAGTTGGTCTTACGTAGCTCATCATGCAGTACCAAGGCACTGAAAGCAAATTTATTTTTGAGTTGTGAGATTAGAGCAAACATCTGGAAATAAACTTCTGTGGCCAGCTTTCTTGTTCTTTCTTGTCTTTTAAAACTTGAAGGGAAACTCCCACACTTGAGTATATTAAAATGCCTCTTTATTTCGTACTCTCTCTTATAAAGACTGAGGTTTTATATATCAAGCAAAATCTATGGAAAAGTTTCCTGAAAAAAAATTATAGAATTACCATGTATCAATCCCAGGTTTTGGAGATAAATAGAACCGGGGTAGAATCTACCCTTTGCTGGTCACTTGCTGTGTGACCTAGAACAAGTTCTTTCCTTGCATACTCATTATGATGATACATAAATGGGAGACACACGGATAGGTGATGAATAGGTGGATACATAGATGATAGAATATATTATGCTGAATATATACTGTATATTATATATATATTCACAACATATGTATACACATGCATCCTTGTATATCATATATTAAGAAAAGTTTTTTTAGCCATAAGGTCTTGCTCAGTCACCCAGACTGGAGTGCAGTGGTGAAATTATAATTTGGCTCACTGCAACCTGGAGCTCCTGAGCTCAGTGATCTTCCTACTGCAGCACTCCATCTGAGACTACAGGAATGCACCACCCTGCCCGGCTAATTTTTAAATTACTTTTAGAGATGGGTTCTTGTTATGTTGCCCAGGCTGGTCTTGAACTTCTGGCCTCAAGGAATTCTCCTGCCTCAGTCCTCCAAATTACTGTGATTATAGATATTAGCCACTACACCCAGCCCGTATATTATGTATTTAAATAAGAGTTATGCATATGTATATATGTCAGGTTCCATGTTACAGACCTCTCCTCTCCCCATGAAAGTCATGTATTTCAAATGAACTTCCCTATTGTGAATAGATGAATTTATGCTAAGAAAAAATTATCAGTTTAATTTATATTTCTTCCAGAAATACTGGCATTTTTTTAATGTCAAAAATAAAAGCACTGACACTTGGGAATACAAATAAGGAAGATATCTTGGGTAAATTTTGGTAAGCAAATGTCTATTCTGCCAGTGCCAACATGAAAATAGTCCCCCAAGTGGCACTGCAGAAGGCAATAATGAGACGAGAGGTAATTGCTGTAGCTATTGCCTTAGGCTCCTCAACGGCAGAGGCAGATGGACTGTGGGTTCTGATGATAGGAGAATGAGTGGAGATAAAAAAATAAAATAAAATATGCAGACATTTGCCAAACACACATCATAATCTGTGCTAAAGAATTATGACCCAAACCCGGCAATATCTTTGAGTTGATTTAGATCTTTTCTCCACCTGCATTATTTAATAATAGGATTGCTTCAAAATTCTTTACAACATAGAATGTTACACTGTAAAGCAGTATCACATACACATTTTGATTTGTTTGATACAGAAGATCTAAGGACAAAAATTTAATCTTCATTGGAGCATGAGGAACGCAATTTAAAATGAATGAAAGAAAAAAATATAGAAAAAGGAGATGATAAAGAAAATGATATCTGCTATGAGCCTACTCAGGGAATATCCTAGGGGTCTTAAGATCATTAGTTCATTGCTCTTCTTTGTGTTTGTGTGTTTTTTTATTTAATTATTATTATTTATTTATTCAATTAGTTCATTACTCTTCAAATAACTCCCTCGGGTAGAATTATTTTCCCACTTGTTTTTCACGAATGAAAAAAAATGCTCAGAGAGTTTAAGCATTTTTTTTCCATATACAGAAAGATAGTCTAAAGTCATGCTGGGATTTGGATCTGTCCTTCAGCGCTTTCAAAATTAACAAATAATTAATATATCAAATAGGTCTGACTTCAAGTTTGTGTTCTTGCCATGACATAATTTGTGTTTGCCATACAATAACCCCACATGTCCAGTCTCCAAGAAAATGGCCATCTCTAAAATGAGACCCCTCATAAATCTTAAGATACTTTGTTTCAGGACCCTGCTCTTCCTCACCTTCAGGTTCTAGGGAAATGTGACATTGTAAAGCAAGGAAAATTTTGCTGAGATTGCTCTAAGTCTTTCTTTGTTATTATTACTATTAGTAGTAGTAGAAGTATAAAATTTATCTGGCATCTTATTCTTACTTTTCTGAAGAAGAATAAAATACTTTACTTGTTTTAAACTCTGGTCTTTCAACTAAAGTCCTAGGAAGATGATTTTAGAGAATTTCTAGGCTAAACAAGCATGTTCCCTTCTGAACACCATGCAGTGAAATTAATACCTACTCTTTCAAAAAAGGCCAGGCACGGTGGCTCACTCCTGCAATCCCAGCACTTTGGGAGGCTGAGGCAGGCAGATCATCACCTGAGGTCAGGAGTTGAAGACCAGCCTGACCAATAGGGCGAAACCCTGTCTCTACTTAAAAAACAAAAATTAGTCGGATGTGGTGGTGCACACCTGTAACCCCAGCTACTCGGGAGGCTGAGGCAGGAGAATGGCATGAACTTGGGAGGTGGAGCTTGCAGTGAGCTGAGATCACGCCGCTGCACTCCAGCCTGGGCGACAGCACAAGACTCTGTCTCAAAAAATAAAAATAAAACAACAACAACAACAACAAAAAAGAGGGGGGTTATAACATATTTATTAAATACTATAAATTCAACAATGTAAACACCTACATGGTAAATATTGCTTGTTTTGAAGCTAAAAAAAATACAGAAACAAAGAAAAATATTAAGTTGACTCTAGTTCAGTTAGCTTGGGAATTGATTTTTGATGAAATTCATAAGAACAAAAACTGCACATTGATTTGTGTTTGTACTCTACATTTCTACTCCAAAGACACCTTTCAATGCTTATTCACAAACTGCTGTCAGCATCTGTCTTCAAAGATAAAATAAAGAAAAGAAAATGACAATGGAATGCAACTATTGTCTCTCTGGAGAAGTTCCATTTTAATTTCCTTTAACTTACTCTACTTAATTTGACAGTGGGAAACTTTTGTCTCATTTGGTCCCCGGAACTCAGTAGTATACATAGCTCAGTGAGCTTAGTTTTATTACAGATATTATCCAAATGCTTTTTAATCATCCAAGAACATGATGAGCACCAGAGAGGCAATGTTATTTAACAAAGACACTTAACAGTGAATTAAACGGAGATGGTACTGATAAATAAAGTTGTTTGAGCTTCCTGCTGCAGACTCACTCTGTTTGCAATTATTTTGGGGATGAAACTGCGATGGCTTGAATCCTGAGATTCAGGCCTCCTTTGATGATGTATTAAAATCACATTGATTGTAACCTTTTAATCACAATATGTGTGATAATTCCCATAGGGCCTGAGATTGAGTTCAATTTGGTGTTAATATCACATGAAGGAAATGGTGATAAACAATGCTGGGGTAAAAATTTCTAAGCAATTTGCAAAGAATTTTTTATTTCAAGCTTATTTTGGAAATAAGAGGTCAAACTGAAAGGAGTTTAATCATCAGTCTATTCATATATTCACATACAAATATGTCAGCAGGGCCACCTTGAACACAGCACTTTCTTTGTTGCCAGTGGACAATATTTGTGTTTGAAAACCATTTGTCTACATTTCAATACTAACTGCTACCAATTAAAATATAACTGGAATACATACATAAATGTGTTAGAAAATAATTTAAAAGTGAAAAATATACTTCCTATAGGCATAAATGTGTCCAAAAATAAGGAAAAAACCACATTTCTGGACATTATCATTTGTTTGTTACATACAGTTTACCTCTTAGTGAATATTTAAATTAAATCAAATGTCAAAGGAAGAGTAGCAAACATTTTTATTAAAGTCATGTATACTAAAACTATTTTATATGACAAAAAATGTGTTTATTTATGCTTTTGCCTGTGAGTAAAAGGGAAAAAAATACTCATCTCATGGTGTCATAACTTCGTCTTCTGAGGAAGAAAGAGAACATGAGTAGAAAGAGGAAAAGAACAGGCAGGCAGAGCTTATGACTGAATGGCAATGTAGGTAAAGAGCTATGAATAAAATCAGCATTTCTACTGCCATGAACTCAGTTCATAAAAATTCATTATAGGGGGTGGAGTAAAATGGACAAATAGAAAGTTCCACCTACCGTCCCCCCAATGAGGACATCAATTTAATCACTATCTAACCAAAAAAGGCACTTTTATAAGAAACAAAAATGAAGTGATCCCTTACAGTACCTGGTTTCAACCTCACATCGCTGAAAGAGGCACCGTAGAAGGTAGGAAAGAGTCTTGAATCACTGATGCCATCCCTCCTCCATACCCCCCTGGCAAGGGTTGCATGGCAGGGAGCATCTGTGCTTTTGTGAGAGAGCGAGTGCAGCAATCGTGAAACTTTGCGTTGAACTCAATGCTGCCCTGTCACAGCAGAAAGCAAAACCTGGCTGAATTCAGCTGACACCTGCCAACGAAGGGAATATTTAAACCAGCCCTAAGTACTCCCTTTGTGGGGAGGCATCAGCTGATTCCAGCCCTGTTTTGCTGAACTCAGAAAAGGTTCCAAGAGACGGGGCTCGCACATCCCAGTGGTCAGAATCTGAGCTCCAGCAAGCCTTGCCACCGTGGGCTAAAGTACTCTGGGCTTCTAAGTAAGTTTAAAGAGCAGTCTAGGCCACAAAGACTACAACACCTAGGTGACTCCTAGTGGAGAACTGGGCTGGGAGACAGTGGACTTGGGGGGCATATGACCTACTGAGATAACAGCCAGGGAAGCAAAGGGAGTGCTTATGCCATCCCTCCTCAGATGCACAGCTTGTGGCTCCAAGAGACCCCTCTTTCTGCTTGAACAAAGGAGAGGGAAGAGTGGGGAGGACTTTGTTTCGCATCTTGAATACTAGCTCAGCCACAGCAGGATAGGGCACTGGTCAGAGTCATGAGACCTCTCTTTCTAGGCCATAGCTTCTGAACGAAATTTCTAGTAGATACATCCTGGGCCAGAGGAAACTTTCTGGCTTGAAGGGAACGACCTAGGCTTGGCAGGACCCATCAGCTGCTGACTGAAAAGCTCTTGAGCCCTGAATAACCAGCAGCAATAGCCAGGTAATACAATGTGGGTTTTGGATGAGACTCAGACTTGATGGCTTTAAGTGAGACTCAGCACATTCCCAACTGTGGTGGCTATAGTGAGAAACTCCCTCTTCTTGAGAAAAACAGAAGGAAAATAAAGGGGACCTCTTCTTGCGTCTTAGGTGCCAGTTTAGCCATGGTGGGGGTGGGGTAAAGAAATAAGTGGGCCTCTTGGGTTCCTGATTCAGGCTTTGACTCTTGGATGGCATTTCTGGACCTACCCTGAGCCAGAGGGAGCCCAGTTTCCTGAAGGGTGAGCCCAGTGCCCAGGCCAGGCAGTATTCACTGCAAGCTGACTGAAAAGCCCTTGGGCTTGAAAGGAATATAGGCAGTAGCCTGGAAGTACTCTTGCCAGGGAGACACAATGATAGCTAGAGATTTCAACACGTTACTTTCAGCATTGAACAGATCTTTCAGATGGAAAATCAACAAAGAAAGACTAGACTTAATCTGCTCTATAAACCAAATGAATCTAACAGATATTTAAAGAACATGTTGTTCAACAGCTGTAGAATACACATTCTTTTTCTAATACCTGGATCATTCTCTGGGTTTAATCATGTATTAGGTATCTTAAATCATTCAAAAAAGTTGAAAGAATGCCAAGCATCTTCTATGAGCACAAAGGAATAAAACTAGAAATGAGTAACAACAGGAATTTGGAAACTATATAAACACATGGAAATTAAACAATATGCTCCTGAATAACCAGAGGGTAGATAAAGAAATTAAGAAGGAAATTTAAAAATTTTCTGAAACAAATGAAAATGGAAATACAACATACCAAACCCTATAGGATACAGTAAAACCATTACTAAGAGAAATTTTATAGCTATAAATGCCTACATAAAATTAAAAAAAAGTTCAAATAAAGAACATAATGATACATATTAACTAGGAAAGCAAGAGAAAACCAAACCCCAAATTTATAGAAGACAAAAATTAAGATCAGAGCATAAATAAATAAAATTAATTTCATTTGTTAATTAAAATAACAATACAAATACAAAAAATTAATGAAACAAAAAGTTTATCTTTTGGAAAGATAAATACAACTGACTATTCACTTTTTTCAGACTTATGGAAAAAAAAGAGAATACCCAAATACACAAAATCAAAGATGAAAGAAGAGACATTACAACTAATACTGCAGAAATTCAGAGGATCATTAGTGGCTACTGTGAGCAACTATATGCCAATATATTGGAAAATCCAGAATAAATGAATAAATTTCTAGAAAAAAACAACTCTCAAGTTTGAACCATAAAGAAATCTGAAATCTGAACAGACTAATAAAAAGTAATGAGATAGGAGCCATAATAACAAGTCTGTTAGCAAAGAAAAGCCCAAGACCTAATGCCTTCACTGCTGAATTTGATGAAACTTTTAAAGAAGAAATAATGCTTACCCTACTCAAACTACTCTGAAAACTAGAGGAGGGAATACTTCCAAATTCATTCTAAGAGGACTATATTACCCTGATTTCAAAACCAGACAAAGAAAACTACAGGATAATATAATGGATATATATAGATGCAAAAATCATCAACAAAATAAAAGCAAACTAAATTCAAAAACACATTAAAAAGATAGTTCATTGTGACCAGGTGGGATTTATCCTTGACATGCAAAGACTGTTCAACATATGCAAATCAATAAATATGATATATCCTATCAACAGAATGAAGGACAAAAACACGTGATCATTTCCATTGATGCTGAAAAAGCATTTGATAAAATTCAACGTCTCTTCATGGTAAAAACTCTAAAAACACTGGGGATAGAAGAAACATAACCTAATAACAGCCATATATGACAGAATCATAGCTAGTACCATACTGAATGGGGAAAAACTGAAAGCCTTTCCTCTAATATTGGGAAAATGACAAAGATGCCCACTGTCACCACTGTTATTCAACATAGTGCTGGGAATCCCAGCTAGAGCAATCAGAGAACAGAAAGAAACAAAGGGCATCCAAATTGGAAAGGAAGAAGTCAAACTATTCTTGTTTGCAGATGATATGATCTTATATTTGGAAGAAACTACAGACTCCTCCAAAAAGCTATTAGAACTGATAAGCACATTCAGTAAAGTTGTAAGATGCAAAATCAGCATACAAAATCAGTAGCATTTCTATATGCCAACAGCAATCTGAAAAAGAAATCAAGAATGTAATCCCACTTACAATAGCTGCAAATAAAACGAAACATCTGGGAATTAAGATAACCAAAGAAGTGAACGATTTCTAAAAGATTATAAAACATTCGTGAAATAAATTGAAGAAGACACACAGACACACACACTCACACAGACACACACACACACATACACATGCAATAGCCATGTTTATGCTATGAAAAAATACTGTTAAACTGTCCATACTACACAAAGCAATCTGTAGATTCAATGCAATCCCTAAGAACATACCAATGACATGCTTCACAGAAATAGAAAAAAATTATACGAAACCACCAAAGACCCAGAATAGCCAAAGCTCTCCTAAGCAAAAATAACTAAAATGGAGGAATCACATTACCTTACTTCAAATTATACTAAAGAGCTATATTAATCAAAACAGCATGGTACTGCCATAAAAAACAGACACATAAAAGAATGGGAGAGGATAGAGAACTCAAAAACAAATTCACACACCTACAGTGAACTCACTTTTGATAAACATGCCAAGAACATACGCTGGGGAAAGGACAGTCTTCAATAAATGGTGCTGGGGAAACTGGATATCCATATGCACACAAAATAAAACTAGACCAGTATCTCTCCCCATGTACAAGAATCAAGTCAAATACTTAAATCTAAGACCTCATACTATGAAACTACTAAAAGAAAATGTTTGGGAATCTCTTCAGGATATTGGACTGGGCAAAGATTTTCTGAATAATACCCAACAAGTACAAGAGACCAAAGCAAAAATGAATAGTGAGATTACATCAAGTTAAAAAGTCTCTGCACAGCAAAGGAAACAGTCAACAAACTGAAGAGACAACCCACAGAATGAGAACAAATATTTGCAAACTATCCATATGACAAGAGATTAGTTCAGAATAAATAAGGAGCTCAAACAACTTTGTGGGTAAAATCTAATAATCTGGTTTTAAAATGGGCAAAACACCTCAATAGACATTCCTCAAAAGAACACATACTAATGGCAAACAGGTATATAGAAAGATGCTCAACATCATTGATCATCAGAGAAATACAAATCAAAACCACAATGAGATATCATTGCACCCCAGTTAGAATGACTTTTATCTAAAGTCAGGCAATAGCAAAGGCAGGTAAGGATGTGGAGAAAAGTAAAACCTCATAAACTCTTGGTAGAAATGTAAATTAGTACATTCACTATGGAGAACAGTTTAAAGGTTCCTCAAAAAACTAAAAGTAGAGCTGACATATGATCTAGCAATCCCACTTCCTGGTATACACCCAAAAGAAAGAAAATCAGTGTATTGTACAGATATCTGCACTTCTATCTTTATTGCAGCACTATTTACAATAGCTGGAATTTGTAAGCAACTTGATTGTTCATCAACAGATGAATGGATAAAGAAAATGTGGTACATATACACAATGGAATACTATTCAGCCATAAAAAAGAATGAGATTCTGTAATTTGCAACAACATAGGTGGAATTGGAGGTCATTATATTAAGTGAAATAAGCCAGGAAATAAATGACAAACTTCACATATTCTCACTTATTTGAGGAAGCTAAAAATTAAAATAACTGAATTCATGGAGCAGAGAGTTGAAGGATGGTTACCAGGGACTGGGAAGAGTAGTGGAGGAGGGAGGCTGGGAGACATAGAAATGGTTAATGGGTACAAAAAAATAGTTAGAAAATGTGAGTAAAACATAGCATTTGCTAGCACAACAGAGTCACTATAGTAAAAAATAATTTAATTGTACATTTTAAAATAGCCAAAAGAATATAATTGGATTGTTTGTAATACAGAGGAAAAGTATTTAGGGTGAGGGATACCCCATTTTTCATAATATGATTATTATCATTGCATGCTCACATCAATATATATCATGTAACCCATAAATACGTGTATATATATATATATATATATATATACCTACTATGTACCCACAAAAATTAAAAATCAAAACAAATTTAAAAAAATAAATAACAATTATAGTAGTTCCCTTAGAGTGTTTAGATTCTCATCGGTCCTCTCATCAGTCAGTAGCAAGCTTGAGATGTGTGAGGAACAAATCAGTGGCCAATGTGCTGTCTCATTCCATGTACAGCAAACTAAATAAGGAGTTTCATTAAAAACAAAAACAAAAACAAAAACAAACAAAAAAAACCTACCAAAATAAATGATGCTACTCTATTGGAGTAAATGGAAACTTTAAATTATGCCCCAAATTATTTTATTTGAATTATAGTGTTTTCAAAGCCTCATATGTAAACCTCCCTTAGTGTTTATCCCCTTTTACCGAGATTCTCTAGGCATTTTACCTTTTCCTCTTCTAATATATAAAGGACATTAAGGTTGGGACTGGGACTATTACTCATGTCATCTTAAACCAGAGAAAAGCAAGAGATGAGTCTTCATTGTTAAATATTTTTTGTTGTTGCTGTTGGTGTTTTTATTATTTTTTCCCTTCTAACTACAAACTGGAATATAATGAGTGCCAGTTTGGATGAAAGAGTTAACCAGAAAAAAATTCAGATAATTTCACCAACCAGGAATAATATCTGTTAATACTTTTGTTTATTTTCAGATAAATATTTCTCCAGGATCATTTGTAATTTCAAAGGCCTAATTTCACAAATAGTTTTCCCAGCACTTACATTTTTGAAATCTTCTTCTTTTATATTATCATACTTTTATTTCCAAACTACATCTTTTAAACAAATTTAAATATACAAAGTATCTTGAATCTTTCAAATATTATCTATTTTAACAATGTCATTGCTTACAGTTTCTCACTGTTTTATTAACCATTTAAAACTACCTAGCTCCGGACATTACTCTACTGCCATGGCTCTACTATTGCCACAAACAGTACTATGCTACTCATCAGATAAATATATCCTTTAGTCCTCGTCTCATTTTCCTCACAGAAACCTTCAATGGTGTTGAATGCTTCTTCCTGAAAACATTCTTGGTGTTATCAAAGTGTCTGTATTTCCTTCTAATGCTCTTGATGCCCCAGCAACTTTGCTGGTTCATCTTCTACGTGGCTGTTCAAGGCTGACTTGTCAGGCTTGATTCTAGTTTCTATTCCTTTCATAGCCTACAGTCATAACCAAGGCCATCTCATCCATGACATTAGTTTTAATTACCCTGTACAAAGGACACACAAACATACCAGTCACCCAGCTAGCTTCATAAAGTTCCAAATCCAAACATAGATTTTACTAACTCTGAATATTTATACTTAAATATCTGAAAACCCCCTGAAAAATTCTGGTTTTTGCTTCAACATGTAACGAGCTTATTCATCTTCGTTCCCTCCTTACAAAAAGATAAAGCTGCACAAACCCCAAACCAATAATTTTTCTTGGAACAATGAGAAAAGTGAAGTTTCAGGACAAACCGCCACCCTGGAATCTGGAATGGCAGGGAAATCCAGACAGTCACAGCGGAGGCCAACTGATCTGCAGCAGAAGCTGCTACAGCTATAGAATAGTGGGCAGCTGATAAAATACTTCAGTGGTAATTTTGGCGAGACTATTCTGTATGGATGGTGAAACTATTCTGTATAATCTTGTAATTGTCCATTGGTCAAGCATTTTTCAAAACCCAGAGAAATTTACAGTACAATGAGTAAAAATTAATGTAAGCAATATTTTAAAAGTCAGAGGATTCCATGATGAAATGCAAAATGTGACAAAACAATGTAACGATATTACAAATGTGTAATGGAATTTCACTGAGGAAGTGGTGACTTGAGTAACTTAGGAAGTGAGTAGAGCCTGTAAGCCTAAGGGAAAAAAAAAAAGAAAGAAAAAAAGAAAAAGAAAAACATACATAGCCACTGTACTGTAGTAGTTGATGAAATCACTTGCTATAAAGTGATACCACTTATGATACCACTACACATATATACTGGAATGGAACAATCAGGTAAATGGACAGGGTGGGGTGGAGGGAGTCAGTTGTCTCACCATTGGAGTTGGAGGTTACAGGTAAGTAAGGGGCAGAGGCTAGAATGAAATATATTGTAATGGATTCATGTTAGAAACATCAATATGGACACGTTTTGCATAATTTAGATAAATATATTTATATGTAAAAATATGTATAGCTATGTGTAATTTCATGAGTTAGGATACACACATATATATCTTTGTTCTGTCAGCAGGGAGGGGCTGGAAGCAGTGATTCCTCAGTAACGACAAACACACCTAGTTCTCAGATCTTGGCTTCTGGTATCATTCTCCAATGAAAAGAACCAAAGATCTGTAAGTAAATGCCTGATTCTAGGACTAGGGAAGGAAATACATTTAAAAAGCAAAAAAAAATGTGTATTCTGCTGGAGATATGTACAAGTAGAAGAGACGTAACTATCCATTCTTCAAGTATAGACTATAAATAGTGACTTTCTTCCAAAGTGTACAGTATACAAAGGAAAAAAAGCAAGATATGTTATAGTACCTAACAAAATTTATCTCAGCCAGGTAAGAAAGATCAACATGTACTATATACCTTTTATATGACGTGATGAAAACTTCGCTCTGTGAACTATTCCCAGAAATTGATAACACAGGTTATTCATGAGAACATCAGACAAATCCTAATCTACACAATTTCTGATAAGTATTCCTTAAAACTGTCAAGGCCATAAAAAACAAGGTAAATTTGAGAACTCATTACAGCCAAGAGGAGCCGAAGGAGACATGACAACTAAATGCGACGTGGTGTCCAGAATTAGGCTGTGTAACAGAAAAATCTGGAAAATGCCCTGGAGTTGAGTTCATGATAATCTAAGCTGTCAATAATCCTAGAAATTGGATGTGGGGTATGGTTCAAATCTCTATCCCATCTTTGCAATTTTTCTGTAATTCTAAAACTGTTGTAAAATAAAAGGTGTATCTTGAAAGTCATTGAAATTTTTATGGAAGTGCTACATTTAGTTTTTGTCAAATTTAGAATTGACTATTGTCATAGTCACTTCCCCAAACCTCATTAAGTCTGTTAATAGGAAATGCTGTACTATATATCTGTGGCCTTATTTTTAAAATTAGCAATAAATTGAAAATATTTCAATATGCCAATAAATATTCCTTTGCAAACAGGTTTAATTACCTTATAATATGTATGTACCATAATTTACATAGCCAGTCTTCTGCTGTTGGGAATTTAGAAACGTTTTCTCAAATTGTCATAGTCATAAATTAAAATACCATATTTATGATTATGAATAATTTTTGTGTACATCTATGATGACTCCCCATAATATGTATCAAAAAAGTAATAACAAATTCAGAGTGTGAAAAGTTTATACTTATGATTCCTGTTTTCTCTTTTTTTCTCTTTATTTATTTATTTATTTATTATTATACTTTAAGTTTTAGGGTACATGCGCACAATGTGCAGGTTAGTTACATATGTATACATGTGCCATGCTGGTGCTCTGCACCCACTAACTCGTCATCTAGCATTAGGTATATCTCCTAATGCTATCCCTCCCCGCTCTCCCCACCCCACAACAGTCCCCAGAGTGTGATGTTCCCCTTCCTGTGTCCATGTGTTCTCATTGTTCAGTTCCCAGCTATGAGTGAGCATATGCGGTGTTTGGTTTTTTGTTCTTGCGATAGTTTACTGAGAATGATGATTTCCAATTTCATCCATGTCCCTACAAAGGACATGAACTCATCATTTTTTATGGCTGCATAGTATTCCATGGTGTATATGTGCCACATTTTCTTAATCCAGTCTATCATTGTTGGACATTTGGGTTGGTTCCAAGTCTTTGCTATTGTGAATAATGCCGCAATAAACATACGTGTGCATGTGTCTTTATAGCAGCATGATTTATAGTCCTTTGGGTATATACCCAGTAATGGGATGGCTGGGTCAAATGGTATTTCTAGTTCTAGATCCCTGAGGAATGATTCCTGTTTTCTAATTGCCACCAGTCATTTATGAAATTTAGTTTCCCGAACTTTCAATGAAATTCCAATATCATTTTTGCACTATGAGAGTACATAACTTTGTTATTTATATAATTATCAATGAGGTTGGAAATGATTTAAATATATTTATTAAACATTTCCATTGCTCTTATGAATTAATTGCTTATATCATATGCCCAGTCTTCTTCCTTTTCCTATTACTTTTTAAGAGTTTTTTATTACATAATTCTTCTTTTTTAATAAATATAATTTTTAAAAAACTGTTCTTACGACACTAGTTTTACTTCCAGGCTGGCGTGATTTGGGAAAAACAGGCTTTTACATAATTAAGAAAAATATATAAGGACTAATTTTGTATTTGATGGGTAGTCAAAGTAACTTAGGCATAGTTTATTGCTCTTGTTATTTTGTTGCTTTCATGAATCATTTACCTTTCAGAGAGGATTTCAACTGTCTCATATCAGCTGTTCCAATACTTAGCCTTCAGCCACAACAATCAGATTCTTTACTCAGAGAAAATGTCATGTACGCTGATTTGTCAGGATGAATTAAGAAATGCCAAACAAGAGTTGTTAAAGGCACAAACATGACAAATATTTTAAAAATTTGTTTTACTTTTATTATCTGAATATTTTTGTCAGAAAATATACAATATTATAACTATATTAAAATTTTTCTAATTTACATTTTTATTTTTAAAGCTGGATATAAATAGAGGAAAATAACAAATCTAAACAAATGAACCTACCACTAAGGAACAAAAAGCAAGATTCTACTGACATATTTCCAAAAAACATATTTTGGGGGTAAAAATAGAGGAAAGAATTAGTAAATTACAAATTATTAGTAGTAAAAAAAATTCAAATATGATGCAAAACTGTGAGTCAAGTTTTGCAAATATTTCTTCCAGGCCATGCCTACCATTTTGGAAATAAGTTATTCTCACTTAAAATGTAGTTATGATACTCCTCTGATGAATGAGAATCTTAAAGTTAGATAAAGCAAATAAGTAGAATGATCGTTAGTCAGTAGTGATCTTATGAATGTTTTCATTGTTGTTTAATGCTCATTAAATAAATCAACAAAGACAACAACATCTAGGTAATTGCATAGATGCTTACAAATCTCGGATTAGTAATAGAGAATACTGCAAATTACAATCTTTTACTTGATAAAAACTTCACTAGTCCCCGCGATGCTTATAAATGTGCTTTGCTCTGTTGGAGATAATATGCATTGCGCAAGCACATTTTCTACTTTCTTGTTCTTAACTGAAATTCTCAATATCTTTTTTGATTTGAAGAGTTAGAAAGCCCAATATTACATTATGGTATAACAAAAAGTAACTCATTATTCTTACATGACACAATTCTAATTTGCTAAAATATAGTAGTAAATTCAAATAAATAAATTTTTTCAGAAAGAAGGCATAATATTAAGAATATCATTAAATATTCTTCTAACTCTAAGTATTTTGAAGGAGCTGAGTAGGAAATAAGATATAATTCGGAATGAGAAAACAATTCTACTGAATCTTGGCATTGATAAAGGACAAAGTATATAACACTGGGACAGTTTTTTCACTTTTAGAAAGGGAATAATAACTTGCATATTCAAAATAATTATTTCATAATTGCTGTATATATTATAAAAACTGACAAGCAAAATGTGATATGTTAATTTAGGGCATGTAACTAATAGGTCAAAAGTCTTTAGTGCAATTTCTGTCGTATTGTATTTTTCTGTTTATGTGATAAGTTTAGCTAAAAATAGATGCTTGGTATATTTATTAATCCAAATATTAATCACATTTAATATTTTTGAGGACCTCTTCTCTGGCAAGCACTGTGACCCCTTACTCAGTAAAATATAGTGCCCACATGAAATCTTACACCGTCACATTATTTAAAGCCATAATATTCAAACCACTGTTTTAAATTATTGATAAAGGCTTACACAGACCACTACACATCAGGTGAGATATTGCTACTTAATGTTATCCAATCATAAATGGCTGGTCCTTGACTCTAAGTCACACGAGAGCTATTTCCTCATTTGTTTGTTGTATTGTTTTCTTTTCATTTTAGTCTTGACATCTCTCTCAGTAGTGTGACTATAAACATGAGCCCTGCCTTGATAGGGCTGCAGGGGATTCAGCCTTCGACATTTACAATGTACCTTTTACAGGATACTTCCTTATCCTGGAGGATGGCCTAATGGCTAAGTGTCTGACCTGGTAACCAAGTCTTCCTTTCACAGGAAACTTGTTTATAAAGGCAGATACTCCTAAGGCTCATGTCTGACTTATATCTAGTTCATTCCCACCAAGATAGCTACTATGTCAAAGAACTCTGACCAGAAAAGAAGTTAGGTTCAGGTGTGTCAGTCAGGGGAGACACAGAGCAGGCAAATCAGTGAAGCATGTGAAATAACAAAAGCAGTGCATTACTTAGAGAACTTTTAGGGAAGCAGGCAGCATGCCTCTCAGAGCCAGTGGGAAGTGGGCAGCAGTCTGGGACACTCTTTTAGTCCATTTTTGTTGCTATAACAGAATACCTAAGACTGTAAATTGTAAAGAAAATAGGTTTATTTAGCTTAATGGTTTTGCAAGATGGACAGTTCAAGAAGGATGATGCTGGCATCTGCTCAGCTTCTGGTGAGAGCTTTTGTGCTGGGTCAAAACATGGAAGTAGGTCAAAGAGGAAGCAGGTACGTGTGAACTGGCCAAAAGCAAGGGGAGTCCGGGCTTTACCACTCATGCTGGTGAGAACTAATTCATTCCTAGAACTCATGAGAACTCACTCACTACTGTGAAAACAGTAATATACCCCCAAGACCCAGAAACCTTCCGCCAGTCTCCACCCACCAACACTGCTACACTATGGATGAAATTTCAACATGAATGTTGGTGGGGATGAATCATATCCAAAACACAGCATATCCACACCACAGCCAGCAGGTGGATTGAAGAAAGAGAGAATAAGGAACCTGTGGGCCTAAGCCATTACTGGGGTCCAGAGTGTTGGTCAAGCAGATATTCCCTGGAAAGTTCTAATTGGTGAACTTAGAACATGCAGACATAAGTTCTGTAAAGTAACACCTGTGATTGAGAGATGGTCACTGTGGTATATCTGTGCAGCACATGTAGGGCATACAAATCAGTTGGTTCTATAGTTTGTATATTTGACCCTCCAAAATTCATGTTGAAATCTGGTCTCCAATTTTGGAGATGGGGCCTAATGGTAGGTGTTTGGGTCATGAATGGCTTCATGTCGTGATAGTGTTAATGAGTGAATTCTTGCTCTATTATTTTCCACAGGAGTTGGTTGTTAAAAAGAGCCTGGAATCTCCCTGTCTCTCTCTGGCTTCCTCTCTCACTCATGTGATATCTGCACTTGGAGGCTCCTCTTCTCTTTCTGCCATGAATGAAAGCAGCTTGAGACCCTCACCAGATATAGATGCTGGTGCCATGCTCTCTGTACAGCCTGTAGACCATGAGCCAAATAAACCTCTTTTCTTCATAAATTACCCAGATTCAGATATTCCTTTGTAGCAACACGAAAGCAGTAAGACAGTGGGATGAGTCAAATAGGTTGTATCTAGCTGTCCCACAGGGATGAAGGCACAAGAGGAGGTTGTATAGGGCAGATATCTGGATCAACCACATTGAGGCACTGGGAAGAGGTAGAGAACTGGAAGCTGTCAAAGTTGCCTAAGCCCTGCCTCTGGTCTGAGAAAGTTAACCCTATATTCAAAATGCATGCCAAGGCAACATAAAATTATAAGAATACACTATACTGCGTCCAGTGGGTCTTACAAGACCCCCAAGAGAAGACAATTAGTTTGAGAACCAATATTTATGTGCCTTTGCACCTGCCATTCAAGTCAGTGGTGTCCTAACACCTACAAATTATAGCAGTTGTCTTTTCCTACCCAAGATTCTTTACAATCTACATTTTTCACTTTTGCAGAGTGTTTTTTTTTTTCACTAGAGCTGATATAATAACCTTCCTTCCAAATGGAAATGGATTCACCTTCCTTGCAAAGAGTGAGGCAAGAATTATTTGAGCTATCTCCTTGGTACCTTGTGGGCTTTGGAGTTGAACTAGGTGAGGCAGAGTCAAATATGTTAGCCATTAACTATCTTATATTCCAAAAGTTACCTAAATGTATCAGACATGAACTGCCTTTCAAGACCTAATAACATAAAAATTGATTTTAAAAAAGTAACAAACACTAGTTGATATACCCCAACATAGTTTAACAACCATTATAATAAAGGTGCAAAGACAATGACAGAAGGGGCACGGCAAAGATTATTTAAAACTGAGATGAGACTGAGCACGGTGGCTCACGCCTGTAATCCCAGCGTTTTGGGAGGCCAAGGCGGGCGAATCTCGAGGTCAGGATATCAAGACCATCCTGGCTAACAGGATGAAACCCCGTCTCTACTAAAAAAATACAAAAAAATTAGCTGGGCATGGTGGCGAGCGCCTGTAGTCCCAGCTACTCGGGAGGCTGTGGCAGGAGAATGGCATGAACCCAAGAGGCAGAGCTTGCAGTGAGCAGAGATGACGCCACTGCACTCCAGCCTGGGTGACAGAGCAAGACTCTGTCTCAAAAACTGAGACAAGCCTTGTGGAAGATTTCTGACTTGAACTGGAACTTGGATTCCAGTTCAAACAAGACCTTGATTAGCAGAAATATTTGGGAAAATATCTGTTTTCAATTTCAGCAGAGAAATTTTAGAAAACAAATATGAACCCATGGATTAATAAAAATTTCCTCCACATTGGAAATATGTGAGATTAAAATAGTACTAATTTCTAGGTTAGCATTTGAGGCTTTTTTTTAAGGCAGTGGAAGCACTAGGGCCTTTAGACATAAGGTTGTCATTCTGAAGAGAGGGTTTAAGGAAAATGACTATTGTCACTTAAAAGATATGACTAGAAACGTTAAGAAACTGGAGGCAGAGATATAAGCTCAACTAAAGATAGTAGAAATAGAATTAAAATGTTGTCTGTGACTTCTAAAGCTCAGAAAGAGGAAGTGGAGACATTTGTGTGTGTGATATATATATATGTATATAGTGTGATATATATGATATATATGTGATATATATTGCATGTATGATATACATATATATCACATATATGGTATATATGTGATATATATAGTGTGTGATATACTTATATATATCACACATATATGGTATATATGTGATATATATAGTGTGTGATATACTTATATATATCACACACACATACACATGTATATACACATAAATACATATATATTTATACATAATACATATATAAATACATATACATATACATACAAATGTATAAATATATAAATACATATATATAGTTATTTCCTCATGCTCCTATATACACCCAAATAATCTTACAATAATGTTTTACTTATAAGGAATCTTGAAACAGAAAACCCAAACAATTAAACCCAAACAAATCTTATTCTCCCAAATTTCCATTGAGAGTATTAGAGTGCAAAGTAGAAAACCCTTGCTTGTTAATCCTAGCTATCATAGAAATACATAATTTCCAATCATGTAGAAACAGATGAAGTTTAGGATGCAGAAGATTAGATTCAGAGGATTAGAGTAAATGGTATAAGTTTAATTATTCAAAATATGAATAGAAACAAGTCATCATGAAGTCACAATAAATAGCAATAATTGGAATATGAGAAAATTTGTCTGTACTTACTAATGAGGGATTTTATATCTAAGAATAGAGTTTATGTTTTTACATTCCTGAATTAATTAATGCCTACATGCAAACATCCATAATAGGCATTTGAATTTGGCCTTTGAGACTGGTATGGGGTTTCATGCCATGTTTCTTATATACGATAATGTTTTTATTTTTATGGGGTGTTTTGTGTGTATGTTACAAACAAAAAATTCTGGCATTTCAGTTTGGTATTGAGAGCCGCTACATAAATTTGTCAAAATATGCATGCTGTATGCAGCTATTAACATGTTTCAAAAACAATTTGTTATATCCCAGTATTCATAACCAGATATTCCTCAGTTTGATAGTCCTATGACAATCAGCAACATGGATGAGTGAATAAACATCTACACATCACTGTAAATGTTGGATGAAATACCTGAATTCAATTACTAGTCACATACACACACACACACACACACACACGCAGTTGTGATTAATAATTCCATGGCTCTAAATACTCCACAAACAATCTTCAAATCTTCACAAGCTTTCTCCCTTTAGCCATCAATGTGAGCATGCAAGAAAACATCGTCAGTGACTACCACTACCTTTATACTCTGAGTATCTTGGATTCGTGTTTTTCTGAGCTCTGAATTTCCATAAAATTAAATGTGATATCCAACCTTAATTGATTCTGGATGGTAGTTTTTTGCATAATTATGTTTAAGAAGGGCCTGTCAATACAATTTGCTCTCAGTTGTCACAGTAATGTTAAATAAAATAGGTTCAGGTGCAAATACAGTAATTAATCTTTTCAATTATTATAACACCATCATCCTACAGAAACACAGCCAAAAAGAATAAGAAGACGAAAGAAATATCCATTGAAAAATTTTGGCGTTTATGGTAATACATCACATTGCTTTAATATTTCAGTCATCTCTGCATGTGAAAGTTCATCCACATCAAGAATTTTACCTTTTATAAGTAATTTCATGTTGCATTATGGAGGATATGGTTGTGTTCTCTGTTGAACATGTGCAATATAATTGAGTTTCAGAGCTGAAGTTATTAGTGACTAGTTAAAGTTGATGCTTACATCCAGAACTTCCTTCTCTGCTGAGAGTTTTTGGAGTTATGATCTCATCGCTATGGCCACATAAAAGATCAGTTCCATTTGTCAATTAAATAGCATAAAGAGTGAGCGGAATCCAAGGAAACTGCTTTCTCTGTACATTTGCCATAGTATATCTGGTACCGTTTGGTGAAGGGAGATTAACTGCAACTCTAGTTGCAATGAATTTCCATTGTCTTCACCTTTACTTAAGTTTGGGATTTTGGGGGATATGATGATTTTTCTCTGTGTTAGTGACATGTTGGTTAGAAGTCTTGCCCCCTCCAGTAATGTTATCCTCTCAAGCTTTCTTGGCTCAGCAATTATCCCATTTCAATTTATTATTCTTTCTTTTGTTTTTATTTTCCTTTTTTTTTTGTCTAAGGAAACTTTCTAAACTATTGATATAATCATAGATTTTGATATAAACTTTGGTATAATCATAGACTCACTTATAATTGTGAGAAATATTGCAAACAAATCCTATGTATTCCTTACCCAGTCACCTCAATGCTAACACTGTTTTTTTTGTGTGTGTTTGTTTTGTTTTTTGAGACGGAGTCTCCCTCTTCCGCCCAGGCTGGAGTGCAGTGGCGCGATCTCAGCTCACTGCAAGCTCTGCCTCCCGGGTTCACGCCATTCTCCTGCCTCAGCCTCCCGAATAGCCGGGACTACAGGCGCCTGACACCACGCCTTGCTAATTTTGTTTTTGAATTTTTGGTAGAGATGGGGTTTCACCGTGTTAGCCAGGATGGTCTTGATCTCCTGACCTCATGATCCGCCCGCCTCGGCCTCCCAAAGTGCTGGGATTACACAGCGCCCAGCCAATGCTAACATCTTATAAAACTATAGCACATTATCACAAACAGAATGCTGGCATGGTTGTGTCCACTATGCACAACATTTGTATCCCCAAAAGGAATTGTCATGCTGCTTTTTTATGGCCACACCCACTACTCTTTCGTCTCCTACTCTTCCTCCTCAATCTATGGCAACCACCAATCAGGACTGTATCTCTATAGTTTTGCCATTTCAGTTTTATGTAAATTGAATCATACAATATGTAACATCTTGATCCTGGCTTGTTTCACTTAGAATAATTATCAGTTTGCCAAGTCGTGGCATGTATCAATAGTTCATCCCTATTTGTTGCTAAATAATAGTTCACAGTATGGATGCACTGCAATTTGTTTAATCATTCACCCATGATTAACCATGATCATTGAGTGATATTCAGTTTGGGGATACTATGAATAAAGTTGCTATACACATTCAAGCAGAGGTTTTAGTGTGAATATCAGTCTTCATTTATCCAGATGAATCACCTAAGAGTGCGGTTGTTGAGGAGTACAATAGTGGCATGCTTACTGTTTTAAGAAATTGTAAAACTGTTTTACAGAGTGGTAAAACATTTCAAATTCATACTAGAAATGCTATGGGTAATACTGTTTCCCTGGTGTCGCTAATTTTTATTTTGACCATTCTGATAAGTGTATAGTGCTCTCATTGTGGTTATAGTATACATGTCCCTAGTAACAAATGATGTTGAATGAACATGTGATGATTTACCAGCTGTATATTCATTTTGAGGAAATGTTTATTAATGTGTTTTGCCCTCTTTGTAGTTAGACATTTTGTTTTTTGACTTATGAGAGTTCCTTATATATTAAATAATATTCTTTTTTATGATACATGGTTTGCAAATACTTTCCCCCATTTTGTAACTTGTCCTTTTTCTCCTTTAAGCAAGATATGTTGTAGAATGACAGTTTTTAATGTTGATAAAATTTATTTCATTATTGGATTGAGATTTTGGTGACAAGTGTGATAATTATTTCCCTGGCCCTGGATGTGAAACATTTTTTTTCTTCTAATTTGTTTTCTAAAAGTTTTGTAGTTTTACATTTAAAGATTATTCATTTTGAGTTCCTTTTTTAACATGCAACATTTAGGTCAAGGTTTCTTACTTATGGTAAAATTGCTCCAGCATCATTTGTTAAAAAATCTGTCTTTCTATATTGAATTGCTTTTGTAAACTTATGAAAAAATCAGTGTGCTTCACTATTAAGTATTGTTAACTATTCTCTATTCTGTTTTGTTCATTTCTGATCTCCACTCATACCACACAGTATTGATTCCTATAGCAGTGTAGCGGTGATCTTAAAGTAAATCCATTCCTCTCGCTTTATTCTTATTTTACAAAACTGATTTTAATATTTTAGTTTATTTGTCTATCTATATAAATTTTAGACTAATATTGTTTATATAAAGTGTATTGTTTGAATTGCATCAAACCATTATACCAACTTCAGAAGAACTGACATTTTTACTATGCTGTCTTTAAGTGTCTACAGTGTCTTCCAATTTATTTAGATTTTCCTTTATTTTTGTCATGTCATTACACAGTATTTAGCATACAGTCTTGTACAAAGCTTGTTAGATTTAGGCTGACTTAAGTGTTTTCTTTCAGTGATTGTAAACATTTTCATATTTTTACTTTTGGTAACCACATATTCATTGCTCCTATATGAAACTGCAATTGCTTTTTGTATGTTAATCTAAAATTCTGCAACCTGGCTGCACTTATTAATTAGTTGGAGGAGCTGTTTTCTGTTTGTTTATTTGTTTGTTTGTTGTTATTTGACAGATTCCTTGGTTTTTTTATTAATAATTAATTAACATATTTTTAGGGAAAGGGTCTTACTTGTTACCCAGGCTGGAGCACAGTGTCGTGATCATAGCTCACTAAAACCTCCAACTCCTGGGCTCAAATGATCCTCCTACCCTGGCCTCACAAAGTGCTGGGATTACAGGCTTGAGCCATTGTGCCCAGGCGAGAATTTTTCACATAAACAATTATATTATATGCAAAAAGGAACAGTTTTTTCTTTTAATATGTATGTATTTTTTTCTTTTTTTGTCCTAATTGTAAGGACTAAAACTTACAGAATTATGTTGAATAAGAGTGTTGAGATTGAACATTTTTGATCCTAATTTCAGCAGAAAAGTATTTATTCTTTTACCTTTAAGTATAATGTTACAATCTTGAGTGTAGAACTTTTGTAGATACTTTGTGGTAGCTATAGAGGAAGTTGCTCTCTGTTCTCTACTTTTTTCAGAGAATTTTTGTCATAAATGGTTGGTCAGATGTATTTCCAAATCGATTGATATAATCATATAATTTTTTTCTTCAGCCTGTTGATATGATGTATTACAATAATTGAGTTTTTAATATTGAGCCAGCCTTGCTTACCTGGAATAAATTCCACTTGGCTTTGTTAAATAATTATTTTTATTTATTGTTGAATTCTATTTACTACTATTTTAAAGGATTTTTGCATCTTTGTCAGTTATATTAGTCCATAGCATTCCTTCTTACATTTATTGTACTGTACTTTCTTTTTGTAGTTTGATATCAAATAATACTAGCATTATAAAATAAATCAGAAAGTATTCCTTCTCTTGTATTTTCTGGAAGATATATAGAATTGGGATAAATTCTTTAAACATTTACTAGAATTCTACAGTGAAACCATCTGGACATAACTTTTTTTTCTCAGCGTATTTAATTTACTAATTCAGTTTTCTCAAAGATACTGTGTATACTCAATTATCTATTTTATATTGGATTAGTTGTGGTAGCTTGTGTTTTTTAATGAATTGGTTCATTAAATCTTAGTTTTTAAATTATGTATATATAGGTTATGGTATTCTTTTATTTTTTTTTGATGTCTATATTGTTAACTTGTGTCTTATTTAATTATTTTGTCAGCTATGCCAAAGATTCATGAATTTTATTAATCTTTTCTAAGAACCAGCTATTTGTTTCTTTGATTTTCTTTATTATTTTCTGTTTTCATTTTCACCGATGCATGCTCTTTATCATTATTATTTTCTCCATTTTGTTGTTTTGGGAATAATTTGCTCTTTCTTTTCTATATTTGGTGGAATATGTAAAATTGTTCATTTAACACATCCTCTTTTGTAGTCATTGCCATGAATTTCTCTCTCAGAACTCATTGGTATGTTTTCCATAGTGTAGGTATGTTGTATTTTCATTTTCATTCAGGTCAGTGTATTTTTTTTTTATTTCCCTGGAGACCTGCTTTTTGATCAGTGAATTATTTAGAGATGTGCTGTTCATTTTGAAGTGTTTGTTTATTTGTTTTTGCTGTCACTAGTCTATCATTTAATTTCCTTTTGTTCACTAAAGACTCTGTCTATGGTTTTCAATTTTTTTTTATTTGTTAAGGTTCTTTTATGACCCAGGCTATGGTCTATCATGTGTTCTGTGGGCACTTGAAAACGTGTGGGCTGTTGTATGGAGTGTTTTATAAATGTTGATGAGATCCTGTTGGTGAATGGTATTTTCAGTTCTGTCTCCTTGATGACTTTCTACATCAGTAATTGAGGAAGGGATGTTGAAGGCTCTAGATGTAATTTTGACTTTTTTTTTTTCTTTTCGGTGTTTTATTTGTCCTTTTAGTTCTCTCAGGTTTTGCTTCATATATTTTGAAGGTCTGATGGGCAGCACATATTATTATGATTGCCATGATTTTGTGGAGCATTGGTCCTTCATGTGGTCTTCACTGACATAGTGGAGTGGGTGGCCTTGTTACCACTGGGTGCTTGTCAAAGCTGTCACTACATTTCCTCTAATACCACGCCATCTGGGAAAAAAGGGGCACCTCATTACTGCCAGAAGCGGTGAAATTTTCAGCTCCTTATGTGTTTAACACATGCTTTTTCTTCCTAATTTTCAGAATTTTCTTATTTTTGTGTTATATACAGTGCTCAGGGTTTTAAGTTGTAATTATTGAAAAGAATAAGGAATATATGTATAGTCCATCTTCCTGTAAGTAGAAGTTATGGTTCTTTTTAAAATAATAGTTTGATATGAGCATATTCATTTTTTAAAATTAAAACTAGGTTATCTTTTTGTTTTTTCAAATTTTAGACATGGATGTCTGTGAGGCAAAGTGTAAAAAAATACCCATGTGGAACAGTCAGACCCTGCTGGAATTATTGCTTTGCCAATTCTGATCCATACGGACTTGGCAATTTAATTAACTTCTGCAAGTTTTAGCCTCTTCATAAATAAAATGAATATAAGAATACACACCTTGCCAGGCGCAGTGGCTCACGCCTGTAATCCCAACACTTTTTGGGAGGCCGAGGTGGGTGGATCACCTAAGGTCAGGAGATGAGACCAGCCTGTCCGACGTGGTGAAACCCCATCTCTACTAAAAGTACAAAAATTAGCCAGGCGTGGTAGCATATGCCTGTAATACCAGATACTGTATCTGAGGCAGGAGAATCGCTTGAACCTGGGAGGTGGAGGTTGCAGTGAGCCGAGATCGCACCATTGCACTCCAGCCTGGGCAAAAAGAATGAAAAACTGCGTCTCAAAAAAAACAAAACAAAACAAAAAACAACTTTTGAGTTTTTCACAATAGCATCGTAACAGATGGTGATAATCTCATTGTGGTTTTGATTTGCCCTTCAGTGGTCATTAATGATATCGAGCATCCTTTCATATACCTGCTGGCCATTTCTCTGTCTTTGAATAAATTTCTATTCAGATGATTTTCTAATTTTTAATTAGACTATTCGTTTTTATGCCATTTAGTTGTAAGAGTTACTTATATACTTCAGATATTAGTCCCTTATCAGATATATAGTTTGCAAATATTTTCTCCCATTCTGTGGCTTGTCTTTTCTTTTTGTTGTTTTCTTTGCCGTGCAGAAAATACTTCATGTTGCTTTTACAATTTAAGTTCATCTTCATTAACATGTCTGGCATATAATACTATATGCCCATTAAATAAGTTATACATATTACAGCTTCTCATTACATTTCACTGTCATTAAGAAGTTAGTCCCCTTTCACATTTTTAATATTCACTTTTTCTGAGTTACATCTGAGATCATGTGACTTCTTTTTATTCATTTCGTTCATCATAATCTCATAATCTTCAGTTTTGAACTTTTTTTATCTTCAATTTCTTTAGGTACATAATAGTTGTTGATGTTTATAGGTTATATGAGGTATGTTGATACAGGCATGCAATGTGTAATAATCACAGCATAAGCAAGGCATTCATCACCTTAATAATTCATACTTTGTTTCAAAAAATCCAGTTACACACTTTTAGTTAATTAAAATGTACAATTAAATTACTTTTGCCTATACACACTCTATTGTGTAGGAAATACTAGGTCTTATTTATTCTTTCTAACTATCTTTCGTACCCATTAGACTTCCTCCCTTCCCCCCCCACCCACCCCTGCCTACCCTTACCAGCCTCTGATAAGCATTCTTCCACTCTATCTTCATGAGTTAAAGTGGTTTAATTTTTAACATCCACAGATAAGTGAGAAAATGCAATGTTTGTCTTTCTGAGACTGGCTTATTTCATTTAACATAATGTCCTTCAGTTTCCTCTATGTTGCTGTAAATGACACGATCTCATTCTTTTTTATAGCTTCATAGTATTCCACTGTGTATATGTACCACATTCTCTTTTTCCATTCATCTATTGATGAACGATTAGGTTGCTTCCAAACCTTCACTCTCTATTATGAATAGTGCTGCAATAAACATGGAAGTGGAGATATCTCTTCAATACACTAATATCCTTTCTTTTGGGTATATATCTATGAGTGGGATTGCTGGGTCATATGTTAGCTCTATTTTTAGTTGTTTGAGAAACCTCTAAACTGTTCTCCATAGTGGTTGCACTAATTTACATTCCCACCGGCAGTATACAAGCATTCTCTTTTTCCCACATCATTGTTAACATTTGTTACTGCCTGTCTTTTGGATAAAAGCCATTTTAACTGGAGTGAGATGATACCTCATTGTAGGTTTGATTTGCTTTTCTCTGATGATCAGTTATGTTGACCTCCTTTTCATAGGCCTGTTTGCCATTTGTATATCTTCTTTTGAGAAATGTCTATTCAAATATTTTCCATATTTTCAGTCAGGTTATTAGATTTTTTTCTTCTAGAGTTGTTTGTGCTCCTTATATATTCTGGTTATTAATCCCTTGTCAGATGGGTAGTGTGCAAATATTTTGTCCCATTCCATGGGCTGTCTCTTGACTTTGTTGATTATTTCCTTTGCTGTGCAAAAGCTTTCAGAGTTGATGTGATATCATTTGTCCATTTTTGCTTTGGTTGCTGTGCTTGTGGGATATTGCTCAAGAAGTCTTAGCCCACTCCAATGTCCTGGAGAGTTTTCCAAAAGTTTTTGTTTAGTAGTTTCATAGTTTGAGGTCTTACATTTAAGTCTTTAATCCATTTTGATTTGACTCTTGTATATGGTGAGAGATAGTGGTGTAGTTTCATTCTTCAGTATAGAAATATCCAGATTCCCAGCAACATTTATTGAAGAGACTCTCCTTTCCCCAATGTATGTTTTTGGCACCCCACTTTGTTGAAAATTAGTTCACTGTGGATGTATGGATTCATTTCTTAGTTCTCTATTCTGTTCCACTGGTCCATATATCTGTTTTTAATGGCAATAATATGCTATTTTGGTTACTATAGCTCTGTAATATAATTTGAGGTCAGGTAATTTAATTCCTCCAATTTTTTTCTATTTGCTTTGGATAGTTTTAGCTATTCTGGGACATTTATGATTCCATATAAATTTTAGGATAGTTTTTTTTTTCTAATTCTGTGAAGACTGTCAGAGGTATTTTGATAGGTATTGCATTGAATCTGTAAATTGGTTTAGGTAGTATGTACATCTTAACAATATCAATTCTTCCAAGCCATGAACATAGAATAACTTTACTATTTTTGTGTTGTATGTTTTTTCTATAACTAGTTGTTTTATTTTTTTATCATGAATAGATATCAAATTTTATCAAATGCTTTTTTTCAGCAGAAATTGAAATAATCGTATGGCTTTTGTCCTTCATTCTGTTGATATTGTTGTATTTCATTGACTGATATGCTTATGTTGAATGATCCTTGCATTCCTTAGATAAATACCATTGTTCGTGGTTAATAATCTTTCTAATGTGTTGTTGAATTTGGTTTGCTAGTATTTTGTTGAGGATTTTTGCATCAATATTCATCAGAGATATTGTCCTGCAGTTTTCTTTGTGTGTGGGTGTGTGTGTTCTTGTCTTGTTTTGATAGCAGGTTAAACTGGTTTCACAGAATGAGTTTCAAAGTACTCCCTCTTCCTCTGTTTTCTAGAACAGTTTGAGTATGATTGGTAATAGATCTGCATTAAATGTTTGATTGAATTCAGCAGTGAAGTCATCAGATCCTGGGCTTTTCTTTGCTGGAAGATTTTTTATTACCATTTCAGTCTTGTTACTTGTTACTTGTTGTTGATCCATTCCGGTGTTTAATAATATAGTCACAGTTTAATCTTGGTAGGTTTTATGTGTATAGAAATTTGTCCATTTCTTCTAGATTTTCCATTTTATTGGCATGTAGTTCCTCATAGTAATCACTAATGATCCTTTGAATTTCTGCAGTATCAGTTGTATGGTCTCCTTCTTATCTCTGATTTTATTTATTTGATCTTCTCTTTTTTTTCTAAAAACTCTTCTTTTTTGTCTAAAGGCCTCTGATGCATTTTTCAGTGTGTCAATTACATTATTTAGCTCTAGAATTTCTGCTTGATTTCTTTTAGTTATTTCAATCTCTTTGCTAAATTTATCTGATAGAATTCTGCACTTCTTCTCTGTGTGATCTTGAATTTCTTCGAATTTCCTCAAAACAGCTATTTTGAATTTTCTATCTAAAAGGTCACATATCTGTTTCTCTAGGATTGATCTCTGGTGTCTTATTTAGTTCATTTGGTGAGGTCATGTTTTCCTGGATGGTCTTGATACTCGTGAATATTTGTCTGTGTCTGGGCATTGAAGAGTTACACATGTATTAATATTATAGTCTTCATAGTCTGGGCTTTTTTGTGCCCGTCCACTTTGGGAAAGTTTTCCAGATATTCAAAAGGACATGGGTGTTGCGATATAAGCTGTATCTGCTTTAGGGGGCACCCCAAGCCAGTAATAGTGTGGCTCTTGCAGAATCACATGGATATATCGCCTTGATTGCCTTGGACAAGATCTGAAAGAATTCTCTAGATTACTAGGCAAAGACTCTTGTTCTCTTCCCTTACTTTCTCCCAAACAAACTTCCCAAACTTTCTCTTTGTTCTGACCCACCTGGACATTGAGCTGGAGTGACACAAGCACCTGTGTGGCCACCACCATAGAAACTGCCCTGAGTGAGACCTGCAGTCAGGATAGCACTAGGTCTCACCCAAGACTCACTGTAACAACTACAAAGGTAGCAGTTGTGTTCACTCAAGTCCCTAGGGCTCTACAATCAGCTGGTGGTGAAGCCAGCCAGCCTTGTGTCCTTCTTTTCAGGGCAGCAAGTTTCCTCAGGCTTCAGATGGGTCCAGAGGTGCTGTTCAGGAGCCAGGAACTGAAGTCAAAAACCTTAGAAGTCTATTTTGTGTTCTGTTGTACTAAAACTGAACTGGTACTTAAACCAAAAGATTCCATTCTCCCACTCTTCTCTCCCCTTTTCACTGGCAGAGGGGCTTCACCCCATGGCCACCACTACCACAGCCCCATGGGGAGTCATGCCAGGTTACCACCAATGTTCACTTAAAGCCCAAGGGCTCTTCAATGAGCTTGTTGTAAATGCTTTCTAGCCTGAGACTCATCTTTCATGGCAGTGGGCTCCC
This sequence comes from Pan troglodytes, assembly GCF_028858775.2. Taxonomy (NCBI): domain Eukaryota; kingdom Metazoa; phylum Chordata; class Mammalia; order Primates; family Hominidae; genus Pan; species Pan troglodytes. Next base: position 23,834,740 of record NC_072411.2, on the reverse strand, counting down.
CTCTGGCCCAGGGCAGCTCCAGAAACGCTGTTCAAGAGCCAAGGCCTGAAATTGGAGACTCCAAGAGCCTACTTGGTGCTCTAACCTCCCTGTGGACAAGCTAGTACCTAAAGTGCAAGACTAAGTCCCTTATACTTTTTGCCCTGCTTTTCTCAAGCAGAAGTCTCTCCTCTTAGCCACCATAGCTGAGAATGTGCTGAGTATTAACTGAAGTCAGCAAGTCTCACCAAAGTCCCACACAATACTAGCTGGATATTGCTTATTGTTATTTAGGGGCCAAGGGATTGTCAGTTAGCAGGTGATAAATCCTGGACTTACTCCTTCAAGAAATTGGGTTCTCTTCTCACCTAGGGTGTGTCTAGAAATGTCATCCATGAGCTAGGACCTGTAATGGGAGCCTCATGACTGATTCATGCCCTATTCTACTGTGCCTGAGATGGTATTCAAGATGCAGACAAAGTTCTTCACACTCTTCTCTCTCTTCTCCTCAAGCGGAAGGAAGGGGTCTCTTTTGTGGCTGTGAGCTGCGCAGCCTGTGGTTAAGGGAGGTATGGTCCTAGCACTACCTTAGCCATCCTGGTTGGTGTCTCAGTACGTTGCATGCTCCCCTGTCCACTGGCTCTTAATCAAGCACTAGGATTCACCTAAATGTTGCAGCACTTTTGGCTTAGACTGCCTTTCAAGGTTATTTAGGATCTCAGAGCACTTTAGCCCATGAGGGTGAGGTTTTCAGGAGCTAACATTCCAACCATTGGGAAAGGTTATTCCCCTCTGGCTAAGACTGATTTAAATGCTTTCTCCATGGGTGGGCATCAGCTGAGTTTGTTCCTGTTTTGCTTTCTGCTCTAACAGCGCAGCACTGAGTTCAATGCAATGACTCACAATTACTGCACTTTCCCTCCCCTAAGAACTCCGATTCTTTCCCTGAACATGCTGTCACTGCCAAGGATGGTGAAAGGGTGGCTTTCGAGACTCAAGACTGTTTCTTCTACCTCCTCAGTGCCTCTTCTAGTGATGCGAAGTTAAAACCAGGTATTATGAGTGCTCAACTAATTTTTGTTTCCTATGAAGTTGCTTTTTTGGTTAGATAGTTGTGAAATTTTTGTCCTTGTTAGGAAGACTTCTATTGTGGAGGCTTTCACTCTGCCGTCTTTTTCTGCCTCCTTTCTCAATTTTTAAAGATAGCATAATTCAGTTAATCATATTACTAACTCAAAGAGAGTTACAAAATAAAGTTGTTATTTTATCTACATTTCAATTTTGTTAAGTAATATTTGCCCAAATGAAATTTCTTTGAGCAGTTGTAAAGTGTTAATAATTTCAAATTTTTGGGGGGTGAGATACTGACTTTCTATAGAGTGTGTACAACAAACATATATTTATTACTGGTAAAATCCAAACTATGAAAACTAGATTTCCAAGATGCTTGATAATGTTTTAAACACCTTCAATAAATGATTATAGAAACACTTCTTAATCACCGCTTCTTGGAATTCATTATTTTTGGAAACAATAACAAATTAAAGCTATGTCAGGAGGACGTAGACCTTCTAAGATGATTTAAAGACATTTTATTCAATCTTAAGTGTTTATCCTACACAGTACTATGTGAAGGAAAAATGAAGAAACTAAAATTTACTGAACATTTGCTACATGATAGGTATGGTATTATGTGTTTTCTAATTATTATTTTATATTTTCATCTCATATATAAAACTATAACCATTTTAATCAGAGTATTTGGAGGCTTACAAATTATAAATACATTAAATATTAGAAATTATTTTTAAAAGTGGAATTGACAATGCCAATTTTATTATCGGCTAAATGTTGAACATACCAGTGTTGAGATAAACCCCTGGTTATATTTCCAAAGCCCGCAGTCATTTATTGGATGTTTCTATGTTTCTGTGTTTGCATCAAAATGTATACATTATATTTAAATCACCACTTAACCATATAGGTATAACTCAATAGCATTAATTTTATTCATAATGGTTTTTAACCATCACCACTATCTATTTTCAAAAGCTTTTATTCACTCCAGACAGAAACTCTGTATCTCTTAAGCAGTAACTGTCTATTCTCTCTCATCCCTGGTGCCTCTGATCTGCTTTCTGCCTCTGTGAATTTTCTATTCTAGATATTTCATACAAGTAGGGTCATACAATATCTGTCCTTTGTGTCAGGCTTATTTCACTTATCATAATATTTTCAAGGTTCCTACATGTTATAGCATGCATCAGAACTTTATTCATTTTTATGGCTGAGTGATGTCCCATTGCATGATATGTATCATGTTTTGTTTATTCAGTCATTTGTTGATTGACACTTAAATTGTTTCCAGCTTTTGGCTATTGTAAATAATACTAATATCAATGTTGGTATGCAAATATCTCTTTGAGTCTCTATTTTTAATTATTTGGGGTACACTTTAGAGTAGAACTGATATGTCATGGTAATTCTATGTTGTGTAGCATCTTTTCAGAAAGGTTTCAAAATTATGAACTTAAATAAATTTGTAAATTTATAGGATCCTTAGAAATCCTCTAGTTTTATCTCTCCTCAAGAATTCATCAAAAATGACTGAATTTATTTGTGTGCAAACTTTGGTTATTATACTTGCTCATCTAAGAGTTGAGAATTCTCAAATTAACGTTATGATACTTTTGTTGTTAACCCGTTAATATTCCTTAATGAAGTATCAAATAGTACATAAAGCAGAATCAATGACAACATCAGTCTAAACACCACTACTTAAAGTCATATAATATTTTCAACAGACTTTTGTACAAGAACTCAGCACCTAATAATTAGGTAGGCAATAATAACAAACATAAGACAGTGCCAGATAATTATATGAACCAGCCAAAAATCTTCCTGAATTATCTTCTTTAAAGCACTTGCATTTTGATAAATATGATTAAAGAAAAGTCTCCATTCTGCAGACCCAAATGCAGTTAGTACAAATGTCTTCGGTTAATATAAGGAAAAAGGCATACAGTGGGTCAGCTGCTGTTCTTTATACATTATACCAAAAACATAATAATCACATTTACCTTTCAATGATATGCTGATATAATTGGACAAGTTGCTCTTTGGGATTATTTTCCTCATTTGCAAATGCTGCAGACCGGATGAAGCACTAACCAGCATTCTAGCCTTCAATATGAGTCATGGGGACAAGCAATATCTACAGAGAGGAAAGGAATAATTTATTGTTCTGGCTGAAGTTACTTTATTTTATGTATTTGAAGTTTATTTCCATACATCAGAATGGGGCCACATGGTTCATCTACCAAAGATGTATATAGAACCTACTGTGATATAAACTTTCTTTTAAGGACTTAACCGTTAATGTGATTGGAAATGTAATTTCCTCATGACCCTCTAGTATAAATTGTGTATAAAAGTAATCTAAACTTTATAGTGATCAGAGTTGGTAGCTATATTCAATGTCAGACAGGCATATTCTAGTCTGAGTTAAAAACTTAATGGGTAATTCAGAGCCTGACATTCTGTGACCTGACTGGAGATGACTTTATTTCCATTCATCCTCTTGGAAACCTTGTCTCTCAGTTTTCTGAATTCTGTAAAGGTGTGATCAGCCCTTGACCCAGAGACAGAGCCTTTGTGGTAAAATGAAGAAATTATCTTGGATGATATCCAAAGTCCATTTCCATTTAAACTTTTAATAACTGACTACGCTTTCTAGAAAAGTTATGGAGAATAAAGAAGAATGTGGTGGAAACAAACATTCTCTTGAAAGAAATGGAGAAAAGAGTGTGATTGTATTTCAAAACACTGGCAAAGCCCTAAGATTGCTTTAACTAAAGATCCTGTAAATGAGTTTCATGTGCAGAATGTTTAATCTCCTGGTTATTTAAGTAAAACATTTCATTCTAGAATATACAAACAATAAAAATATCTTTAGAATCAATCCATTTAACCCAAAATCCCACTAGCCCGTATTTGTCACTGTTAATTTTTTAGTATAATTTTGTAATAAATATGCAGATATAGAAATAGAATATTATACACCATTTTAGAAAATGTGAGAAATGTCATTTTTCCCATTATATATATAAATTATTAATAATATATGAAGTATTTCCCCATTTCATTGGATGCTCTTTTAAACAAAGATTTTAATACTTCTTTAGAATTCATCCTTCGAATATGCATTTTTTAAAATTCTATATCCTAAAGATTTAAGTGTTTCCATAGAGGGCATCCTTTAAAAGATGTAAATAAATTATCTCTAAATATTTCCTAAGGACAGATTTTCTTAAGCAAAATTAAGAAGTATACCATCATATGATGCCTTTCTTACATTTTACTACATGGCTTTTCAGGATTTTCTTTACACAAGTTTATGGTTTTTCTAGCATGTCTATTGTAAAAGTGGCATATAAAAGCATCTTTCATATTGTAAAACAAGTAATATTTGCAAGTTACTTATTAATTATCTTTTAAAAAGTTGACTTTTAGATAAAACTGCGCAATCTAATATCAATTCTTATATCTATTACATTTATTATTAGTAAGGAAGTAATCAGCAACAGCCAATAATAAGGTAGTACTGAATGTCAGAAATTAGAAAAAATAAAGTAAAAATATGTTTCACAAGCAAAAATGGTCTCAGATACTTGCTAGACAAGTAAAGGTATGTATCAACACCTCTCAATTAGCATGTACCATAACATTTATTTAAAAACATGAAAACTGGAAAAATGGTACAATAATTCTTTCTTTCTCTCTCCATATATATATATATATATACACACACACACACACATATGCATATATATATGCACATACATGAAGACATAGGTATATATACTACATTTTTTTTGCAAAACCACTTAAATATAAGTTTAAGACATCATAGTAATAAACCACTAAATATTTAACTGTATTTCTTCTATAAAGATGTTTTCCTATAACATCACAATCTCTTTAACACACCTAAGACAATTAATAGTATTTTCATGATATTATCTAATAAATAGTCATGTTCAAATTTCCACAAGCTGTTTCTCATTTTGTTTTTGAGAGAGAGTTTCACTCTTGTCACCCAGGCTGGAGTGCAGTGGTGTGATCTCGGCTCACTGCAACCTCTGCCTCCTGGGTTCAAGCAATTCTCCTGACTCAGCCTCCTGAGTAGCTAGGATTACAGGCGCCATTCCCAACACCCAGCTAATTTTTGTATTTTTAGTAGAGACAGGTTTCACCATGTTGGCCAGGCTAGTCTCGAACACTTGACCTCTGACCCCAGGTAATCTGCCCTCCTGGGTCTCCCAAATTGCTGGGATTACAAGCATGAGCCACCACGCCCTGCCTTGTTTCTCCTATTTTTTGGGGTCAGGGGCTGAAAATTCAGGATTCACAATCCAATCAATTTCTACACTTCTCATTTTGTTATGTTCTTTATTTATCCTAATCTAGAAATGCTACCTAATCTAGCCATAAAAAAAGCCTTATGGGCTTTTTTGTTTGTTTTTCATGACATTGAACATTGAAGATAGATCAGTTGTCTAATAGATAGTCTCCTTTTCTTTTTTTTCTTTTTTTTTTTTTTTTGATATGGAGACTCACTGGTCACCCAGGCTGGAGTACAGTGGCACAATCCTCACTGCAACCTCCACCTCCCAGGTTCAAGCAATTCTCCTGCCTTAGCCTCCAGATTAGCTGGTATTTACAGGGGTGCACCACCATGCCCGGCTAATTTTTGTATTTTTAGTAGAGACGGGGTTTTTCCATGTTGACCAGGCTGGTCTCCAACCCCTGATCTCAAGTGATCCACCTGCCCCAGCCTCCAGAAGTGCTGGGATTACACGTGTGATCCTGGGAGGATCATCTGAGGTCAGGAGTTTGAGACCAGCATGGCCAACACCGTAAAACCCCATCTCTACTAAAAATACAAAAACTAGCCAGTCATGGTGGTGCCTGTAATCCCAGCTACTTGGGAGGCTGAGACAGGAAAATCACTTGAACCCAGAAGGCAGAGGTTGCAGTGAGCTGAGATCACGCTACTGCACTCCAGCCTGGGCAACACAGTGAGACTCTGTCTCAAATAAATAAATAAATAAAAATGGAGGGTGAAAATTTAGAGTGGATAACAAAAGTAGATTTAAGTTAGTAATAAGCCATAAATTTTTTATTTCATAAATTTATAAAATTTATATACTCCATCAAGTCTGATCACCTGAGAACAAAATTGAAGAAAAGGTACAAGTATCCAACACCAGGAATGTAAGTTTACTGTATTACAGTTCCTACAGATGGTAAAAAAATTGGCAGATATAATGTCACATCTGTGCCAACAATTTTAAAATTTAAGTAAATGTTCATCACAAGACATGTACAATACTAGCCTAGGCAACATAACGAGACACCATCTATACAAAAAAATAAATAAATAAATAGCTAGGCATGGTGGTGCCCGTCCATATTCCCAGCCATTTGGGGGCTCAGAGATGGAAGGATCCTTTGTGCCCAGGAGGTGGAGGCTGCAGTGAGTTGTGATCCTGCCACTGGACTTCTGCCTGGGGGACAGAGTGAGACCCTGTCTCAAAATAAAATTAAAGTGAATAAAAATTTTAAAAAATGTAAATAGAAATAAGGAAAAAGTCTACTATATCAAAACAATTAATAATTTGAATTGTGTCAACATTTTTAAAGCACTTGAAATTGCAGATACAAACTCCCTCCACCCCTCAAATCAAGATATTCAACACTGTACTTACAAAGACAGATGAAAGCAATGGAACAGAGTATAGAAACAGATCCTTGCACCTATGGTGATGTGATTTTCAACAAGCGTCCACTTCAGTTTAGTGAACAAATATTGGATTTTTTTTAAATGCTGGAAATAAGAGAGATTTAGCACTGACAGAAAAATTTCCCTACCTTACACCATGAAGAAAAATCCTTTTCAGATGGTTTGGAGATCTAAATATCAGTGAAGGATAAGATAATAAATCTCTTAAATGTAAACATAGGAGAATATCGTCATGGCCGCGGGTTAAGGGAATTTTCTTAAAGGGACAGTAACCATGAAGGAGAAGTGAATGAAAAAGTTAACTTTACTAGAATTAGGAACCATATGTTCATTAAAAAAAAATCATTAAGATTGTGAAAAGCCAAGCTACAGACTGGCAAGACTGTAATTCAAACTGCTGAATTACTTCTATTTGCAGGTGTTTTGAAAATAAATATATCTATGCTAAATATTTTTGCAGTATTTCATGTATAGATTCTATAAATGACTCATAACTTTTAAAAAAAGGCCAAAAACAAAGTTGAAAATGAGAAAAAGTTACAAACACAATAGAGGAAATCAAAATAACACGTAAATGTGTTAAATAGTGCTCAATCTTCTTAGTTACATTGGGAAGATGCAAAGGAAAACCTGAATGAGGTCTCACCGGCATACCTGCCAAATGGCTACAGAGAAGACAGAAGGCAAAGTTGTGGGACAATTAGAACTTTCACGTGACATTGTGGAAGTGCCCATGGTCAAATTCCCTAGGAAAATAATTTGGCAGAATCTCCTGTGACCCAGCCCTTTCACTCTCAACATACCTCAACTCTTAAGTATATTCAAGCAGAAATGGGTTCACATGGTCAACAAAAGACATGTACACAAATAATCACACTCTTCCTAATAGCTGAAACAGAATCATCTAAATATTTACAAACGACAAAATGTAGAAATAAAGTGTTCTGTAACCATATAGCAATGAAAACGAAACAGCAATATGCTATGAATCTCACAAATATGCAGTTGAGCAAAAGAAGCCTGAAATAAAAGATCACATGTTGTACGATTCCATTTATATGAAGCTCAGATAAAGGCCAAATTGGTCTCTGAGGACGGAAATCAAGATAGTTTACTTTCGTGGGGACAAACGACTTGGTGGAGAAATTCATGATACTTTTGCTCTAATTTCTAGGTCAATGTGCTCTTCGGCTCACATATTTGAGTTTCTTGAAGTTGTTTTTCTGCTGTTGCCTTGCATTCCATGATGTTCTTCCAAAATCAATCTACTCCTTCTTGTTTTCTTTCACTGTTGTATAAGTCATTTGCTCTGCATGAGGGCCTAGATAATTATTTGTATCTTCATTGCCTATTAGTTCTATTAAGATACAAGAACCACTTATTCCACAGAGAACTACAAGACACATTGCAGTGGACGATACAAACATGTGTATATTATGGGGTCTCATTCTGTTGCCCAGGTTGGAGTGCAGTAGCGTGATCCTGGCTCACTGCAACCTCTGTCTCCCGGGCTCAAGTGATCCTTCCACCTCAGCCTCCCAAGAAGCTGGAGCTACAGGCACACGACACCACACCTGGCTAATCTTTGTATTTCTTGTAGATACGATGTTTTGAACTGGTCTTGAACTCCTGGGCTCAAGTGATCCATCTGCTTTGGTCTCCTAAAATGCTGGGATTACAGGCATGAGCCACCAGGCCCACCCTGTATTATAATTTTAAATAGCAGTTCTATATAAAGTCATCCCTTAGTAGCTACAAGGCATTGGTTGCAGGACACCTCCCTAACCTTCATGCCCCCTCATACCAAAATCTGAAGATGTAGTAGTCCCTGATATAAAATGCCATGGTATTTGCATACAATCTACACACATCCTCTTGTATGCTTTACATTATCTCCGGATTAGTTATAATACTTAATACAATGTAAATATCATGTAAACAGCTGTTATTGGTTTTATGTATTTTTTTATTATTATATACTTATTTTTTATATATTTTTTCCTGAATATTTCTCTTCCACAGTTGGTTGAATTTCAGACATGGGACCCACAGATATGGAAAGCCAACTTTATACTGTTACTAAGCAGTATATTGTTTCACTGTTCTTCTCCAGGTATTTTTATATATTTCTGGGTGTTTTTGCTTACTTTCTCTATCCTTTAAACTCTTTTGATGTTTACTACCCATTCTACATTCAAGTTCTAAAACCTTTGCATATTTTGAAGTACCCTCTCAGTCTTTTTCAGTCAAATCTATCCTTCCTTTATCATTTTGGGATTCAGCTTTCATGTCCCATGTGGTTGTGTCCTCTTCTTCAATTTTCTTGGTCCATTAATTTTGGTTTTAAACTTTCTTTCCATTTGTTCATTTCTATTCTGAGTTTTTAAAATTTCTAGATTTGGATGTTCTTCAATATCTTCAAATGCCTGATAATATTTAATTTTAAAAAACTTTGTTTTGTAGCTGGTGTTGGGGGTTGTATTTTCATTAGTTGAAAACTTTAGTCCCTATTTTATTTTTTCTTCCTTAGCATCGGGTGCTATTTATAGATTTTTGCCTGTCCTTTTCTGTTTGTTTTCATAGACATTGGGACCAAAAAAATGCAATGTGTCCATGGCTTATCATTGTTTTACCCAAACTCCATCCTTTTGCATTGGAACTGTGAAGTACAGTTTATTTACTGTACAACTTTTTTTTTTCTTTTTGAGGAATGATGGGCTTGGTGAGTTTTGTTGTTTGCACATCCTTTAATTTCTACCAGTTGCCTCCTTTTTTCCGTTTCCTGCCAAGGCTGCAGAGTGCCTTTCTCTTTTAGTTTAGTCTCAGCATCAAAATCCTTTGGTCTAAGCAAGTGCATTATATTCTCCTGATTAATGGAAAGGGAGGCTTTGGAGTTTAAAAATGTTTTTAATGTGAAATGGGGCTTATCTTAATTTACTAGAAGCAAAATATATTTGTTTTTCTTTTATTGCTATCTTCTGCAAGCCCATCTTTTGCATTTTTAAATGGACTTCTTGTTACCTGTGAACTGTTCTTCCAAAGCCAAAAATAAATTGAAATTCCCTTCAAATCGTAATTGCCTCAGATGTTTAATCTGCACAATAAGGCCAATAACCCTGACACACTTCACAGGACTGCGGAAAGAGAAAGCAAATAAATATCACGAATATACACACAGTTGTAAAAGCTCTTGTAAATAAAATACAGCTATATAAATGCAAAATAACAATAATACTTGTAATTGCTTTTGAACACTAGAATTTTAGAAGGCAGGTTTCAGTAAATATCCCCCCACCCCCGCCTTTGTGAATTCACAGTCATAATAGAATAGATAACTGTGTTTTCCTAGGTTGCATGTCAAGAGCCAACCAGAAGAGTGGAAAACTAGTTTTTATTACTGTACACACATTGTCTGAAGAAAGTCAACAGCAATGAATCTTCAAACTTTCGGGATTTACATGGATGATTTTATATTTCCACTATTGCTTCTATTTTCTCTTTGCAGCTCTGACTCTACAATAACATCCAAACCATTCTCTTGATGCACAAACTCCACCAAGACCTACAGTCACTTATGTCCTCTACCCAACTCCACAGATTCAGACTACGGGCTCCTCCCCATTCCTGGGCTGCTGATAGCCCTTTCCCACTTCTGAGCTTTGGTTTGCTCTTCTCTCTCCTCGGCTTGTTTTCCATTTCTTTCCTTTCTCATGATGTTTCTTGGATACTGCCATGAAGTCTAGTAATAACTGTTTTAGGAAAATATCATCTTTGCCAAGGTAAAGCATTTCTTATCTCTACTACAACTCTTAACAAATTGTATCTTCTATTACAATGGATCACCTGAATCATTTCTTTTTCCTAATGACTTGAAGAGAAAGTATTGCCCTATTGCTTTTTTTCCCCTCTTAGTATTGCTCAGTAGAGTGGTATAAACAGAGAGATGTCCAATATGTGTTTAATAATTGAGAGTAACCAGACTGTCTTAGGAAATGAGGAGAGGAGAGTTACCTTTTCTTTAAATGTTAGTAACCTGAGACAGAATTTCCCTCAGGACTGTAGACAACACTACAAAGAAAGAGAAGTATTTTCACTTAACGATTTTCAAAGAAAACTCTTACACATTCATACAGAGTCAGGTCAGTCTTATTGATGTAAGCACACAGAATATAGATAAATATCTAATAATACAGTATTTAAATTAAATTGAATAATCTCTAGTGTGATTTCATGGAAAGATACTTTTTAAATTCTAAAAATTATACTAAGAAATTATGTATAAGAAAGTATACATAATTATGCAAACACCATATAAATGATAGATAGCATATCTTTAAGGTGTAATTTTTAGCTGAGTTTAAAAGAAAGAGAAGATATTTCCAGGTATCAGACAAAGCAAAACTTGAAGACAACACAGTCAGCTTCCAAACTAACATAGAACAAGGCTGAGAATGACATGAAAATTGTTGTTGATCTAGTGAATTAACATACATATAAGGGGAGAAAATTTGGCCTTAGATACATGTGAAGTGGGGATCTGAAACTAAAATCTCAGCAGAAATCTGAAACCAGAAAGAAGTGCCCTCTTGGGGATAGAAAGCCTAAAAATGAGTTCACTACTACAGGGAAGCCCTGAGGAAGTTTTGCGCTGCATCAGGTAAATGAGTGGAGAAAGAAATCTCCCTTGAGAAATACAAACTCCAAGTGGATAAAATCAAACTTTGCATTTGGGTCACACAGGCTGAGATATTAATTTAAAAACTAGCCTCAGAACAGTGATTGCCCAGGGAACCCAAGAGAGGCTTTCAACATCCATGCTCTAGAAATGTTAGAGTAGGTAGTTAGGCAGACATGAACAGGGAAGCAGAGAACAATCCCAGAAATGACAGGTGATCATCCTGTGATGGTCAGGCGGTTGTTAAACTGTCTCTCTGAAATGATAATTGATCACAGCTGGTGCCAAGGGAAAACACTTGCTCAATAGATAGAAAATACCTGCAGCTAGTGATCAGTAGCTTCCGGATAAGATCTCAGGAGTTAGGCCAGCGGGCTCAAGCATATGCACTAAGAGGAAAAATGGCAGATGTATGACCTTTCTTTGAGGGTGTTCAACCAGTAAAATAAAATAGCCCCCAAGAGAGCATGCACACAACCTTAGTAAACACACTACACATGCGGTCACCCTCCCGAGTGCTGACCAACACTGTGAATGTGGAAGCTGAGCAATAGCCCATCCCAAGGGAAGGATCAAGGGAGGAGAAAAGAAAACCTTGGATCATGCCAATGTATAAAACCCCAAGTCAAGGGCTGAGTGGCACACTCCTATCTCTCAAGTACCCACTCTTGGCCCTCTTCCAAGTGTACTTTGCTTCCTTTCACTCCTGCTCTAAAACTTTTAAGTAAACTCTCACTCCTGATCTAAAACTTGTCTCAGTCTCTCCCTCTGCCTTAAACCTACTTCTGCCCCTCGGCTGAATTCTTTTCTTTGAGGAGGCAAGGATGAAGTTTGCTGCAGCCTCATATGTTTTCATCACTGGTAACAGAAACACTATCATAGCCAAGGGAAAGATGGACTAAAGAAGAAGCCATGTGTAAATATGGCTTCATATGCATGCACAGAAATTACAGATGATATGACCAAGTAATCTACCAGGCATAAGGATCATAAAACATACCAAAGTTGATGCTGAATACCACAAAACTTAAAAAAATTACACATTTAAAACATAAGTGCTATAAAAATAGGCTTGGTATAAGAAAAAGGGCAAAGTATCATGGAAAAAATAGCCAAGTTTGCAAGTAAAAACAATAAAGTTGGATAAAACCAATCAGTAAAATTTAAAAATCAAATAATATGGATAAGTATGAGTGAAGCCTAGTTGGACATTGTCTATCCTCTCTTTGCAGGTTTTTGTGAAATCTTAAGTTTAAAATAGAGAGTTATAAAACTCAGTGAGATACATGACAGGATGTAGCAGCAGAGTAGTAGCACAATCTGATAAAATTGCACACAAAGAAAACAATAGATTAATGTCACTTACAGCTGCAAATGGAAATATCTTAAAACATTGATAGATAAAATTCACCAAATATTTGGGTCTCCAGAGGATCCCTTAAAGAAACAGATGGCACACTCAGAGGGTTTACTTAAGTGAAGATTTAAAAAATGGACTATTTCCATAGGTCTGAACAGTGTTAAAAATTCCAAGAAGATGTGTGTAGCACTCAGGGCATTGTAAGAATGAGAAGGAAGCTGTTAGGAGCCCTAAATCATATTGGAAACTCAAAAGATAGTAGGTCTAATAGAAAGGTTGACTGATGGCCTGTGAGGATAGAAAACCATGGTCATTGCCAATTTGTAGAGAAGAGACTGTGGGAATCAGATGGCTATGCCATCCTCTGAGTGTGGAAGACAGAAGACAAGATGCCTAGAATAACCAGCCAACAGCTGTGTTTCTTCCAGAGCACAAAGCCGAGCAGAGAAGGATGGAGAATGTATGTATGGGCACAACAGAGAATAAATAGTAGAGACCATTTATTTTGTCCTGTAGCATTGATCTTGTCCTTTCTTTGGAAGTAAAAGCATAACCTCAAAGCATGTGAAACAAATCCAATCAATATTATGGTGGAATTAATTCCAACACATTCTGTTCCTCATATTGGTGTCTGATTGATGTTGACAATCACCAGTGTTCTTCATATACAGTAGCAAAAAAAATAATAATAATAACCCAAGCATCATCACTAAAGTCCCTGATTGTGTAGCTGGTCTTGAAGCCCAACTAATAATTGTAGCTATCTTTTCTCTCTTGCTAGTCTGTGTTCCTGTTGCCCTCTTCTACATCCTTGGCACCTCAGAAATTTTTTCCAATGACTCAATTTTCAGAAAATCAACAATTTGTTAGAAACAGTGATTATTTTTGTTTGCTTGTTGTATTTTGGTTGCCATGATGTCCAACTGACTTTTATTATTGAAAATAAAAACATTCCAAGGTGTTGGGATAAATCCTGCAGGATATGCACATATTACTTTTTGCACCCACTGTGTAACACTCATCCAGTTTCTCCATCATATTTATAATCAATCACACCAGCCTCTTCAGTTGACCCCTGCCCTGCTTTTTGATTCAGTGGCATGAAGTACCCCAAATGGTGAGATCTCAGTTTCAAAATTCAGTTTTTAAAACCATAAATGTGTTTCACGGTGGGAGCCATCTCGGCCATCAGGACTTTTGAACTCATGAAGCCATGATTGAGAGGACAAGGAACAAAAGTTTCTTACACATTGTATCTGATGTAATAATGAGACATAGAGCTCCACCTACCATCTCTTTGGTATTCTAGCTATGGGGAAATTGTAGCAGATCCTGGATAGCTAGTTTGAGATTTATATTGCATTTTGAAGGAACGGTCATTAACCTGTTAGGGTATTGTCTTCTAATTGGCTTTGGGTCCAATGATGTGATTATAATAAGGAAATACCAGAAAGTTTCCTAAGTCTGAGCCCATTGTCAGGCTTCTTTATCCATAAAATGAGTATCTTGGTAAGAGGTGATCATATGTGAAATTCCATGCCAATTTATGAGGCAGAATGTTTGTGCTGGTTAGAGTCCTGTGTGGTAGAAACACAAATCACTTTCCAGAATAAGCTCATATTTCCCTAAAGACAAATAAATATCTTCTCCATAAACAAAAGGCACAAAGTAATCAAACTCCTGTGAAATGTCTTGTATGTCCCCTTGGTAAAATGACACCAACGAGGGGCTCAGTTTGGGCACCCAGCAGTTGTGACTGTCACATCAACTCCAGGGCATGGAATTTCAAGTTGTTGAGCTCACAGAAGACTCAATTTCAGATGCCTTGCATCTGAAATTTTTCGTGTATGCTGTCGGCAAGCACCAGGATGTTAGAAAGAAAAAGCCAGTAAATGTCCATAAGATGGGTCATCTTCACCATCTGATCAGTGCCCGGTGGCTCACGCTTGTAATCTCAGCACTTTGGGAGGCCGAGGTGAGTGAATCATTTGAGGTCAGGAGTTTAAGACCAGCCTGGGAAATATGGTGAAACTCCGTCTCTACTAAAATTCAAAAAATTAGCTGAGCATGGTGGTGCATGCCTGTAATCCCAGCTACTCGGCAGGCTGAGACAGAAGAATTGCTTGAACCTAGCAGGTGGAGGTTGCAGTGAGCCAAGATCACCCACTGCACTCCAGCCTGGGCAACACAGTGAGACTGTATCCCCCCACCCCCCCAAAAAAAAAATCAAAACAAAAAACAACAACAACAAAACTTGTTCTCTCGGACATTGGCTATTAGGTCAGATACATCACAATTTAACTCTGATTTAGGGAAATTTAACCAACTCATTGTACTTTACAAATGTCTAGATTCTTAAGGTAATGAGAAAAAGTAAACCAGAATATTCCACAAGAGTCAGACAATACATATAAGTAAATAAAGAACTACCATATTTAAAAGAATACATATACACAGGTAATGACTACTACAATGTCAGGTGCAAGATGGTGGGCACATCCTGGATTTAACAGACAAAGCTATCAGGTTAAAATATGGAGAAATTCTGGAAACATGGCAGAACACATGCTTTTAGGATTCAAGTAAATTCCTCTGGGACCCACAGTTGATTCAACCAATGGAGATGAAGGGACTTGGAAAGCAGAAGTAGATTCTTTAAAATATCTGACCACAGACCTTTCTCTCTATATTATGAAGCAGATACACACTGGGTAGTTCAGTGACCTGGCTTTTTGCTTATATAAAACCACATGATTTCCATGGTGGGGTAAGTCCCCATTGTTTTATTCTACTTAGACTCCCAGCTCATTATGTAACACTCAGCTTACAAGTTTTTCTCGAAAGTAAAAACTATACCCATCTGGGTAATGGATTATAAAGAAACTGTGATGATGGTGCTTCAGGAAACAGTCTGTTTTGGATCAGTCATGTATGTATCAGCATAGAGAGACACACTATTGCCTTACAAAATATTCCCTTGCCCAGCAACTTTCAAAGAGGGCAGAATTTGATGTTTGAGATAGCCACACATCTTGAGAGACCTCTCTCAGGAAACAAATATGCAAGCAAAGACTGCAGTAAGGTCTATGCTAATTATTAAGGAACAATAATGTGGATTAATTAAGATTAATTAGTGGGGAGCCATAACAGATTAACAAAAGAAAACTAACATCAATTTGCTATATACTAAATGTCAGGAACTGTGTTTTCACATCCATCATCTCAATGAATCATCTCAACATTTCTGCTCTTGTTTAGTCTTAACAGCATTCTTGCAAGTTCTGGTCATATTATTAACATTTCACCGATGAGAAAACTAAGCCTAGATTGCTTAAGGAAGTTCCCCAGGGTCACACAGAGCATATGTGACAGCACAACAGTGTAAACATAGAGCTTGTCTCCTACAAAACCACATTCGTCTTTTAAAAATGTTACCCACCAACACTTTCTTGATCAGAGAATGCTTAATAGCATGTGATCTCACTCCTCCATGGGTAAACATGTTTGGTAGTAGGCTAGCTTCCTAATTGCACTTGTGTTAGCGTAATATTATACACACGAAAGCTGGCAGTAAGAGAGGATGCCTAGGAGGAAGTTGGGTGGTAGATGAAAACCATTTTATGTTTAAAATTGTTTCCAAACATGATTATGGCAGACTGTTTGAGGAATGAGACTGCTCTTTACTTGATTCTGCCTCTCATCTTAGCCATGCTCTTTTTTCTAGCTCAAATCAAAACCCATTTATTGGAACTCTGTTCCCCCACCACACACTCTGATTGACACCGTCCTTGTAAGGATTCCTCATTAGTGAATCACAGGCACGCCTCCTGGCCCTTGGCCAGTTATTCTTTACTTAATTTGCACAAGGGAAAAACAAAAAGAGGAAAATTCAATTCAGTTATTTTATTAACATGAGCTCTGTGATGTTGTAGGACAAGTCAAATTTGTGTACCTTCTAATTGGTCCAGACAGAGATTCTGCATTTCTTTCTTGAGGACACTTGGTTAGGCAGAAAAAGTTCATATTTCAGAGGGACTATAATCAATATATCAACTATATTAGCCTCATGTCAACACACATGTATTCATTATTAAGCAGATTCTGAAGGGCTCACTGAATATTGCACTTTGAAATGTGTGTCTGGTGCCTGGGAGCAATTTTAAACCTCTCTTCTGGGAACTAGGACACACTTAAAAGGATTTAGGAGTAGAAATCTTTCACTTAAGAAAATCCATTTCAGCAATTTGCACATTAAGAAAACGGGAAATGTTTCTTTACCAACTTCACTGGCATTTGATGGGAGATCTACTAAAACACAGGTAATTTTATTCTCGTTATTATGGCTATAGAAGCATAAATGCCCTTCTACTCTCTTGTGGATATAGTACTGCACAATCCATCATAGGCATTGTTTATTACATCCACATTCTGAGAACAAGTTCCTTTTATTTGATTAATAGTAACATTAAACATTTAGGAAGTATCAGAATTTTGCCAAGAACTTTAAAATGCTTCATGTTATTTAATCCTCACAACAATCAAAGGAGGTGGTTGCTGTCACTGTCTGTATCTCTGTATTAATCATAGGAATTTAGAAAGGTTTAAAGAATCTGTTCAAATTTACGTAATTTATATGACCCAAAGCTTGAATGTAAATCTAATGTGCCTCATTCTAAAATCTATATCTTTAATCTCTGAGTTATACTACCAAGAGAATAATACTAATAGCTAATATTTTTGTGTGCTTTTCATGATCCAAACACTAACATAGGTTATATATATATATAAACACACATGTGTACATATATATGTGTATATATACACATATAACACTTTGAAACATGAGCTGTACCAATAACTAAAATAATGCACAGGACAAAGATCAAAGATTTATTAAAATCATCAGTGCAGGGACCAGTAAAAATAGTAAGCTAGTAGCAAGAGCATTTGAGGAATGACAGATTTGCAGCACATGAAAGAGAAGAGAGAGAAAGTGAGAGGAAGGAAGGAAGAAGGAAGCAAGGAAGGAAGGAAGGAAGGAAGAAGGAAAGGGGAGGGGAGGGGAGGGAAGGGGAGGGAAGGGGAGGGAAGGGAAGGAAGGGTTAGATTAAAATGAGTTACTCCTATATTAGGCAATCAAAATCTATTTCTGGGGCTTATCTTTACTACGGAAAATAAATTAACAAGTTAATATGCAACTTCACAATACTGAGCTCTACTCGAATAGTAAATTAAAACATCAAACCTAAATTCATTCTTCTAGAGAAATAAACTTCTGTCAGGCCTGCTAAGTGGTACCACTACCATGTGATATTTTAAAGGCATACCCCTAAATATCATCACCTTATTTACAAATTTAGACTATTCCAAGTTCTTAAGAATATTTAGAATATTATTAATATTTTCCAATAGTAATGCTGATGGTATGAATTTCTGTTTACTCAGAAAGGTCTTCAGATAATATATTCTTTCACAGTATTAAAAGACTGCAGAGCTTGGATGAAACCTGGGTTAAATGTAAATAAATGAAGTTCTTAACTGAGTAATTTATTTTTCTTACATCAATTCACTAATATAGTGGTGAAAATTCTTTAAGAGACTTATTTCTCTTAATACTAGTATTTAATTTTTTAGGAAAATTCTTTAGTAAAAATATCTAGTAGAGTAGTAGAATAATCACTCATTCTTTTCATTTTGGAATAATAGTGATTTAGATGTTAGAGGCTATAAATGCACAAATTGTAATGGACTAACTATAATCTCTTTGGTGAAATTTGAAAAACAGTGGCAGTAATCTAGCCTCCTTTATTTCTTACTTTTCAATTTTATGGTGCCTTGTATCAATCTTGTGAAATGATTAACACAAACGTAATTGCTCCATCTGAAATATGAAAGAAACATTGTATGTAGTCTCTAGGCTAGGACGGCCACCACAACAAATCACCACAAAACACATGTGGTACATTTATCAAGAGCAATATGATCTTCAGCAACAGGCAAAAAGATTTAGTCACATTAATGAAGAAAGATGGTAGTAGTTTTATAAACGTAGACTTGAAGAAGGACACCCACGAGTAAGTTCATAAGTAACCAAGATTTTAACTCAGACTACCAGTTTTGTCATTGCACATTATAAATTAGCTATTTGTGGATTGTAAGAGTTTATCCTTTCACTCATACTTTCCCCTTCCATGAGTAGAAATAAAATTGAGAAATCGCATTGCAATTCAAAGGTGCTAGGCAAGGAACACTTTGGAACAAAGCTAAATGTTTAAAATATTTGCTCACGTCAGTTGTGAAGACATGATGACTCCACTCACACTGGGGACCTCATCTCTTCTGAAAAATCCCTGGAGGGGCCCTTGTCAACCTGGCTATTAAAGATCGGCTTAGTCTTTGTTTGCCCATTTCTTTTATTTTGAAATGCTTTTGCTTTTAGCTAAATAGCTGAGTTTTATACATTCCATTCTTTTCCTGAGCAGGCACTTTATCTTTTGCATATGTGTAGTCAATAGAGCTTAACTCTTAAAGGCAACCCTGAGAGGATTTGAATGGCATTCTCCACTTATAGTGGCTAATTTCCATTCTATTGGTGAAGAAATTGAGTCTAGCAGAGATGGCACGATTCATCCAAAGTGATAAAGTGTCTAGTAGAATCCAGTATGATAATCGAACAATGATTCTCTACCCGCTTTCTCCATACTACCCCATAGCAACCCCTTGGCACCATGTGATAACAATATTTAAACGATTAAAGATTTAAGATTAATAAACTTTAGATCTATTTTCAACCTGCCCACTCAGCAGATAGCAATAATGAAGATAACTACTGATAAAAATTGATAGGAAGATAGAAGGTGCTAAGCTAAGAGCATTGGCAATAACCTATGTATCAAAAGTCAATTGAAATCAGGAGAGTATAATGGGAGTCAATCAGTGATTCTGATGTTGAAAAAGCCGAACTGGCATCTCCATTCTTCATGAAGAGGGCCTGCAGTGTGTTAGAGGATGTTCGTCATTGACAAAGTCCAAAATATTTTGTGTGATTTAGAAGACGCACATTATTCTGTCTTTTGTGGATTTCTCCAGCCTTCCTTTTCCTCATGCTCTATTTCACACGTAGAACCACATCCATTTCCCTAAACGTGTAGTGATGTTTAAAATCTCACATTGGCCTTCACTGCTATCTCAATTGTCATGCTTTTCTTCATCTTGTCCACCTCAAGAAGGTTTTCCAATTTTTCAAGATTTAAAGTATCACTTTCTCTTTGAATTTCTTCCCAACACACTTCCAGGAAGGTTTGCCATATTCTACTCTGTGTCACACTGTAACCTTACAGACTTCTGTTGTGTTGCCTTTATATACTTCATTGTGTCTCCCTTTCTCTCTCCCCTCATGTAAATACTATTATAAAAAATGCAGATTGGAATCTATTTCCCAAACAACCCAATATAAGTCCACAATAACTAGTTGAGAAAATAATAAAAATATGAAAAGAGATTTCCATGTATTCCATTGGCTTTTTTGTGCTCTCTGCATTGTCTTTTGGAGACTTAAAAACCCTTAAAGGATGAAGCTGTGTTATTTATCTGCTATCTGTTTATTTCTATGCATAAGATAGAACTGTTGGCTTTCAGTGGGCACGCAGTCAAAGCTTATCAGTGATAGTATAAAAACAATTGCACAATGTATTTATTTCTCTATCAGTCTTAAGAGTACATGCAACAGAATATCTTCTGTGATCCTGCTGATTCAAATAGCAACCCCTAGAGAAAGAAACTGAAAACGGAATATTACAGATTTTGATTGTAGCATATTATACATTAGTAACTTAAATTAGGTCAATTTTGTTCATGCATTTTATTCTTACTATTAAAACAGCACATTTCAAAGTGTTAAGGAAAACAATTTTTAATTGGGAAATTGTACGAAAGGTGTTTGGCACAGGGCACAGGTATACGTAGTTACAAATTACTATGTATAAGGGAATGTACTTTGTTCAAATTACCATGTATTTCTTGTTAAAAATCTCAGACTAGTGAAGTCACATGGTAATTAGTAAAAGTTTTTCTAGTAGAAATGGAAATGCCAAGTACAAATTTAATCCTGAGGATTATATTCTATTGGCCTCAGGAATTAAAACCAAGTGATCTTATTCTAATATTCCTTTATTAAATGGCCTGTAAATACTCACATCCTGAATAGTTCTTTGAGCTATCTTTTCCCTCTTGCTATTTACATAATTAATTAGCTGAATAAAATGTTATTTATTTCTTTTGTATTTTACAATTTGTATTGGTACATAGTTGGTGTATTTATTTATGTGGTACATTTGATGTTTTAATACAAGTACACAGTGTTTACAAATCACATCAAGGTAAATGTGGTTTCCATGACCTCAAGCACTCATCATGTCTTTGTGTTACAAACATTCCAACTGTACTCCCTCAGCTATTTTAAAATGTACAACAAATTATTGCTGTCTGTAATCTCCTGTTGTGCCATAAAATACTAAATCTTATAGATTGTATCTAATGATATTTTTGTACCCATTAACCACCCCCATTTTCTACACTCCCCTACTACCCTTCTGAGGCTCTGGCAACCATCATTCTACTCTCTGTCTTCATGAGTTCAATTGTTTTAATTTTTAGCTTCTACAAATGAGTGAGAACATGAGAAATTTGTCTTTCTGCACTTAGCTTATTTCAAAAGCACAAGCAAGCAGAGTGAAAACGCACAAATATGATCACATTAAGTTAAAAAGTCTTCACTGCAAAGTTGACAATCAACAGTGAAGAGACAACCCACAGAATGGGAGAACACATTTGCAAATTATCCATCTGACAAGGGATTAATAACCAGAATATACAAGAAGCTCAAAGGACTCAATAAAAAATCTAATAACCCTATTAAAAATGGGCATAAGGTCTGAATAGATATTTCTCAAAAGAAGATATACAAATGAATAAAATTATTAAAAAGTGTTTATTTTGTATTTGGAGAACACTCTGTTTATAATTCATTTTTGAAATTATACTTTCAAGCCCCTCGCTTTATCTGTTTCAAAGGATTCAAAGTGGTGCCCTCATTTATCTATCTATTTTCAGTATATTGCAATGTATTGCAGCTTTTATCTGCCTGGATAAATGAATTTACAATTTGGTATAATTTCAACTCAGGTAACTCTTACAAAATAGACATGGAACTTCAAAAGACACCTGCAAGGAAATTATAAAATGAAGATAATATCAATAATGCAAGCTAAACTAACAATAAAAATTGTCAGAGCTGACACTTCTAATTCTAGTATAAATGCTTCGCTTGAAACATAGCGGTAAATAAATGAGGCTCTAATCAGATGTAACAAAAAGCAACAGTAAAACTGTAATAATAAAAAAAAAACTGCTTAAAATGTGAATACAGATACATTACCACCATTGTTAATAAGCAGCCTGCCTAAGTGCATATTTTGTAAATTGTTTCATGGTGGAGGGTACGTTTTTTATATATGACAATTATCGAAAACAATACCAAAATAAACTGAACTCAGCAGCAGCTCTTTGAAATGCTGTTACAAAAGTGATAAATCAATATTCTCAAAAGTAATTAAGCATAAGCAATCATATTATATATATACACACATACATATATATGGAGAGAACACATATGTATATATCTATCTCACATATATATGAATTTTGTATCTATGAAGTACTCAAATATTTATATAAAAAATGTATATACTGACAACACACATACATATTGTAATAAAAAAGATCTTTAAAAGACATTGATTATTTAAAAGTACTTACATTTACCTTTTCAAAATAATTTTAAAATTTATCAAGTGCATGTTTTATAAGATTTATTGCATGTTACTGCAACAGGACATACATATATTATATAAATGAATATGCCTTTACTGGGATACCCTAAAGTTGTGTTTTTCTGTTTGCTTTACTGATAGGGTGTGCTACTCAAAATTTTAAACATCACTTTTTTTCTGAGGATTTTTTGGCTATTCTGAAAATAGTGAAAGACTGCTAAGCCTGACACCTGAGTAGGCCTGGGCCTTAAGTGAGATGTTATAAAAGATGCAGAGGACAACACCATGGTCCTCATGGTGGAGGCTGATGGAAGGAAAATGATAGAGTTGGAGGCAAAGCACCTTCCAGCCACCTCATTTTCATCTATTACACACATACATCTACCTTGTCATTACTTGTCATTTCTTCCCTAAAACTCTCCATTCACACACTGCGTCTCCTGTAGGAATAAAAATAATAAAAGTAATAATAATAATCTCAATGTTTAAGCAGACTATATACATTTTGGTTTGACCTTTTAGTTTAAATTTGGTTCTCCTTATCTTTATAATATTATTTCCTGCCATGTGCCTGTTGCATTTTGTACAACAGCCAAGAGCAAAGTGTGGTTCTACAACTCAAACTGTCATTTCGTGCCTCCAGGCCTGAGTCCATTTTCATATGTTGTTTCTCTGCCAAGTACTTTTATGTGTCCTCATTCTATTTGCCAACTTCTTATTTACCTTTCAAAACTTAGTTTCAATTTTCCTTCATGAAATGTGTGTGTGTGTGCATGCATTTTAAACACGTTTTCCAAGGTAGGTCTGGAGATCCGTGGAGAGGTATAGGTTGGAGACAAAGTTCAGGGAATCATAGAGATAGTAATTAGGTTAAGAATATGTAGACAGAGAAGTGCAGAAACCAAACAGTTTTGCTAGTTTTTATGGAGAAACAAAAATAAAAACCTTTAGTAGAAATTTTTTTTAAAAAATTGTCAGAAATATAGGAGAGAATCCAGCAGAGAGTTTTGGCACAGAAGCTACAGGAAGGGACTTTTTGAAGAGGAGAGAGGATCTATCACTAGCAAAGTAGCAGAAGGGTTCAGAAAACAAAAAAAAAACAAAAAGTACTTAAACTAATTTGAAAGTGAAGTTTATTGGTGATGGTATTAGTCAGTGTTCTCTGGAGAAACACAACCAATAGGATTTATGTGAATCTGTAAGAGGACATTTATGATGGGCCTTGGCTCACAAGGTTATAAAGACTGAGAAGTCCCTCCAAGGATGGGAAGATGCATGCTCATGTTGGTGACAGTGGATCTTCTTTACCCAGTCCACTGATTCAAATGCTAATCCTTTCTGGAAATACCCACGCAGACACACCCAGAAATAATGTTTCATCAGCTCTCCCCTAGCCCAGTCAAGTTGACACATGGAGCTAACCATCCTACCTTATCAACAACATTTATACTACAAGACAGGAAGAAAAGCTAGATGGAAAAGATGAGAAGGGAAATTGGAAGGTGTGCTACATAAAGATTTTGATTTCTCAAAAAACTGTGTATGATTTCCATACCCACCTGTGACCATTCTTATAGTTATTCACTTCCTCCTTTCTGCCATCTCTGTCTTGCATATTATTTTTTGTAATGCACTCTAAATGGTAATTTGTGATCAATGCATCTTTACGCACAGCCCCTTTCCTCAGTTAGGTGTAAATTACCTGAGGTGTTGGACTGTGTCATATTCTTCCCTACATTTCAGGCACTATACAGAGCCCGCCATATCTTAGGCTCCTAATTTTAGCTTTCCTTTTGGAATAATAAACTGAAGAGTATATAACAAATATTGTAATGCATTTTACATGTTATCAATGGTATTGAAATTCTGAAAAGTCAGATATTTGTACTTAAGTCTCTCATCAGTTGAGAAAGTGCTTTAATTTTATTGATTCATTGATATTGACAGTTGAAGGGAGGGACCCAAACATTTATGTCTCCAGGCTCTTGGGAGATATTTACAGGACAGCTCACCTGATTTATGGTTAAGGTCTCTTTCCTCTTCCAGAGCTATAACCTAAAAACTTGACTTCATTAGTGATACACTCCAGTTAACTGGACTAACTCAATTGAAACAGCCCTTAGGTAATCAAGAGTCAAAGCCCTCTGACTTCAAAAATCAGAGAAAAAAAATCAAAAAACCTTCCTATATCAAAAGATAATGTAATGAGAAAGAGTGAATGCATAAAATAGTTAGATGGAATTTGAGCTGCCTTGTCTGTGAGAATGAATATCATTATCTAGAAATCAAAATCATTAAAATACAGTTAAGGACATTGGCGAGAAAATAAAAGGAATAATGTAAAGTAGCTTCCTAACTAAAACCATTATCCCTCAAAGCACAGCTATTTAAAGGGAACTGTGAAACCTTGCCCGGTTCAAAGATCTCTGGGCACACCATGCATGACAAACTGAATACAAAATAACCTACATAAAAGTCAATGTTTTCATAAATGCAATAATAAAGAACTTCTTATTATTCTTTCTGTAAAAATTTAAAAAGTAGCCTGCAATGCAACGTTAATTGTACCTAAACAGTCATATTTTAATCATTAATATTGTTGGAGTATAATTGTAGATTAAATACCCATTCCAGATAGAAGAAAGCTATATTAACTAAAATAACTCAACAGTACTTTTCTAATAAAGACAGTGGTGAGTATATAATTTCTTTCAACAGTGTAGTAATTGGAATGAAATTCAAAAATATCTTATTATTATAAATCTGCATGAAAATTAGTTTCAACTTTACTGCTGGCCAATTATTATAGCTTACAGGAAAGCTGGAAACCCTAGTTCTGTCTACTAGTTACTGTGGAGCTAGTCATACGAAATATAAACTAGATTACCCTGGATTGCCCATTCACAGGCTTCTTAAAATCACAAGTTAGCGCTAAATCTACGGAATTATTCTCTCTAATATAGAATTACAAAATTAGGAGCTGTAATTAAATTAATTTAATTAGGTATTCAAGTACTACACTAACACACACAACTCCTGAGTATACAACTTGTGAATTTTTACCAATACGTGCAGCACAGAGATCAATAAAGGCAGCATTTCCAGCATCCCAGACATTTCATCATAACCCATCCCAATTCATATTTCCAAAGCCCCCAAGAGACATTTTCTAACTTCTAACACCATAGGTAAAATTTGTCTATTCTTAAACTTTACATGGATGAAATTATACATATGCCTTCTCTTGTGTTTGACTTGTTTCGTACAATATTGTCTGTGATATCCATCCATTGTCTTGCATGTTACTATAGTGTGCTTCTTTCATAGCTCTGTATTATATCATTTATGAATATACACGGATTTATATTTCTACTCTATTGCTAATGGACATTTGAATTATTTCCAGTTCTGTTATTATGAACAGTGCTTGCATATGCATTTTTTACACATGTATTCAAGGGTATATGTAGTCATTTTTTATACACACACTCATATATTTTGAGAAAAAGTGCTGAGTCATAAAATACCTGATATTCATTTTTACTAGGTATATAATGCTCACTATAACCTTGATTTACACAATAAGCAATAGTAAGGATAATTTGGGATCATAATTATATGTATGTTTATAAAACTTTATTATCTAATGCCTTTCAAATTTATTTACATATTTATAAAACACAAATTATATACATCCAAAATGTATCTAGGTGTTCAATACGTATCTACTTTTAAAACTTTTAAGTGGCAGGGCATTTTCTTAATTTGCAATCATACAGAAACACCAGAAAACCATTCACATTTTGACAGGGCATTTCATCAGTGACCTGCATAAAATAGAGCTGAAATAATTTTATTTGAAGCCATCGTTTTTGACATTTTCACAGAGAGATTTGGCTTTTAATCAGAAATCTGTGTTTCATTTTCAACAAGAAACACATCATCCCAATTCAGCTATTTCCATACAAATGAACTATTTTCCATATCATAAGATTAATGATGAACAGACTTGCATTTCTACAAGTGTATGGAGAAGTTCGTGCCGGAGACTACTTTATGCTCTAGTTAGATATGAAATGTGTCCAGTGTGTTTGAATGGTCTAAACTGTCCTTGAGTTTGAAGGATAAAGGAAGATTCACTTGGCAATGATTAACCTCCATAGAGTCAACCACTCCTGAGTTTGTTAAGAGATAGGTTGAAAAAACCCTGTAGGCCAAGTCTCTACCCTATTGTATATGGAAAAAATAGATAACAGATTGGGACAGGTCCATTGTAAATGGAGAAAGGGAATGAAAGAAAGATGAAAAGTCTTCACTAAATTTGCATATATATGAAATTGTGGGTTATAAATAGTTCTGTATTTAATTAGCTATGTACATTTAGATGAATAAGAATATGTCTAAGCCTTAGTTTTCATATCTAAAAAATTGTGTTTATAATATTTTCTTTGAAGTAATATGTTTTACATGTGATGAACTAAGTATTGCATAAATGAAATACATTTGTCATAACATGCTATTATGAGGATGATTAATATTAATGTCATGCTTTTCAAAGCAGTTTACCATTTATTATTTTATTGTATCAACAATACTTCAAGAATGAATGGATCATGTGTTACCTTCCCTGTGTGCATAGGGGAAGCTCTGCACTAATTTATATTATGATTCATGAGAGCCATGAGACAAGGGTCAATCCCTCCTTCCTCTTAGTTTGTTTTTCTTACTCACTTTTCTTCTAAAAAAATTGATTCATAAGTGAATTATGTTTTCATCTCATTGGACATGGTTTTCTGTGTTTTTAAAAGGTTCTCATATTTCCCATATCAGTGGACATTTAATACCATATAAAAGGAGTTCTTTTCAGTCAGACACTTTACTTCTAGTCCACTAGTGCTCGGCTGTAGGATAACTTTTTGCTGCTGTTGTTGCTTCACATGTTAGCACTACTGTTCTTTCTCACCTCCTTGATTAGAAAACTTTTTTGGAATGGATAAGCTGACAGAATATTCAGATTCTTTATTTTATTTCTTTCACCACCACTAAAGTAGGATGGAGGAAGGAAGGAAGGAAGGAAGGAAGGAAGGAAGGAAGGAAGGAAGGAAGGAAGGAAGGAAGGGAGGGAGGGAAAAAATAAGCTAAATTTCTTATTTGCTCCCTTTACCATAGTCACTTGCCAGAAATCCAACATTTAATGCAGTTCTTTCTCGGTTGGGAAGCCTAGCAGTCCCAGTATAGTTAACTCATAACCTGCAGGCATGGCCATATATTTTAACCTTGTCTACTCAACTTATTTGCACAATTTTCAAGTTTGTGTTCTCATGGTAATTTGATGGCTGCTGCTTTTCCAGTCATCACAACCTCATAAAACTAATCCAGGGGACTGCACTTAATATCTTATTGGCCAGGACTGAATTCCAAGTCTTCCACTGTCAAGGAAGATAGAATGATCATGGCTGGTTTAAATTAATCCAAATTTACCTCCTGGGGCTGGCCATGGACGCAGCCCCACCTGAAACACATTCCTACTCCTGGCAATACTGGAAAACCATTAAGGTTCTGTTCCAAAAGAAGAAAGGGAATACCTGTTGATTAGAGAACCAACAGTGTCTGTTCTGCCATGGTCTGTTGCTGTCTGGGGTGGAATATGTTATAGAAGTAAAAAGTTGGCCACAAATTTCTCATGGACCTAATTTCCCTTCTTTTTCTAGTTCATTTCATCATTGTGAATTGCTAAGAGCATAATCATTATGAAGTGCCTTGTCTTGGGCTTGCTGAGTGTTTTGTATATTGTTTCTATATCTAAATAGCAGAGGAATCTTGGGCAATTTACTTACTATGATCTTCACTCCCTGCCCCACAGCAGGTATTCAATGGATTTTGCTGTGGACTCTTGTGATTCGTAGCAATATTTTCCCTCTCTTTCAAGGCCCCACCCAACACCATTCCTTCATGTTGCACATTTTCCATTTTGGTGAGTGCCTTCTGGGGCACTCCATTAGCAGCTTTTCATAGATTATTGCTTTAAGTACTTATTTTTTCTTGGTCTTATTATTAAAGAGCCTGTTACTATTAGTGTTTTTGAAATTCATCTGTCAGGTAATTTATTATAATACTTTGCAAGTTTATGTTACATCTCAGAATAATGCTAAAGAGAAATGAGTTTTCACTGTTGCAAAAATTTAGTTTCAACTTCACGAAAAACTGACTAGAGAGGATATTAGCCTCTGAATTATCTGCTGAGAGACCCTTGAAGCCATCTTTCTCAGAGATCTTTCATAAATGGCTGTGTGTGACCATGAAATTTAGAAATTTTTAACTGCCTGGAAGGGAGAGGTGATATAATATTTAAATGATGAGCGAGATTATATCCAGTTGCTGCAAGCCTTCAAATCTATGAGGCAGACAGATTGACCAGCTTCTGATAGCATCCAAAATCTTGTGGAGTCTCATGTCCCATGTAACACCAGGACATTCCTCCTGACCAAACACTGAACAAGGTGAAAGCATGTACAGGCTGTGAAAGGTGGTCTAGGATGCTCCATAATCCTCTGGGAAAGAAACTAATCCAGGAGGCTTCCTTCCCTAACAGAATGTAGGAACTGTGTGCCTAAGAATAGCACCAGTGATGGTGTGTAAATACTAAGACTTTTATCATCTGAATCTTGGAAGAACTGTTTGCAATGCAGTGTATCAAGAGTCTGTGAGTCTTGAGTTTAAATCATTGCACCTTGAGGACATCTCCTTAACTCTTTGACATTCATATTTCTCATTCTTAAGAATCAATAACGTTTTAGACAACTACTGTAAACATTAAATTCTATAAATGCCTGAAACAAACTGTAGTGCTATAGATTCTCTATTAAAGTTACTTGTTTCAGTCTTTTCATTTCATGTCCCAACAATGTTGGTAATAGACTAGAAAGTCATCCAACAGGCTCTCTAGAAAATAGAACTTGAAGTATGTCCTTCATGCTGAGGAGTTTAGAGTATTGCAATCTCAGTACAGTAGGAGGAGGAAAAACAGGATGCAAGCAAATACAGCATAGTTCACAAGCAATTTGGGTGGACAGCCTTAAGAAAACACACACTATTGTTTGTTTCGACGGCACATTATCTAGGTAGGTTCTGTTAAGCTACCGTTGACTAGAAAGAAACAGACCATTAAAGAAAGGAAGGGGCAAGGCGCAGTGGTTCATGCCGGTAATCCCAGCACTTTGGGAGGCTGAGGTGGGAGAATCTCTTGAAGCTAGGAGTTTGAGACCAGCCTGGGCAACAAAGAAGACCCTATCTCTAAAGAAAATTTAAAATTTAGCCAGGCACGATGGCGCACATCTGTAGTTCCAGACACTTGAAAGGTTGAGGTAAGAATTTTTCTTTTCTATTACATGTATCTATTTTCCAAGTTATGTATCAGTTTTCAAACTCAATTAATAATTATTAATTAATCACTAATGTGAACTCTCTAGAAAAAAGTACAGCATGAGAAAAATATAACTAGAAACCTAGTTTCAGATTTAAAAAAAGATAAATAATTTAGAGTAATATTAGTACAAGTTTACTAATCCAGATAACAAGCATTATAAAAACTGAGCTGAATAGAGAATACTGTGACCTAGAGTGACCAGGAAAGGGTTGGGCTTGACCTAGTCTGGGGACTATATCTAAAATTTAATAAGCAGTGATGAAGGAAATAGGCAGGGCCACAGAGGCAAAGCCAATGTTGTAGGCAAAAATTAGATTATGAGGAAGGACAGATATTATGTATTTATGGTTTCTTATAAACCAATATGGCTGATGAGATAAACTCTTATAATTAATCTGTGGAATATATTTTGAAAAAAACAGGATTGGGTCAGATATTGGAAAGTTTTGAATATCAGACTCAGGAATTTAGACATTTTCTTACAGATCATAGAGCACTGGATAAGATTTCAGTAAGTTAATATTAAAAATAGCTAACATTTATTGGGTGCATATTTTATGCTGTTACTAGTCATAATGCTTCCTATGTTTTAATTCATTGGATAATTTCAACAACCCCTACTCCCAAACAATATGCCATAGTTTAAAAGGTCATCTTTTTAAATTTAAAAACACATCTTTCCGAGGACGGATACGTAAGGCAAAAAAAGCAAGGACAGAAAAAACAGACATTCTTTCCAACTGAACTTGCTTCAAAACACAGCCAGAAAACAAGTTCCCTTTTGATGATCTCTAGCCTGATGATACTCTCAGCAACAGCAGAGCAGGCCTCAATTTCCTATGCCTACTTTCTATTCCAGTTTCATTGGCTTTTGTTTGATAATGAATTTAATTCTCTCAAACCAGAAAATATTCCCTTGGTAGTTCTCATCTCTGGTACATTATATATAGATGAAAACAGGTGAGATCACTAAATATCGAAGTGTTCATCAAAGTGATGAGTTTTTAAATTGTTTGGGATTAATATAATCGCTATAGCATTTTTTTTACTATTTCAAATAAAAAGCGATCATTGTTTATTTGAGGAATTTTCTTTCCCTTTACAGAAAATATAAAGTAAATGTTGTTTCAGTTCAGAAGCATTTTTCCAGCCACCTAGAAATTTGTTTTTAATTACTTGAAAATAAATGTGACAAAAGCATCAAATTTTCTAAAGTTTTATCATTTTTCATTTATATTCGGTTGTTGAGGTTGGGTGCGTGCAATGCCAAATCTTCAGAAGAAAGTGAACTTGGTGAGAAGCCTAGGACTTTTCTGTACTACATCTACCATTTGAATTAGGAAAGGCCATGTCTATCTCTGAACATCCATTCCCTTAATGGCAAATGAAGCTACTGGTGAGTCCTTGTCAACTGCAAATAATTGCTGTTGGAATAAAAGAGAAAAGACAGCTTGTTGAGTATAATTAAATGAATCATAATAAATATGCTGGGGTTTATTTTACTAGACGAAATCTTTCATTTAAGTTGTCCAAAATTTATCAATAATCAATTCACATGGGTAAGTTCTTGAGCTGAAGCAAACACAGACATTTTCTCTCAGTTATTAACATAACTGAACTTGGAGAATTCTAAGCTGTGTCAAAGAATTATATTCATTTATGAAAGCATTCAACAGAAAAACCTAGGATAATCATTTCTCACAGACTGCAAAGATAATAAACAGCAGGCTGAGAATTTATGCAGTATTGAAATCTGACCTATTTAACCAAAAGTACAGTTGGAATTTGTTAACTCTAAATTTACAAGATTTAGCGCTCTCTAGATATTTATTAAAGCTTTGAAATAACTTTTAATATCTCCTGTCACTCATATAAGTATTTAATAAAAAGAAAAATGCCTATTCATACGTGCAAAATGAAAATAGAAACAAATATAATCACATGGGAAGCATCAGGAAACAGAAGCAGTGAAGAACTTGTTCATGTAGCCAGTAACTCATCTATTAGCCAAATTTTGTCTGTAATTTGCTTATTCTTCTTAAACTCTTTAAGATTTTATATAAGCCCAACACCTTCACTTTTTTGAGATGAAATTTACTTAATATCAATTAACCATTTTAAGCCAAACCACTCACTGTCATTTACCGCATTCACATTTTTGTGCCAACACCACCTCTATCTAGTTCTAAATATTTTCATAATGCCAAAATGAAACTCTGTACCTATTAAACAGTTATTCCCATTGCTCTCTTCCCACAACCTCCTGACTACCGCCAGTCTTGTTTTTGTATCTATGTATTTTCCAATTCTGCATACTTTATATAAATAAAATCATACCTTTAGTCTCTGGCTTCTTTCACCTTGAGCAATGTTTTTGAGGCTTATCCACATTGTAGTATATATAACTACTTAATTCTTTTTATGGTTAAAAAATATGCCATTGTAAGTATTAATGTCCTAGGGGACCATAACAAAATGTCACAAACTGCGTGTCTTAAAACACCAGAAATTTATTCTCTCATAGTTATGGAGACCAGAAGTCCAAAATCAAGCTGTCAGCAGGACCATACTTCTTCTGAAGACTGTAGGGAAAAGTTCTTTCTTGTCTTGTTCTCATAACGAATGGTTGCTGCCAATCCTTGGCATTCTTTGGCTTGCAGCTGGATCTCTCAGTTTCTACCTCTGCCATCACATGACCTTCTTCACTGTGGGTCCTCTCTGTGTCTTCCCATGATTTTATAAGGACACAAGTCACTGATTTAGGACCCACTCTAATTCAGTATGATCTCTTCTTAACTAATTTATCTTCAAAGATCCTGTTTCCAAAAATGTTCATAATCATAGGTACCTGGGGTTAGGACTTTTGTTTCTAGATTTCTGAGTGCTGAGTTTTGTCCATTGCCTTTCCTTTGTTGATTGAAATGATCATGTTTTAGTTTCTTTCCTCTCTCTCAGTCTACTAATGTAGTGTATTACATTGATTGATTTTCTTATGTTGAACCACTTTAGTATTTCTGGAAAAAATCTAAGTTGATCACTGTCTGTAATTCTTTTAAAATATTGCTGAATTCAGTTTGCTAGTATTTTTTGAGAATTTAACACCTTCATGGTCAAAAGCAAGAAATTGTTTAACTAAAACACATGGAAAAAAGAGCCATAAAAGTAAACAGTGACCAAACCTGTCCAGTAGGCTCCTAGAACTATGGTTACCACTGGAAAGGCCAGACCTGCTGGGTAAATACATACATCCCCCTATTTAAGTTGGATACAATTAAACATTCTGTTTTCATTATGATTAATTTTATTCTAATTGAAATAGTCAACGTTAATCTTTTGATTACTGTGTGGCTGCATATCTTCGTCATGTAAAATAATACTTTTCTATTGTAAGTTAATGAATTGGCATTCTGATTTCATACATCAGTCACAGAATCTAAGACATTATTTGTTATCAGTATAATAAAGAGAAATGGATCTACTCTCGGTGAATGAGAAAACCCAGATTTCTGAGTCTACAGAAATAAGGAAGACATTGGATTGTAGTAAATTTACAAAGGTAATGCATTTGTAAATGGGACACTCTGCAGAGATAGATATATAGTCCATTCACTTAACACAATTTTGTCATGTGTTGTATGAGCCATAGTTAGCCTTTGGATAGTACAACTATTAAATAGTGTAGTGCACAGAGGTTCCATAATCAGAAAAAAAATGAGTTCAAAGCAGACTGACCACCATCTATTTAAACTTGACCATTTACTGAATTTTTCTGAGCTTCTTTTTCTCCCTATGGAAAACAGACAAAATGATGCTCAAATTGTAAGGCTGTTATAAGGAATAAATGGAATGTAAGTTCTCAGCAGAAGGACTTACATTAGGTTGTCTTTCAGTAAATATTATCTATCTTTTCTTTTATATTTCTAGGTCTAGCAACTGAACCTGGCCTAGTAGAAGGGACTTACCAGGATGAAAAGGCACAGTTTTAGTACAGATTTCAGAATGCACATGTGTATTAGTAAAGTAGCCAATCCTTATTCTACAGTACAGATTTCATCTTTTCATTCTCCATATTTCTTTTATACCAGATTTGTTGGGATCACTTCTCTTCTTTATGGTTTTGTCAAAAGCAAATATTAATGTCTCATTCACTATTCCATATAGAAGAGGATACATGTTAGCTCTCACAACAGTACCAGTATCTGAACAGTGAACATGGATCCCAGTGTGTGGTTTTGGCATATTGCCTGGGTCTCATCAAGTCCCAATAGCTATTCTTGCTATACCAGTCAGAAACACAGTACATGGTCCTGCAACCATAGCCAAGGATGGAAACTCAGACTTTGTGTTGTCCAGGTGAGAATTACAAAATGCATCTATGTTCTCTTACTTTATATTTTCTGTACCTCTGATAGACAATCACTCAAAGTGATGTTTAGCCACCTTCTTATTGGCTAATTTAAAAAATTACTTCTCTAATAGCTATAAGGTTTAAAAACAGAGTGTAAAGTCACTTATTCGGAGTTTTAGGCATTTAAAATACTTTGATATTGGTTGTTTCCATTGCATCTTTGCCATTATTAAACAGATATAGAAATGGGTAGATAAGGGTCACTTCCTTTTTATTATTATTATTATTTTTAATTTTAGAAGGGGATCTAAGACCACACCATAATTTGAAATATTTATATTTACAGGATCCACATTTGAATGCATTTCAGATTAGGATTTCATAACAACAGATCTTTTGTCTGTGCGTCTACACAAGTACATGGTATATGTCATTAAGTATATGAATATTAAGAATTTGAACCACACCCTACAGCTTGAAGCATAGTACAGCTTCGCCAGTAAATGTTATGCCTAATAATAAAGCTTATTGATTATAAATATTTGACCTTTTGTCTAAATAGAGGTAAAGTATGAACCCTTGGTATAGTGTTCTATATGCTGTCTCTAGTTTCTTCTGTAAAAAAAAAAAGTCTCTCTTCTTTGGAGAATTGCATTTTTCACTATTTCAATCATTAGCTCTGGTAAGGGCTTACATATTTGCATGTATCTTGGACCCCTGCCAAAATTGATTAATCAGGGAAGGTAGGAGAGCCACTTCACCCAAGGTCCCTTGGATATTTTTTAAAAATGGACCTCAGAAATAGATCCATCACTATTAGTAAAGGAAGCTATGGGACTCTGAGACTCTGGGGTTAACACTATTTTTTTCTTGCTTTCTGGAGTCAGTAATAGTTTAATTTTTTTTCAACGAGAAGTAATTAAGCCTATATGTTGGATAAAAACATATGCAAGTCAGAGCAACAATTATTGGTAGCTTTTGATTGTGGTCCTAGTTATTGAAAACACAACTGCATCCCTGAACTTCCATAGTTACAGCTGTTCAGTTCTTGAAGATAATATCAGTCAAGATGCCAATAGGAAAGACGTGGTTCATTCAAGCCAGGTAATTGAGGAAATTTCAATCAAGTGACTATTTGCAAATATGAGAGCAGAAGACATGGGGCACCAAGAGGGGAGAGACACTGCCTTTTCTAAGTTTGAATGAAGAGGGGAACGGAAAGATGACTGGAAGGCCGAGAGGAAATTCCACAGAGAAAGCTTTATGACTATACGTCTGACCTTTTGTAAGAAAGGTAGCTAAAACCAGTGATGCAAAGCAAGTGCCGACCTCACTGTCCTCATCTTTATAATCTCCTGCCAGTGCCAAAACAAGAGAACAAAGAGCAAGAGATCCCATTGGTACAGCTTGTATGGGTCAGTGTCCTGGGGACAGAGCAGATAGATACAGGCAGAAACAGATATAGAGGGGTAAATAAATATAAGATGCCCAGCACAGAACCAATGAGACAGAAAATTTACCTTCTACCTGTACTAGTTCAAGTTGGGTTTCTATCATTTGGAAAAAGGAGCAGCCATGACGTGAAATTCTTCTTTCTCGTTTTTCTCAAGTGCCTGCTTTGTCCACTTCAATTATCTCTAACACAGGACTCATGCAAAAATGGTAGTGATTAAATAGACAGGGGTAGCAGCTGATATATTAGGGAGTCAACTAACCCATGAGAACCACTTTCCTTTTTCCAGAAAACAGGCAGTAAAGACAGCGTGACTTAAAACAGTCTCTCTAAGCCAGTGAGACACCTGCTCATATCTGTTCTTTCACTCAATCCTGACAGCAATTAAATTTCTCCAAACTAGTTTTCCACATTGACAGGTCTGCCTATCTAAATCACAAATGTTTTACTTGATTCCATCACAGCACATTAACCCACTGCCCCACCATAGTAGATTCCAGGGGAAGTCAATCATGCAGTTTCTCTATTCTGAGGTCAGACATACACTTGCATATGCTTGTAGGAGAGTTTTGCATTTAGTCAATTTCACTCCTCATCACAGTCTTGTAGCTAGGCATAGTAAAAAGGTGAAGTTATTCAATGTATTTTTAATGGGAAAATTAAATAAAAAATGGTCCAAGAATTTCTAATTCCCTAACTCTGGAATTCAACCAAAGCTGAAACAAAGTGAAACCACAATTCTGCCAGAAGAACCACTCTCTATCTGTTCCTGTTGTTTGTTTTTCCCTCTTTTATTTCTATTGAGGAAGACTAAGACTGAATGGGTAAATGGAGGGAAACTTTCTCCTAAAAACAGCTGGATGCTGGCAGGGGTTCGGAGCAATCCAGCCATGCTATCGAACATAGCCATATCCTGAACTCCGCCTCATTTTAAAAATAAACAGAGAAGACGCCAATATCTGCTATTAGTACATGATCAAAAATGAGTAATAGAAAAATGAACCAGCATTTAATAGTGAGATCAAGGAAAATATGGGAAAAAAAGAAAGAGGGAATTGGTTTTCTTCTTTCTGTCTCTCTCTTTCTTGCTTGCTTTCGCTTTCTTTTTTCCTTCTTTTTTAAAAGTCATATTCTTTATGTATAAATCACTGATAGGAGTTTGCAATAACATGCTTTTACTAGGTCTTCAGAACACCCGAATAAAGTATATACTATTTGTTTTTGGTGCAATTTACTTGTACCTAGCCCAAGCCAAAGCAGGGCCGTTCAAAGAAAAAGCTCTAAGGATTATAGGTTTCCAGGGTGTCATTTGTGAGTCATTGTGGAACATTTGCTAAAGACCACAAAATGAGATGGCATTATGTATTAGTTTGTTTTCATACTGTTGATAAAGACATACCCGAGACTGGGAAGAAAAAGAGGTTTAATTGAACTTACAGTTCCACATGGCTGAGTGGGCCTCAGAATCATGGCGGGAGGTAAAAGGCACTTCTTATATGACAGTGGCAAGAGAAAAATGACGGAGAAGCAAAAGTGGAAACCTGTGATAAACCCATCAGATCTCATGAGACTTGTTCACTATTATGAGAATAGCATGGGAGAGACTGGCCTCCATGATTCAATTACCTCCCAGTGGGTCCATCTCACAACACGTGGGAATTCTAGGAGATACAATTCAAGTTGAGATTTGGGTGGGGATACAGCCAAACCATATCACATTAGAAAGTGATGAGCGTCCACTACGTGTCAGGTGCTACTCTAAGAACTCTACATTTAATTTTTGCAACACTACTATGATTTAGCCATTATTATTAGTGTATTCAGCATAGAGGGAAACTGATGCACAGAGAGATTAAATGACTTTCTCAAGATAGTATAAAATAGAGCCGTGGTTCAATCTTGTGCAGACTGAGTCCAGATAAATACACATACTCTTTAGAAATGATAGGCATTGCCATTTTCCATAAGGAATAAGCTAGCTAAAGTACTATGATATTTTAATAGTCATCTACTATTAAACATGCTCTCTAATGTTCAGAAAAGTTACAAATTATGACCATTGTGTATTTTAAAGGCATATAAGAAACTGATGTTGTGATATTTCATAGAAAAAAATATGGAAATATTTAAATTCCGGTTATTCCAGTGCTTAATCCACAGCATGGCTTAAATATAATATGAATAATGTTATTGAATTACATGCATTCTAAAGTTTGAAGGGATCTCACAGCTATTTCTATGTAGAAATCACAGTCTTAAGAGGGGAGTGGTGTGTCAGAGATCAATACACAAGCTTGTATTTTCTGTGAAATCTCAGCTTTATTGCAACCTAAAGCTGAGACCTCCCTCCAACCTAGTGCAGTTGATGAGTGTATTAGTCCATTTTCATGCTGCTCATAAAGACATACCCAGGACTGAGCAATTTACAACAAAAAGAGGTTTAATTGGACTTACAGTTCCATGTGGCTAGGTAAGCCTTACAATAACAGCAGAAGGCAAGGAGGAGCAAGTCACATCTTACATGGATGGCGGCAGGTAGAAAGAGAACTTCTGCAGGGGAACTCCTCTTTTTAAAACCATCAGATCTCATGAGACTTATTCACTATCATGAGAACAGCATGGGAAAGACTTGCCGCCATGATTCAATTACCTCCTACTGGGGCTCTCCCACAACAGGTGCAAACTCAAAATGAGATTTGGGTGGGGATACAACCAAACCATATCAATGAGTCATGACTTTCATTTTTATATATAAATTAACAGAGATTAATTGATTGAATTACATATTCAAGATCACAAAGCCAATGTCAGAATCATAATTAAACCCAAGTATGTCTGACTCTAACTTGAAAGTTGAGAAAATTTTTGCAACCTACTCATCTGACAAAGGGCTAATATCCAGAATCTACAAGGAACTTAAACAAATTTACAAGAAAAAAACAAACAACCCCATCAAAAAGTGGGTGAAGGATATAAACAGACACTTCTCAAAAGAAGACATTTATGCAGCCAAAAAACACATGAAAAAATGCTCATCATCACTGGCCATCAGAGAAATGCAAATCAAAACCGCAATGAGATACCATCTCACACCAGTTAGAATGGCGATCATTAAAAAGTCAGGAAACAACAGGTGCTGGAGAGGATGTGGAGAAATAGGAACACTTTTACACTGTTGGTGGGATTATAAACTAGTTCAACAATTTTGGAAGTCAGTGTGGCGATTCCTCAGGGATCTAGAACTAGAAATACCATTTGACCCAGCCATCCCATTACTAGGTATATACTCAAAGGATTATAAATCATGCTGCTATAAAGACACATGCACACATATGTTTATTGCAGCACTATTCACAATAGCAAAGACTTGGAACCAACCCAAATGTCCAACAATGATAGACTGAATTAAGAAAATGTGGCACATATACACCATGGAATACTATGCAGCCATAAAAAATGATGAGTTCATGTCCTATGTAGGGACATCAATGAAGCTGGAAACCATCATTCTCAGCAAACTATCACAAGGACAAAAAACTAAACACCTCATGTTCTCACTCATAGGTGGGAATTGAACAATGAGAACATGTGGACACAGGAAGGGGAACATCACACACTGGGGCCTGTTGTGGGGTGGGGAGAAGGGGGAGGGATATCATTAGGAGATAAACCTAATGCAAAATGATGAATTACTGGGTGCAGCACACCAACATGGCACATGTATATATATGTAACAAACCTGCACGTTGTGCACATGTACCCTAGAACTTAGAGTATAATAATAAAAAAAAGTAAAATGAAAATAATATTGAAAAATAAAAAAAGAAAGTTGAAAGCAACTAATCCAGAAATGTCCTTGAAATTACAATGATATCCAATTATTTCTTTTATAACTATGGAAGGTTTTGGAAAGTCTATCAGGAAAATCCAGTTCCGTTTATATTATTAGCAGGACACTAAATATTTATTGACTTTATAAGTGTAAAATTATCTTCAGTACAGTAGCAATTATTCAAGATGGGTCCAACATCTCTCCCCTTGTCCCTGGCATACGGTGAAAAACAAACCAACCAACCAACAAACAAAAAGCCTGTCATGATTCTTCTACTGTTTTAAGTGTATGAAGTTTGGTTTAGCACAGCAAGATGTACAAATAGATTTCACTTGATGAAGAAACCCAATGAAGAAAATCTGCTAAAAGCAACATAAAACTCTATGACAGAAAGATGCACAAGGTGCTATTGGAACACAAAGTTGAGGCATCCAAATAAATCCCAGAAAATTAGAGACTTTGTAGTATGGTGAAGTAATATTCGAGTATTCAAGTTGCCCAGGAATCACACAATATGCAGGAAAACTAATGTCACAATGTGTTTGATTTACCATTGATTCTTTCAGTACTTAGTAGAAGTGCCTATCTCAAAATTAGTGCTCAATTAACATTTTCAGAATGTAAGATACAAAGTACATGTATCTCTAAATAGATATTTATTTGACCTGGGAGCACTATGCATACTTATACTTCTGTCATGCACCCTTATACCACCTATAAAAGAAATGCTATAAGTATCTGAGTGCACTCA
This sequence comes from Pan troglodytes, assembly GCF_028858775.2. Taxonomy (NCBI): domain Eukaryota; kingdom Metazoa; phylum Chordata; class Mammalia; order Primates; family Hominidae; genus Pan; species Pan troglodytes. The sequence continues at coordinate 23,794,281 of NC_072411.2, read as the reverse complement.
AAAAAATAATAATAAATTGAGGGGCAACTGCCTGGAGCTTTCAGAGTACAGTGTAGGGACACCAAGCATACTTCAAAGGGGCCAGGGAAGGTAGCCAGGAAGTTCCTTTGTTCACTTATTTGTTCTGCAAGCATTCAGTGAAAGTCTACTGCATGCTAGGTATTAGAGCACATCAGGATAAATATGTTACGGTGTCCTAACGCCAGATAGGTCTGACAGATGCCAGTCCTTCAGTGTGAATGGCCTTTCCTAGTCTTCAGGGCTTTTCAAAGGCACCAGGTTAGCACTCTAGATGGGAAAGTTTTTGTTGTTGTTGTTGTTGTTCAGAGCAGTACAATGCAATTAGCAACTGCCTCATACTTAACAAATGGCAATAGCATTTCCCACTCATTGGGCTAACTAAAAATGCATATTGAATTTTGATATGCCCTCTTAGTGAGGCTGATTTGCTATGGCAATAGCATTTCCCACTCATTGGGCTAACTAAAAATGCATATTGAATTTTGATATGCCCTCTTAGTGAGGCTGATTTGCTTCTGGTTGAGAATCACATTTGGCAAACATAAAACCTATACCTTAGTTGAATTCAAAGATTTAAGCATCAGTGTTCCGAGAGAAGCAGGGAGAGTGTGGGAAGGTACATCAGTAAACACCATTGTTGCTGCTGCTCCTACTAAAAGCCAACGCATGCCAAAGCCGGTGCATCCCAAAGCCAGAATACACAGAAAGTGTTGAACTTTAGAAAATGACATGTGATTTAGCTCATCTGAAGCCAAATTTTCAATGGCAACAGGGGCCAGAGGAATGATAAGTGGTGAAGAATCAGAATTTCACAACGGCAGATACATACATACACGTATCCATATACACAAATATTTATATAGTCATATTATATATGTTATACATATGTATATTATTCTGTATGATCATGGAAAGTACCTTTCATATACTTAATAATTATAGATGATATGAGTGGGGTGAAGGACAGAGCAATAGAAGAAAGAGCCTGTGTTATAACCTCCCTTTGTTCCCAGAACTTCAGGGCCCAGGTATATAGGAGGTATTAAGACAATGCATTGAGTTGAATGTGTTCATGTCTTTTATTAGGAGCAGTTAGGACCTTCTAAATTCAGAATTCTTTATTTATGATTCAAACACAGCTGGTGCCATAACCAAGGCCATATCTATGATGATGTCTGTACATACTGTTATCCACTTTATCTGTGATCCAGGGGCTAGCAGTTTATCTACTAAATAAATATCACTTTATTTACCAGGCAATAATATAAAATAAGCATCAAATTTAAGGGCAGTTGAAAAGAAAGTATCTATATGCCTTGCCTTTATTTTGGAATTATTAGCTTTGAAATAGAGAAACAATTTTCTTCTCTATTCAGTAATGATAATTTTAAAAATTAGACCTGTCAGTTAACAGAAGAGTGAAAAATGCAGGTGTTTTTAGAGGATTACTACTGTGGCTCATAGAGAGGTTGGCTGAGAAGACTGTCAGTCATCTATCGAAATAAAAGCTGTCTCAGAAAAAGTAGTGCTAGTTCTATGAAATTTAATTTTCTGTTATTTCATGAATGCAAAAATTAGCAGATCGAGGAAGGTGTCATTTATTTACATTTATTCAAAGTATTATTTGTAGAAATATGAGTGTATATTCACAGGAAAGTTATGGAAGAAGATTACTCTTCCATTTTGCAGTTGTAGTTTAATGTGTTTGTAGATACACGGAAATATGTGAGTTTCTAGGAAGCATTTTTAATTACATCTTTGTTTCTAAGCATTTGTGTTTATAAATGAATACATGTAAAATATATTTTTGTTTCTTAATTTATGGACTATCTTCTGATTTCCCTTCATTTTTTAATAGCTGTTTCAATCTTAACCTGAGGATTCTAGCCCAACTGAAATTATTACTTGTTTTATTTTATGTATGTATGTATGTATGTATGTATGTATGTGTGTATGTATGTATTTGTTTATTTGAGAGAGAGTCTCGCTCTGTTACCCAGACTGGAGTGCAGTAGCGTGATCTCAGCTCACTGCAACCTCTGCCTCCCAGGTTCAAGTGATTTTTCTGCCTCAGCCTCCTGAGTAGCTGGGATTATAGGCATGTGCCACCATGCCCGGCTAATTTTTGTGTTTTCAGTAGAGACGGAGTTGCACCACGTTGGCCTGGCTGGTTTCAAACTCCTGACCTCAGGTGATCCACCCTCCTCTGCCTCCCAAAGTGCTGGGATTATTGGCATGAGCCACTGCGCTCAGGCACCCACCTGAAATTATATCTACTCCATCGGACCAATATTATATCCTCTGGCCAGGAATACACATCCAGTTTTTGCTCTTCTGGGACAATTATTTTCTTTCTTTTTCATTTCCCAATATTTTAGCATGTGAAACTTGTCTCCTGATCACATACCAGAAGTCTGGACAGTATAGATTATCATATATATATTATTTAAAATATGCACTGATCCTCTACCTGACCACATCAAAGTCTGCTTTTTAAACCATATATTCATTAATTACAATGTTTTATTATTCTCAAATAAAAGTATTTAGATAATCCGGGGCCTATTTATTTTAATTAATTTTTCTTCAGTAAAAATATGGGTTTAATAATGATGGATTCATAGAAAAAAACCATAGTTTTCTGTTGTTAGATCTATTCTACTTAACCTTAAAGATGTTATTAACATAATCAATTAAAGAGGCCTCATTTTGAATAAATAAATAAATACATGTAAAAAATTGAAAGTTTATTTAGATGTGCTTCATGCTCATTTTCTTCCCACTAATAACTGGAATGCATACTGTTAGAGTAAACAATGAAATTTTGTAATCACAGTAAATTGACTGATTCACTTCAGCACAAATTTTATTCCAAATAGACATTAGATGATAAAATCAGATTAAATTTTAGCTAGGAATGGATCATGGTAGGGCCATTTATTGCTACAAATCTGTGTGGATGCAACTTTGAAATGTACTGAATAGCAATTTAAAAATCCCTCCAGATTACAATTTCCAAAGTACTAATAATCTACTTTTCAGGTCTAGCACAGTTTCAAGTAGGTTGGCTGTATCTCATTATAGCCACTGTAGACAGAATGTGCTATGGAGTTGTTGGTAATAAATATAAAACATCCTAAATCTTTACTTCTATCATGTGAAGGAAAATTGACATTCACCAAATACAAGCCTTCCATGTGAGCAGCACATAACAAGACCTCTGCTTGTTATCATTTGTAATACCTAGGGGCTCTGTAGGCTCTTGTCAAGTACATCCCCACCCAAAAAAAGGGTATATGAGGAAATAATATGAAGCTAGTAAGTATAATTTTACTTATAACATTTGTCTTCTTATAAATTTCCATTCTTAAGGCTTTTTATTTTATTCTTTAACTTTGCACTTTTTGTGTAGACAATTTCTTGATTTATCAGCTAGGAAAAAGATACGGATATTTTTAATGTCTGGCATTCATCATAGTTCCTGTCGAGTCTGGTTTCTTTAGCTGCCTAATTCACTCTGGGGAGCATTTTCAATAGTTAATCAATCACTCGTCTATCTGTGTATTTCTTGGGTGGCTGTCATCTAAACACCTAAGAAATCAGACCGAAGGAAAACAAAACAGTGAAATAAACTCATCACTTCTCCTTGAAGATCTAGCAATTTTTAAAGAGGAAGACTTTCCTAAATATTAAAATAGACCATATTAAAGACTGTTTCCGTGTACGCATGGGGTGGGTGAATATGTGCTAGAGATTAAAGAAAACAGATGTCTAAATATCTATGTGCAGCTAATTTGCTATGCTTTATTTTCACTCTAAAGGCCTTCTATTGCCAGAGACATTACCTGAATTAAACTTTTTAATGAGAAAAAAATAAGACTAGTTGCTAGAGTTAGTTTATCAGTGATACTTCATTTCTATTCCTTGTGGTGAAACATCAAGCAGAGGCATGAAGGTTCATGATGGCTGTAATTTTGCGGATGGTGCAGGTGTGATTAGGAGATAAAATGCTGTCATTATTTGGTTTAAGGAGCTTATCATATAATGCAGAAATGAAATATATTTGGAAGAAAATGTGAAATGGCCAGTTATTTTTCTGATAGATTATGGTAGTGGGATTTTCTTTATAAAAGAAAATAATAAATAGGTTAATATTTTGGAAACGACAATGGCTTTAGTGCAATTCTTTTTTTGTTTCTCATGCTAATCAGCTGATTTTATTTTAAAACATCTTTGTAATAATGGCCTCATTTTTCAATGAAGTAGTTACATGTAATATATTTAGTGTCCTTTGAAATACTGCAATTTTAGGATCTATAAATCCTGTTCAAGAAAATTGTGAGTGAGAGCGTTTGTGTGTGAGGAGATTGGTTTGGGAAGATGTGATACCCACATTAGACCTTTAATACATACTAGTAGGTTAGTTGCAATTACTTTAATATATAAATTTTATGATAAAAAAAGAAAATGAATGATTCTTAACCTAAATACCCATCAATGGTAGGCTGGATAAAGAAAATGTGGCACATATGCACTATGGAATACTATGCAGACACAACATGAATGGAGCTGGAGGGCATTGTCGTAAGCAAACTAACACAGGAACAGAAGAACAAATACCACACATTCTCACTTATAAGTGAGAGCTAAACAGTGAGAATACATAGATATAAAAAGGGGAACAATGGACACAGGATTACTTGAGGGTGTAGGGTGATAGAAGGGAGCGAATAAAAAATCTACCTACCAGGTACTATGATTATTACCTGGGTAGTAAAATTATCTGCATACCAAACCCCCAAGACAAGCAGTTTGCCTATGTAACAAACCTACACATATACTCCTGAACCTAAATGAAATGTTGTTTAAAAAAAAATGAGTGACTCTGTGTAATTGAATAAGAGTCAAGGAAATGTTCATAGGAATATATGCTTAGAATTGCCTATAACCTGGATTGTTCCTGGAGTGAATATCTCTAGCATAGCATCCTCACATGCTCTTGCACGGTGCTTCCAGAAAGTAGTGGGTTTCAGAAGGGGTTGAGAGGAAGCAGTAAGACTAAAGAAGATGCCCCCAATTTACCAATCATTTACGGAGAGTCCCAAAAAGAGGAATTTTGTATCCTGATTTATCATCTATGGTTCTACGATATTTAGAGAGCCATGGAAGAAGGTATCAAAAATCATTTGGAAATCCAGTCTCATAATTGAGAAGAGGATATTAATATAAATATAAGCTCTTATTTACATTTTAATAAATTGTATCCGGGTACCTAGACTCATAGCTATTTCTTTGTTTTATAGCATTTTTCAAATTATTTAAAATTAAAAAAAGCATTCTTGAAACAAGGTTAATTTCACATGTGGAAACTGAAATATTAAGCATGTGTTGCTCTTTAATAATAGTATTTTCTGCTGAAAGAAAACTCCGAGGCCTCACCAGTTTCAAAGTTATTGAAATATTCTCTTATATGTCCTGACCATTGAAAGTTCCACAGATGACACTAGTGCCTCTAGCACACAGGGCACCCTAGATCATAGAGACAGTTAGAAAATTCCCCGCATGGAATACTTGAGGGCCAAAAGAGAAAGATTGAGCAATGTTATCTTATGTCTAACATCCAGAAGTGGACTCTCAGAAGAGGATCCTTGCGCAAGTGATTCATTGAGGAAGTTTGCACAGGAGAAACTCTTAAAGGAGAGGAAAAGTAGGACAGGGAATAGAAAGAGGTCACACCAGGGTGTAAGTCAGTTGACATGCTGCAGGAGTAGCTTCAGCCATGTTACAGACTGAATGTTTGTGTCCTCCCGCCAAATTTATATGTTGAAATCCTAACCCCTGAATTGATTATGTTAGGATATGGGGCCTTTGGGAGGTGATTAGGTTATAAATTACCTGTGATGGGGGCCTCATGAATGAGATTAGTTCCCTTATAAAATAGATCTCAGAGAGCTCCATCTTCCCTTTCACCATGTGAAGACACAGGAAGAAAACAGTGGCCTATTAACCAGGACATGCGTACTCACCAAACATCAAATTTATTGTTGCTTTTCTGTTGGACTCCCCAGGCTCTAGAACTGTGAGAAATAAATGTTTCTTTTATAAACCATCTTATATGTGATATTTTGTTATGGCACCCTGAATGGCCTAAGACAAACCTCTTCCCACAAGTTAGCTATGTCACATGCTACCAAACATAGCTTATGGTTTCTAGGGTTTCTTTCATACTGTTCATCAGGCAGTCATTGGCTAAAATATGCTGTAGGGGACACACACTCTTTTTTTTTTTTTCTTTTTTAGATGAAGTTTTGCTCTTGTTGCCGAGGCTGGAGTGCAATGGTGTGATATTGGCTCACCACAACCTCCACCTCCCGGGTTCAAGCAATTCTCCTGCCTCAACCTCCCTAGTAAATGGGATTACAGGCATGTGCCACCATACCCGGCTAATTTTGTATTTTTAGTAGAGACAGGGTTTCTCTGTGTTGGTCACGCTGATCTCGAACTCCCGACCTCAGGTGATCCACCCACCTTGGCCTCCCAAAGTGCTGGGATTACAGGCATGAGCCACCAAGCCAGGCCTACATACTCATAATTACTTCTAGCTCCCTACATATACTGGCAAAGAGGCTTCTGGAGCTCAACGCTTCCCTCAAAGAAGTGCTGCAGATATAGGCTGGATTAGTCATGGATCTCCAGAAAAACAGAACCATTAGGGTGTTGTATTAGTCTGTTCTAATGCTGCCAATAAAGACAAACCCAAGGCTGAGTAATTTATAAAGAAAAAGAGGTTTAATGGACTCACAGTTCCACATGGCTGGGGAGGCCTCACAATCATGGCAGAAGGTGCAGGAGGAGCAAAGGCATGTTTTGCAAGGTGGCAGGCAAGAGAGTGAGCAGGGGAACTCCCCTTTTATAACACTGTCAGTTCTTGTGAGACTTATTCAATATCACAAGAGCAGCATGGGAAAAACCTGTCCCCATGACTCAGTTATCTCTGACCGGGTCCCTCCCCCAACACATAGGGATTATGGAGGCTACAATTCAAGATGAGATTTGGGTGGGGAGCAGAGCAAAACCGTATCATTCCACCTCATATCTTTACATTTCCAAACGAATCATGCCTTCCCAACAGTCCCCCAAAGTCTTACTTTGACATTAACTCAAAGGCCCATAGTCCAAAGTTTCATCTGAGAAAAGGCAAGTCCCTTCTCTCCATAAGCCTGTAAAATCAAAAGCAAGTTCATTACTTCCTAGATACAACGGGATACAGGCATTGAGTACATACACATGAGCAATGTTATCTTGCCAATGTTAATTGGCCAAAACAAAAGGGCTACAGGCCTTATGCAAGTCCAAATCCAGTGGGGCAGTCAAATCTTAAAGCTCCCAAATTATCTCCTTTGACTCCATGTTTTGCATCCAGGTCACACTGATGCAAGAGGTAGGTTCCCATGGTCTTGGGCAGCTCCACCCCTGTGACTTTGCAGGGTAAAGCCCCTTTCACAGGCTGCCTTTGACTGTCTGAGGTTTTTTTCAGGTGCACAGTGCAAGCTGTCAGTGAATCTACCATTCTGGGATCTGGAGGATGGTGGCCCTCTTTTCATAGCTGCACTAGGCAGTGGCCCAGTGGGGACATTTCCCTTCCGCAATGCCCTAGCAGAAGCTCTCTATGAGCACACTTCTGCCAGGACATCCAGGCATTTCCATTTATCTTCTGAAATCAAGACAGAGGTTCCCAAACCTCAATTCTTGACTTCTGTGCACCCACAGGCACAATATCACATGTAAGCCACAAAGGTTTGAGGCTTGCGCTCTCCGAAGCAATGGCCTGAGCTGTATGTTGGCCCCTTTTAGCCACAGCTGTGATGCAGGGCACCAAGTACTGAGACTGCAGAAAGCAATAAGGCCCTGGGCCCAGCCCATGACATTTTTCCCTCCTATTCCTCCTGGCTTCTTACGGGAGGGGCTACTGCGAAGACCTCTGACATGCCCTGGAGACGTTTTCCCTATTGTCTTGGCAATTAACATTTGGCTCCTCATTAGTTGCATAATTCTCTGCAGCTGGCTTGAACTTCTCCTCAGAAAATGGCTTTTTCTTTTCTATCACATCACCAGGCTTCAAATTTTCTGAGCTTTTATGCTCTGCATTCCTTTTAAACATAAGTTCCAATTCCAAACTGTATCTTTGTGAACAAATAAAACTGAATGCTTTTAAGAGCACCCAACTCACTTCTTGAATGCTTTGCTGCTTAGGAATTTCTTCCATCAGATACCCTAAATCATGTCTCTAGAGTTCAAAGTTCCACTGATCTCTAGGGCAGGAGCAAAATTGCCAGTCTCTTTGCTAAATCATAGCAAGATTTACCTTTGCTCCAGTTCCCAGTAAGTTCCTCATCTCCATCTGAGACCACCTCAGCCCGGACTTTTTGGTTCAAAACCATTCAACAGGTCTTTAGGCAGCTCCAAACTTTCTCACATCTTCCTTTCTTCTTCTGAGCCCTCCAAACTCTTCCATCCTCTACCTGTTACCAAGTTCCAAAGTTGCTAACACATTTCAGGTATCCTTATAGCAGCATCCACTCTACCTGTACCAATTTACTGTATTAGTCTGTTCTCATACTGCTAATAAAGACATACCCAAGACTGGGTAATTTATAAAGAAAAAGAGGGTTAATGGACTCACAGTTCCACATGGCTGGGGAAGGCCTCATAATCAAGGCAGAAGGTGAAAGAGGAGCAAAGGCACGTCTTACATGGCAGCAGGCAAGAAAGCATGTGCAGGAGAACTGCTCTTTTATGAAACCATCAGTTCTCCAGAGACTTAGTCACTATCACAAGAGCAGCTTGGGAAAAACCCACCCCCCATTATTCAGTTATCTCCCACTGGGCCCCTCCCATGACACATGGGGATTATGGGAGCTACAATTCAAGATGAGATTTGGGTAGGGATACAGTCAAACCATATCAGGTGTATGTGGTTTATACACACCTGATATCTTATCTTATATCTAAGATGACATATAAGATATCTAAGATGATGTAAGATAAGATATATATATCTTATATCTAAGATGAGATTTGTTATAAGGAATTAGTTTGCATGATTATGGAGGATTAGAAGTCCTGTGATGTGTCATCTGCAAGCTGGATATTCAGAAAAGTCATGGTGTAAATTCTATTCTCAATCTGAAGTCCTGAGAATTAGAAGTGCCAATGGTATAAGTCCTACTTCGAGGGCAGGAAAAGACTTATGTCCAATTCAGACAGGCAAAGAGAGAATTCAAACTTTGTCAGCAATTTATTCTACCCAGATCTTCAACGGGTTTAATGTTGTCTACCCGTATTGAGGAGGTCAGTGTGCTTTACTCAGCCCACCAACTCAAATGTGAATTTCTTTTGAAAAGTCCCTCACAGACACATTCAGAAGTAATGGTTAATCAGATATCTTGGCATTTCATTGCCCAGGCAAACTAACTAGTTAATCAAGGACGTAAGGTGTTAATCAAGTGTGTGTGTTTCTCTGTGTTTTTGTGAGCCCTTATGCAAGAGATTGAGGACCATTCAGGAAAATCAGACAGCAAAGAAATGATGGCTGTTAGTGCTAGTAAACAATTGGAAAATTTAAACATTTCCAAGATGCATTAATTAGCAAAATAATTGTGATGATGACATTTATATTATACTTTGTACTTTCAAAGTACTCTTCTTTGATTACTAATTGATCCCTTAGCCCAATGTTATGAAATGGCTAAATAAGCTATTATTCTTCTTTCATAACACATAAGAAGACTGAGAACAAAAATAAATAAATAAAAAGTTGTGTGGGAACCCGTGCAGAGTTAATAGTGGAGCCAGAACTTGTCTTGCCCCTAAACAAATACTTTCTGTACCGCTCACAGCACTTTTTCTCTTTTTGCTTTTTTCCACGTTTGTTCCTGATTTTCTCCTTCTTCCCATATCTTTTAAGTAAAATAATTTATAATGTCTCATTTAGAGTTTGAGAATAAATCTTGGTAAGATGTACTTGCAGTGGCAAAATTAATTTAAACTGAATTACTTTAAAAACAAATTTCGGGCCCATGAACATGTGATAACTTTCAGAACAGAACTACTATTGAAGTGACTTCATAGAAATGGAGATTTGTAAGGGTAATAGTGATAGCATCTTCATTAGGGATGTGCTGGAGGGGGCTGCAAACCTCTTTCACAGCCTGCCATTCATGTTTTGCCTCCAAGATGTTCTCGTGGCTGCAGAGCCATTAATTTAAGTGCTATATAATAATTAAAGTATTCTAAATTTGTGCTGTTCAACCATATGCAAGCACATCTATGAATAAGTTTCTTTATGGCTTCCTTCTGTTTATTTTTGACAAGGCTTTTGTTGTGCCAAAAAAAAAAGAAGTCATCACACTGCCCATTTGACCCAAGCTGAATACCTTGTTCTCTATCATTAGTATGCCCAGATAATTAGGAACCATTGCTGGTTTGTCACATTAGCCAGTAGGGATGGAAATTGTGGGCATGATACGACACTATTCATAAAAGAACACATGCATTTGAGGGCAGGAAAGTGTATATTGGATTAAAGGAAATAGAGAAAAGTCCATTCTTAGAGTGAGGTCTTATGCATATCTGGTTGGGAGTCTGGCAGCACTTACTGTTTACTGTAGCAGCTCTGTCAGAGGCTAAAATTACCTTTAGTGTCCTGTTATCATCTCCCCAGTTGTCTCTGGGCATCTTTTGAGACTCATTTTTAAATAGGGTCTGAAGCTTAAAGTTATTTTAGCTGTCATCCTTTGATGTGATACAGGATCCCTGCTAATGTGGCAGTAAAATGCAGGGTTGTGGAGCATTCTCTAGACCTATAATTAGCTCTGAATCTTTTGGTAAGCCTGTGTCCAAGGGCTGTGATTTCTGCAAGTGCTTCCTAGATTCCCCTCTCCTCCTCTTTATGGGAGACAAGAAGGCTAAAGAGAGCTGGAGTTGAGTATTTCTCTTCCCTCAGGCAAGTAAGGCCTGTGTTGGGCTCTGATAAAATAGCTTCTCTTGAAGGCAGGCCTTCCTTAAGAAGAAAGGAGCTCTCTGGGTGTATTTCAAAATTGCTTTTCCCTTCCTGCTGCTGGAAGCAGGAAAAGATTTTTTTTCTGATTTTCACTCTGATAACCTGGTAGGGCTGCTGGAGGTAAAACACACCATAGCTGGGGAGGAGGATCCACTAACGTTGCTCCCCAGGAGTTTTAATCTCTCTCACATGCTCATCTTTAGCAGGTGGTCACCTAATCTTTGTGTCCTCAGCATGCTTCAGGTAGACCGTGATTCCATTTTACCTGTCTGTCTCTGCAGATTTTGGAGTGGTGGTTTGCTCTATAATCTTACTTCTCTAATGGATATAGGAAAGGTTATTGATTTTCCATTTTTTTCAGCCTATTTTCTTGTTTTCGAGATGAGAGTGATGTCTTCTAAGCTCTTCGCATTCAGACCAGAAAATAGAATGGGCAGTTTCCTGTTAATATTTTACCTTTGTCTATAGTGTTCTTCAGTGTCAGTGAGATATGTGTAGGTGTGCAATTTATTCTGCCTGGGATAATTTGAATATTAATATCTTTCTTAAATTCGGAAATATCACTACATCTTAACTTCTTAAATATTTTATTTTGTTCTCCTTATTCACTCTTCTAGAACTCTAATTGTGTTAGCCTTGCTGATTCCATCTTTTATGTTAGCATTTTTCTCACAATTTCCATCTCTTTATGTATTGCAATAATTTTCTTGAATCAATCAGTCAATTATTAAATTCTTTCTTCAGCTGAGTATAATCAACTGTATCTTATTTAAAGTGACTTGGATATAAGGGCTAGCTCTTCGTAATTTTTCTAGTTGATTCATTTTCAATTAAACTTTCTTTCTCATATCATCCAATTTTTTCCTAAAAGACGCTACTATTTTTTTACCTATTTAATCATTTTAATCAATAATTTTGTGGGCTTCTCCTGTTAATTTCATTATTTGTCATTCTTGGTGCATTAATTATATTGTTTATCATGCCCACTGATCTTCCAAATATAATTTTATTTATATTTATAATTTTATTTCTATTGTAAGCTTATCTTCACTGAAGTTTGATCATTCTTTGCATCTTGCAAGGCCTGAAGTATAAACAGTTCATTAAAAAGCAGTTTGAAGTTTATTCCTATTCAAACCTCCAGAAGTTTTAATGACCCAGGATCAGATTTCATTTAATTTTGAGGCTTGGGAATCATGCATAATAAATTCATTTTAAATTTGAGTTACAAATCTTAATAAAGAAATGCTTGAGCTTTCAGTTTTTTATTAGTAATATTTTATTTTGCTTCACTAAGCTCTAGAAAAATGTCAGTATGTCCCATTATTTCCATAGCACTGAGTTGAAATTTTTCTATCCTATTTTTTGAGAACTGAATAGACTTTTGAAGCTCCAGATTCGAGGTGTAGCTTCCCCATGTCAGGAAATGTCCTATAGAGTCTCTTGACCTGGCATTTGGACTCGTCTCTTTCTCTTGCATCAATATGCAGTCTGAGAAGATGGCCGGCCTGGGCAAGAACATGTGGCACTTACTTCTTTAGACATTAGTTTCCTGCCTATCTTTCAAGCTCAGCAATGTAATATTTTAAATTATAATTTATGCAGCATTTCAGTGTGGTGGAGATGGAATGACAGCTGTGTGCACTCAGTTTGTCATGTGGCCCAAAGACATGACTCAATTTTATACACTATGTTGATGATGCTATATCTCCAAAATGCCATTGTTTTAATTCTGTGAGGTGGTTGTTCTCAGCAAAGAGTGGTGGTGAAATAAAGCACTTCTGGCTTCAATACTCACTTATGAATTTGTGACCGTAGGGAAACTATTTAAACCTGCTGAATTTGACTTAAAAAGGCAATGTGGGGCGGGCGCAGTGGCTGACGCCTGTAATCCCAGCACTTTGGGAGGCCGAGGCGGGCGGATCAAGGTCAGGAGATCGAGACCATCCTGGCTAACACAGCGAAACCCCGTCTCAACTAAAAATACAAAAAATTAGCCGGGCGCGGTGGCGGGCTCCTGCAGTCCCAGCTACTCGGGAGGCTGAGGCAGGAAAATGGCGTGAACCCGGGAGGTGGAGCTTGCAGTGAGCCAAGATCGCGCCACTGCACTCCAGCCTGGGCAACAGAGCAAGACTCCGTCTCCAAAAAAAAAAAAGGCAATGTGGACTACTACTTTTATTTTATTGTGTCTGTAATCACCTAAACGAAACAAGAAAAGGGAAATGTAGAATTCCTAGCATTGATTAATACAAACAGAAGTATCCATGAAACAAAAATATAGGACAAGTTACCTAATTTGCTGTACCCAGTGCAAAATGAAAATGTGAGACTTCTTATTAAAAAAAAATTAAGACTTCAAGGAAAGTGATGGCAAAGCATTAGACCAAGCATGAGACCCTTCCAAGCTTAGGGCACTGTATTCCTCCTGCTCAAGGACAATGCCCATGAAACCACATGTAATAAAATATGTGAAGAGCTTCTAAATTTAATGTTAAACAGGGGAGAGAAAGACTCGGTGGGAGGAACCCACAGCAAAAGATCACAGGTGAGGTTGACAGAACACAGGTTTCTAAAGTAAATGACACATTGTCAGTGGTAGAGGGGAATACTGCCAAATTCACGGGGAAATTCTTCCAGCGAGTATCTTGACATGGTAAAAAGCACATGGACTTCAGACTTAGCCTAGGTTTGCATCTCAGCACTACCCCTACCAGTTATATGAATTTGGTCACATTGCATAACCACTCTATTCTTTAGTTTGCATTATTTGTAAAATAAAGAAAATCACATAACTTTTCTCATAATGATGCTAGGATGATTAGATGAGAGGCTTTAGAAGAGTGAGTGGCATATGTAAGTAACATGAAAGAGTTAGCTATTTTTTTCTGGCAGAGATAATTGTAACACTGTTTAATGTATTGGAAAATATAGAAAACGAATGAAATCTTCCAAGAAACTTTGTGAAAATCTAAAAAAAAAAAAAAAAATAGAACCATACTTTTCACCAAAATACACTCCAAATAGATAGAATGGCTATGTGTAAAAAAAAAGAAGACATATGAAATTTTAGATAGAAACAACCTGAGTTATTGTCTTTAATAAACTTGGTGTTTAGAAAGCCTTTCTAAGTATGCCATAAAACCTATCAATGAAGATAACAAAATATACAATATAATTTTTTAAAGTTTTGTGCATAGTACAATCACCACAAAAACATCAAACAGATGCACTTCAAACTGGCTAAGAATACTGGCAAAGTTTTGCAAATAACAAAATTGATGTAATAAAAATAATATATTATTACGTAAATCATTACTTTTTAAAAGAAGAATGTTAATATTCTTTCAGGATATGAGCCCCATGCTAACTTTCTTTAATGTATGCTTTATATTTTTGCATATTTCATATCCGAAGCAAAATAAAATTACAAATAGATACTATTTTTTCTATTACTTGGGCAAAAAAGTATTGAATAATACAATATGTAGACAAGAATAAAAAGAAACAGGAATTCATAAATATTGCTTTAAAAAGTGTGTGTATATTAAGATAAATTTTGAAACATCTATAAAAATTTAAGACACTGCTTGATCCAACAATTCAACTATATTTTCTACACACATATTTATACAATTTGCAATGGCTTATGAACAAATGTCCTTTCAGCAGTTTCTGTTATAGCTAAAGATGAAAATTCCTTAAATTTCCATCAGTATAGGTCTGATTTAAAAAATTATTGTTTCATATTATGGAATATTAAATAGTCATTAAAATAAATGTGGTATTTATTTTAGCTATTGTGGAAAGCAAATAAAATGCAAAAGATTCATCTATATCCATTATTATTTAATATTTGATTCAAAGTATTAGACAATACAATTAGACCAGAGAAAACAATTAGACAATCAAATGTGGAAAGGAGAAATAAAATGATTTCCATTCGCAAATGATATCAATGGTGAAATAAATAATTTAACAGAAGATAAAATTCACCTATACAATTAATAACATTCATATAAAGAATTGGTTAAAAAACAATAAAATATTAAGTCATATTTAAAATAGCTACATAAAAATATATAATACCCAAGGATAAATTAAGTGAGAAGCTTGGGGAAAATTATAAAACTTTACTTACGGAAAGACACAAAGTGAGACTGGAACAAATGGAAAGATATTATTTTAGCCTCTGATATGATGAGTAAACATAAATACACCATTTTTCTCATAATTTGAAAAAAAGGACTTTTTAATGAGGCTTTTTGTTTATTTCTGGAGACAAGTTGGTTCTACTGCTCATTTGGAAGAAAAAACAATTTAAGTTATAGCTTGAAAAACCCTGAAAATAGAATGGATCTGCCAACCAGTAAATAAATAAGCTTGTTACAGAATTTCTAAAATTACACTGGATGGTACTGGCACATGGTAAGAGAGAAAAAAATTGACTGGTGAAACAAAATAGAAAATTTAGAATTAGAAAGCAAAGTCTTCAAAGCACTGGAGTGAAGAATGACATTTAGTAAATAGTAATATTTACTGAAAAGTTTGGATAACCTTTCAGAAAAAGGTAATATTGAATCCATACCTCACATCATACACCATAATAAAGCCTAAATACATAAGATATAAGCCAGGGGCGGTGGCTCACACCTATAAACCTAGCACTTTGGGAGACCAAGGCAGGCAGATCATCTGAGGTCATGAGTTCAAGACCAGCCTGGCCAACAAGGTGAAACCCCATCTCTACTAAAAATACAAAAATTAGCTGGATGCAGTAGCGCGTGCCCGTAGTCCTAGCTACTCAGGAGGCTGACGCAGGACAAATGCTTGAACCCAGGAGTTGGAAGCTGCAGTGAGCTGAGATCACGCTACTGCACTCCAGCCTGGGCAACAGAGAGAGACTCTGTCTCAATAAATAAATAAATAAATAATAAATAAATAAATAAATAAGATATAAATGCAGAAACAAAAACTCTGAAACACTATGAATAGTTAAAAACAAGATAAATTGATTCCTTCATTACTTGGGTATAGGTGTTTTTAACTATAACCCAAAATTCAATCACAAGAAAAGATTGATAAATTAAGTAGACTTTGAATGCATTACAATAGAAAGTTAAGCAAAAAATATATATAAAAGGAAAAGCTGGAAATATTTGTAATGTGTATATTACAGACAGGAGAATAATGTCTTAACGTGTAATGATTCTTTAGCCATCCAGAGAAAAGCCCAAATACCCAACAGAAAAAAAAAAATGGGTAAAGAGACAATTCTTCAAAAAAAAAAAAAAAGAACATAATGAATCTTAAACAAATGGAAGCTTCTTCGACTTTATTCGTAACAAAACATGCACATAAAACTGCAGTGAGATACCCTTTTTCACCTACTAAAACCTTGACCACATACTCCTTTGGCAAATCTGTGTAGAAACAAGCATTGTCCTGCATTGCTTGTGAGTGTGTAAGTTGGTGCAGTATAGTTAGAAAGAACTGGCAAAATCTAACAACTGTTGCACCTGTGAAGGACACTTTGGCCCAACGTTACTGATTTCTGGTAATTTATCATAAATATACTCCCACACATATAAAAAATAGACAAAATATTGAAAACAACATGCATAGCTATATAGAAGAAATTGGCTGAATAAAGTATGGCGCACTCCTATAATGAGTACTATGCAAATGTAAAAAAATAGATTTGTGTAGTAGAAATGCAATAAATTTCAGAGTATGTTAAGTAAAAAAAGGTGTAAATAAAATATCCTATGTAGATTACAAAGTTTTGTGTAATAAAGATGGGAAAAATTCTACATATTTCCACAAAAGAAAACACAAGAAAGACAAACCAGAAATGACTGTTATGGTTATTTACAGTGGGGAATGGAATGAAAGAGGTAAGAAGTATCTCTAAGAATACATTTTAGAAAATTATTACTGTTAAACCATGATCGTGTTTTACATGTTCAGAGGATAATATTAAATCAAGAAAGATTGCTTAATACCATAATACAAATATAAAATATAATTATAACTTATGGAATTATTAGAATTGCCACTTGCAAAAAATAATCAAACCACATAATTTGAACATAATTCTGACTCTTTTCTAAATTAATATGGAGTTCTCACTTTAAGCTATACAAAGAAATCTTGAACTATATTTAATAAGTTTCTTGTACATTGTGGTACTGAAGCAATAGTTTCAACAAATTATATACTTATTGATCACACAAGTAAAAACATTGGCATTGTTTGGAATAAGATTCTTATTATGAAAGATGTGAAATAAAAATATCTAATTTGGGAAGTAAAAGGTGAATCAAGAGATAATGGCTGAAGTAGGAAGTATTAGTATAACTTACCATTTTTTAAAGTTATTTTACGAAGGAGGAGCCAAGATGGCGGAATAGGAACAGCTCCGGTCTACAGCTCCCAGCGTGAGCGACACAGAAGACGGGTGATTTCTGCATTTCCATCTGAGGTACCGGGTTCATCTCACTGGGGAGTGCCAGACAGTGGGCGCAGGTCAGTGGGTGCGCGCACCGTGCGCGAGCCGAAGCAGGGCGAGGCATTCCCTCACCTGGGAAGCGCAAGGGGTCAGGGAGTTCCCTTTCCGAGTCAAAGAAAGGGGTGACGGACGCACCTGGAAAATCGGGTCACCCCAACCAGATATTGCGCTTTTCAGACCGGCTTAAAAAACGGCGCACCACGAGACTATATCCCACACCTGGCTCGGAGGGTCCTACGCCCACGGAGTCTCGCTGGTTGCTAGCACAGCGGTCTGAGATCAAACTGCAAGGCAGCTGCGAGGCTGGGGGAGGGGCGCCCGCCATTGCCCAGGCTTGCTTAGGTAAACAAAGCAGCCCAGAAGCTCCAACTGGGTGGAGCCCACCACAGCTCAAGGAGGCCTGCCTGCCTCTGTAGGCTCCACCTCTGGGGGCAGGGCACAGACAAACAAAAAGACAGCAGTAACCTCTGCAGACTTAAATGTCCCTGACTGACAGCTTTGAAGAGAGCAGTGGTTCTCCCAGCACGCAGCTGGAGATCTGAGAACCAGCAGACTGCCTCCTCAAGTGGGTCCCTGACCCCTGACCCCTGACCCCCGAGCAGCCTAACTGGGAGGCAACCCCCCAGCAGGGGCACACTGACACCTCACACGGCAGGGTATTCCAACAGACCTGCAGCTGAGGGTCCTGTCTGTTAGAAGGAAAACTAAAAAACAGAAAGGACATCCACACCGAAAACCCATCTGTACATCACCATCATCAAAGACCAAAAGTAGATAAAACCACAAAGATGGGGAAAAAACAGAACAGAAAAACTGGAAACTCTAAAACGCAGAACGTCTCTCCTCCTCCAAAGGAACGCAGTTCCTCACCAGCAACAGAACAAAGCTGGATGGAGAATGACTTTGACGAGCTGAGAGAAGAAGGCTTCAGACGATCAAATTACTCTGAGCTACGGGAGGACATTCAAACCAAAGGCAAAGAAGTTGAAAACTTTGAAAAAAATTTAGGAGAATGTATAACTAGAATAACCAATACAGAGAAGTGCTTAAAGGAGCTGATGGAGCTGAAAACCAAGGCTCGAGAACTACGTGAAGAATGCAGAAGCCTCAGGAGCCAATGCGATCAACTGGAAGAAAGGGTATCAGCCATGGAAGATGAAATGAATGAAATGAAGTGAGAAGGGAAGTTTAGAGAAAAAAGAATAAAAAGAAATGAGCAAAGCCTCCAAGAAATATGGGACTATGTGAAAAGACCAAATCTATGTCTGGTTGGTGTACCTGAAAGTGATGGGGAGAATGGAACCAAGTTGGAAAACACTCTGCAGGATATTATCCAGAAGAACTTCCCCAATCTAGCAAGGCAGGCCAATGTTCAGATTCAGGAAATACAGAGAACACCACAAAGATACTCCTCAAGAAGAGCAACTCCAAGACACATAATTGTCAGATTCACCAAAGTTGAAATGAAGGAAAAAATGGTAAGGGCAGCCAGAGAGAAAGGTCGGCTTACCCTCAAAGGGAAGCCCATCAGACTAACAGTGGATCTCTCGGCAGAAACCCTACAAGCCAGAAGAGAGTGGGGGCCAATATTCAACATTCTTAAAGAAAAGAATTTTCAACCCAGAATTTCATATCCAGCCAAACTAAGCTTCATAAGTGAAGGAGAGATAAAATACTTTACAGACAAGCAAATGCTGAGAGATTTTGTCACCACCAGGCCTGCCCTAAAAGAGCTCCTGAAGGAAGCGCTAAACATGGAAAGGAACAACCGGTACCAGCCACTGCAAAATCATGCCAAAATGTAAAGACCATCAAGACTAGGAAGAAACTGCATCAACTAACGAGCAAAATCACCAGCTAACATCATAATTACAGGATCAAATTCACACATAACAATATTAACTTTAAATGTAAATGGACTAAATTCTCCAATTAAAAGACACAGACTGGCAAGTTGGATAAAGAGTCAAGAGCCATCAGTGTGCTGTATTCAGGAAACCCATCTCACGTGCAGAGACACACATAGGCTCAAAATAAAAGGATGGAGGAAGATCTACCAAGCAAATGGAAAACAAAAAAAGGCAGGGGTTGCAATCTTAGTCTCTGATAAAACAGACTTTAAACCAACAAAGATCAAAAGAGACAAAGAAGGCCATTACATAATGGTAAAGGGATCAATTCAACAAGAGGAGCTAACTATCCTAAATATATATGCACCCAATACAGGAGCACCCAGATTCATAAAGCAAGTCCTGAGTCTTTGCTAAAATATAACCAGAGTCACCTTCACTTCACTTCCCAACAAGTTCCTCATCTCCATCTGAGACCACCTCAGCCTGGATTTAATTATCCATATCATTGTCAGCTTTCAGGGGTCAAAGCCATTCTACAAGTCTCTAGGAAGTTCCAAACTTTCCCACATTTTTCTATCTTCTTTTGAGCTCTCCAAACTGCTCCAATGTCTCCTTGTTAGTCAATTCCAATGTCACTTCCACATTTTCAGGTATCTTTTCAGCAGCACCCCACTCTACTGGTAACAATTTACTGTATTAGTCTATTTTCATACTGATGATAACTACATACTCAAAACTGGAAAAAAATGGGTTTAACGGACTCAGTTCTGCGTGGGTGAAGAGGCCTCACAATCATGGCTGAAGGTGAAAGGCACTTCTTACGTTGTGGCAGCCAGAGAAAATGAGGAAGAAGCAGAGTGGAAACCCCTTATAAAATCATCACATTTCCTGAGACTTATTTACTGCCATGTGCAACTATTTCTTGCTTATTTATACTGGAGATCTTATTTGCTGAGTATTTGTTATAGTCTGGGTATTCTCAATATTGCACATTATTCTTAAATCAGAAAGTTAGTGTTGTTATCCTCTTTTTACTCATAAGAAAGCTAAAGTCTGCTGAAGTTAATTAAGCATGTTTATGATGATAAAGGAGCTTTTGCAGAAATGACCGTTTATACTTTTAAAGACTGCATTATATATCTTAATTTATAATTGATACATATTTTTAAAGATAAAATTTAAAACATTCTTGTATCCTCAGGAAACTTTCAGTCAACTTGGAGAGATAATAATGATACTCATGTATCATTCATTATGAGTCATGGGTAAGTTATGGGTAACTCCTATCATCTATGAGTCTTGATTTAGTTATTGGTAAAATAAATCTAAATATCTTCCTCACTCCATGCACAGGTTTGTAAAAATGCTTGCAAGTTTATAGTAAATCACAAAATTAAAGTTATGAATTATGAATTCAATAAGGACCAGAAGACCATTACATTAAACTGAGAAAAAGAATAAACATAGTCATTAAATACCTCCTGGTGCCTGGCAATATGCTAATAATAATATTGATCTTCAAACCAGTCTTAGAAAGTAAGTATTACAAAATTAACTTTACAGAGGAAACGGTAACGGTTGAGTTGCTAAGTAGTTTGTTCAAAATGGAAAAGGAAATGGAGTTGGTGATATAAAAGGTTTGTATTTCTTGCCAAAAATCTCAAACTCCATCCGCAGCCTCCTCTGAAGTTAGAGAACAGGTGCTTGAATCCATCTCAGCCACCAAGGTCCTCCATGCACAGTGATTTACTTAACTTCTCAAAGCCTCAGTTCCCACACCTCTTGGCCTTGTATGAATCTATGGCCATTTTGTAAATTACCTGTAGAATACGATGTTCAAATTTATTTTTCTGTACTGGTAATGCAAAGCATGTATTGGAGAGGCAAGATATTGAAGATAGAGGGGTTAATAAAGAGATTGTTGAAGTTATGCAAATGTGAGGTGATCAGGATTGATAGTAAGAAATGACAAGAGAAATAAGACAGAATAAATGAATAATAAATATGCTAGAGAAGAAGAAATAACAAGGCTTGATGATATGAGAATATAAGTAAGGGATAAAACATAGGACAGTTTTTAAGTTAGTCTCAAATTATTTTAATTAAGGAACTAGCTTAATGGTTATAGGTATGAGAGAAAGCGTTAGAATGAGAAGAAAACTAGTTTTCAAATATGAAATACATAATTTCTAACTTGAAAAAACACACAAGTTTGAAGGGAAAACATACAAGGAAGCAATTAAGTGGAATGTGATGCTATTGTTTCAGAAACGTTGGTAAAGGCACTGCTGTGTATCGTGAGGCCCCATCTTCAGATGAGGAATAGTCCATTACCACTCTCCTTGCTCCATGTCCCACAGGAACTGTAAACCCCACATCTCTGTTTGCAGATGACTACAAATCCCACCAGCCTCGGCCAATCAGACTCGCTTTCTTGGAAGTTTGATACAGGAATGCAGAAAGCATAGACTAGGCAATTAAACACTGTGGTTATGTAACCCTGGGGCTAGGGCAGCCATGTTGGACCAGAATGTAGAGATACCTGATTTTTCGTAAAGGAAAAAGAGAAGAAGAGAGGAAAACAGATTCATGGAGAAAACCAGAGGCAAGAGATTATTTAACCTAGGTGGGGAGGGGAAGACTAAGAGAGGATGAGAGAGAAAATCCCTGGTTTTGGAGGTTTTTCTTTTCTTTGGTCTCTTGCAGACTCTATTACTGTCTCTGCCTTTGATTTTCTTGTGATAACCCTACAAATGTCAAACCGATTTCCTTAATTTTGCTTAAACTATATTGAATGGGTTCTACTTTGCAACAAAAAACTTAGACCAAGGTTAATTATTAAAAATAAGTCCTACAAGGACTACTGAAAAGAGAAATCTGATTTGATAATAGAGAACAAGGAAAGACTGACTCCATATCAAGTAACCTGAAGTGAAATTTAAATAATGAGTAACCATTTGACAAAGTGTATTTCTTTCCAGATGTGGCCCCCAGAATTGCTTTTTAGAGTATTGAAAAACTGGATAGTATTCAGGGCCATGTGGAAAAAAGCACTTTGCCGTTTCCTAGCCCCCTAATCTCAAAAGAATCTGACCCTAATGATGCTGAATTTAATTTGATAACAAAGAGAATTCCATGTAAAGTAGAAAAATATTAATTATTAACATGAATTTTCCTGGAAAGGTGATACAATGTGATACAATAGATAGTATAAAGGCAGGGACAGGGAAGATATAAAAACTTGTGGTTTCCTGATCTTGGCATAGGCAGGATCACCAGCATCCGACTTGGGCCTGTAGAGTTCAGGGGGAGTTCTAGTGGAATGTACTGCAAATGCTCTACTCTTGGATGGCTCCTCTGCCTCCTATAAGGACTTTTGTCCTTAGGTAATACCATACTTTGTGATGTGTGGATCTGTGTCCTTCTTACCAATTCATTGGCCAGTCATAACACCTTCACACAGTTCATAACTCTCACTTCTGCTTCATAAACCATATATATTAGAATTTTGCAGTGTGAACAGAAATGTTCACTCAATACCACAAATATAAATGTGTAGGAACAGGTGATTCTTAGTTAGTATGAAGAAAAATATAAGTCAAAATAATCAATGTAGGGATGTTCAGAAACTGTGCATTTGTATTCAATATCTCTTTTCCCTCTTCTGATATGTTTTCTGGGAAGAATGAGGTGAAGCCTATAACAGACTTCCACTGAGCATCATAATTCTTAACTATAATTTGTTTCTCTAATTGGAAATATTAGTCCTTTTCTTTCAAGTCTACATCAACATTCTACTTGGCAATAATTTCTTTCAATTAAAACACAACTCCTATATCTCACAAATGTAAAATGCCTTTTTTACTTAGCAACAACTCAGAGGTCTTTTTGTATTTATCAAAGTTTATCTCCCTGAAATAGTAATTCTTTTGAGATTGGACAATTTATTTATACATCTTTTAGGCATTAATAGATCAAAAGAAGGATATGGAGATATCAAAAGTTTATAGCATATATTTTTCTTAAAATTCTAGCTTAAAATTTAACATATTGGCAATTCATATTTCTCCAATTATTTTCCTAAGCCACATCATCACCATCATAAGCATTTTCTTAGTTTTCATAAACACAAAGCAAGGAAATTCTTTCTATAACTCATAGTTCTGTGAATATCTAAAGCTATTAGGTCATATTGAAAACAGTCCTGAGTGACCTACAAAGAGACTTAGACTCCCACACATTAATAATGGGAGACTTTAACACCCCACTGTCAACATTAGACAGATCAACGAGACAGAAAGTCAACAAGGATACACAGGAATTGAACTCAGCTCTGCACCAAGCGGACCTAATAGACATCTACAGAACTTTCCACCCCAAATCAACAGAATATACATTTTTTTCAGCACCACACCACACCTATTCCATAATTGACCACATAGTTGGAAGTAAAGCTCTCCTCAGCAAATGTAAAAGAACAGAAATTATAACAAACTATCTCTCAGACCACAGTGCAATCAAACTAGAACTCAGGATTAAGAATCTCACTCAAAGCCGCTCAACTACATGGAAACTGAACAACCTGCTCCTGAATGACTACTGGGTACATAACGAAATGAAGGCAGAAATAAAGATGTTCTTTGAAACCAATGAGAACAAAGACACAACATACCAGAATCTCTGGGACGCATTCAAAGCAGGGTGTAGAGGGAAATTTATAGCACTAAATGCCCACAAGAGAAAGCAGGAAAGATCCAAAATTGACACCCTAACATCACAATTAAAAGAACTAGAAAAGCAAGAGCAAACACATTCAAAAGCTAGCAGAAGGCAAGAAATAACTAAAATCAGAGCAGAACTGAAGGAAATAGAGACACAAAAAACCCTTCAAAAAATCAATGAATCCAGGAGCTGGTTTTTTGAAAGGATCAACAAAATTGATAGACCGCTAGCAAGACTAATAAAGAAAAAAAGAGAGAAAAATCAAATAGACACAATAAAAAATGATAAAGGGGATATTACCACCGATCCCACAGAAATACAAACTACCATCAGAGAATACTACAAACACCTCTATGCAAATAAACTAGAAAATCTAGAAGAAATTGATACATTCCTCGACACATACACTCTCCCAAGACTAAACCAGGAAGAAGTTGAATCTCTGAATAGACCAATAACAGGAGCTGAAATTGTGGCAATAATCAATAGTTTACCAACCAAAAAGAGTCCAGGACCAGATGGATTCACAGCCGAATTCTACCAGAGGTACAAGGAGGAACTGGTACCATTCCTTCTGAAACTATTCCAATCAATAGAAAAAGAGGGAATCCTCCCTAACTCATTTTATGAGGCCAGCATCATTCTGATACCAAAGCTGGGCAGAGACACAACCAAAAAAGAGAATTTTAGACCAATATCCTTGATGAACATTGATGCAAAAATCCTCAATAAAATACTGGCAAACCGAATCCAGCAGCACATCAAAAAGCTTATCCACCGTGATCAAGTGGGCTTCATCCCTGGGATGCAAGGCTTGTTCAATATACGCAAATCAATAAATGTAATCCAGCATATAAACAGAACCAAAGACAAAAACCACATGATTATCTCAATAGATGCAGAAAAAACCTTTGACAAAATTCAACAACGCTTCATGCTAAAAACTCTCAATAAATTAGGTATTGATGGGACGTATTTCAAAATAATAAGAGCTATCTATGACAAACCCACAGCCAATATCATACTGAATGGGCAAAAACTGGAAGCATTCCCTTTGAAAACTGGCACAAGACAGGGATGCCCTCTCTCACCGCTCCTATTCAACATAGTGTTGGAAGTTCTGGCCAGGGCAATCAGGCAGGAGAAGGAAATAAAGGGTATTCAATTAGGAAAAGAGGAAGTCAAATTGTCCCTGTTTGCAGACGACATGATTGTTTATCTAGAAAACCCCATCGTCTCAGCCCAAAATCTCCTTAAGCTGATAAGCAACTTCAGCAAAGTCTCAGGATACAAAATCAATGTACAAAAATCACAAGCATTCCTATACACCAACAACAGACAAACAGAGAGCCAAATCATGAGTGAACTCACATTCACAATTGCTTCAAAGAGAATAAAATACCTAGGAATCCAACTTACAAGGGATGTGAAGGACCTCTTCAAGGAGAACTACAAACCACTGCTCAAGGAAATAAAAGAGGATACAAACAAATGGAAGAACATTCCATGCTCATGGGTAGGAAGAATCAATATCATGAAAATGGCCATACTGCCCAAGGTAATTTACAGATTCAATGCCATCCCCATCAAGCTACCAATGACTCTCTTCACAGAATTGGAAACAACTATTTTAAAGTTCATATGGAACCAAAAAAGAGCCCGCATCGCCAAGTCAATCCTAAGCCAAAAGAACAAAGCTGGAGGCATCACACTACCTGACTTCAAACTATACTACAAGGCTACAGTAACCAAAACAGCATGGTACTGGTACCAAAACAGAGATATAGATCAATGGAACAGAACAGAGCCCTCAGAAATAACGCCGCATACCTACAACTATCTGATCTTTGACAAACCTGAGAAAATCAAGCAATGGGGAAAGGATTCCCTATTTAATAAATGGTGCTGGGAAAACTGGCTAGCCATATGTAGAAAGCTGAAACTGCATCCCTTCCTTACAGCTTATACAAAAATCAATTCAAGATGGATTAAAGATTTAAACGTTAGACCTAAAACCGTAAAAACCCTAGAAGAAAACCTAGGCATTACCATTCAGGACATAGGCGTGGGCAAGGACTTCATGTCCAAAACACCAAAAGCAATGGCAACCAAAGCCAAAATTGACAAATGGGATCTAATTAAACTAAAGAGCTTCTGCACAGCAAAAGAGACTACCATCAGAGTGAACAGGCAACCTACAAAATGGGAGAAAATTTTCGCAACCTACTCATCTGACAAAGGGCTAATATCCAGAATCTACAATGAACTCCAACAAATTTACAAGAAAAAAACAAACAACCCCATCAAAAAGTGGGCAAGGGACATGAACAGACACTTCTGAAAAGAAGACATTTATGCAGCCAAAAAACACATGAAAAAATGCTCATCATCACTGGCCATCAGAGAAATGCAAATCAAAACCACTATGAGATATCATCTCACACCAGTTAGAATGGCAATCATTAAAAAGTCAGGAAACAACAGGTGCTGAAGAGGATGTGGAGAAATAGGAACACTTTTACACTGTTGGTGGGACTCTAAACTAGTTCAACCATTGTGGAAGTCAGTGTGGCGATTCCTCAGGGATCTAGAACTAGAAATACCATTTGACCCAGCCATCCCATTACTGGGTATATACCCAAAGGACTATAAATCATGCTGCTATAAAGACACATGCACATGTATGTTTATTGTGGCATTATTCACAATAGCAAAGACTTGGAACCAACCCAAAAGTCCAACAATGATAGACTGGATTAAGAAAATGTGGCACATATACACCATGGAATACTATGCAGCCATAAAAAATGATGAGTTCATGTCCTTTGTAGGGACATGGATGAAATTGGAAACCATCATTCTCAGTAAACTATCACAAGAACAAAAAACCAAACACCGCATATTCTCACTCATAGGTGGGAATTGAACAATGAGATCACATGGACACAGGAAGGGGAATATCACACTCTGGGGACTGTGGTGGGGCGGGGGTAGGGGGGAGGGATAGAATTGGGAGATATACCTAATGCTAGATGACGAGTTAGTGGGTGCAGAGCACCAGCATGGCACATGTATACATATGTAACTAACCTGCACAATGTGTACATGTACCCTAAAACTTAAAGTATAATTAAAAAAAAAAAAAGTAAAGTAAACTTGATGCCCAGAAAAAAAAATAAAAAATAAAAATAAAGTTATTTTACATAAATTTGGTACATAGAATTTACTTTTTTATAATTTTTAGCTTTTATTTTAGAGTAAGGGATGCATGTGCAGGTTTGTTACATGGTATATTGTACCACCGAGGCTTGGAGTAGGAAGGATCTCATCACCCAGATAGTGAACAGGGTCCCCAATAAGTAGTTTGTCAGCCTTTATCGTCCTCCTTCTCTGCCCTGTTTAAGAGTCCCCAGAGTCTACTGTTTCCATATTTATGTACATGTACCCAATGCTTAAGTGTCATTTATAAGTGAGAAGATGTGGTATTTTCTGTTCTTGCATTGAGTTGCTTAAGATAAATGCCTCCAGCTCCATCTATGTTGCTTCAAAGGACATGATTTTTATTCTTTTTGATGGCTATGTAGTATGCCATGGTGTGTGTGTGTATGTGTGTGTGTATATATATGAATTATATATAACATATATAGTACATATATAATATTTATATATAATATAATAATACTTATATTTACATATAATACTTACATAATATTTACATATAATATAAAATATATTATAATATATATGCCATATACATATATATATATAATTTACTTTATCCAACCCACCACTGATGGACACCTAAGTTGATTCCATGTCTTTGCTGTTGTGAATAGTGCTATGATGAACATACAAGTTCATGTGTCTTTTTGATAAAACGATTTATTTTCCTTTAGGTATATACCCAGGAATGAGATTGCTGAGTCAAATGATAATTCTGTTTTAAGTTATTTCAGAAATCTCCAAAATAAATAATCAACAGAGTAAACAAACAATATGCAGAATGGAAGAATATATGTGTCTTTCCACAGTGGCTGACCTAATTATACATTCCCACCAACAGTATATAGGCATTCCCTTTTCTCTGCTGCTTCACCAGCATCTGTTGCTTTGTTGACTTTTTTATAATAGCCATTCTGACCGATGTGAGAGGGTATCTCATTATGGTTTTCATTTGCATCTCTTTGATGATTAGTGATGATGAACTTTTTTTTTCAGATCTTTGTTGGCTGCTTGTAAATCTTTGGAAAAGTGTCTGTATGTGTGCCTCCCCTACTTTTTTAATGGAGCTATTTATTTTTTCCTCCTACAATTGTTTAAGTTCTTTGTAGATTATGAATATGAGACCCTTGTCAGACACATAGTTTGTAAATATATCCTCCCGTTCTGTATATTGTTTGTTTACTCTGTTGATTATTTATTTTGCTGTGCAGTAGCTCTTAGTTTAGTTAGGACCCACTTGCGGATTTTTCTTTTTGTTGCAATTGCTTTTGAGGACTTAGTCATAAATTCTTGAGAAGGGTGATATCCAGAATGTTATTTCCCAGGTTTTCTTCTAGTAATTTTATAGTTTTGGGTCTTACATTTAAATCTTTAATGCACCTTGCGTTTATTTTTTATATATGGTAAAAGGTGGGGGTCTGGTTTCATTCTTCTCTATATGACTAGCCAGTTGTCTCAGCACCATTTATTAATTGCTTTCCCCATTGCTGATTTTTGTTGACTTTTTTGAAGGACAGAGGTTGTAAGTGTCGAGCTTTATTTCTGGGTTTTCTTTTCTGTTCCATTTGTCGATTTGTCTGTTTTTAAATTTAGCTTTTATATTTTATTATTTTATTTTATTTATTTTACCAGTATCAATCATGCTGTATTGGTTACTGTAACTTTCTGGTATACTCTGAAACCGAAACTGGGCTCTTTCTAGTTCTATATTCTGTTGTTGTTGTTGTTGTTGTTGTTGTTGTTGTTGTTGTTGTTGTTGTTGTTTTTTGAGACAGAGTCTCGCTCTGTCGCCCAGGCTGGAGTGCAGTGGCGCGATCTCAGCCCACTGCAAGCTCTGCCTCCAGGGTTCACGCCATTCTCCTGCCTCAGCCTCCCGAGTAGGTGGGACTACAGGTGCCCGCCACCACACCCGGCTAATTTTTTTGTATTTTTAGTAGAGGCAGAGTTTCACCGTGTTAGCCAGAATGGTCTCAATCTCCTGACCTCGTGATCTGCCCGTCTCGGCCTCCCAAAGCGCTGGGATTACAGGCGTGAGCCACTGCACCTGGCCTCTATATTCTTTCTAGAATATATAACTTAGAATATAGAATTTAGAACAGATGTTTTTTCTAATTCTGTGGAAAATGGCATTAGTAGTTTGATAGGAAAAACGTTAAATCTGCAGATTGCTTTAGGTAGTATGGTCATTTTAACGATGTTGTTTCTTCCAATTCATGCTCATAGAATACTTTTCTATTTGTTTGTGTCATCTATGATTTATTTGAGCAGTGTTTTGTAGTTCTCCTTATAGAGATAATTTACCTCCTTGCTTATATGTAATCCTAAATATTTTATTTTTTGTGGCTATTCTAAATGGAATTGTGTTTTAATTTGGCTCTAAGTTTAAATGTTAATGTTGTATAGAAATGCTATTGATTTTTGTACATTGATTTTGTATTCTGAAACCTTACTAAAGTGGTTTAAGAGTTCCAGGAGTCTTTTGGTGAAGTCTTTAGGTTTTTCAGTGAATAGAAGCATGTCATCTGTGAAGGGAGATAATTTGACTTATTCTCCTATTTGGATACCTTTTATTTCTTTCTCTTGCCTGATTGCTCTGGCAAGGACTTCCAGTACTATGATGAATACGAATGGTGTGAGTGGGCATCCTTGTCTTGTTCCAGTTCTCAAGGGGAATGCTTCCAGCTTTTGCCCATTCCGTATGATGTTGGCTGTGCATTTGTCATAGTTATCCCTTATTATTTTGAGATATGTTCCTTTGATGCTTAGTATGTTGAGGATTTTTAACATAAAGAGATGTTGAATTTTATTTAAAAACTTTTATGTATCTATTGATATTATCATGTGGTTTTGTGTAGTTCTATTTATATGTTGAATCATATTTACTGATTTGTGTATATTGAAGCAATCTGGCATTCCAGGAATAAAGCCTACTTAATCATGTTGGATGATGTTTTTGATGTGCTTTTGGATTTAGTTTGCTAGTCATTTGTTGAAGACTTTTGTCTCTATCCTCATCAGAGATATTGGCCCGTAGTTTTAATTTTTTTATTGTCTCTTGGCAGATTTTGGTATCAGAGTGTTGCTGACTTTGTAAAATGAGCTAAGGAGGAGTCTCTCCTCCCCGATTTTTTGGATGTTTTCAAGAGGATTAGTACCAACTTTTCTTTGTACATCTGGTAGAATTTGACTATGAATTCATCTGAGGGCTTTTTTGGTTGGTAGATTTTTTTCTATTAATGATTCAATTTTAGAGCTTGATATTGGTCTGTTCAGAGTTTCAAATACATCCTGATTCAGTCTTGGGAAGTGGTGTGTTTCCAGGAATTTCACCATTTCCTCTAAATTTTCTAGTTTGCATGCATAGAGGTGTTTATAATAGTCTCTGAGGATTCTTTGTATTTACAGTTGCACGTTTCCTCTGTCAGTTGTAATGTTACCTTTGTCATTTCTGATTATGCTTATTTGGATCTTCCCTCTTTTTTTCTTTGTTAATCTAGCTAGTGGTCTGTTGCTCCTATTTATCCTTTCAAAAAACCAAAATTTGATCTCATTGATACTCTTTATAGGATTTTTGGGGTATCAATTTGTTCAGTTCTGCACTGATTTTGTTGTTTAGTTTCTTCTGCTAGCTTTGGGGTTAGTTTGTTTTTATTTTTCTAATTCTACTAGGTGTGGTATTATATTGTTAATTTGAGATATTTCTACCTTCCTAATGTAGATGTTTAGCACTTTCCACTTAACACTGCTTTTACTGCATTCCAGAATTTTTATTATGTTGTGTTTGTGTTATTATTAATTTGAAATTTCTTTTTATATATTTTCCCTAATTTTGTTGTTTACCCAAAAGTCATTCAGTCCCTGGAAACCTATAGTCTCCCAAGATTGCAATAGGAAGAAATTGAATCCCTGAACAGATCATTAATAAGTTCTAAAATTTAATCGGTAATGAAAAGTCTACCAACTAGAAAAAGCCCAGGACCAGATGGATTCATAGCTGAATTCTATCAGGTGTATATAAAAAAGCTGATACCATTCCTATGGAAACTCTGAGGAAAAAGAACTCCCAAACTCATTCTATAATACTGGTGTCATCATGATTTGAAAATCTGGCAGAAAAACAAAAACAACAGCAACAACAACAAAAACTTTAGCCCAATATATTTGATGAGCATAGATGCAAAAATTCGCAACAAAATACTGGAAAACCAAATTCAGGAACACATCAAAAAGCTAATCCCCAATAATGAGGTAGGCTTTATACCTGAGAAGCAAGATAGACTCAACATACGCAAATCAATAAATGTGATTCAACACATAACAAGAACTAAAAACGAAAACCAGAGGATCATCTCAATAGATTCAGAAAAGGCTTTCAATGAAATTCAACATCTTTTCATGTTAAAAATCTTCAACATATCAGGCATTGATAGAACTTACTTCAAAATAATAAGAGCCATGTATGCAAAACCCACAGTCAACATCATACTGAATGGGCAAAATCTGGAAGCATTCCCCTTGAAAACCAGAGCAAGATAAGGATGCCCTCTCTCACTACTCCTATTCAACATAGTACTGGAAGTCCTTGCCAGATAAATCAGGGAAGAGGAATAAATAAAAGGCATCCAGATATAAAGAGAGGAAGTCAAACTGTCTCTGTTTGCAGACAATATGATTCTAAACCTTACAGTCTCTGCCCAAAAGCCCTTTAATTTAATAAACAACTCCAACAAAATTTAGGAGTTTTACAACAAAATCATTATACAAAAATCAGCAGCAACAATATCCAACCTGAGAACCAAATCAAAAACGTAATCCCATTCACAATAACAAAAAAAAAAAACTATTAAATACGTAGGAATACAGCTAACCAGGAAGGGGAAAGATCTCTACAATGAGAATTACAAAACACTGCCCAAAGAAATCAGAGATGATACCAACAAATAAAACAAAATTCCATGCTCATGGATAAGAAGAATCAATATTGTTAAAATTACCTTACTGCCTGAAGCAATTTACACATTCAATACTACTCCTATCAAACTAACAATGACATTCTTCATCAAGTTAGAAAAAAAACTATCTTAAAACTTATATGGAACCAAAAAAGAACTTGAATATCCAAGGACATCTTAAGCAAAAGGAACAAACCTTGGGGCATCATGTAGATGACTTCAAACTATACTGCAAGGCTACAAGGCTATAGTAACCAAATCAGCATGGTACTGGCACAAAAACAGAAACACAGACTAGTGAAAAAGAACAGACAGACTCAAAATAGTGCCACACATCTAAAACCATCTGAGATTTGAGAAAGTTGACAAAAACAAGTAATGGGGAAAGAACACCCTATTCAGTAAGTAATGCTGGGATGTTGAAAATGAACCCCTTCCTTACACTCTATACAAAAATCAATTCAAGGTAAATTAAAGACTTAAATATAAAGCTAAGACTATAAAAACGTTGCAAAATATCCTAGGAAATACCATTCTGGACATAGGTGCTCGCAAAGACTTCATGATGAAGATGCCAAAAGTAGTTGCAACAAAAACAAAAATTGACGAATGGGACCTAATTATACTAAAGAGTTTCTGCACAGCAAAAGAAACTATCAACATAGTAAACAGACAACCTACAGAATGGGAGAAAGTATTTGCTAATCATTCATCCAACGAAGATCTAATATCCAGAATCTATAAGAAACTTAAATAAATTGAACAGCAATAAACAAACAACCCTATTAAAAATTAGGCAAAGGACATAAACAGACACTTTTAAAAAGAAGACGTATACTTGGCTAATAAGCATATGAAAGAATACTCAACATCACTGATCATTAGAGAAACACAAATCAAACCCACAATGAGGTATTATCTCATATCTGTCAGAATGGATATCACTAAAATGTTTTAAAAAATAACAGATCTTAGCAAGGTTGTGGAGAAAAGGGAAACTATACACTTCTAGTGAAAATGTAAACTAATTTTGCCTTTGTGGAAAGCAGTGTAGCAATTTCTAAAAGATCTTAAAATGGAGGTATCATTCAACTCAGCAATCCCATTATTGTTTATACGTCCCAAGGTATAGAAATTATTCTACCTTAAAAACACATGCACACATCTGTTTGTTGCAGCAACATTCACAACAGCAAAGGCATGGAATCAACCTAATTGCCCATCAATGATAGACTGGATAAAGCAAATGTGGTAGGTAAATATCATGGAATACTTCGTAGCCATAAAAAAAATAATGAGATCATGTTCTTTGCAGCAGCATGGATAAAGGTGGAGTCTGGTAGCCTAAGCGAACTAACATAGGAACAGAAAACCAAATACTGCATGTTCTAACTTATAACTGTATAACTTACTTACACACTAACTTATAAGAAGGAGCTAAACATTTAGAATGCCCTTCGTTGTCTTTTTCGTTTTACTGTATAACTTGCTTACACACTAACTTATAAGTGGGAGCTAAACATTGAGAACACATGAACACAAGTAGAAAACAACAGAGACTGGGTCTATTTGAGGGTGGAGAGTGGGAGGAGGAAGAGGATCAAAAAATTACCTATTGGGTATTATGCTTATTACCTGAGTGATAAAATAAACTGTATACAAACTCCCGTAGCATGCAATTTACCTATATATAAAAAAACCTGCACATATACCCCTGAACCTAAAATAAAAGTAAAACAAAAAGTAATTCAGGAGCAATTTGTTTAATTTCCACATAATTTTGTGGTTTTAAGAAATCAACACCAATAATTTTTTAATGAATTTATTAAGCTTTGCTTTATGGTTGGGCAAGTGGTCAATCTTAGAGTATGTTCTGTGTGCATACAAGAAGAATGTATGTTCTGTGGTTGATGAGTAGAGTACTCTGTAGAATTCTATTCG